>NC_046677.1:21758912-22383912 GCF_003369915.1 Drosophila miranda
GACTCGATAAAAGTTTCTCTGCAAATCCGCGCATAAAGTTCCATTTGAGCTGATGGAATCCTGCCGCCCGCATACGCTTCAGCGCCCCTCCAGACAGGAGTGGAGTGCGTTGTGCCAAGCTTAAGACCCCCCTCCCCCGCCCGTCATCCACCCAAAACCCTGGAAAAGTTTATTGTTGGTGCGAGGGTGGCTCAGTTTTTTAATGCGACACCCATGAGGGTGCCGGGTGCAGGGTGGTGGGTGGTGGTGGGTGTCATGCGTGTCGGCAAAACATATGCATAATTATTTAATTGAATTAAACAATTTCGTAAATGGTAAATGATGCGACGAGCGACGAGCCTCCCCTCTGCGTCTCGCTTCCATCGACATTTGCATAAATACATAATTATGGACTGGCTCGATGATGTGCGGAGGGGGGTGGGGGGGGGGGGGGAGGGGGGAGAACCCGCTCCACGAGACTCTGTATGCACAATGGCGTAATAAAATTTGCATGCCTGGCAGAAAAAAGCTTTTACGCCTTGAAATGAATGAATGAATGCGAGTGGGAGTACTCATCCTCGTCGCACTTGTCATTCACTTGTTTCGAATCATTTCGGGGATGAATATTGCCTGTGTCTGGCTCATTAAACCCGCTTCTGGCTCAAACTTCCATAAAGGGAAGATTGATAACTCTAACGAAGAGGATTTAGTATGCATTGCCATAAAGTTGGAGATGAATTTCGATGAGTACTAGACAGAAGATGTGGCAAAATGGAGGATTATTTTGGAGGGGTTCAAGATTACACTTTATACATCTCTTCCTCATACTTGGATTTTGCCATATACCCGCGAAATATTTTTAAAAAATTCTTTAACAGCGATTTATTATTTTTTCAGCGCGGATATCCGCAAAAATTGAGGGATTGAATGGAGAATGGTACAACCTTTCACAGGTTTTTTGATTCGTGTCTAGAGAGTGGATATATCTGAAGATATAGCGACCTTTCACAGGTTTTCGGATTCATTTCGATGGACTGGATAAGCGTAAAGATATAGCGACCTTTCACAGGTTTTCTGTTTCGTGTCAATGGAATGGATAGACCTGAAGATAAAGCGACCCCAAGTTAAAGTTTTCTACTATGTTTACCCCTTAAAAAATAAGGTATTTTGTATGATATTATATTGTTTTTGGATGCTAGTTCTTTAGATCCATTAATTCTTAACAAAATTAGCTACTAATTATAAAAATGGTAGAAAAAATGTCCACGTTACGAATTATTTATTAAATCAAACCCAGAAATTCATTTAATTAAATTCAATTAAATTTAAAATATTTAATCATTTAATTAAAAAATGGAAACTGAAGCACTTTAATGGAATCCTCACATTTTATAGATATTTCAAGGTGTATTAGATGTCTTCTGGTTTTTAACATTATTCTGAAGATGGATATTCAATGCCTGCATCTTTCAAGGGGCGATGCACCATCAAATGGCCCGTGTGCCACCAGCAGAAGGCTGTCACTCGCAAATCCCAGGTGAAAACATACTCAAAAAAGCCTTTAATATTATTACACCAACAATTTTCCATAGATATGTGTGATCTTGGACTAATTACAACTACTCAAAATCCTCTGAAGGCACCGAAAACTCAAAAAGATAGTGCTGACATATCTGAAAAGACTTTCCGCCATATTTCCCAGCCCACCATAAAAGGAAGCCGAAGACTGGGACTGAGACTGAGACACCGCCAAAGAGATGTGAAATAGTTTATGTGCCGCTTCACACACAATCTCTGCCCCAAAGCCCCCGCACTGTTTAGAATGCGCGAGGTGAGTGCCTCAATTTTTCCAGATTTTTATTTGATTTTCAAATAATTTGGATTTTGATTGAAATTAAACTTGGACACACGCTTTGCATGCCTAATGAAGGTTCTGCCATAGCATAGGTTTTCCATTCCCAGCGGCAGTTCGTGGGTGTTTTTCTTGGGCGGGGAGTGAAAGGCGGACGAGTTTTGACGCATTTCTGATATCTTTTTAATGTTCTCATTAAACGAGTCGAGAACGTTACCTGCATTTGGTATTTGCTACAAATGGATACCATTTTATTATACGATTTTTAAGAGAGCGGGAGAATGGGAGAAACCATTTTGAAGGGGAGTGAAATGAAGATGAAGTACATGAAGATTTGGTGGATATCCAGTGCCTTGTTGGGATTAAAAAGATGACAAAATTGAGCAGACTGGAGCGACTTCTGAGGAGATTCCTCCCACAATTCCAGCCTGTTCTCCGCCTCAATTTCCATTCCATTTAATCATTGACAGACCAAGAAGAATTCCCCGAATATTCCCCAAAGCAACAAAGACGAATCCCCCTGTCTAAGAGTACAGTCCATCCATCACTTTAGCCACCCACAAACCGCTTTATATGCAATGACATATTGTCTATTATAAACCAATTATTTTTTTTCGGTTTACAATTTATTGGATCTCAGTAATCGATATGCGACGATTTGCGCTTTTCCGGAAAACAAATTTCCCGCATTTCAACCATAAATTAAATACATGAAAAATATCAAATTTCAAATCAAAAACCAAGAAAACAATTAGTGAAAAATCTTAGGATTTTCGGCAATTTTTCGAAAATTGTCATTGGGAAACGAGACAAAGAAGACGAAGAACTGCGCGGGAACAATGAAATAATTGATATGTAAAATAATATTTTGGTCTTTGCTGACAAATCTAAATCCCTAATAATGATAGCCCCAGGTACAGGTCCCATCTGGGGACTCCATTCATTCATTGTTCTGTTCGGTTCGGAGCGGTTTTGGGCTCACATGCTGTGCTCTTAATATAATAATCATAATAAATCCTTAATAATTTCCGAAAGCATCAAAGAGCGGCGACAAGGCAGACGACCGACGACAGATTGGTATTTAATGGTCGGGGCCCGAGGAGAGGAGACCCAGGACCGGCTTAATGAACTCGGTTGACAAATTTCTTGCGATCCTTGCTGATCCTCCGCACAAAACACATTTCATTAGGTTGCACAAACAACGTTTCATCCGTCATGCGTCATCCGCTCCACGTCTTGGCTTTTGTTCAACAAATTGCGGTTGATTGCACACGATCCGAGATTGAGTCCCCAGATCTTAGATCGTAGCTCGTAGATCGTCCAACCCCGAGGCACTTTTTAGCCAACTTTCCACGAGTGCGTGCTCGGGGCAACAGTAGCCATCGATGAGGGCTGCCTTTGTTTGAGGGACAATTTGTCAACACTGAGGCTGAGAAGTTTCCCGGCTAGAGAGCAAATCAAATTCTCAGATCACAGATCTCTTACGGCGGTACGGCGGAAAAACTGTTTCATCGCACCAGCTGTTCGGCCCCCGGTCCTTGGTCCCCTCTCTTTATTGATATTTAATTTATGTTCTATTTGAGAGCATTGACGACACAAATTACATATTGACACGCTGATGGTTTTTTAATATCCACACAAACACACACACACAAAGCATACACCTACACACAGATACGTCAGCTGGCTCTGGCCTGAAACAATAAAAATGAATTTCATTTAATGAATTTATACATTTAATTTATTGGCTCTCGGCTTTTTATCAAATTTTTGATAAAGAGCAACAGAGGGAGGTATACTGTCCGTCACGGACATTGGCTGCTCCCGAGCTCCGGACACTCTCCATTGCACACAGCCGACAGGGGCATCGGTGGCATCGGAGGCACCGGAGGCAGAGGCGCTCCCCTTCCGCGGACCTTAACAGATGCGGTCATGTTGGTTAACAAACATTTTATTGGCAGTTCAATTTCGATTTTTAATTAAAGCGTGAAATATTTTTGACGTCATTCATAGAGGGCACTGCTCAAACGAGGAGGCCGCGATCCATGAATTCTTGGGTAATCGGGAGGCTATGAATCTTCGGGAATGAGCAAGAGTTTTTGGGTTTGGGTTCCGGGAATGATATTTCCTTTGGGAGAGAGCATTCTAGTGTAGATATTTATGCTGGAAAAAGGAATAAAGGAAATAATAAGTAAGGGATTAATAAGGCATGAAAGCGTCTACTTTTTTTATAAGAGATCTAAATATATTTCTGTAAAATCCATCTATCTATCAATCTATCAGATAAACCTAGTTATGCCCGTTCTACATATTCCCCCCTTTTGGTTTAGTTTCGACGTCTTGGCCGTCGCAAATCCAATTAGCCTTCGGCAAAAAAGTTCTAGAAATACTGGGCTTTTATTTGATATTTTCCAGCACAAAAGCGTTAATTACCAGACATGGTAGAGAGGGCGGAGGGGCAGAGGGGCGGAGGGAGAGCAAACAATATCGATAACGAATGAAAATTCAACTCAGTTCGGGGCCACAACGGAATCATCTGTATGGCTTCCCCATGGGTGGAGCCCCCCTCCCCTCCCATATAAATGCTTGCTTATGTATATATCATATATACATATGTATATATGGTGTATGTATATATGGTATCGTGTGTGTGTGTGTAAATGATCCCCACATTTGTGTGACTATTTTTCCACGCCTTGAATTTAATTCGAATTGCGACTGAAAAGGAAACAACAAAAGCAACAACAACAACAAAATAGTTACTAAATTGAAACGAGACAAAGGAAATGGAAATGGAAAAACAAAAAGCATCGATACAAATGCGATTAAATTACAAGCCTTAACTATTCTTATTGCATTGGGGGCTAGGGCTTGGGCTTGGGGTTTGGGGGTGGTGGAGCTACCACATACAATATGTAAAGGTAATGCAGGTGGAGGGTCTGGTGGGGCTGGGGGAACACCCTATAATTCACATTAATACCCACATAGAACACGAAAAATACTCAAAGTCTGCAGAAAAAGCAAAAAAGAAACAAAACAAAAAAAGTTCAAATAGGAAAATTAAAAATCGATAACATTAAATTGAAAGAGCAGCAGGCAGGGTGGAGGGGGGGCATGCCACACACACACACGTAGGGCAAAGGAGGAAAAACAAAAAAAAAGTAAGAACTTAAGCGAATTAAATTGGATTTGATGGAAAAGCTGCAACCGAACATGCGACAAATGCGACACACAAATGCACCAAGGGATATTCGTAAGTGCGATATGGCATAGGGATATCTCTGCAAATGCAAATTTACAGCTACTACAGATACACTCGCACTCGCACTCGTACTCGTCCATGATGAATGCAGGGACATGAGTAATTTACAGATACACCGAGTGACGGCAATTGATGGAGTTCTTCATAATTGGTCTGCCATTAGGGGTGGGATTCAGTCCTACCAAAGGCTAAGAGCCACACTTCTTTGGTGCACGATTTTCTTAGGTAGAGGTCCGCTTGGATCATCCTGGTGGGCAGGTCGACTGGGTGTATTCTGGCCGGTATCTAGGTCTCGCAAGACGGGTACCTTCTGAGCTTGCAAATATGACTCTTCGCCTTAAGGTCCTTGGCAATTTCCCGGTTAGGGATATACCACTCGAGATTTTCTTAGGCCAGCTTTTGAGCTAATGTACCATATTATCTTTGGATTCCCTAGGCCTTGCTGTTCCATCTCTCATTAGGTTCTTTTTATCCAGAAGTTTGTCGGTGCTGCTCGATGGCAAGCCATGGGATGATGAGACCGACTTGAAGGAGATGGAGAACAATGTTCGCACCATCTAAATGTAGGAACTGCTGTGGGACGCATCCAAATTGGTTCCCCATAGCCGTATGGCATCCAAAAGCTGCAGATCATGTGCTTCATTGAGGATGAGAAGGTGTCCATCGACCTTCTGCAGTAGAAGATTGAGGAGTTCGTCGATGGCAGCTGCTTTTAACAAGATCTAAACTGAGTTTCTTACTATTTTGAACATACATTATATGTATGTCGGACATGCCTTTTTTTTCCTTCCGGCTGGTAGACCTCAAAGAAAGGCATCAGAAAGTATACAAATCGGAGCTTCAATGGTGATATGTTCTTCCTATGGGCTTACTTGCGCGCCGCGCGTCATGCGGCAGCCCACCTCGGTCGGTTGGGCGGTAGAAGGGCTGGGTTTGGCCTTCTGCTGGTGTCACACGGGCCACTGGATGGTGCAGTAATTGCATCGCCACCTGAAAGATGCAGTCATTGCATATCAATGTCCAAATAGTGATACATAGGTTCCTCCTATGGGCTGGCATATATAGTTATATATTTCATATTTCCTAGTCCCTGAGATCAAGGCAAACCCTCAGCCGGGCAATCCTCGCTCAAGCCCAATCCTGACTGTATAAAATGCCAGAAATTGTAGAAGAAAATCCAAAAAAATAGACGCATCTTTTGCGTACTGTACCCAACCAAAATTAGACATAAAACTGTCTAAGGATACATACGAGTGTCCCTGTTGATATAGGGAACAATACAGATGCCACTCGATAAACATTTGCTCGTTTACATAACTGGGGGCCGCGCATCAATTTAATGCTGACATTTTGGGCCGCCACAAAAGGGAAATGGAAATGCATTAAAAATTGATTTACGCCGGCTATTTACGCTCATAAATTTGTAGCTATTTAGCGGTTCTCCAAAACAACCAACAAATTGTCAACACTCGACGGTGGCAGGGGCAGGGGCACGGGGCACGGGGCAGGGGCAGGGCCCAAAAAGAGAACCGAGAAAAAAACTGAAATATTACACTCGAATATTAAAAAACAGAAAAGACTGGAAGGTAGGCGGAATGGGTGCACTGAGAGAAAGGAATGTGTGAGATTCAATTTGGAAATGGGATCAACGTTTCATATATTTTTATTCTATTTTATATTTTATTATATATTTTTATATTTTTTATAATAATATAAAAATATTTAAAATTATATATAATCAAATTAATATTTTTTATAATAACATGAAAATATTTAAAATTTTATATAATATTTAAATATATAAAATATAAAAATAATATAATATATTTATATATTTTATAACGCTATAATAAACAATTTATTTTGTAATAATATCTTGGCTATAAGGAAATTTCAAAGCCCCAAGAAAAAGGGAATTTTAAAATTATTTAATTTAAATATTATCCTTAAAAATCCACAATAATATCTGGTTTAAGGAGATAACCCCTATACCCCCTATATGTATCTTCAATGGCTCACTGGCTACTTATTTTTCTCAGTGTAGAGCGGGCTGCAGGGCCTTTCGACAGGCGACAACCGCTTGAGGAGACGAAACCAAATGAAGCGCAGCGGAAGCCACGCCAAAACGAGAATGAGAACGAGAGCAAAACACAAGAAAACATAAATGAAAATGAAAACAAAGGGAAAACGAAAAACAAAAAAAAAACATAAAACATAAAAATAGAATTGACAATGCGTTGACAGTTGGCCTGGTGTTGGTTTTTGTTGCTGGAACGGAAAGAAGGGCGGAGGTGGGGGTAGCCCTGCCACGGGGGGGATGGAAGAGGAGACGGGAAGCGCCCGCAGGAAGAAGTCCTACGACTTTTCTCCCTTGGAACGGTGGCAGTTTGAAGGAGTAGCCAGCTATCGGATCTATGGGGAATAAAGACCACTTTGGAGGTCTTATAGGAGGTCATCAATGGATAGGATAGGATGGGATCATTCCTAGAACAAGTCTTCAATAAAGAATCTTGTAGTACTGTGTCTTTCGATGCCATCTTCCACCATCTCCCTGCCATATTTGTATCTTAAGTACTTTTAAGATACATATTCCCCTTAAGCTCCCCAAAAACTGTCCTCTGACCCCGCCTCTGGCCGCCCTGTATCTCAAAGATTGCAATTTTGTAGCCACATTTCACTGGTTCTCCGTTGTTTATGGCCATTTTCGATATAAAAACTGATGTCCTGTCCGGCACAAATATCCTTGAGGGGTTGGATGGATGGATTTCGATGAAAAACCGAAACAAACAAAAGTAATTTTTGAATGAAAAGCAATAAATTTGCGAACATTTATTGGTTTTTCGGCTGGCTGTCATGTGCCAACAACAACCGAAGGGGCATTCCTTGCATCATTTAGCCCCGTCTTTATGATTCACACAGATACAGAGATACAGATCCACCCACAGATGGACAGATACATAGTTGACTCCTTCGACAATTGGGGGATGCTGAATGGGACAATTTTAAGGGGCACTTGAGCGGGCTTCCGTCGTGTCGGTCGGGCCTCGTCATTAGCCTCGAGGCAGAGGCCGAGGCCGAGGCAGAGGCAGAGGCGTCGTCCTCCTCCTCCTCCTCCTCGGTGGCGCGTGCCAGGGTTCAATGGGTCCCAGGACCCGCACCATAGAAGTGCAGCAACAAAAGACCGAAATACTTCCGTTTGACAGTTGCAGGGAACACTTTCGAATAATAACAATAACAATAAACCCGATCCGGGACACGGACCTAGACCTGGACGACAATGGACAATGGTCAATGGAGGTGGTGCCCTGTGGTGGCCCAGGTCTAATGAAAGGGGGGTGTGGCCGTCGACTGACCAGAGGTCAGGCAGTTTAAATTCTGTCATGTTCGCATTTGGTGACAACTCTCTCTCTCTCCCGCAGGAAGGGGCTGGCCTCTTCCCCTCTCCCCCTTGACCGTGGCTCAAAAATTGAAATATTACACATTTCATTCGAAAGCGACGCTTTGTCAGCAGAGCAATAACTGTGTACTGTGAAATCAATATCGAGTCGACCTTTTGCCACTCTGACAGATGACCCGTACGCCAGTGTGTCCTTTCAGGACATTAAGCCAGGCCAAGCTGCAGCCAATTTCCAGCGAAAATTAATGTCCCATCTATGGCGCATCAATGAGTGGGTCCTGTCACATCCGAACCCAATAAATGTGATCCTAATGATGCCACAGCTTAGAGGCTGAGAGCACCAGAGTCAGAGTCCCACATGATATCATTTCGAGGCATAATCGTGGCATCATAAGTGATTTAAAAATATCTCAATTGTTGGGGAGAATCTAATAACTCAATAAGGAAGAGCTCTGATACAAATATGCCACATATTTACTTGCCATGAACAGCCTGTGTTGTGAAGACCTTTTACAATAGAAAGAACAATATATTCTGTTCTGTTGCAACTTTCTTATAAGCCACACGTGGTATTCTTTCCCCCTCTATCATAATCCCCAACAAAATGGTTGGACTTGAGGTCATTCTTTGCTGGGATGTGCCCCAGTTTTATTATTATAGAGCTTATTCCTAGTTTTTACTCTGCTGCACTTCACTCTTACACTTATCCCAGCGTAGGTCAATAGTTGCTCTCTGATCTGCCAAGATCTTCAGGGTTCCATCATAGTATATCCCATTTCACGTTCGATATATAGTTCTCCTTAAAGATAACGTCTACCAAGCGATATGAAGTTATTTAAAAGGGTCTAAAACTATTCAATACCAAGGGACAAGCCCCCTAGCTTGTGCGCCTACCCCCGGCTCACTCGCTTTGCTATAGGACGACGAGGAGGCTGTACTTCTGGTAACAACTAAGTTCCTTTTCCGCTCATCATTAATCCAAGGCCTCTTTTCGCCTTCCTTCTTTGTTTTGCCTTCTACAATCTCCTCCTAAATCCAATAATCATTCTAGTTCCATTCAAACCAAGCTGTTAGCTATACTTTACCAGGCAGACCCCCCCATCCATCGTCCAGTACCCAAGATCCATGCACCTCCCACTATGTGATGCGATCGAGGGCGATTTATTCGGGCGATTAAGCGAAAGGCATTTCATATTTTAGCCAATTAGGGGAACGATCGGCAACAAGCAGCACTAATTGGCAGACATTTAACACTCCCCCATAGCCCCAGTGTTGGGGCCATAAAACGATTTCCAAATGAAAATTGGAGGCACTCAAACGCTCAGACGGCTACCGAAGATGGAGGGATGTGGAGCCCATCATCATCATCATCATCGGAGGCTTGGGGCAGAGAGGGGGTACAGAAGGGGTACAGAAGGGCTACATAAGGTGCTGCAGTTCCCCCACGCGCCGTGCCGTGCCGATGATTAATTGCCTCGAAAATGTTTGTTTTCATAAACAATTTTTTTAATAGGCCCTCGAATGTCGGATCCGTTCGTTTCGGATCGGCTGGGATCGTATAGGGGGACGGTGGGGGGACGAGTGGGCGGGGTCAAAGAGTTAAATCGTTTCGAGTGTTGTCGCTGTCGGATCTTAATGCAGATGACTCCGATGACTCCCATGACTCGGGCGTCTATTTTGGGGTCCTCCCTCCACCCCTGACAGATGCACTCGTGTGGGGAATGTAAAAAGAGTTGATAAATCAAAATGTTTCTCGGGGCATTAGGACGGGCATCTGACAAATCGCCTCGCCGAGGCCCGGCCTCAATGCCGAAGGTGCTAATTGAGAGCAATTAGGCTGGACATTTTCATATTTCCCCCACGATCCACTGGGGCTAAAAATAGCCCGGAAAAATGCGGCAGGAAAAACACACGAGGGATTTTTGTTTTTTCAATTAAACATAAAAAATGTTTTCAACAGGTGACAAAACAATTTTATGGCCCAAAACCGCACGAATGCCATAAAACGGGATTAGGCCTTGGGGGAGGATGTGGAGCCAGTCGGAGCCGGGCGTGTGATGCCTTGTTTTGAGTGGGAAAAACATCAAATATTTTATGGATTTTAAATTGCTGCTAAAAAGCAAAGCAGCTCATAAATCTACAGGGCTCTTGAGATACTTTTTTTTGTCAGGGCAGGTATCAATCCCTGCCAAGGACACATCCCTACTTAGCCTCAATGGCATTATGAATATGAAGCCGTAATATGTTTATGAACCTCATAACGAGGCAGTTTATGAGGTCATCGGGCATTGTCTTGGGCTCCTTTGTAGGTCAGCCTTTGGGCTTTGTTTCCAGCGACAGCAAAACACATAAATAATATCGATAGGGAACAGGTTTTGCCACAGCAGATACAGATACAGATACACAGCTGTGCGGCCTGCGGAGTGCTGTACAGGTGGAAGGTGCTCTGAGGTAGAGATCCATTTCCACCATTAAATGTGCATTTTATAACAAATATATTTATTGGTACACTCGCATTAAGTAGTACCCAAACCATTAAACAATATTTATAAACAAATATTAATTCCATAAATCAGAGAGCCAGCCACCTAATTGACTAATTCAATAAATTCCCATAACTGCTTTTAAACGCCATTAATAAGTGGGCTGTTTATTGGCCATAAAACATGTATCTAATGGCTCCTGCTGTATGTTTGAATGTTTCTTCTTCTGTGGGAAAACTGAAAGATACAAATCTCCAACTGGTTTTGCATTTATAATATTCATATTCCCCAAAGCCCAAAAACGTGGAAAAAGTCAATCAAGTCGGGGGTTTCCCAGCGATTTGAAAATATCTACGACTTCCCCACTGAAAGCCAAAGCAAAGCCAACTCCACCCCAAACTAAAATCCTACTAACTCCTCTTTTCTATGAGATCTAGTCCTCCTTGACTTTTGTTTTTTGTAAAAACTCGTCAATGCCCCAAAATAAAACTGGGAAATTTTCATTCCGATTTAGGCAGTCGTTCAGACAACATCTCGGTAGAAAAAAAAAAGCAAAAAGTAAATTTTACTTCCAAATTTTCCCGAAACAAACAATTTTTTTCCAGTTTTTCCAAAAAAATAAATTTTCAAAATTTGTTAATTTTATTTTGCGGTAAAACAAAATTCGATATGGAGAACGGAAACTATAATGGGCCCGAATTCAGCTGGGAGTACAGCCACGGTGGGGCAGGACACGGCCAAAGGGGCATGTCCAACTATTCGCAGGTGAGTCCTGGCCGCCTCCAGCCCTGAGCCGAAGGTTTGACCTCTCTTTGCAGAACCATGGGGGCCGCCAGTGGCTGCACTCCAACCAGAACCAGAACAGCTACCAGCAGCCGGGCATGTCCGGACAGGGACAGGGCCAGGGCCAATTTGGATCGCCGCCGGATCTTTTTGCCGACTTCAACAACTCGATGATGTCCAAATACGGGAACTACGGTCCCTCGGGTGGGAGTTTCTCCCCAGCGGGTGGCCAGTAAGTGCAGATCCTGCCTGTAATCCTCCATTGAGTAACAGTCTATGCCTCTCTAGTGGTTCCATGATGCACGGCGGAGGTCACGGCATGGGCAGCGACATGGGCAACGGCATGGGTGGCGGCAGGCATGTGGCCCCCAGGATGCGAGGTGGCTACTCCGGTCGCGGCGGCGGCGGCTCTGGCCGAGCCAATGGTGAGTCTTGTGGCCCGATCTTGGCATCCTAAATGAGTCCCTTCTCTTCCCCGGGCAGGTCTGGGCGAGCCCAGCACGGCACGGGGCCAAAACAACGGCACTAGCTGGTTCTAAGTTCCATTTCCGCTCCAAAATCCCTTCAAAAAGTTTTGGCATATTGAAATTTGGCTTAAAAACAAAACGTACCGTATAGATCGAAATAAAGAGACTTCAAATATATCAAAATATTATTCACATTATTGACCGTTTAATTGTGATCGATATTCAAAGGCAGGCGGGGGTCGAGGGCTGACCTTTGCCGGGTGCCTGGTGCCGTGACCTCTGTCAGCACGCAAATCAGTGCTGGGGTGGCGCAGGGGAGGGACTGGGCTGGGGTGAGCGCATAAATTACATAAGCAATGCATTTTGTATGTATAAATTATGATGATACTATTAGTTAGCATGTCATTTGGGAACGGGCCTATAAATTACAGCCAGAGAACAACTGCACGGCCCTCCGCCACCGCCTCCGCCTCCCGCCGATCACGTGCCCCTGCCACTCTCTGGTGCTGGTGATGTGCATCCGTTTTTTTCCCCCTGTTTTTGGGGGAGTTTTTATTAATAAATTTACATACACTTATGTACAGCGAATGGCCCCAAAACGCGCGTGTGTAATGATCTGTCGCCCCGGATCAGGGCACTGGATTAATGGTAAACCGAAGACATTTTTCATCGAACATTCGGATGCATTTTTCTGCTGTTTTTTGTGTGTTTTTTGTTTGGGGGTGGAGTGGGGTGGAGCGGAGAGCCCCAAAGTTCAGTCAACTATTCCCTGGTTATGAGAGCATTCGTTGCGCTCCAGATATATTCGGGAACACTAGGCTGCGCAGATCCATGGGCCCTGGGCCCCGGGCCCCGGGTGGTATGCCAGTCACGTCTTGGGGCAAGAATAGAGCCAGCACTTTCGTGTTTTCATTTTAATTCAGTTTTATTTCTTTCTTTATAGAATATACACTCGTAGCATTAAGTTAGTCCGTGACAAAGGGGTCACAAAATAAATTAAAACAATTGAAATTTACATTAACATTTCTCGAGCCGAGCAGAGACGAGCCGAGGTCTTTACACCTCTTTTGTCTCAGCGGGGGGTCGGGGCGGGGCACTGACCAAAGTTGGGCATTTCGGAAAGAATAGGAGCTTTGGCACGGCATAGGACAAAGGAATAAAGGTGCTTGGAAGGTGCTGAAAGTGGGAATAAAACAGGAATACAAGAAATTTGACAAGTTTCCCATGGGTATATTGATTGTATCCACTATGATCCCATGATGATCCGCCTTCGGATCGCCTAAGGCCAATAAAAAGAAGCCAAGAAGCAATGCCATACAATATATGGTATAAGGAGGCACATAAGATGATAATTTAAGAGATCCAAGCTCTCTAGAAGACATAAGAAGGACACATCCTAGGACCCATGGAAAGCGGTGGCTCCGAAAAGATCCTTTAAATGAACAAAAGTTCTACCCAAACGAGGAATGCTATTCATCTTTCGGAAATTGGCAAGGGCTATCAAGGG
Organism: Drosophila miranda; assembly: GCF_003369915.1. Taxonomy (NCBI): domain Eukaryota; kingdom Metazoa; phylum Arthropoda; class Insecta; order Diptera; family Drosophilidae; genus Drosophila; species Drosophila miranda. The sequence continues at coordinate 21,772,643 of NC_046677.1, forward strand.
ATCCTATCAAGGGATATTCAAAGCCCAAGGCTTCCCTGACTATATTGTACCCCAGAACCTCCCCAAAATACTACTTCTCCCCTCTCTCCTGTGTCCCTGCCCGTCCAGTAGTGGGGCATTTCTTGTTGTTTGTCGAATTCGTCTATTTTTTATTTCTGTTTCAGTTTCTCCTCGTTTTTTTCCATGCACTTATTTAATTGTGTTTTTATATTTATTATGTGCTTTCCTCGAGTCGCCTTTTAATGTGCCACATTTACGTAAAAATGTATTTTTAATTTATTTTCTAGACCGCTTTTGTCGCTTTTGTCGCTTTATCGAGCTCATCGGCTTCGAGTTGGGGTTTAATTTGGGGATCCCGGGGCGGGGGCTCCTAAGCACGCACCACTTTTTGGTGGTTTCTGAATTCAAATTGAGTTTTTATTTTCGGGGTTTTAGTTGTAGTTGCTTTTATGGCCCCCGGCTTTGGCTTTGGCTTTAGTGCCGTGTAATGAAGGGTTTATGGGAAGGCTCTGCCAAGTAATGGCGAGTACGTCCGTCCTAAAAAACCTTTTCTTTTAGATAGTTTGATGAGGTAATCAATCTACAAGCAATGATTTCTTACAGATATCACAATAGAAAGGGGGAAAATGGGGTAGAGCTGTCTCCCAAGCGATGTTTTATCGATTTTCCATTACAAAAACAAGCCTAAGATGGCTTTAGATCAACAAAGTTTATCCATAAGATTGTTATTCAAGGAAAGAACATCGTATTCTTAAAGAAATTCGATTAAAAATCACTTTTTGATTTTTCCACCCAAAAACACCGCCAGACATGTGTGAAAATTCAGATAAATTCTAAAATAGGAATTATAGGGAATTTAAGACAATATATCACACCTTCTTCCACTGCCAACTCCCATAGGGCTTTGGATACTTCATTAAGGAAGGCCTTTGGGGTGTCTATAAGGTGGCTCGGAAAAAACCCATTGCTGAGGAGATCCCTCTCAATCTTCGTGAAGGCTATTTGCCAGGAAATCCTTGTTCTTTGTTCAAGGTTTTACTTTCAAAAAATCCCTCTAAAACGACAACTAGAACTGCCATTTCGGCACTCCCCCGCTTCAAACGATGGCAGGGGAATGTAAATTGTTTTACGGCCGTCTGGAAACAATGCCAAATTGCAGAGATTGAAATGATATATCTGCATATCTGTTAGAAGTTAACCGTGTGTTTCGGTAGCTCGTATTTCGTGGCGGAAACTAGTTGCTGAAAAACTCGTCGCTGGCATCGGCATCGTCGGTGGTCGGCCATAAAATCAACACTTTGGTTAGCAAAACAAACCGTTTAATGCAAAAGCAAACAAGAGTCGACAACAACTAGCCGGCCACACACCTGGCCAACGGCTGGGGCAGGGGGCTATGCCAGTGGCAGTGGCAGTGGCAGTGGCAAATAAAAAACGAGCCACTGGCACCCGCCGTGGTGTTGATAAGGGCGTGGTGGTGCCAGTGGATTTTTTGCACAATTTGTTCAACATTTTTGTTGAAAAACCACAAAAATCAATTGACAATTCAAGTGCTTCCGGCATGCCCCTCTCTCTCCATCCCTTCCACCTTCCATATGTCCCTCTGTTTCGATTCAATTAATATGCAGAAAACTTTTTAGTGACATTTCTATTGAGCGTAATTGAATCATAGAATCCTCCCGCCTCTCGTGGGAGCCATTTTTCATGTTTCGTGTGTGGAATTTCAGCAGCAATCCAATCGAAACTATCCAGCCGTGGGCCGTGTCAACTCTGAAATACTGCCGCCAGTTGACAACTCTATTCGCTGTCCGCCCGCTGCGTTGGCTGCATTTATCACGCGACGCCGTCGGGTGCCGCTGGCGGTGGCGGTGCCTAGCCCAAAACCCGAATCCAAACCCTAACCCAGATACCAGCGGGTGGTGCCCGGTTGCCCAGTGTCCGGCAGGGAAGCGATTAACCTTCGCGTGGAGTGGTGTCAGTTTAAAGTTGCCATTAACACGCCATTGTTTGGCTTTTATGGTCATTTCCCACCCCCATAGCCCATACCCCGTACCCCACACCCTTCTTCGTGGTATCCATCCCTGTTCCTATTTCTATGCTCTGGTCGAAACCCTATCCCCGCTCTAATTTCTAAGCAGTTGATTGATATGTCCAGAGTCCAGCTTTTGGGAAATAAGAGACAGTTTCCTGTAGGGCGGGGGAGTAATCTCTGATGGTCTTATTGAAAGATATTTGAGATGTTTTGGATATCTTGATCTCTCGGGGTTAGTTTTCTCGCTCTAAAAGGTGTAAATCTCGGGGTAGACTCTTTCGAGATTACTATTTGGCAATGTCGGGGTCACCAATCAGCGTCGGAATGCCCTATATTCGAGCTGTCGGGGTCACCAAGCAAACGTTTCAGTACTCCATTCTTGGAGTAGGAATTGGCGATGTCGGGGTCACCAATCAGCGTGGCTGTGCTTCATCTTCAAGCTGTCGGGGCCACCAAGCAAACGTCTCAGTACTCCATCCTTAGAGTATGAATTATATGCTAAATTGGCAATGTCGGGGTCACCAATCAGCGTCGGAGTGCCCCATCTTCGAGCTGTTGGGGTCACCAAGTCTCAGTACTCCCTCTTTGGAGTAGAAATCAGATGCAAAGTTGGCGAAATCGGGGTCAACAATCAAAGCCGCTGTGCTCCATCTTCAAGCTGTCGGGGTCACCAATCAAAGCCGCAGTACTCCCTCTTTGGAGTAGGAATTAGATACAAAGTCAGACACTACCTCCTCTCCCTACACCACCTCTTGGCTTCCCCTCCTCCACCTCCAATGAAACCCTTACTTTTGACTGACCAAATCAAATCGATGGAGAACGAAAGGCAACATTCTTTGATGACCATAAAATGCACTCGAGCGTGGGGTGGCGGGGGCACAAAAGTAATCACGAAATTGTTGCCATCATTCAGGGCCAGCTGCCTGCGAGACCAGACATCGATTTTATTTGTCTTTTCACCCGAATCGATCGGGAAAAAAAGGGAGCAATAGCAATGCCAACAATTGCGCTAATTTCGAATTAAATTTTTAATCTCAACCGAACGGACAATTGCAGTCTGTCCAGCCATCCATCTATCCACCCACATGTGCGGCTCCTTCCGGGCTTCGCGTTCACCCTTAGTGCGGGTCATCCATCCGCTGACCGCTGGTCATCATCAGTCCACACCCTCGCTCCGTTCGAACAAAGACAAACGTCAAAATTAACGAAGGATTTGGCGATTTAACGCTCAAAAACCCAGCACAAGATGAAATGCGATCAAAACTCACACAAAATTAAATTCCTGGCCCAAAGAGAGAGAGGGGGAGGGGGTTAGCCGAGAGAAAGGCGAGTCGAGGTCGAGTCGTAAGCGGATTTGGAACGCCCACAACAATTTGTAACGGCCCAGACAATGCCCAGTGCCCTGAGTGCGCGATTCCTATGATTTCTGTATGGCTCGAGTCCCTTCTGTTGGCACCTCGCTCGAGGCACCACAGCAGGCGGCCAGCCGGTCGGCGAAGGGTTCAGACACGCGCCACACTCGAATCTTTTTCCCAATTTTCGCTTTTGTTGGCCACTTTTATTGGTGGCGGCTTTGACGCCAGTCAGCCAGCCAGCCAGCCAGCCAGGTGCACCTACTGGCCTGGCCACTGAATGGACTAGACTGGACCATGACTGCCCCCTGACCTGGGGTAGGGACAACGCCCTGGTGTGGGCACAATTCTTTATTGTCTCGCTTTTAGTGTGTCCTTTCATTGGGATTTCCTTTAATTGCTGTTGATTGAGTTCCAGGCCGAGCCTCTATTGTTTGTGATTTGGTTTTCGATGTGTGAAACACTCTATAAGGAATGTGCTCCTTGATTTATTCCTCTAGATTACTTCCTTTCGTATTACTCTTAAATCCCGCTGTAATATTCGCAATATTCCATCCCTTTCATATTCAATTTTCCCCACACTCTGCCACGCTCTGCCCTGCCACAATCGAATCCATCCAATAACTCATTCGATTTGAATGGGGAGATCGGGTCTAGGGGGGGCGGCAACCCTTTGGCCGTAAAGCAGAGAACTGCATAAAAATGTCAGGCAATCTCATAAACAGGACATAAAACCGAAAGTAACCAGACAGGCGGCAGGGGGCGGCAGGGGGCGGCAGGCAGGGTCATACCACAGCATAAATCGTGCCACCTCAGTGGGGATTGCGCTGCGGCTGCTCGAATATCTTATTTCATAAGCAAATAAGATATAAAGTAAACTCGAGAATGAACCCTCTCGCACATCCGTGAAGACAAAGTTTACGCAGATTTTGCCGCAGAGAAGCCAAGCGAAAACCCGCCTCAAACCCATCAAAATTCTGGCCACAGAACACCGCGGACTTCTCACGTACGCGCCCCCTAAGGCCCCCAGGGGGATTCCGCCAGCGAAAGGGTTGCGACCGCACCTTGGAGGAGGGGTGGTTGGGGTGTTGGGGTGCTGGGGGGGTCTGTGCGGGGGTGGTGTTCATGTTGACAAAAGCTTTTGACTTTGCGCCGAAACTTTGACCAGAAATATTCAGCCCCAGCGACAGCACTCGACGGTTGGCGGCTTATTGGGGGTTTGTTTTTCAGGCCCGAAAGTTAATAAACTTGTCAGAAGCTCGGGGCACCCCGTTTTGGATCTCTTTTGCACCTTGCCGACTGGTCGACTGGCCGACTACTAATCGATTTCCTTTGACCAGCGGCCGTCACCTGCTGAAGGGAAACAAAGGATTACAGGGGCCCTGTGATCGTGATCCTGGCGGTGCATCTGCCTGGTCTCTGGGGCAGGGGCAGGGCCCGGGGGCCGGGGGCAGGGGCAGAGTCTCCGCATAAAATTCAAATAAATTTCCAGCTCGTTCGCTGGCATTGTGCGAGTTCCATTTTTCATGATCAATGGGGGTGAGAGCCAGCATTATCTTGCCCATTCACGTTCCGTCGACGTCGGCTGCTAGCCAGCCGGCTTCCTCTTCTGCCAAACCCTTTCCCAGTCCACGGCGGGCGATTCACAATTTTATTTTCGTTTTATTACACGAAACAAAGACAAATTACATAAAATATGTTCACTAGGAAAGCGAGTACGAGTGCGAGTATCTGGTGGATGTGTCGGCCCACACCTTGAGACGCTTGGGCTGCGGCTGTGGCTGCGACTGCGACTGCGTTTTTTATGTAAATTGCGCCGCCGAATGCCCATTAACCAAAAGACTCGAACAGCCACAGAGTCAGAGATAGAGTCAGAGCCAGAGCCAGAGAGAGAGAGGCCCTCCACCAGAGACAGAGTCGAGTTCATCGCGCCTGAAATTGCTAAAGGAAGTTGTTACTTTGTAATTAAAATTTGAGATTGATTAACTTATTGTTCGTGTGAGTTTTACAACCCGAAACTATTACCGACACTTTGATGGTTTGATTTTGGCCCGAAGCCGGAGCCGGAGCCGGAGCCCTGCTCCTCCCTGGGCCTTCGCCTTTTGTTCGGTTTGTGCTATTTTTATGGTTACACAAAAGTTGCTTGAACTCTGTTTTAATGAGTCCAGAAATCCCGCTCTGGCTTCCACTAGGCATTGCTTTTAATTGAGCGCAATTAATCCCCCGACGTTTTAATTTGAATTTAGAATTTGATTTGCTTTCGCGGCACAATTCATTCTAGCTCTTTGACACCGGCAAACGGTTCGCAAATTGCAATGGTTTCTTCCTTCTCCTTCTTCTTTTTTTTTTGATGTTTTTGGAATGTTTTCAGGTGGCAAAGAAAGAGGCTTAAGAGGGGCATATAGGAAATGGAACCAGTAAGACACAACGTTGCCGAAAAGACTCCATTAAAATATATTTAAAGCTAAGATTAAGCGGCCTATAGCTATAGCAGGAATAAAATACAAATAAAATAAAATATTTAATTTCTCAAACTTTGGGCCAAAAACCAGGTTGAAACGGACTCATATTCAGGACACAAATTACCAGACAAGGGCTACCAGAATATAGCCCAAAAACTGAGGATTGGAACTCTCTTCATTTAAACAGATTGAAGATAAATTCCTTGGTCTTGACCAAAAAAACTTTCAGTGAAATATCCAAAGGCCTAAGCCTATAAATCGAGCTCAAAATCCCCTAGTTTAACCTGCCAAAACCCCACAAAGACTACAAAAAACCATAATAAAATCTATTTCCATCAAATATGATTGATAAAAATCAACCAGAAACCGCCTCAAAAGCCCTTCAATGAAATCCTACACCACCTATTTGGCCAGTTATTGAAGGCCATAAAACCACTTAACCTAAAAGCCTCCTCGACCGCCACCTCAACCCCTGCCAGTGGCCCGGGAAGCGTGCATAAATCGCACAATTTATAATTCATATGGAATCATTTTTATTCCCAAAAAAATGCTGCCAAAAAAACTCAAATGGAATCAAATGGAATGCCATTGAAAGGGGGTCGTGGGGAGGGGAGGGGAGGCGTCACGTACATCGCATATTATGGCAAATAAATGTGCTCAAGGAAACCAGCGAACCAGCCCCCGCCCCTCCCCACTGGCTGGTGGGGGATGCGGGGGGGATTATTGCGAAAAAGTTTAAAAATTGATTTTCATCTCTGGCCGGCTCTGGGCGCAGCATAAAAGGATATTTCCCCTTCATGTGGCCTCCATTTCGATTGGAATTGGAATTGATTTTTCTACGTAAACATAAATAAAATATGAACTCGGTTCGAGTCCAGCCAAACCAGCCAGGACGAAGGGCTTTGGGCTGTGCAAATATTTTCCGAGCAGCAGCGTCTCCTTTGAGCTGCAGCAAGGTGTCCCGTCCCGTCAGCCGCCCCCGAGGAGCATTGCTCATCAGCAGTCCGGTCCAGAGCTGGTCAAATAAAGCCGTTAGTAAGTATTTCATAAGTCGCCCCACCCCGGCAGAGGAGTGCGCCCCAGAGGATGGGTGCACCAGATAAGTAAGCAATAAGCCCCGAGCTGATGGACAGCGCAACTTTCCTCCCGAACGCCAGAGAGAATTCATTGGCACACGTCCGCCTAACACAAACAAGGACATGAGCTCGATTCGTGACTGAAAAGTTTCCTTTCCTGCTGGCCAGCGCCGGAGCCAGCGCCGGAGCCGGAGCCATAGCCATCGCCTGAGCTCTTCAGAGGTATAGATTCCGGGGCTCTTGGCCTCGTACTTTTCGTATTTTATTTCCATCATTTTTATTTTGTACGTATATTTCTTTTTATTTTTCCTCTTCGAGCAAATGTCCGAAACTTTGGCACTCGCTCGCTCTGGCGAATGTTTCAGATAAAAATTTGTTATTTATGGCTTAAGGTTTTAAACTGAAGAGTTTTGCTCAATTTGTTGCCACGAACGAACCCTAAAATGTTGAAGGCGGTTTTAAGAGTCGTGGAATACGGCCAGAGAAGTTTTCGTTGGCTCAAAGGAAGGTGGCAGCAGGAAGCGTCTGAAGCGGAGCGGCTAAGCCGAAGGAGTGAAGCGCGTGAGCCGGGGGTCGGTGCACCAGCGAGGCGAATGGGTAGGGGCTTGCTTCGGATCCGAAAAGGTATCTATGGTCGGAGAATGAAGGATATTGAGGGACTAATGTGCATTGCAGCAGGAAGGGACTGCAGTAGAGCACATAAGCCGAAGGAGTGAAGCGCGTGAGCCGGGGGTAGGCACACCAGAGAGGCCAATGGGTAGAGCCCTGCTTCGGCTCCCAAAAATGTCTGCCTGTGGAACAATTCTGGTCCTTCCTTGCGATTCATGTCATAAATATATGTACCTCCCCGGATTCCGCCTTTCCCATAGCTTATGAGCCCCACTGTGGCTCCATTTAGCACCGGCCTCCCATTGGTCATCCAATATATTTTGATATATCATAGAAACAAGGAACAAAAAGACGAATTTTATTTCACATTCTGCTTCATTTGATTGCCGACTGATTGGTGGATGTCTGCTTCATTGTTGCCACCGCTGGTGGAGCGGTTCAGGGGGGGTTGTGGAGGGGACATGTAATGCTCGAAACCGACTATAAAATGCTTTCTTATAATTGCTTTTCGATTGCACTTGCACTATTGAAAAATGCTTCAGCTCTTTTTCAAGTTTTATTATAATTGAAATTCCCGCGCGGCGATTAATGCCAACGAAAATAATTCAAATAAATTAAAATGCAATTAAATAAATCGAACGGCTCGCCGCGATTCGATTCGATTCGAGACGAAATGAGACGAGACGAGGCATCGAATCGAATGGGATCGAAATGGGGATCGGGAGAGGAGAGTGAGAGAGGAGAGAGGTGAGGAGAGGAGAGTGCGAGGAGTCCGCACAAAATTGTAGACGTGCAATATTTTGTATGTGCTGATTAAAAAACATTCCTTGGATATTGGCCAAAATATGCAGCGGTTCGAGGCATTTCATTTGCATTTACAATGAGAGAATTCTCCTTCTGTTTTTTCTGTTTTATTTGTATCTGTATCTGTATCTGCGGCGGAATCATCGATTCGGATTGATGGCCTGCTCGACAGTTGTGTTCTTGTTTCATTTCATTCTGTTGCATTTTTACTTTATTTTTAATTGTAATGACAGCTCATTGGTTTTCTTTGAACACTGCCAGAGGCTGCCCGCCCGTCCGCCCGGCGGACAGTCGACCGATGCGGCAATTAAGAGATAAAAATATAATTATTGCAATTGCAATTGCACCAAAGGCCCAAGAAGACCAAGTGCTGCCTCGTCTGCTCGTCTTTCAGCAGCTCAGAATCCCAATCCCAATCGCAATCGAAGGGATTTCGTAGCGTCTCTGGCGGATGCATTCGACATTCCTCGATGATTAAACAGGCAAATTTCTGGCCGCATAAATCACTTAAAAAATGTGCAGCCACAGCTTTATCCTTAGACAATTGGCCCGAACAGTCTGCTGCTGTCTACTGTCTGTCTTTCTCTCTGTTTTTTTTTGTGCTCGACAATGTTGAATTTTTTTCGGTGTACCCTAGGCTTGGGGTATTATGGGCTTCGTAGCCAGATACAATTTCATCCAAGATCTGTGTGAAGAGGCAGCTTTGAACCACTTCAAGCGAGTGATGCCTCGGTTCTCTAGAGGATATCCAAAGATTCGACCCCTTTTCGGTCTTGTGTCTTATTTATAGGCCATTGCATCCCCATCCCGCTCGATTAAATGCCAAACTGCAATTATCGAGCAATTATTTCGATCAGTGAATTCTATTTTTTCTATAGATTTCCTTCTGTTCTTTGGTTCTGCTTTCAAGTTGTCATTGCGCGAGAAATATCTTTATATTTGTTTTGTTTTGTTTTTGTGTGAAACCAAATCAAACCTTGTTTCTTGTTTTATTCGATTGACATTATGCTGCAAATTTGTGTGTTATTTCGGGAAGGTTCGATGCTCATTGAACAGCAATTTCCACAGGGACGGCACGGGACTCACTTGATTGGGAATTGTTCAGTTGACAGTTCATTATTGGCATCTAAAAGTACTAAAGATATAGCAGAGAAGGCCATCATTTAGATGGTCAAAAGTTGGATTAGAAAGTGGAGCGTTAGAAGGGCTTTAAGAACAACTTTCTTTCCTTAGAAAAGCATCTCAAATGTGGTGCGTTGGGAAGGCTTTAAGAGCCTGTATCTTCCCTTAGAAAGTGCTCTTAGAAGTAGAGCGATGGAAGGGCTTTAAGAACCTCATTCTTCCCTTAGAAAGTGCTCTCAAATGTGGAGCGATGGCAGGGCCTTAAAACCCTGTATCTTTCCTTAGAAAAGGCTTTAAAATGTGGAGCGATGGGAGGGCTTTAAGACCCTGTATCTTCCCTTAGAAAAGGCTCTTAGATGTGGTGCGATGGAAGGGCCTTAAAACCCTGTATCTTCCCTTAGAAAAGGCTCTCAAATGTGGAGCGTTGGTAGAGCTTTAAGACCCTCTATCTTCCCTTAGAAAAGCCTCTCAAATGTAGAACATTGGCAGAGCTCTAAGACCCTCTATCGCCCTGTAGATTGTGCCCAACCTTTTTGGGTTTTAATGTGGAAATACAAGTGAGTTTTATTGTTGCACTCATTATGTTTTATTGGCAGGAGTGTGGGGTTAGACCTCACGAAGCCTGTGGGGAAATTAGCATAAGCCTGGGCCTTTAGCCCGTGGTCTGGGGTCTGGGGTCTGGGGATAGTGCGTGAGTGCCTGGGATAGAGGCATTTAGCAACTACTAAGTTGCCATCGACTCGACTCGACTCGTGTGTGCCTCTGTTACATATGTATATATTTTAATTCGGTTTCTTTATTTCATTTTAGTTGGCAATAATCAGCGGCGTCGCGGCATGCATAATAATGGAACGGCACTCACCGTACCCCATACACCATGCACCATTCGACTGCCATCCCCACTTGGCCCCACATAGTCCCGCCATAATTCTAATGTCGACCCAGACATGCCGCAGTCACACGTTCAAATTACCCCAATTTCGTGCGGGCTTCGGCAGCGGCAGCGACAGCGACAGCGACAGCGACAGCAAATATGTAAAAAAGTGTTCATAAATGAAATGTGAGGGACGGAAGGCACCAGAGGGCATGGTGGGGGCATGGGAATGGGCAAGTGAATGGAAATGGTGGCACTTACTGGGCCGATTAGCTACTCGAATTCGCGCACACGTACCGGCCATAAAAGGCGTCTCTAGCCAGCTCTCCAATCTCCTCGATCTGCTATCAAAATTTTGACGAAAATCGACCAGACCGGACTGGATCACTGGCTCGTATCTTGGCTAAAAGATCGTGTGAAAATCGTCTTTGAAGCTTCGACAATTGCATCAAAGTTCCCACAGTTCCTGCCTTAACTTTGACTTTCTTTTGTAAAACTGAAACCGAAACTGAAATTGAAACTCCGTTGGAGTTTGTGCAATTTCCGCTCGGCAAGATCTAATTGCCGTCGCTCGATTCGTCATGGAAGGGAGAGAGAGACACTGACGCATGTAAATCATCGCGAGGAGAACATAAAAATCGCTTGTTTTTTAAAAGGGCCGAAGGTTGATGGCTTCTGCGGTGGCAGCAGGGCTCCAGGAGTGCCCCATGGATCTATCGGTTCCCCTGGCAGGCCTTCGGAAGGAATTCTTTTGGGTCTTCGGTCCCCTTGAAGGTCCACTCCATCCCTGGCCAGTGCAGCCCCCATTTGATAACTCATAACTAGGCGTAACTGCTGACACCCTCGTAAAACAGACCCGGGCCCTTGGGATCGCAGCGAAACTAAAGCTTTAGTGGGTGGTTATTGCGGCATTGAAGAGGGCCAGAGGAGCCAAGCCATTGTCAGTAGTCTTCATTACCGCTGCAGCGAGCTGCGAATGGTGCATCGAATGGGGAGAGTGAAAGAGCCCACAGAGACCCAGCCCCAGCCCATGTCCAGGCGGGCACTAAAACTGCCCAACCGAATGGGCGCTGGGAAGGCAATTAACCGATTTTTAAATATGTTTGGACGCCTTTATGACTGGCCAGGGCCCAGGGCACAGGGCCCAGGGCCAGGCTGTCTTCAGAACTCCTCACTTCACGAGCGCTGTAAATGCGATTTATTTCGATTATGGAAAGTTGCTGATTTGGAACTAATTACCGGGGCCCCGGGCCCTGGCTCTGGCGAGAAGCGACAAATGTAGGAGATTGCTTGGACGGTGGGTTGCGAAACTATAAGACTAGTGGCTTACAGGAAGAAAAGAAGGGCCATACCCAAGATATCTTCCAAGCGACAGGGATCCCAAGTCCAAAGGGAGGACGGCAGTGATCCACAGGTAAGAGGGAAATACTCTCCGTCTGAGTACCATCTTTCGAGGCCTCTCTCTCTCGTTACTTTTGTACCGCACTGTACAGGGAAATGGTTATGGATGTGCACCGTTTAGGCTCCACTCCGGCATTGGGGCACACAGCATGGTCTTGGGCGTTCTGTAAGAGCTTTTACATGTTTTTTATGCGAGTGGGTACCGACATCATAACGCGTTTGCCTGCAACACATGGCTCGACACTAAATGACTGGCATATGGACTTCAAGAGACACAAACAACTGTTTGAACATGTGTATCTACCCGTATCTACTCCATGAGGAAATTGAAGAAAAAATATTAAATGGAAAACAAATTATGGAAAAGGCAAAAAAGAAAGAGGTATTTATGTAAAATTATCATTATACTATTAAGGGTATCAAAGGGGATTTGATTTTGATTTGGAGTCACTTATTTCGTTGCCTCACGGCTGAAAGTATTGGTAATATTCTTTTAAATATAAACCCGAATAAATGCTATAAAAATTCTTATAAATTCCCCTGCTATTCAGGGCCATTAACCAGGTTAACCAGAAAACAGTTTTCCATCCTCACTGCCTCGTAATTCAGGAAAACCCGGTCAGAGCACGGCTGCGCCTTGGCTTTTCCTTTGCCAATTAGATATTGAAATTATTACAGAGCACTTGGCATTCATATTCATGCATTTCGCATTCGCGTTCGCATTCGAACTCGAATTGTCGTCGAGAATTGTCATAACTCTCGATGTTGCCGCATAACTCACCGCCGATCGACGGGGGGGGGAGCTCAAGGGGGGAGTGTCAAGGTGTCCGCATGACTTTGTCTCTGTGCCTGGCCAATTTATGGTCAACAACAAATGGTAGAGGCCCCGCCATGCGACTAAAAGATACCTGCTTCGCCCCTTCTTTGGGCATTTCCTGCGGTCCGACGGGAGTCCAGCATACCCCGAGACTCTCCCCAGTCGAGGGTACGACCACAAGCTGCATCGATGGCTGCTCGATAAACGGTTACAACTTTGCCAGCGACTGCGACTGCGACTGCAGGCTGAGGTTGCATCGAGCCGGGCAAAGAGCGACAAGTTATGAATATAAAATATGCATAAATATGCAATGCAAACGGGCAGCGAGTGCAGGCAGCGGGCACGAATAAAGCATGTCACAGTAATAGCAGAATATAATAAACTAAATTATTAAACAAATGCAAAATGCAAATGCCGCCGCCGCCGCCCCCTACCCCCTCCCTACCCCCTTCCCCTTTCTTATCAGTGATCAAAGACTAGAAGTAAACGCTGTAAAAGCTCCCGACACACACACACACACACTCGCACACACACCACAGCACAGCCCACACGAACATTTTGCTGCTGCTGTCATGCGATATGCGGGGCCTCTCGTTTCGAGTTCGATCATTCGCTCAGCCTCGGACGAAAGGTATGTTGTGGCGGGGAAACAGGTTTGCCTGCCCACCCCACCTTACTTGCAATATGCCTTGCCTTGATTCGCAGCTTAATTTGTTTGTTCTACAAATCGTCGATGCTGGCGCGGCGATAGGCCTCATACCAGCACCACATACCATACATATGGGAGTGCTGGCTTCAATCTATTTCTCTCCCACTCCCTCTTGAAATATTACGAAGGTGGAGCCCTATGCAGGGCCGCCCAATGGTCTGTGCTCCCTGGTGTAAGATTTTCATTCGTCAAATTTTATTGGGAGCCGAGAAATGGGCATTTATCTGTGATCTGTGACAGAGGGACTTTTATGAAATAATCATCTGTCCAATAAAAAAGACTTTTATGAAATAAAAATCTGTCTAATAAAAACTAAAAAATATATAAATATTTAATATAAAAATAAAAATAAATATGTAATATAAATATCGTATATCTATAAATATAAAAATAAAAATGTGTTTTAAAATGTTTTAAATGCAAAAAAAATAATAACTAAATAATAATGTCAATTGGTTAAAATTTGTTAAGTTTAAAATGCCATATTATTGACTTTTAATATTTAGATCTAAATTAATATTTTTTTTATTATTTTAATTGATTGATTTAATTAATTTAATTTCTAATTTTAATTTTAATATTAATTTTTACTCAATAATCTATTGTTGATTTAATACATTTTAATTTATAATTTTAATTTTAATATTAATTTGTATTATAATGGGTACTTCATAATTTATTGTTGTTTTAATTAATTTAATTTTAATATATTTTTTTTTATTATAATTTGTACTCAATCATGATTTAAAAAATTCATTAAAAGAAAAATGAACCTTCGTTTCTGCCATTGCAACGCTTGCACTGCTTATGCATGCAGTAAACTGCTTGCATGTCATTACACAGCCTTCGAGCAGGCAGTGCACTGCTTTTTCGAGCATTTTATATACGTATATTCATACATATTCATTCATTCTCCTCCTCGAATAAAATTAGTCGCTGCTGGAGGCTGTTCCTGGACCGGGACCTGGAACCTGGAGCTGGACCCCAACGTAAATCATATTTGAAATGTCGCATCTTTAATTCGAAGGCGGAATTCCATTGACGAATTGCTTCGTCTGCTTCGTGGCCCTTCCCCTGCCCCTTCCTCTGATTCTGCCTCATTTTTTTGTGCATTTGGAAATTGCTTTGGTGGCGCCTACTTAACGTCCGTCCAACTCTCGGCCCTCTCTCTTTTTTTTTTTTGAGCCGTTCGTGCACATTCCGCTGAATTCCGCGGCCAAATTGATGGCGCCAAAATTCAAGAAGCTCTGTTCTGGTCGGAACGGAGACGAGACGGGGCCCCAGTCCGCCTGGGAACGGCCAACGGCCCAACAGCAAACGTCATTCGCATAGCCATACCCATACGGATAGCCGTAATATGCGTTTCATGGCTGTACGAACAGTCATCGAAAAATATCATAATAAATCCATAGAAAGCCACCAATAGTTCGAACTTTGATTACAGACTTACAGCTGTGAACCGCACTGTGCTCGAGCATGAAGGAGTGGAGCATTTGTCCCATAAATGTCATTTGGCCAAGAGTCTTTCACGTCGACGCTTAGATGTCGGCTCCCGCGAGGCCTTGAGCCTCGGCCTTAAATTATTCTACGCACAGTCGCGGCCATAATATGAATTTTGAATACAATTATTGCAAAAATGTCTCTCTCTCTCTCTCGCAGAAAAAAAAGAAAACTCTGCATAGTCGGTCAGTGGGTACGGCTGAGGCCTTTCGATCTCCGTTATTTGCGTGCCGATCGGGCGATTCATTAATAAAAATTATGTCAAAATAATCACGCCACCAGCCGGGGACCGTGGACCGGGGACCGTGGACCACTCAAATGATAAATGAATCGCCTCCAGGGTGCACTCGAAACCCTTCCTTCCTTCCTGGTTCTGTGCCTCTCTCTCTCTCCCCCCCTCTCTGTCCCTCATTTGAATGTCATCATTAGTGGCGCCGCGCGTCCTGGGACCGCCGAGTGGTCAGGGGGTTGCCGAGCGCTACACTGATCCGATTTCGATTGTAACTCCGATTGCCCGGACCCGACGCGACGACGCGATCATTAATTACTTTATTACGGAAATCAAAATGTCAGTCCGCCTTTCAGTCTGGCTCTCAAAATGTTGTCTGTGTCTGTTTCCGCTCTGTATCCGTGTTTACATAATGTGGAAAATTAATGATGAATTTGTTGGCTAACTGACGCAATCCGAGTCGGAATCGCAATCGGAGTCGCTGACGCGTTGAAAAGTTCAAAAATGATAAATGGTTTCGATTACACGCCGGTAAAGGCAGTTTTTTTTAATTCTTTTCGAATGGGGGGGTTGTAAAGAACGAACGGAGCGGGAGTTCACACCCTTCGAGGTGGGAATATAGAAAATTACACACTTTTTTTTTGGAATTAAGAAATAATAATACCATGGTAAAATCATTTAAGGGCTAGCATAAATGGCAGATGGGGGGTATTTTTGGTAATTTTAGAACTACTGGAATTTTTTTATTATTTTTAGTGAATATTTAGAATTATTTTTTGCACCGGATAAAAAAAATATTACAATCCTAATTATAAAAAAAAAAATTAAAAATTAACATATAAAGAAATCAATATAAAAAAGAAATTAATATAAAATAGAAATTAAAATAAAAAAAAAAATTAATATAAAAGGAAGACAGGAGGTTATATTTTTAGTGAAGGTTCAGAATTATTTTTTGCCCAGTATTTTCTTTGTAAAAATTTTTATAACTGAATTTTTTCCTGGTCCATTGTAGAAATTGTTATAAAAGTAAAAGTACACCAAAAAATTATGCTTTTTTTCTTGCCTGTGATCATTTATTTTTAAATGCCTAAGATACTAATAAAAAAAATTTAATATAAGACAATATTAATGAAAAATAAAAATTAATTAAAATAAAATAAAAAGAATTAAAAAATAAAACAAATAATAAAATTAATAAACAAAAAAAAGTTATTTTTACTAAAAAGATTATTGTAAATAGACTCTTTCACGTTTATAAAACGGTACCCTGAAAAATATTTTAATTTTCTAAATTTATAACTCTTTTCATGTGAGAACTTCTTAATCTCTTCAGGAAAACACCACTGGATGGCATTATAGTTCTTCAAATACAACCATTTCCCTTGCCAGGAATTATGTGGGCCTAGGAAAATGTGTCGAGAAGACCTCTAGAATGGCGCAACTTTTACCACTTTCCCCTGCCTTTATCGAGGGATCTATCCCAAATGGAAACCTGCCTGGAAACCTGATTGCTCGAATCGGCCGGTAAACAGGTTCACTCGGCCATAAAGATTTACTAAATTTGGGTTCTCTCGCATAGGGATCGGATCGCCTTCTGTTTCATCTTAATTTGCATAAGCGCCGCGCACAAATCCGCGCTCCACATTCAACACGCTACCCAAGGCGAGAGTCCGCCAGAGGATGGGCCTGGGATTGGGACTGCGACTGGGATTGGAGCCATATCGCAGGCCATGTCGGTGGGGACATTCAATGTGCAGGCATAACAAATGAATTATTGACGTTTTTAAGCAATATTCGCCAATATCCAACCGACTGGGACCGTGGACAGGGGACTGGGGACCCCAAGAGATATGAAAATCGTCAACGTGGGCTTTCATTTGCTTAATTTAATTTGGTCTTTTTGTATTTTGTCGCATCTCTCATTTGTTTTAACGAGGATGCGACCCAGACGGGCCCAGAGTCTGGGCTCTGCTCGTCTTTCATTTTCGTGACTGGACCCGCGACCGGGGCTCAGGTAGGCCCCGCTCTTGGCCCCGCTCTTGGCCCCGCTCTGGGCCGTATGTAAATCCCAGCTCGTTTGCTGCTCGAGAGTTTGGGCTCATTAATGAATTTAAATGGTCTCCTTAATAATATTTAACGGCTTCTTTGCCTCGCTTTATGATGACAATATTTTTCCAAGACCCCATGTCCCTTGCCCCATCCCCTCGCCCTTCCCCTCCCCCCTGGCAGAAAGACCCTCATATGGGGCTTCTCTTACTTAATGGCCCTGCATCGACCGCTGACAGTTGACATGTTCTTTCAGGGGCCCCGGAGATCGAGTGCAACATAAAAACTTTCAGCTTATGGGGATATTAATAATTCCCTTTCATAATCCTGGTTCTGGTTCTGCCTTTGGCTCTCGGTTCGGGTCAATCTGTTGGCCAATTTATCTCATAAATTCCATTTGATGTATGTATATCAGTGCCATCTATACTATCTTATGGCCATCCCCTGTTCAATCCAGTTCTACAAATCGATTTTTGATTGAGTTCATTAGAGGCCAACACGAAATGCCGCAACAGGAGCCGAAAGCCTGGGCTATCCTTGGGTTAGAGCCGTGGGAGGGGCAGGGGGAGGGGGAGAGTATATTATCGCCATGTGGCATCGCACACATACGGTAATGCCTCCCAGGAGCATTGACTCCGCCCTCGGTCGAGCACTTGGCCAAATCATTTTTGTTATTAGCGAAAATCGCGTCGAGTGATTTACTTTTACTTTTGTCTTACTCCAGCGGCCACCAGCGAGCATTGGCTTTGATTTCTGCAGGGGGGAGGATGGGGTGGAGGAGGTGATTGGTTCGGGCAGATGGAAACGTTATCATCGGTCGTTCAGGCGTTCGGGCATCGCTTCACAAAGTGGCAAGTCTTTGCCCAAATCCTAATTGGATTTATGTGTAGAAATGGATTATAGCTTATGTTTTCCAACTCGCCTTTCTTGCTCGCCTTTTTCCTCCTCTAATTGCAGTGCAGGCCCCCCCTCAGTGCTAGCCGGAGAGGCCGTCCAATGAAATGGATAGATATTAAGATAGTTGGCATTAAAGTTGGTTCTTTAGAGGAAAGTTTATGAATTTACTGGCTTTGATGCGTTCTGTGGGCCTCAAGGAGTTCCTAGCCAGCTTCAGGACTAGAAGAAAAGCTTTGGGTGCCATCGTTGGTCCATATTTGACTAATATATGCGTGAGCCACCGAAGCGCGTGAGCCGGGGGTTGGCGCAAAAGTGCGACTACTTCTTTAAGCCTTCGCTGTAGCTCCATGGAGAGCTATCCGAATCAATAATCTTCTGCCTACTCCATGGGATGAAAGATACTCCATGTTTATACCGTTAATATAGATATGGCGGTGAGATGTCTAGGCTATCTCTTGATGATCAGCATGATTTCCATAATATAACCAAAACAAAACCCAAATGAAACGAAACTAATAAGCCGGTTGTGATATTTATGACATGATATCATCTAGGGCCTCCTCGAGGTCTCCTCCAGGTCTGTGCTGGGACCCGAACCGAGACCAAATGTCTGCCAGAGCATCGTTACGAAATATTGGCCATTAAGCACAAGAACGAACCCGAAGAACCACCACCAGAGAGCCAGAGAGCCAGAGCGTGGAAGAGAGTGAAAGAGTTATGCCTTGAATGAAATGAGTATATAAATATTTTATCAGTGGCCAGAAATCAGATATCTGTTTGATTCATAGAGCTAATTTATGGCTTCCTTTTGTCTCTGCCCGGGCCAGACCCACAGACACCAATGCGGCTCATTATGAGGCGAACCAAAAATCAATAAAAATATATCGTACACAGAAATTTGACTGCCGTTGGAGTGGGGGGGGGAATGGCATTCCTCACGGACCGCTCCATAAATAAGAAGAACCCAAAATATTTGTTTCTGATTTCTATTAACGAGTTAGTTAGAAATCCATACAAGACTCGCTCTGGCAGGGGAGATCTTTCACCAGATGATCCTGGGATCGGTGAAAGTCGTGGCTAGGGATGGCCTTTTCTTTACTATTTTTGGGGCATCTAGTACTCTTTCTATATTCCTTGTTTTCCCTGCCATATCCCTCTCTAGGGTGTATTCAAATTAGCTCCAAATGTTGTCTACTTTAAGCCGGCAGGCAGCCATCTTTCTGTGGGGCTGAGGCTGAGGCTGGGGCTCCTGGCGAATGCAAAACGGAGCGCATCTCATTGATTTGTAATTCTCGGGCGCAGCATAAATTTTACATGTGAAATCTGATAGCCGTCGGCCTGGACCCAGTCCCAGTTCCAGTTCCAGTCCCATCCCCATCGCTATTCTGCGACAATCATTTGCACCTCGCCACAAATCTTATTTTATTCAAAGTGCCCTGTGCGTAGGTCGACTCCGCATTTGCATATGCCGGCGTTGCAGACTCCAGCCAGGGTCTGGACCTGGACCTGGGACCTGGCCACATTTATGAATCAACGCCAGGCGCGCCATTTCATTCAATAAAACACGAGGAGGAGTCCCCCTTGCCCCTTGGGTTCTCTTTTTTGAGCAATGTTCAATGCACGACAGCGACAAGGAGTTGTCTCTAACCTGCGGAACATAAATATTTCGACACTTTTGCCTGCGCGACAAACATGGGCCACAGAAGTGGCATAAAAATATGGCAGATCCAGCCGCTCAGGAGACCCCAGAGGTGCAGGCTCTGCTGGCCATTCAGAGGTCCAGGCAGATGCGAATTTGTCGCCGGAATATGATCATAATTCATGCAACAAATAAATGTACAACTTGGCATTCAACCGATGGTCGATGGTCGATGGTCGCCGGAGCCAGGGCTCGACCCACGCGCGAATAAACCCAAACCGGATGCAGCACAGATTTAGCCACAATTTGTTGGCCCAAAGCGAGGCAGGGCTGGATTTGATTTGCCAGCAAAACAAGACAGAAAT
Organism: Drosophila miranda; assembly: GCF_003369915.1. Lineage (NCBI taxonomy): Eukaryota > Metazoa > Arthropoda > Insecta > Diptera > Drosophilidae > Drosophila > Drosophila miranda. The sequence continues at coordinate 21,792,577 of NC_046677.1, forward strand.
TTGCATGCAATCAGGGAGGGGAAAATGGCTGAGAGGATTGAATTTCCTACTTTTTCGGTAAGGAATAGATGCCATAACTGTCCAAGATCCAACATCGTTTGGAGAGGAATAAATTATAATAAAAAACCCCAGAACATGCAGCCATTCAAAGCATATTTAAGACCCTCCACTCTGACTAAATCCAATTTATTTTTGACAAGCCTTTTTTGACCCTTTCCCTGTCACAACACAACCCATCGAGAGGCCCAATCTTTAGCCAGTAGCCGGCTGCAAGGCCTCCTCCGACGACAGGCGCAGCGAATGTAATAAGCGATTAAAACATCTTTAAGCGGGCGATTATCGCAGCGGGCGGCGGTCTCCCGCTGGGGTGGAGTCTGCCCCCGAGATGGGGCGAACACGTTACACACGTTCCTCCTGGTCGGCTCCTGGTCGACTCCGTTTCTGGTAGCACTCTCGACGCTTCTGGCGCTTCTGGGCATTTACACCTTTTGGCCCTCCGCCGGCCCCCCGGGGGGTCCCAGACACCCGATAATTTCATAATTCACTCGGTGCCCGGGTGTACGGGTCCCGGGCGTTTATAAATCTCTTTAATATTATTTTGATAGGGCGCCTAATTGCTGTAAATATTATTTCTGCGGCCGCCTAATGCTCCCATCGGCTGATTGTTTATTGTTTTGTAGTTGTTTTCCATTTGTTGTTTATTTGAAAAGCAATTCGAATTATTATGAGCAGCATATTTATTGCTCGATGAGGTGTTGTTGCCCCGAATCGGGAATTAATGGGCCCCCGGAAAGGGGAAGAAAGGAGGAGCAGGGGGGGATTAAACAATAAGCAGGTCCCAAGATCCAAACAGAAACAGATTCGAAAAAAGCATTCAGCCGTGTCGGAGGCAGAGGCAGAGGCAGAGCTAAGTGGAGTCCCACCAGATGCAGATCTACCGCTCATTACACTGGCCAACAAGGCTGAGGCTTAAGGCATCAACTGTCTCCCTCTATATGGCCCAAAGGCCCACCATTTGGGCTACCAACAGCCTTCCAGAGCATGCCTTTACATACCAAAAAACACCCAACTTTAAACACCTTTCTGGCCCAAGTTATTTCCTTTAAATTCTCCTGCTTTTTTTTTGTTGTCTAGTGCCCTCAAAACCCTGCACAGATTGCAGGTGCCAGTGCCTCAAATTATTGGCTGTTTCCTCTTTGGCTTCGCACAAAACTGTGTGATCTTTCGTTCCCATAATTTAAATGTCAAGTTTTGTCTATATTAAAAATTCAACTGTGGCTCCCCCCCACCCCCACAACCGAAACCAGGCCGAAGCCGACTGTCTGTCCCAGACTTGTCTTAGACCAGATCCTGGCCTGAGTAGAAGATTGGACTCATTCCATTTGACAGGAATATTTTCGCTGAATTATCGTAAATATATGAACAGGCCTCTGCAGATCCAAGAGCTGGGTGTATAATTTAGAGCGTATGAGAGGTGGCAGAGCTTCAATACACGTATATCCAAAAGTCTTTGAAAACTCCACCAAATCTAAGAGAATTCCCATATTCCAAGGCCCCAAGCTCATAAGTACTTCTATTTCCTCAGTCTGACAACATTATTACGTCTATTTTCGGTTCCCTCTAACAATGGAGACCCTCTGGGCAGAGTCTCTTGGAAATTGCACAACAACTGAAGGCCCTCCATCTGCAGGCCCTGTCAGGGCCGAAACGACGACGAGTACAAGTCGGTTATTAGTGATATTCGCGAGTGGAGTTTGGAGCCATTGTAATTTTCGTGTTTCTGTAACTGCTCCGTGAGGGGTTGGGGGGGGCAGGGAGGGGGATACCGAGTTGGACACGAAATGTGCGCGATGATAATGACAAATCAAACGATGACACACAAAACGACGATCGTGTTGGAAAATTGTCGGTGATCCGGGGCCAGAGCTGAGCAGATGATTGGCCAGTCGGTTGGGACTGAGACTCAGACTCAGGCGAGTCATGACGTTGGCGTTGGCGTTGATGATCCGAGAGGGGGAGCACACAGTGCACACATTTCCTACAAGGAAGTGCAACATTTCCGCTGCTGCTCCTCCGCGCGCTATCAGTTGTTTGATGGCTGGCCAAATAATTATTTATAATTTATATACAGAAATCCCCAGGAAGGCCCTTGGCATTCCTGTGAAAGGGCTCGGTCCAGCTGTGGCGTGGCATTCCGCCAACCGGGGACCATGGGAACCATATTCATATCGCGCCTCATCTACAACACAAGAAAACATTCCATTTTGCAGGGCCCCAAGGATGCGAGGGACTCTGGCATTGGCCGGGTCCTCACGCTTAACGATATTCAAAATTCATTACAATTGATATTGTTCGGATGCATAAATACAAACAAATGGGCATGCCAGTCCGCCAGGTCCTACATGCGGTTCTCCATGCAGTCCCGATCCCAGTCCCCGTCTGGCTCCACTCCTATCAGCGATGAAGCATCTGCGGACTCTGCAAGAAATAACAATCTTACTAATTGGCCGATTTTAGCATAAACAAATGTATTTTAGCTCTAACTAAACCAGAGCCACAGCCACAGACCAGGCAGTGGCCATTCCAGGCGGGGGAGAATCGTTTTGTACTCCTTCGAGAGCGATGCTTTGCATACGGGAGTGGATGTGGATCGAGGTCTGTGTCCCAGGCTGCAGCAGATTATGGAGGGAGGAGGGGGCAGGCCTGGCTCGGTCTGGGCTCCTCGTGGGATCATCGCATTAGAAACGACCCAAGCCAAGGCCAGAGATGGCATTGTCTTTGGGTTTGCAGCCAAAAACTAGAGCCACGTTATGAGAAAGGTAAGCTTCCGAGAAAACTGCAGACAGAATCATAAAAGTGGAGTCCATCTAACAGATTTCTCAATACTTCCAGGCGCTTACTCATGCTCAGACACTCTGTGTCGCCTCCTGGCGGAGGAGAGCGAGATGTAACGGCCGGTGTTGGTGTGAGAGAGAGCGAGAGGGTCGTATGGTGATAAAATACACCCCCTACTTATTCACTATCAAAAGTCCCACTCATTCAATGACTCCCTTCCCTTTTCCAAAGCCCTTTCATAGGTCCATGAATTGAAATTGTTGCACTTTCGATGGCCTCAGATGGAGTAGTCGATTCCCTCCATCCTACGGCACAGAGAGACAGATATCTACTTGGCTATGGGCCAGGCCATGGAATCAATGCTTAAAAAGTCCATTGAAAGGCGCCGCCAATGGAGGCCATACGCGTAATCGGAATCAATTCGAGTGGAGTCCAAGGCTTAAATAAATTCGTCATTATAAATCATGAGTTGGAGCCACTGCAGTCGGTTTAATTAATCACCGCTGGGTGCACAAAAAGCACCAAAGCACTGCACTGCACTGCCAATGCAACTGCAACTGGAAGCCGCAACGCTCAGCTGGAGATTTTTGAAAAAGATGATATTTATGGCAACTTTGACAGAGAGAGAGAGAGAGTGGGCTCCAAGCCGAGCCAAAAGATAGACTCGTTCTCATTGAATCTGTCTCCCACCGGCTCTGTCTGGGACTGAGTGCCGCACGCGCACCGACCACCACCGGCGGCGATCGGAGGCAGGTCCGGCATCGATCCGGCATCGATCTCGCTCTCGATTCCGCATGTGGACATCGACGACAACGACGACATCGACATCGACGCGGGCGACAGTTTTTAATCGTGGCAATAATCATAACTGTGATTTGTATGACTCTGTTGAGGCCGTTGCCGCTGCCGCTGCCCATATCGGCCATTCGGTGGTGAATTATTAAAGCCGCCGCACAATTTATGCGACGCGTTGCGACGCTTTCGGCAGCCGTTTGAAGCGCTGGAGCAGTCATAACGCCAGGCCCCCCCCCCCAATATCCCCCCACCAAGACCCTTGCCCCACTGTGAGTGATGTGGTTGCGGTGATTTGTGCTGCCCAGCGGTGGTGCAGTGGTGCAGTGGTGCAGCTCCTAGTTGGTGGCTCACCAAATGAGGAGCGGCCTCCTTTTTTCTGCCCCACGGAATACGTAATTCTTGGCTTGGCGGCCCCACAAGTTGCGGGCCGGCATTTACATTCCGTATAAATATTTATGAGAGCAAATAGAGAAGAGATCATTATGATTGAAGAACAGCGATCAAAGATCCAAGTGATCAGTGAGTAGTGATCAGAGAGCAGTGATCAGTGCTAATGAATCGATTAAATTGATTTGGATTGGACTTGAATAGGGATCTAAGAGGTTTTATTGTGGTCCAATCTTCCAATGGGACATCAGGGGAAGAGGGCAAGAGAAAGAGAGAGAGAGATAGCTCATATCTGCGTGAGCAATCGAAGCGCGTGAGCCTGGGGTTGGCGAATCTGATCTTTTTCTGGTTACCACCTCCTGAAACCCTCATCTAAAGGCGATCCCCACACACACCGACCACTTCAATGATTACCTCCATGGAAAACCCTTCTCCACCGACAGTTATGGCGGGTTTTTGTCCTCCGTTGAACCCCTGCCGGAACTGGCCCCCAGCCCCCAAATCTGAGGTTATTAAGTGCCTGATGCGTAACTGCCACAATCCGGGGGGTAGCCGTGGTGCAGCCGTGGGGCAACCGTGGAGCAACCGTGGGGTTCTGCGGGGCATAGGAAGTCTGTCATATTGAGTGCGCACGAACAAAGAGCCCTGGCTGGAGTTTGTTGCCGCCTAAGCAACAAATTGCACTCCACCACCGCACACCCCCCCTCACACCCCCGCACACCCACTCACGATGTGGGGCTAAACTTGAACTGACATTTTACAGAAAGCAGAATTATATACGAGTATTGGTGAGAGCCGCTGAGCAGAGAGGCCCCCGAAAAAAGAAAAAAAGAGTTAATTTGCATAATTACGTTGGTGGTGGGGGGGGACCAGGTACGGGGCTGGGTCGTGGTGGGGGAGGGGGCATGGGTGGGCACGAAACGAAACCAAATGCGGCACGAACAACGGCGAAAACGGCGAAACAACAAAAATGAAGTCGCTTTATCATTTTTAGCCGGCGGCGGCGCTGTTTGCCCAAAGTGTGGAAAATAAATGTATGAAAATTTGCATACGAATTTCGAATTTCAAATGGCCGTCCCTCTCGCTCTTCCACCGCTGCAATGGAGGTGGAGGTGGCAGGCCCGTTAGGCAACTCCCACACTCTCTCTCTCGCTGTCTCTGTCGCTGCCTCTCACTCACTCTTCAGGGCCACTTGGAGCTCCACTTCCACTTCCACACGCCATACGCCTGGCCAGGGCTTGTCCACTTGAGGCAGCAGGATGGCCGGGTCACGCCCACCGCCATTGACGTCACTTGACTGCAGTTTTACATATCTGATGGATATATAGGACATATTTATATACATAAATATTTACAGTGCGTTACAGAACTTTAGGGCCCGTCAAAGAATGAAATTTTGCTATCGATAACTGATTTTTGCATTGTTCGATAATTATCGATAATGGAAATAGTCTTTAAATGATATATTTTTGGTTCTACTTTATTTGGGAATACACAGAATGGCGAAAGGGAGTTAATTTGGTGAGGAAAAGTAGTACCCAAAAATAAATCACTTGAAGATTATTTATTCCTGACTAAATTGATTCCAATCCTTCTTTATTGAAATGCAAATTTGGACCATAATTCAGCCACCGATTGTTTTTAATAGTCATAGAGGATCACCTATCAAAAAACTAAAAATAAGAGGTTAAAAAGTATCTAAAATTATAGTTTTATAGACAATTTATATTCCCCTTTTGATAGGTCTTTTAGACCATCTTTAAGGGTAGTCTTAGAGTCCTAATAGCCCCAGAGGATCATCTATCAAAAAGGTGAAACTAATAGGCTCAATATCAGAGTTTAGGGAGTATTTATTCTTCCCCATCTTTAAGCGTAGTCTTTTAATAGTCCTAGAGGATTATCTATTAAAAAGGTGTATCTAAAAAGCTCCAAATACGATGTTAAAGAGTTTTTATTCCCTCCCCCTTTGATAAGGGTATTTTTTTAATATTCCTAGAGGATCTTCGACCAAAAAGGTTTGTCTAAAAAGCTCAAAATACGAGGTTGCAGAATATTTATTCCCTTCTTTGCTAAACCCTTTACTGAATCTTTAAGCGCTTTAAATAAAGTAGGTATATATTTGTTAAATTATTTATTATTATTATTTCCAAGCCTCAAACGTCTGAGTCTTACTCTCTTTTAATTATAGTAATTATTAATGCCATCTGTTTAGAGAAATCTGTTGTTGCAAAAAGCATATTTGTCGTCTGATTGCAGTTATTGATGGGTTGCCATTATGGAACTCGGGTGATTAGACCTAATTGAGTTCAGTGACTAATTGAGATGCAACTGTCAACGGATTTAGTCGCAAATATTCATTGAAAAGCAGGAAAAAAGCAAACAAGCCCAAGGGCTACACTTATGACACGCACTGTAGGTGTATTATTATTTATTATCACTCATTGAGATGAATATTTGTTGTGGCCGTCGCTGCCGCTGCCTGCCGCTGGCGCTGGATTATTGCGGTCTTTGTTGATTTAATTAATTAAATCGCAGTTGTTTTTTTAATTGATTGACAGATTAAAAACAAAACCAATTAACAATTTTAATACAAACGACGACCGCATAATATGCCGTAATAAAGCACCAGCTGACGGTCGGCCAGGAGTGCTGGACTGCTCGGCAGTGAGTGTGATTTACAAACGAATGTGAGTACACCCACAAACACTCATGGCTCTGTCATAATCCGTTGTTCGCATTAACAGCGATTTTAATTAATGGATTCACTCAAGGACGAGGCGGAGGAAGGGGCAACCCGCCTCCCACAATGGCCAAACCGAATACTAATTAAAAGAGCCAGAGCCAAACCATAAAGAGATTTGTATGGCAAGTATTTGAGCTTTAAAAGATTGAATCTATTTCACTTCTTAGCTGTTCGCCTGGAAATTGGCCATAAATATATATGCCCCGAATCCTAATTGAAAGCGATAAATTCCCCGAATGGCATGGGAAACAGACGACATCAATTCGAATATTGATTTTAACATACAAATAACTACATTTAATTAATAAAAACAAACAAAAGAGTTGGCTGGGAGATCGATTCGGATTTGAATAAACGTCTTCCCACGACTGTGACAATCTCTGGGCGTCTGTGAAACCGAATTCGCACGCAATAATTTCCAGCTGATTCGCTCATTGCGTATTCATAATTTCTAGTTCGAAACGATCGCCAGGTGAGTCATGGAACTGGTTCGACGGCCAGCAAAATGTCAAGCGTGCCGATAATTCAGATCTATCCCAGCACCGGGCCTGGCATATGCAAAGCAGTGCAAAGCAGCACAGCAGCAGCAGCAGCAAGCAGTACAGCTCTGGAGACGGAGCAACGAAGATGTCAATAAATCTGCCGCTTTGGCCTTGTTTTGCATTTCCGCTAACAGAGACCAAAAACGCAGTCATGCCCCATCTCCATCCTCTGTGGATCCACACGCAAGTGGAGAGCAGAACAGAGCACAGAGCACAAAAAACAGGTAAAAGCAAGCTGAATTCAGAGACTGGAGTTGCTGGGGATACTGGGGATACAGTAGCCCCACGTCAAAACGAGGTGATTTAGAATTGTCGAATTTTATTTAAATTGGATGCAAACATGCGAAATTTATTGTAGAAAATCAATAAATAAGAAAATCACAAAAACCCAAAGAAACTTGATCGGAGGAACAGAACCCAAAACAGGGCTGGAACGATCCACTGGAACGATCCACTGGAACGCCTGAATCGCATATGCGTATTCCCAGGCACGAACCCTGCTCTTCATTATTTTATTCCTTACGTTTTTCTCTTACATTTTATTTTTATATCGATTTTATTTTATTGAAGCCTTCTGCGGTTCATTAAAATTTCGTTTTCGGCTAATAAATATTGAGATCGGTCATGGGTATTCAAAGAGTTTTGTACGAATACACTTACGAGTGCGGCAGAGGGGGACGACGTTTCAGCTTTGCTTGGCACCTCCGAAGAGTATTCTTTGGTCCTCATTAAGAGGGAGTCTTAATGCGGTTTGTGTTTTGTGTTTTGGCTGGTGGCGGAGCAAAGGACATACGACATACTCAAAATCGATGGCTGCGATAGGAGGAACCAGTCCGAGTCCAAGACTGCTCCTTGGACCTGGATCTGGACCTGGCTCTGGACCTGGACCGTTCCGTTCGTGCCTTGTATCTGATTGTCGCTCTCTCTCTCTCTCGGGGTCCCGTGTTTAATTAACTCGAATTAGAATTTCAGAATGTACCCACGAATATTTACGCGGAAAATGTAAATTAGCTGAAATTTCTGTTGGTGTCGGACAAAAAAAAAAAACAAGACAAAACAAGGCAAAAATATACCTTTTTGGAATGTATATATTTCAATATTTGTTCCCCTCCTTAGAGAGGGAAATTGACATTCCCCAAGACGTCCCATCTGCCATTTGAATCGTTGATGGACTGCGGAATTTGCCTGGCCTACGATAGGCCCCACACCACAGGCCCCACGCTCCATCGCGGGCTGGACAATGGCCTGGCCATGGACTTGGGACGATATGGTGGCGATATTCGCGGGAATAACTCATGCAGATTAGCAGGCGGTGGCCGGCAAGTGGCCGGCGCTTGAAAGGCGGCCAAATTAAGTGGAGAAAAATATAATTGATAAACACGAGCGAGTTCTAATTCTGGCGCTTTATCACAGCCTTGCGGCGGAGCCATTAATTAGGGGCTTGATTTATGAATTCGCAGATTCCGATAGGACGTCGGGGGCTAGACCAGAGCTAGGCGAGCGAGTGCTCCTCCCCGATCTTGGCTTTCATTCCTTCCAGTGCAGGCAGCGATTTATCTCCATAGAGTCGGGCAGGAGGAGGAGGGTAGTCGGTGGCGTGGATGAAAGCACCTGCCTGCCTGGAGTTGAACTCCTGCCATAAATCAGCTGTTGCTAAACGGCTTAAACGCCAGTAGCCATGTTCGATGTTCGAGTGTCCTGCAATGCGGAACAAGCGCGAGAACAGCCACTGCCAAATGGCAAATGCTCGCATCGATAGGGATCGCCGCCCGCAGCCTCTAGGCGGCAGCGGAAGTGGCACAGGACCTGGTCGATGGTTGCGCCACAGGCTCAAATTAATTAAGTGCATGTTTGCGCATATCTCATGGGCCCTAAGAAGTCCTCGCAAGAAGTGCAGGTCGCTGCGTTATCCCTTGGAATTAATTGGCACGCCGCGGCCTTCGAGGGTCCTTCCAATGACAACTCGATAAGCGCACATCAACGCACATTGCGCAGTCGTAACCGAGACCGAGACGGAGACGGAGGCCCATCTGCAACCCCAAACACACACACAAAGACACAGGATCCTTCGATATCAAGCACCTGTTCCGCATTGCTCGTGGGCGAGAGAGGCCTGTGCCGCCTGCTGTTTACATTTTTTGGGCACACATATTTTATAAGAACACAATACGAGTTTGCATCGTCTGCATAAGCGACAAGTCAACTGTTATCAGAGTTTTATGGTTTGTTTGTCATTTTAACACCTTTTAAGGCGCGCACATTAATTAGAAGCGCAACGAACCCGCGCGACAGTGCCCTGCGACGGCAGGCCTCCTGCTGTGACCGGCCGCACCGCCAGGGGGCAGGAGAATGGCAACGGGAATGTTCCACATGCCCCCAACAAAAGATAAGCCTTGTTTGAGAAAGATATTGTCTGAGAGCCGCTCTATTTTTTGGGTAGCTGCAGGGGCGGAAGGGGTATCTGTGGCAGGGGTTGGGAATATTAATGGTTATATTTGGGACATTTTGGGCCGATGGCTGGCTTGACTTCTGGCCTAAAATATTAACAATACTCGGAAGTGGAGGATGCTAAATAGGAGCTAGTTTTTTTGGAAATAAAACCATAAATATTTAATAAGACTTTGAAGACTTTCGCGCAAAAGATGCACGAATTCTTGATCCTCAAGAAAAGCAGAGATTGGTCTAGATATATCCCCCTGACCATAGGCATATCCGACTGTCTGTCAGTCTGCAATTATATTTCGAAATCACACACATCCATGAAGTACTTTGAATAGTACCTTGAGCTCAGAAAAATTGAGGTAATTCTGAAACAAGAATACCTACAATAGGTGCCATTTTTCAAGCTCTATAAATATATTTCTAGTTTATTTCTACAAATAATGGACAAAAGGGTCTCTTCAACGACCTTTGGATACCACAAATCGATGTCCTAGATCAGTGTGTCCTAAATTTGTCGAAAGAATTTAAGACCGTTGATTCGAAGGCTACGATATTGGACGCCGATTTGGAGAAGGTCAAGATTCAAGAGAGAAGGTCACCGAAGATATACACCCATACACCACCCACCAAAATGACAACCAGAAGATCTGGAATTTCATCCAAAATAAAACTTAAATTTTGTGCTTTAAAACTCTTAATTTTCCTTCAACAAATTGTGTTTATTGAACAATTTGCTTGCTGGCCATCATTTAAAATAATGTATTTTAATGCTATAAAAACTATAAGTATTCAGAGTACTTTCACGCTCCGTAGAAGAGATCTTTTCAAATTCTTTCACTTGGAAACTCCCCACTCTACAGTGATCTATTTCTATTTAAAGATTCCAAAGGGTAAACGCTCTTATCGGCTTTGAAATCTACCAGAAATTATTCCATTTTCGCAAGCCTGAAACCGATCCAGAAACCGATCCGCGATGGGCCCTGGGCGATGGGCGATGGGCGGGCGACGGCGGGGCGGAGCGGAGCTGATTAACGTGCAGGTCGTGATCGGGCAAAGGCGTTGCCATAATTTGTCAACACCCCAATATTTTACGAGCACTCATTGCGATATAATTGGGCCTCAACTGGCGTATGAGCGGGACTGTGTTTTTTATTCCGCTTCGGCTTCGGCTTTGTCTCTTCTGTGGGTTTCATTCATTTCGGATTTCGAGTTATTGCGCATCATAATGGCCGCCATATGTCGTCTGGCGGCGATTTACGGTTACGGTGCCCACTTTACGCTCTCCCCCCGCCGCCTCTGGAGACCCCTCCCAATCGCCGCCAATCTCTGTACCCGTTCCACCCACGTATCTTTGGGGCTGTGGAGCTGTGGAGCTGCGGCTGTGGCTTATGTTTTATGTATCAGAGCAAGCAGCTGAGTTATGTATAAATATATAGGCACCACCACCTCTATGGGTAGATCCAGATACGATCCAGATACGTACCTGTGGGCCATGGGGCCTTCGTGCCATCATATATATGGTTACACGCAGTCAGCGTCAGACCATTGTGTCAAATATAAATCAGATCATTTTTTTCTCCCAAAAAAAACAAACAAAAAGAGTCCCTGGCAAGCAGAGGCTTGAAATACCCTTTTCGACTTAAAAAAAAAAGGAAGGAAGCCACTGCAAATATTAGTTTATGTAAACCTAATTGTTAATAAAAAAATTAAATAAAAAAAATAATAAATAAAAAATAATAAAAAAAAAAAATTTAAATAAAAATAAATAAATAAAATATTATACAAATTAAAAAATAAATTTTAAAAACCTTTTCCGATTTATTGAATTTTTTCGAGTTTTGTTTTTATTATTTTTCGTTAGGGAAAAATATTTGTGGTAAAAGGTTTAACTTGTTTAAAAAAAAAACAGGAACTATATTTTGAGGAGTATTATTTTATTACAATTATTTTATTTTATTTATATAATTATTTTATTATTAATTAGGATTTTATGTTTGACTATAAAATAATATCAAAGTAATAAAATAATTACGACGATTAAAAATAATAAAAATAAATCGTGTCATCCAGGTCGAAGAAGTTGGATAAGGATATTATTTGATTCAATTATCTGTCCAGGTTTCTAGGGTAGAGGTCCTCTTAGATCAAATCTCAAATAGATCAAATTCTCAAAAATTCATTTAATATTCTCAGATTTGGCAGAATGATGTACACAATGATGATGCCACTCTCTAGGGACCTTCTGTAGATTCCACTTTGAGATTTGGCCAAATATTTGTGTAAGATTTGGACTCTCATAATTGTTCTAGAATATATCAACCCTCTCAAAGTCCTTCTACCCTCTTTAAGGGTATAGAAAACCACCAAAGTATTTTTGTTTTTACGAGCTTAAGAGAGGCAGAGCCAGAGCCAAAGCCAAAGCCAGAGGACGGGTACCCAAAAATTGGCATAAATTTTAAAAGGCAGGCAGGGTCGAGTTTTTTGAAAATTTTGACAAACATTTTGGTGCCCCGTAATCGTCGTCGTACACATCGTGTCCGTGTCTCTGTCTCTGTCTCTTTTGAAAGTGTTTTTGATTTTGTGAATTAAAATTCAATGCACATTAAAATGACAAAAACGAATCGAAACAACAACCCAACGAATCTGTATCAGTATCTGGGCCTCTGCCGTGTATCTGTATCTGTATCTGTATCCGAGTCCAAGTTGAGTACATTAAAAAGTCATGCCGTGGCTGGTCACCACTGAAATCCAATCAACAAAAAGTCGACAGCCCATCAAAATGTAGATCATTCGTCATTGAGGGTACAAAACCCCATAATTTCGATGGCAATAAATAAATTTAACACGCCACTGTATGCATAATGCGGCACAAAATTGTAGAGCTCAACATCGGGGGACCCAAAAGTGTGTGTGGCGGAAGCAAATGGTAACCATTTTGAGGCCCTTGCGGGTAGGGATATGCTAATCTATTGCTGAGCCATAGAAACCCCCTAAAACTTTGGAGAATACATGCATATCTGGTGCCTAGCCTTCGAAAAGCATATGTCCCTATGTCCATTGGATCCATCATTAGCTCCGCGATTTCCAAGGGAAGTTCTACCCTGGATATATCAGTTTTATTGTGAAAATTCTTGGCCATGTATCTGCATGTTTTTTTGGCCCATTCAACCATCTTGTGAGGACCAACTGCAGCCCGCTGTCTAGCCAATCTGAGATTTCTGTCGACCTGCCTCCGAGCTGGCAAATTGATTTCCCTTTAATTTCTCGCACGTTGTTGATTAATTTTCCCGCTCTCTGAAAAAGTGTGCGAAAGCCAAGCCTTTGTCCCACAAAGGGCATTCAGAATACGAAGAGCCTTTTCAGAAATGTATTGCCCGTGTCCAACCGGCAGACGCAGGACGTTGGCGGATCCTTTGAGCGACTGTCGGTGGTGGTGGAGGGAGGAGGAGCGGGCACTGGGCTGGCCCAATGCGCAGGAGCAGAATCAATGCTTTGGGCCCGTGGGATACGTAATCCGGATTGCGCCATTCAGAAAGTGTAAATGAAAAATCTGTTTTTGGAAGCATTTTGGCGTGAAAATGCAATATTGAATTCATTTTCATTTAAATTCAGCAACGCAAAAAGCAATTACACGACAGTCGGTCCTCGCTCCTCGCTCCAGCTCCATCTCCTGCTCCATCTCCGGCTCCATCTGCAGCGCCTTTGAGGCCATTGAAAGGGCCATGAAATAAAAATTGAAACAATTTTTTATGTAAAACAGGAGTCGGTCGTTGGCAGAGCTCAAAGGAGGAACTCGAAGGAGGGCTCGAAGGGGCATCGAAAATGTACCGAAATTAAATGTAAATATGGCTGAAAGGAAATCTCAGTCTCAGTCTCAGACGACATCGACGACTGACAACAACTCATAAATTTTGCCCACAAATCGCGCGGCGAGCGCACAAAATCTGTCACCTATCAAAAATGCCCTAAAAGGGCATAAGTCTGGGCTCCCCGTCTCCGACTCCGACTCCGATTCCGATTCCGACTCGAACTCCTTCCCAGATCTCTCCGCGGATCCGGTTAAAGCGGTCTGCGCGTGCGCAGCCTTCGCCTGACAATCGATGACAATCAATGTTTGCATTGCATTATTATTATTGGAATAAATGAATAAAGTATCATGGATCGCGGGCATGCAGTGACAATGGCTTCGACACATTCTGATGCTGATGCTGCCTCAATGCTGCCTCGGTGCTGCCTCCGTGCTGCCTGTACATATGTATGCCTCATCTCATGCCGCCGCCGGCTGCTGCTGCCCATCCGGGGGATTTATGTATGTCTCTCCCCAACAGCAGTTCAAGGGAATTGTCAGCGCTTCGCGCAGCAGTCAAAATCGCCATCAAAATCGAAATCGGTAACAAGATCAGCAGAAGCCAACAGAGCCAGAGCCAGAGCCGAGCCAGAGCCAGAGCCAGAGCCGAGTCCCCATCGATGTTGACATTCCGTGTTCCTTGTATCGCCTTGTCGGGCCCCGGTCCCCGGTCACCAGTCCCCGCTCCCCAGTCCCCACTCTGCAGAGTTTTGTCCCTGCCAAACAGTAATCATATTTTGCCCGCCGCGACTAGATCGACGCGACGATCCATTCGCAAGACCAGGAGGTGGGCACAGTGGAGCAAATTTCGAAAAAATATCAAACAAAATTAATAACAAAAAAAGATAAATAAATAATACAAAATAAATAAATAGTAAAAAGAAATAAATAAATAATAAAAAAAAAATAAATAATAAAAACAAAACAAGAATAATAAAAATAAAAAATAATGCAAAATAAATAAATAATAAGTAAATAATACCAAATAAAAAACTTTAACTTTTGTACTCCTAAAATTAAATGTATTAATTTAAAATTTCAATAGAATTTTTTTGAATTGTTATCTACACAAAAATGATTTTTACACAATTTGTACAATAATATATCACAGTGGAACAGAGTCTTATATTTCTAAAAACTAACATAAAAAATCCATAAAATTAAAAAAAAAACTCTTTATGCCTTTACTCCCAAAATTTAAAGTAATTAATTTAAAGTTTCAATAAAATTTTAATTTTTTTCAAAAAGGTTAGATACACAAAAATGATGCTGAAAAGTATTTAATATACTTCTTATAGTCCTATTTTTACAAAAATAAATCTCAACCCATGCGATCCTGCTGTACTCATGCGTCAACCCCCGGCTCACTCGCTTCACGACCTCTATACTTTGATATTCAACTAATAAAATATTGTTCTTCTTATTAAAAAGTATTTATTTTGTTAATTTATGTTTATTTATTTATTTTATTTTATTTTTATTTATTTTATTAAATTAATTTATTCCCTGAAAATCTTCTTGTATGGTTTTCTGTTCTATTATTTATTTGGTATGCCGTCCCACTGTTCCCCAGCCACAATTTAACACAATTTATATATGGATAAAACAGAAGACAACAAGAACAAGAAATGCATATGATTTTGAATCTTTTTCGCGCTGAATGCCAAGCAGGCGAGCAGCCGAGCAGCTGAGGATCGAAGGAGCAACAAGTCGATGGACAGACAGAGATTTCTATCATATTTTGCATAGAATGAAGAAACTCAAATTGAGGAAACTTTGACTCCACCAAATGCCCTCCGTTAGAGCCCGGCGACGATTGCATCTGGCGATGCCCGGGCGATGCCTGGGCGATGGTGGATCGCTGAGTGAACTATTTTAATATTTCAGCGTATCCCCCTGGCCGAATCTGTTGAAATTCAAATCGTTTTCGTTTCGTCTGTTTTAACAAACATCTCAGCTAATAATGGCCGCAAAGGCGAAGGCGAAGACAATGCGACGCCTGCGTGGATACGGATGCGGATTCGGATTCCACAGCTCCCCAGTGACGGGCGGCTTTTGTCTTGCCTCCAGATTGGGGCTGGGGCTGGGGCTGGTGCTGGGACTGTCGCGCATTGCCAGACAGCGTGTCTGTGGCTGCCTCATTTATGCAGCCAGCAGCCAGCAGCAGCAGCAGCCTCCTCCGACCACTCTCCAGTCCCGAGTCTCCTCTCGCTTTGGCTTTGGCTGTGGCTTTGTTGTTGAACAATTTCTTCGACACCTTTTTTGCCGCCGCTTGACGAGCAGTCCGGCCTGGGATCGGGGATCTGGGATCTGCATCTGTGTGAAAAATGGAAAGCCCTTTTTGGCAACAGATGATGAGGCGGCCTGGCCCGCTGGTGCCCTGGTGGGGTGGAGGCGGGGGGGGGACATCAAAACGGAATAATATTTATGATCATTGCGATATTTTTTCTGTTTTTATTTTGGGACCTCGAACTTTTGCTTTATGTGCCACGGAATGCGGAGCGGCCTGGACTGGACTGGACTGGAGGCCACTCTCCACTGGCATGCCCCTCTGTGGCACTGATTTACCGATATGTCATTGAGCGATTCAATGCGATTCACACGCATTCTCCAGCAAACGGACTGGATCGGATCGGATCGGGTCCAATCCTCCGCTGCACAGAATTGTCACCCTTGGATTTGAATGATTCTCGAAGCGACTCAAGCCGGGCATAAAGGCGGCACCAGATGATGCATAAATCTGCATGCTTATTGGATGGGTGTCACTAGCCTGTCGCAGTCGCAGTCGCCGTCGTAGCCGTAGCCTTCCCTTCCCAGAATTTGTTCTTGTATTTTGTATCTTTAACATTTCATGTTATGAGATATTCGGTTCAGGCACGTACATTCACCTTTTATTCGATTCGCAATATACAATATACATATGTTTTCCCACAAGGTTTGTATTTGTATTTGAGACGAATTTGAATCTAGTTTTTCATGGGTACTGCCAGGGAATTGGCTTGAAATCGGTGTACTATACCATGTATCTGCAGATTGGTGATGAAAATTGCCGCAGAGCTCTCTGCAGAGGTGGCATAAAGTCTGGGTTCATCTAATATTTGAACACAGCTTTATTAAGGCATTAAAAATGGATTGGAGTCGATCCCAAAGCCAAGCCAAGAGGGACCCATGCATATAGCCTTTATGGGGTTAACATTCCACCGATAACTGAGGGCATTTTCAGGGTATTAGCTCTCAAAAACCCTATTAAAAATAAATCAATGTTATGGATGGATATATCCAGAATTTAGGTGCCAAAATTTAGGGCCGATCGGGCATGGCTATTTTTTAAGGGAATTTTAAAGGCAAACCACAAATTCTTTTAAATAAAATGTAAAAAGTGGTACAAATTATGGTTTTTATTGCTTTTAAAACCATCCTCCTTCTCCGCACAATGAAAATTATTCCAGAAAAAGGTTCAAAGTAATCCATACCTTGCCCTCCACAGATTTCCTTGAGTTTTGGCCCTTTAGTAGCCCTTCTAGGACCTATTACCATGTAAAAAGCGAGTCCTCTTCAGTCCCAGTGAACAGTCCTCCCAGGTACTCGTATGAGTGTGCACTGGCGTGTCCTTTCTTCTGTTCCCATTCGTTCATTCGCTCAGCAATTGACTTTCTCGGCTGGAACTGTCACTTCCAGCGGCACACTCGTCCTCCGCCCGGGGGCCCACTCACTGGCTCAAGGCAGAGACAAACTTTTAAGCACGTCATGGGGTGCCATTAGGCAATATTCTGGAGAAGGAATCGCCCTCCTTTTTTTTTTGTTGTAAGCGAATGTCAAAAACAATAAAGGCGTCAGGCGATGGAGAGAGAGAGAGAGAGAGCCAAGTGGCACAAATTTTTATTGAAAATTTATAATTGAATGGAAAAACACACCTGAGGCCGCGCCCCCTCCACGGGCCGCCCAGAGCTGGCTTTGTAATTGAATTTGACATTCGACTGACGACTGTCGCGTGTTCCATTTGTGGGTGGGACCTGAGGGTGGGGCAACGTCGCGTCGTGTGGTGCGGCAGTGGGCGTGTGGCCTCCATATAGAGTCCAAGATCTGGCGAATATCTAATTGACAAATATCCGAAATGAAACGCAAAAGACAGGCAACAAAATTAACAAAGCGATGTGGGGGGTGGCTGGGGGATGGCTGGGGGATGGCTGGGTGATGGGTGGTTCATTCTGGGGGGTTCTGTGGGCTGTGTCTGGCCCTGAAGACAAGCAATAAGTAACAAAATAATTGAACAATTATGTCCAAATGTCCGACTGCCACTCATTATGATGGACAAAACACGGCGTCCGACTGACGGGCCTGCTCTCCATCGCAATGCTCATCCCTGGCCTGTCCCCGCCTAAGCCGAGCGTGGAATGACATTTATAATTACCTCGGGGTATTTGGGGAATAATTTGCTCATCTATCGCCAGTCCAGGGCCTGGCTAATGGCCCTGCCAGCGCACAAGAGAGG
The DNA here is from genome assembly GCF_003369915.1 of Drosophila miranda. Classification (NCBI taxonomy): domain Eukaryota; kingdom Metazoa; phylum Arthropoda; class Insecta; order Diptera; family Drosophilidae; genus Drosophila; species Drosophila miranda. The sequence goes on from NC_046677.1 coordinate 21,810,660, forward strand.
GAAGGGAGGAAAGAACTCCGGCCCAAGTGTCCAGATTTCCCCCTCTTCCGCAGCCGCAGAGGCCAACACCCGCGCTGACCGCCGACTCCGGCTTAATGAGCCGGATTCGTTGGCCCAGGGGCCACGGACCAACCAAAAAGAAGCCATCATCAGCAGCTTTTGTTCATCTTTTCTTTTCTCTTTTTTTTTGGGGGGGGGGAGGGGTTTTCTTTTCGGTTGCCTTGTGCGCGTTTTTCCTGTCCTGCCAACTGAAAAATGTTATTGGCCGCAATTTATATGAAAACTGTGCACACGTACCACATTAACCCCCTTGGAAGCTAGATTTCGGATGGTGGATACTGGCTGGTGGCCGGCAACAATAACTCGCCCTCCACCCACCAGCCCCACCCCCCCCCTGCCCGCCCTCGCAGTGAAAATGAGCAAATTTTCTAAATGAATAAACTTTGCCTGCAGAGGAATCCGAAGAGCAGGAAAAATAGAAGAAAAGAAAACACAGAAAAGGACAGCAAGGGGTCCAGGATTTCGACTATAAGATACCGTCCTTCAAGTGTGGGAAATAGAAGATGGAAGAGGCGGAAAATATACGAAGAGCTATCTAAATAAAAGAGGATCTCATAAAAGACAAGCTTTGGTTTTTTAAAAGTATCTAAAGGGGTTTTGTTTTGGGAAATCTATACATAAGAGACGTACCTTTAGCAGACCTTTAAAATGGTGATAGCCGTAGATTTTTCTATGGCCACTATATCCATCCCTGTCTCTCAGATCTCCAGGTACATCCCGATACCCATATTCCTTCATAGAAATCTGTAGTTTTCCCACCAATCCATAAGCCCCACATACCCCATCTACTGAGTGCAAAGACAAAGGAAAGGCCACCACCGCCCAGCCTCATCTGGGGACTCCATTTCGGACCCTGACTCGGCTCATTGTCAGCGACGTCTTCGTCCTGGGGCATCGGAGATAGAGAAATATTGCCACCCCGTCCTAGGGGGGGTTGGGGGCGCCTGCTACGTGGCAAAGTGGCAACGTGGCTAATTCTCATGAGCTCGCAAAAATTAAGAAATTAAAAAATTGCCCTGCCTGTCGCCTGCCGCCTGCCGCCTGCTGACGATGCGGAAAATTCGTTTGGCTGTTTTTGGCATTTTAAGAATTGGCTGGCAGCACTTGAATAATTGCATTCCTTCGATGGCATTACTCACCGGGAGGATTCAGGACGAGCATAGATTCAGAGAGGGTGATTACAGATGTGATTACATGTGTGTGTGTGTGGAATAGGATTCGTAGGAATCAAAGAGCATCTTTGAAAGGGTTGCAAGGTGGGAAAACACACAATTTTAGGGTTTGAAATACACTTTCAATACAAGCTTGTTCCAACGAGATTTAAATCTATGAATGAAATCCCTGAGGTTAGCCCCCGGAAGGGCCTCAAAGTAGGCTTCCAGAGCTCTTAGGACGTAATCATTCTAGGTCTAGAAATAGTTGGAAGTCGCCAGGGGCCAAGTCTCGTGAATACAGTAAATGCTCCAGGAATTCAAACCTTTATCCATGGATTTTAGCCTGGCACCTGGTGGATTGTCCTCATGAATCTCGTGTCACGGTGTTTGGGGAACGAACGATTTTTATGAATTTTATTTGTATTTTTAGGAGGTAGGAGAATGCTTTTCAGCTTCCTACCACAAACCATGACTTTGTAAGCGGGTTTTAAATATTTATATAGGAAAGGCATTAACGGGGGTGCCCTTAACATAGAGAGAGAGGAAATAATCGCATCGAAGTGACGATCGAGTAATCGAAAGAGAGGGGGTTGAGCTACGATTGAGAGAGGTTCTAGGCTCCGGCAGCAAAAATAGGAGAAAATTATTAAATACGAGGATTGCTATTTATATCTCGGGAATAAGAAATAAGACCAACAATTTTTAAATGAAAATGTTTTTATTGTTTTTCACAATATTCCCCCTGATGATCAATACACTCTTGCATTTTCTTGAACCATTGGTCTAAGCAGTTTTTCCACTCCTCCTGAGGCACCTCCAAAGCTTGGTTTTTAAACTCGCTCGAAAAAGACGAATGAATGAAATAAAGTTCTAATTTAATAAATTGAAGCCATCGCCAACAATTATTGCCAGGAAGTAGCTTCAAATTCCACACAACCGGGAGGATTATACGTGAATTTGTACAAGTCCCACCACATTTGTGTATGAAAAATAGCCAAATATCGCATAAAAGGGCTTAAAAAGGGTAGGAATTGGCCATGGAACAGATCCCAGGCCGCAGTTGTATCGAACGCCATGGTTAAGGGCCTGAAGCAGCCCAGGACAGTGCCATCTCGGGCAGGACAGAGGCACAAGGCCTGCGGCAGTAGAGGCAAATCTTCAGTGAAGGATCCGGCAAACCCTCCAAATCGAACTGATTCAGCTGATCATAAATAAATGCTTATGATACCAAAAGCCTGCCATTGAAAGCCCTTCCCTTAAAGCCCAGACGGAAGTGCTGAAATTTAAGCCCAGAACAAAACTCCTCTCCTCCTTGAAAAAAAACTATATATATATAGGCCTGGCTATATCCTGTTTATTATCCAAATCTTGCAATTCAAGCTAAATCGCTGATATGCCACACGCTCTGCGGCAGCCACGACTCCAAACAGAGAACTTTTTGAGTCCAGTCCATGCCAGGGGCCAGGGGCAAGGGGCAAGGGGCAAGGGTGCACACGCTCAAAGGATAACTGGATAAATGGGTGTACAGTGTGCACTGTACATATATATAGTATAGTATATATCGCACAAGGTATAATTAGGCGAACCCGGGCCCGACTTTTGTTTATTGGGACAATCTGCCTGGGTTCATCATTAAATAATAATCAGTCAGAGAGACAGCCAGGACGGGACGGGAGTGGATCGGGGGCGGTTGTGCAGTTTAATGGTAATTTGTTACGCCTAAACGTGAGCACGCGCTCCCTGCGGTCACCATCGAATCCTCGTGGAACTGGCTCTAACCGCAACGGGCACGCAACGGGCCAGGCCAGGCTGTGCCCGGATTCCGGACAGGAGTTTCGTGACTTTATGGCTTACGTGTCGCGGCTGTCGGGGTCTGTCGGGGTCTGTCAGCTCCTTGATTGACTCGGGGCACGGGGCGGGGGAGGATAGCCACCCTTGTTTGCATATTACTTAATGGCATTTGCACTTGAAGTGTGCCAGAAATTACCTGTCCGCCGGCAATTAACTTTTTAACTCATTTCTGGAATTGTTTGCTCGCACTGCGGTGCACCCCCCTGCGGTGCACCCCCCCGCTCTGCATAGTTCGTGGGAGCCATCGAAAGTTTTGGCTCATAAACACGAATCGTTGAGGGCTCGATTATGGCGAAAGTTTTACCGAGTGCTCATCCAAGGGGTCGATCAATCAGCCCCCCAGTCCAGGCCCCAGTCAACACTTTGGAAGGACCTCCTCCCACCGCCACCCACCACCTTTGGAACCCCCTCCGTTGCCAGGCCAATCTGTGCATATGTTAATTCAAGTGGAATTAATTGTTTCCGGTGTTTAAGTTTTTCTGCAAAAGCAAATTCTCCATTCATTGCCGGCGTCTTGGTGGCTCGGCGGCTCGGTGCCTGCGGTTGGCTCCCCTCCACCCGGGCAGGGGCAGGCCTCGTTTCGGCTTCGCTGGATTTTTGACTTTTATATTTGATTTGAAATGTTGTGGTCGACTTTTGTCTTGCCGGCTGCCCCACTTAATGAGGCCAGTCCGGGTCGGCTATCCTCAGCCCCTGATACTGGAGGAGTTTTTCGTGGAGGTTTTGGGCGGCAGTCGAAGAGCTGAAGGGTAATATACTTTCGGGAAAACTCATTTCCATAACTGGCTGCGATTCGATGGAGTATTTGTTCCAGCCAGCTCAGGTCCGCCGTTCAAAACAAGCCTTGGATTTAGATATCCTTTCATTTACAGCCTAAAAATCGTTGAATATCACAGCTGTTCCCACAAAATACCTTCGAATTTTAATAAGTGAAGGCTTCTTATAAATATAAAGTCTTAAAATCACAGCTAAGCCTTCCTTCAATCAGATTCAGAACCCCTCGAACCACCTCGAAAACCAAGAAAGTCATATAGCGAGTGAGCGAGAAGAAAAAACCGAAATTTTCGGCTGTAATGGCGATGCCTGCTGTTTGATTCAATGAGAAAGAGATGAGACGCCGTATCCCACCGAATCCCTCACCTTTAAGCTTTGTATCTGTAGTTCTGGCTGCCTTTTTCTCCTCAATCGAATGCCCAAAGCAGGCCCATGCCTTGAATGCTAGACCCTTCAACGCTGACTGGTAATTGTGATTGAATTCCGTGTAGCACTCGCCTTCGTTGCCACACTTGAGCGCTAAAAAACGATGCAAATCTGTAGTTTAAAATGCAAGTTTTTTGTCAAATTAAAAGTAAACAAAATATTCATTAATCGCGCCTCGCTGGCCACCAACGACAGGGTGGATCGAGGCCACAGAACACCCTTTCGCCGAGCAACCCCCGGCCATTGTTGCGTTTGCCTGGTTCGTGTTTGCACACATGTCATACCCAAAAATTGTTGTGACAAATCGCTACAAGCGTGTTAATAACTGCTGCAACACGAAGAACCCATCAAAGTCACCCCCCGACAAAAGGGGACACAGGAAAAAACAGGACGATTTTCAGGGACGCGGATGACATTTCAATAGATCACTGCAGATGCGTCCCTCCAGATTGGCAAATGGCTATTAAACGAGTAGCTTGAAGCATTAGAAGGGCAGTTAACTGGCAAGATCTGCATGCGAGATACGCCAACATATGGCACTCAGTGCTCGGCAGAAGAGAGGGCTATACTCCTTTGTCATTTGCCTGCAGAAGATTCAATTTCAAACCCCCGAAACATCCTTCTTTTGGTCTTGTTTTTCGGCTCAACCAACAGGCCATTGCCGGCCTAGTTTAATTTAATCTCGAATCGAAACAAATAACTCTGTGAAATAACTAACTGAAGGACATTTATTTTAATATTCGCACGGGAACAAAAGTCGGCGAAATTGGAAATCTGAATGACTCGGAATTGGATGGATGCGAGGACCGAGGACCCTGGCCCTGGGGCGATTGATGAGCGGACACGGCCGCCTGGCAGTTGGCAATTTCGCAATTGAAATGCAACGTTGATTTTGATTTGAGTTCCAGAGTTATTGAGGCGCAGCCCGGCGTGGAGTGGAGTGGCCGCCAGGAGAGGACTGGCAGGACTTTTTTATTGCAGTTATTGACACGTAACAATTGCCGTGTAGCCCCCCACCCACATGGCCTCCCATTGCCACTGCCACTGCAGTCCGGCACTTTTTTCCGGCATTGCCAGTGCCCTTTTTGCTGTCGCTTTTTGGCGCCTCCGTTTCCGCTTCCGCTGATATTCAATTTTGTTTGATTGCTGTCGTTTTTAGTTGAACAATTTGTCCACTTTTCGCGCGATGTTGACATTGAAAGCCCCGCTGCCAGGCCATATTTCAAATCGATTTCGCAGTACCCCCAGAGTCGGGCAAATTCTCAGGGCATTGCATGTTCTATTAGCAGAAATTATGAGCACTAAGCGGATTATACGAGTCCGAGGAAGCCTGGGATCCTTCTGAGGCGGCGGCTGGGTCACGTGGCGCGCATTGTAATCCGAGCTGCAGGACGCATGCCGGGGCTCAGATCTAATTATAAAATTAAACACGAATTAAAACTGCCATTCAAAACGTTTTGTAACAAAAACCGAAGCTTACGCTGCAGATCGGGTGAGTCTTAAGGCATCCTCCTGCTCTTCTTCCACTCTGTTTTAGGTTTTGGTCCATCCTAGCCTTCAACCCGAAAAGAACCACCCACTCCTAGAGTCTGTGAAGGTTTGCCGAACGCCTCAAACGAGATAACGAAGAAGTGCGTGTGAGCAAGTCGCTACTGTGGCGCTGGATCAGCTGGTGAAGTGTGTAAACGAAACACCTTCCCTATTTATGCTTCAAATATATATATTTTGTACTTGTGAAACCTTGAGTACATAGCAACCGAGAAACATACATATTCCACACGTCCCATCCTGAAACACAGCAAATTTTCAGTCGTCTGGAGACATTCAGAGACACACAGCTAAGTAAATAAATATCTATTATCTCTTTTTCCTTTCGAAAGTGTCAACATGTCCCTGGCCCCCAAGGCAGAGATACGGACGTACACGGACGCCAGGAGCCTGGACCCGAGCTTCAAGGAGTTCAAGGCGGGTCAGTACGACCTGGTGCTTGTGGTGATCCCGAATTCCGGGAACTTCTACGACAAGCTCAAGCAGAAGGCGGAGCTGGACTACGGAATCCTGACGCAGTGCATCAAGCAGGCGACCGTCGAGCGGAGGTGCAACGGGCACGTGGTGGGGAACCTGCTGCTGAAGATCAACTCCAAGCTGAACGGCATCAACCACACGCTGAAGGCCGACACGCCCGCGCTGCCCAAGAACGTGATGTTCGTGGGGGCCGACGTGACGCACCCCTCGCCGGACCAGCGGGAGATTCCCAGTGTCGTGGGCGTGGCCGCGTCCCACGACGCCTTCGGGGCGTCCTACAACATGCAGTACCGCCTGCAGCGCGGGGCCCTCGAGGAGATCGAGGACATGGAGTCCATCATGACCGAGCACCTGCGGGTCTACCGCAAGTACCGCCAGTGCTATCCGGAGCACATCATGTACTACCGCGACGGGGTCAGCGACGGCCAGTTCCCGAAGATCAGGAACGAGGAGCAGCGAGGGATGTCCGTGGCCTGTGCCAAGGTGAGTGGAGGCCCACCCTCCACTGCTCCCCTGCTCATCCCAAACCCTCCAATCCACAGATTGGAATCAAGCCGAAAATCTGCTGCATTATAGTCGTCAAACGGCACCACACGCGCTTCTTCCCGAGCGGCTGCCCCTCGGAGTCCAACAAGTTCAACAACGTGGAGCCGGGGACCGTCGTGGACCGCACCATAGTGCATCCCAACGAGGTGCAGTGGTTCATGGTCAGCCACCAGTCCATCAAGGGCACGGCCAGGCCCACTCGCTACAGCGTGATCGCGAACACGGGCCGCCTGGACATCGACCTCCTCCAGCAGATGACCCACAACCTGTGCCACCTGTTTCCCCGCTGCAACCGGGCCGTCTCCTACCCGGCCCCGGCCTACCTGGCCCACCTGGCCGCCGCTCGCGGACGCGTCTACCTCACTGGCACCACGACCTTCGCCTCCCCCCAACAGGAGTACAAGAAGCGGTTGATCGACCCGGCCCTGTCCAGCAAGAACCCCATGTACTTTGTTTAGTTTCCTTTGATTTCCATTTTAAATTTATTCGTTGTCAGAAATATTGAAATTATATTTTATAAAAAGATGCTCCCTTTCTCTCAGTGTATTCATACGCTCCCATCGTGTCAGAGCACATCCCCAGCTTGGGGTCTGTTTGCATAATAATCTCAAAGCGTTTCGTCATTGTCCTCATCATCGCGGGGCTGATCAAGGCCTAAACAGGGGACTAAAGCTAAGGAAAGTCCGGGGGAAAGACCCGTGGGATATGGGTATTGGAGGTGTTCAAGGGGGTAATGAAAGTGCTCATCATTCGCCCCATCATTAGGCCAAAGTTTGGGGCCAGGAAAGCAGAAAAGAAAACATATTATTCAATATTTAAAAGTTCTTCTTCCTTCCGGCGGAACTGTCGCACGCTCGAGTTGATCGATGACGCCGGAGTTGCTGGCTTTCCTCCCCTCCCCCTGCTGGCCCTGCTGCCCCTGTTCCTCCCCCTGCTGCTCCTTTTGTTGAGTGTTCATCCCTCGAGAGTCCCAGTCCTCCAGTGCCTCCGCCTCACCTCTCCCTCGCCACCACTTGGCATGATAAATTTAATTCCGCTTCTATTTTGATGGCACTTGTCAATTCAAATACTTTTGCCAGTCCCGCTTTTTTCCGGCTGCTGTGTGCTCCCTTTTTTGTTTCTGTTTGCGGGCTGAAGGGCTCTCCGGCAGCCACGCCTCCACCACAGTGTGCGCAAATGCTGCGAAAAGTTGAAGGATTTTGACGCATTAGAGTGCCGCCCCGGGGCTGCAGGTGGCTTAAATACTGCCTCCCCCCCGCCAGGCAGGCAAATGAGTGCAGTGCCAGTGGGTGTTGGGAATTGACTTTCCATTGTGTGCCCCACAGAAGGAATGAACTTTATATTTTGAGAAGGTTTTGAGGAGGATTTGAGGAGGTTTTGAGGTGCTTTAATGGTGTAGCCATGTTCTGGGAATCTATTTCTTAATTCAGGATATTTTCTATGGAAAAAGCGAGGCATCAAAGCCAAATCTATGAGCTACAAACAGATTCCCGAAGTGTGGACCTCTTTGGGCTCTTTTCATGTGTTTCAATAAACAAAACTAGGCATCTTTTTCATTTATTTGGAACCATAGAGAATGGTACGAATGAGGGACACATTCTTGGGAAAAACTCGTTGCAAAGGAGCCTCTCTCCGGCTGTTCTGTTCTTCAAATCTTTGGATTTTTCCCCTATCAAAGTTTTGTTTTTATGGAATAAATGAATGAATTTTTAAACCGTGTTTTTTGGTTAGTTATTTTCTTATTCATTTCTATGTATTTCCTAGATGGAACGTCTTCCTAGATGGCGTCTGTAAATACTTGTGTAGCATACTTTTGGGTAAATAATAAATTCACTTCTAGATAAAAGGGAGGCAGATAGATCTTCAATGGTGGAAAAACTATACTTTGTGGAACCAAAAAAAATAATAAAAAATACATTTTTGCAGGTCGGTCGGAGGTCTTAACGAAACTGTGTTCAACATGCCCCAGGAATACTTGGAAAAAGTGCCTTTTATTGTCCTAAAAAAAAAGATGGTTAAATCATTTTGGAATCGTAAAGATGGTCTCATCTTATTTGTAGAATTCCATAAATAGTTAATTGGAATCATCTATATTTTCCACCCTATAATCCCACTAGACAAACGCTCCTTCCATTCCAGCATCCAACATATCTATATCATAACTCCTCCAGCCTTCCCTCCCCCTTGCACCAATATTTTTTGTTCCCCCAAGAGATGTCAGATGCTGGGCTCAATCCACGACATGTTCGACATTAACCACTAATGAAACCCGGACAAGGGCGATCCCCGAGCTTGCTGAAGCACTTAACTTTCCTTGTAATCAGTATGGCGGGCATACCACCCTTGTTCCCCCTCCTGGTCCCCGGCAGCTTCAATTTAAAGTTTCCCGAGACTGACCCCAGAGCACAGAGCACTGGAGAAGCGGACCTGCCCCGTGGGAGTTGCAGCAGGAGGGCCTGGACAGGGCCAGGGCCAGGGCCTGGGCCAAAAATGATGACTTAATATACGAAAATCACAAAACTGATGGATTCCTCTGGGGTGCTTTTTACTTGACACGAACTCGGGGAACTCGGGACCCGGCCCAGTCCATCCTTGGCATTCCCCTCCCCTCCCGTCCCGTCCAGTGTCGCGTCTGGCGTTTATTTCACGCTCTTCGGCGCGCCGCCGCTGACAAGCTGACAGCTGCCACTTGAGTGGAGGCCAGCGACGACGACGACGACGACGACGGCGACGGCGATGGCGTTTATTAGTTATTAAACGGCGTGATTTATGCCCGGTCGCCTGCAATTGGCCTGCACTTTGGCGCCTTAATGAGGTGGCAGGACAGGACAGGACATCTGCGGTCCTGTTGGCTCCACTCGACTGACACTTCATTTAAACGCTCATCAGCGGCCCAACTGGCGTGCACAATACACGCAGATAAAAAAGAATCGAACGGGCTTAAGGGAAACAGGGGACAACAACCAGGGAATACCATCTTAAAGTATTATGGAATATGGAACAGATCTGCAGATCTGAGAACGAATTCTACGACCTGCAATACAACCCCTTGGCTGTTGGCCCTGTAAAATCTTTGTATACCCAAATCTCGAAGAGTTTTGTGGAGGATGTGGATGTAGATCTGTGTAACACCTAGAAGGCAGCGTTTCCGACCTCATAAACTATATATATTCTTGATCAGCATCCATAAATGAGTCTTTATAGCCTAGTCTGTCTGTCCTTCCGACCATAACATTCCAGGACTGAGCACTGGTTGTAAAAGTAGAGCCGCCGCCATTGCCGCTGCTCACAAGAGAGTTTAGGCCCTTCTTCGATCCCTAATCTGCATGGGATCCACCTGAGGGGCCTGTAGTGGCCCCCTCCTGCCCCCTGCATTATCCCCATTGAAGATCCTGAAGCTGAGAACTTTCCCAGGGTGTTTTTTCGATACACACTCGTATGGAAAACTGATTGATAACTGTTTTTTGTTTGTTTGTTTGTTTTTTTGAAAGTGTACATTTCGAGGAAACATAATTGCCAAACGGCTGACTGTGCAACCCCCGGTGGAGGGCCCACCCCTGGCAGCCCTACCATTTGACTTCTCCCAAAAACTGAGAGGCAGGCCTACTGTGCGCTTCTATTTGTTCACACTTATTCGATTTTCACACCCCCCTTCATCATCATCATCGTCATCATCGTCGCCGTGCTACCCGTTTCGTTTGAACTCTCAGTCCCACTCCGAATCCCTGGCCGCGTCTCGGGTTACTTTGTTTTCCTTGGCCTCCATTGTTTGTTTTCATTTCCGTTTCACTTTTCGTTTTGAAAAATGCGTTTTACAGTTTTTTTTTAAATTCAATTGTGGACTGCCGCAGCAGCCCGTAAAACACACCCCGTCGAAGCGTCCTCTTTGGAACTCCCCCTGCGGCTAATAACGTGCTCGTCAGTTCCGGCAGATCCAGCCCTTCGCTTGTGCTTTTTGGTGTCGGCAACAAATTATGATTGCCTTTAAAACACAGCAGGAAGTCCGCCAAAAGGTGGCTAGTAATTGGGGATATGATAGGTCCTAGATTTCCGTCGACAACTTGGGCTGTTCTGGGCTCAAAGTCACTCCATAGAAGCCATGGAAACGTACTTGTTTGCATCTGGAACTGCAGTGCACTCCCTTCCCTTCTTATCGCCGAAAACTCCCCAAGCATCGACGGCTGTGCTGTCGTGTTGTCGCTAATCCTTTGACACGTAATCCCGCACGCACTCCGGCAGCGCCTCCAGTCGTACCCCGTTCTGTCTGCCACGGGGGACTCGGGGATGGACAGTTGCGCTCCATTTGTCATTTTCATAATCGACGCAGAGTCAGGGCGGAGCGTGTCATCGCTGCCGTATCTCACGGATTACCCAAAAACGAAACGAAGGGGTCACGACGATGGGGTCACGTGTCGCCAGCGCCGGCAACATGGATATTTATGTTCGGCTAAGACGAGGTATTAGCCAGTGTCCCACCTTCCGGAGTCAAATGATACGTAAACCAAGTCGTTAGGGGTCTGACCCGTTCCTGGGATCCTTGGATGGTAATTTATGCCCAGGGCCTACGGCGGGGGGGGACCCTGAAGAGGGGCGCCACTGTCAGTTCTCATTAGAGGCAAGCCGAGCCGAATTGATTGATTTATTTTGGCAATTATGTGCATTCGATTAAAAGCTCAACTCGAAGTCACGCCGCGTTCGCTAATAATATGCCTAGAACCCTCAGACCCCAGCCCAGATCCTGCAGAAAAAAAACAACATAAATCCCCAGAAATATCCCATGGAGCCTGGGGGGGGATTACATGGCCATGAATTGAAAACCAATTGCGCCTGGAATGAAAAATCGCGCCAACAAACACAGCAGGAGATGGAGACGAAGCAGGATCTTGGACAGGGAATGCCACTAGGACTCAAAGTGGGAATGGGACTCGGTCTGGGATCTGGGGCTGGGGCTGGGATCTGGGGCTGGAGATGTGGCCTGTTGGACAAGGGGATTTCTTTGTTTTGTTTTGGTTTGGTTTTAATTTTGAGCAACGAATAAATTAAATCGACCGACAGTCGACAGTCGAAATAATTGCCGGAAATTGGTGACGTTGTTGAAATTTACGGTTTTTTCCTTCTTTTTTTTAAGGCCCCACGTCTCCCGGATAGACTCTGACGTGCGTAATAAGATTATGCGTGACCTGACGGGCCATGGCTTCCATTAGCCAGGACTTTTACAACGAGGCTTAAATTAAGCATATGACGGACAGTTTGAGCCAGTTTCAGGGCAAACACCCGGCTGTAGGGGGATTTTTCACTGATCCACTGATATACAAATATTAGACAATGAACAGCCCCTCATCTATAGAGAAATTATAGAGAGGGAAATTCTGTTCATTCTTGCACTGAAGTGGGGATTAAATGATACAATTCTAGTAAATCGATTTGGATGATGGTAAAAACAGTTTCCACCATGGCAAAAAAAACATTCCTATATACTTTTGAGCCCATATTATTTTTTAAATTTATTTAAATTTCACTAATTTAACCGATTGAGATGCCATTTCGGTAATAATTGTTTTGAATAATGGTTCATAGTCATCTAACGTATGTACGCCGGTTTCTCCGAGGATATATAACCATATAACTTGAAAGGTTATATTTTTGAGCACTGAATATTTCATATTTAAAGAAATATTTGAATAAGAAGATACCAAGCTTTTACGTAGAAAACTAGTTATAAAACACCGAGGATAAATTCATTACATACTCTTCAATATTCATAGAATTAAACATAATAACAGAACAATTTTATTTCCGGACTAAAAACCTAGAATGAATTTTTACGTATTTTTTGCCTATTTTTTGCCTCAAGCCCCACCTCTGTTTTGGGTAACGTAACGTCTTTAAAACCGTTCCTTCGACTGCCTAAATACTAAAAATTGGTATTTTTTATTATTCTACGAATTAAACGAAACGCCAGAATAGATGTCCCCATATATACATTGTAGAAAGATCTGCAAACTAGAGAGTTTTATGAAGCAACTATACAATTTTTCTGTGCATGTTCTTGGCCGCTAATTTTTATATTTCCTGAAGCTGTGAACTTCCCAGCTTGCCTGCTAAGCCTTCTCTCTTATCTCCCGCTTTTCGTTATCTACATTATCTGTTGTGTGCTTATCTACAACGACCGAAGCTGTGCTCAGCGATCGGATCGAAACAAAGCGAATTTGCTAATAAAGTGACGTCCAGACGGCGGGGGGCGGGGGGCGAGGGTGCATAGACTTTTTCAGAGAAACAAGCACTGGAGAGGGAATAAATTGATTGGACTAGGAAATAGAGGGTCCTAAAGAGAGCAGAAGGTGTGAATAAGTCACCTTAAGAGTATTAAATCCACCTTGGATCGGCAAGGCATGCATTTAAAGGGCCAGCAAGCTTTACTTGTATTATCGGAATTTTATTGTTTATTTAAAGGAAATAATTATAAGCCCAATTGGCGTTGAAAACCATTTTCCACACATCCGTAATTGTGGCTCTCAAAGCCAGTGGCAAATCAAACGATCCATCTTTTTTTCAGTCATCTTTAGGTAATTGTTTTATGAAGAAGTACAACTAGATCCCCATATTTTTTCTTAGAATTTAATAAGTATAGAGTTTTCTTTACCAGGTATCGTATATCGTAACGTGGCACGACATGGTGCAAGGTGGTCATCAGTTGGTGTACAGTCAAGAGTCAGGCGTACTCTGAACCCAACAATTGGCCGAAACACTGGCATAGATGACACCCTCGACTCATTCAACTCGTTTTCGATTAGGAAAGAGATTGAGAATGAATGAGATTGATTGCAGCTCTCCGCAGCGAAGCTTTGCATTGAGTTGCACTAGGCGAAAGCTTTAGCAGCTACCACTCATAATACTATAACGATCAGTCATTCGGGAGGCGTGAATCAGTTCGGATTAAGCTGCACTGGCACTATGTTTGGCGGCGCATTTATCGGCCTCATGGGGCTGTTGGTCTTATCAAGTAAGTCAGGGAAAAACCCTGCCCCTCAAGTGAAACCTAACTGATCAGAGCTCACAGCAATCCAGGCACAGCAGCAACAGCAGCAGCCTTGTGGGAGACTGCGACAGTGGCAGCTGTACAACCGCAGGGAAATTACCGATCCGGATGAGTACCCGTGGCTGGGACGTATTGGCTACAGCTCCACCGAGTCAGAGGCAGACCCCAAGGAATACAGATACCTCTGCCTCGCCGTGCTCCTTAGCGAGCGCCACGCGATCCTCCCGGCCCATTGCATAGGGGAAGATTCGTCTATGGAGGCCACGACAATACTTTTCGGTGACTGGAGGTCCAACCAGGCCACCCACGAGAGAGACTGCCTTACGGCGGACAGGTGCGCACCCCCGCCGGAGTCGTACACGATCCTGGAGCTGGCCATTCACCCGCAGTACGACCGGATTCGGCACGACCACGACATCGCCCTGGCCAAGCTGGATCGGAACGTACGCTTCGGGGACTTTGTGCAGCCGATCTGCCTGCCGCCCGACCACGAGGTCGAGGGCAACCACATTGGCCAGCGGCTGGAGATGGTGGGCTTTCTCCGCACCACTCGCACGGGGGGCAGCTGGCGCTTGAAACGCCAGGTGCACACCCTCGGCTCGAACTACTGCTCGTCCCATCCGGGCTTTGCCGGGTTCAACCAAAGCTCGAATCACATCTGCGGCTTGATCTCTAGCACTGAGGCCTTTATGTCTGGCTCCCCGATGATGGGCGTCAACGTGGTCGATGGGAATCCGGACAGCTTCTATCTTATAGCGACCGCCATTTTTGGAGTGGCACGAAAACGCGAGATCGTCCCAGATGGCTTTATGCGTATCTACCCGTTCAGGGAGTGGATCGTTAGAAATATGATGTAAAGACGAGCAAAATCTCAGTCTGTATCTCTCAGATCTAATCTAACAATAAACCGGTGTAAGAAGAACTCAGCTCAAGCTCGCCTACACTCGATAAGCTCCATGGGAATATACATAGAGCCCCAACAGACAGCCCCATAAATATGTAATTCTAGGAAATATTGGAAACGGTGACCCCGACCAGCGGGTAACCTCCGGCTCCGGCCAGGTGCGTCTCAAGTTCTTTGGTAATAAATCAGATCCGATAGACAATTTGGGGAAATTTATTCGCCCAACTCTTCGCATTTGTCTTTGGCACTCGCCATATCCTTGATAAATCAAAACTTGTCTTGCCATAAATAAGAGAATGGCTAATAATTACAGTGGCTCCATCCCGATTGGGGCAGGGGGTGACGCCCACACTTGGTTCCTTTTCCTTTCCACACCCACCCTTCTCCTTCGAGCAGGAGAAATGTAAATGAGTCTCCAGCGACTAATAAATTCCCAATTACACATCGACTTGGCCGGTGCCGGGCCGGGCCGGGCCGGGCCGGGCCTAGGTCCGAGCACGGACATCAGGTCCACTCATAAAACTATGCAGGCACACCCTCGCACCCTCGCACCCGGGGTGCCTTCGCCAGCAATAAACTAAAAAGCATAAATTTCTGAAAACGACAAATTCATGTAGTCCCGCTCGAAGGGAGGTTGGGGGAGGGTCGAAACGGAATGGAAAATCAAATGGAAAACACGGAAAATCACAATTACTTGCGCACATATTGCGCCCGGGCGAAAGGTGGAGGAAGGGATGCTTGCAGCAGGGTCGATGTCCAATTACGGGTATCGATGATGATGGAAGCAAATGCAAACATCTGTGACCCCGCCGGAGATGCGTGACTGCCCTCCGGCACTAGCATTTGTTCCGAGCTCGGAGGTCAAGTGTAGAAGATTGATATCACCCGATTTCGGATGACCCGTGGAGAACTGCAACAGCAAGCCATTAGCAGACTGACTGGAAGTCAATGAAGTGGCCAAGAGAAGAGAATTGATGGGTATTTGCAGCTCAACATGTGAAAATGGAATCGGAGAATGTTAGAGCAAACTTATTTCCATTTTTAGGTGTTTAATATACTACATTTATACCCGATATGGTATATATGGGTATATGTTGCACACAGGACTACAAAATTATAAGCAAGAATCAGTTGGTCCCCTTTAAAAGTATTTTTTTTTGTATATATTTTGTATATTCATCCGTTAAAATGTGGCATTAGAGAAACACTTACCCATAATCTTTCTCTTCGTTTCTCATATTCTCGATTCAAACGATACTCCTGAATGATGATTCTACAACTCCGATGTAACGACAAAACTGCACCGCAACTGCAAACAAAAAGAAAAAAAATGATGTCCAATAAGATCACAAATTTACGCATTCATTTATTAATATAAGGTGAGGCACTAGAGAGACAAAAGAGAGTCAGATCAGCGGTAGTAGGAAAGCCTCACCCTTTCATGAAACTTCACTTGGAAGGAGAGCACTCATTCCTTTTCGATTCTCTTCTTCACTGCACTATTCCCTCATGGAGTGGAAAAGGGACAAAACTTGACGAATTTTCAAGCACGCACACCCAGACACATACATATGTAGCTGGAAATCATGTGATCAAACGAAAAAAAAAACAAGCCAACGAAACAAAACATTTTATATTTTGACACATGAAAAAATTGAATTAATGCAAAGATATTATGATTTTCTACATATGTATGTACATATATACCACACATTTTACATAAATATAACAAATTGCCGCACTTTTCCTTCGTTGAGCTGCATTTTTGTCGCCATTCTGCCTTTTTCGTCGCCCCCGCCCCTGATCACTTTTTTGTTGCCTTAAAATACATTTTCTTGCCCTATAACACTTTTCTTGTATACCACACGTCACTACACACTTGCGCTGCATTATTCCCGTTGGATTTTTCACCATTTTCCGGATTTTCACGAATTAAAACGCGGAGCTCACTTACGAACGCACGCTTTGAGCGGGAAAAATTTTTAAGTGAGAGCGCTGCAAATGCTTTCATTCTTTGATCTTCTTCTCCTCTCTCTCCCACGCAGACTTCAGCTACTTTTGCGAAAACGAAACGAAAAAAACGGGAGACAACGGAAAAAAAACACATTTTAGATTTGCCACATAAAAAAAAGGAATTAGTCAAAATTAATATGATTTTCTTCACCTATGTATGTATGTATGTATATCTCACATATAGAAAACAAATTGCCGCCCTTTTCCTTCGTCTAGCTGCATTTATGCCGCCTTTTGCCTCTTGTGCGCTAAAACACACTTTTTTATACATATAATCACTGCATCACTGCAAAAAACATCACGTCAAACACTTGCTCGACATTTTTCCCGTTGGATTTTCCACCATTTTCCCGATTTTCCCGAATTAAAACGAGGATCTGACTTACAATCGCACGCTTTGGCCGGTGAAAAAATGTCAGTGAGAGCGCTGCAAATGCGTTCATTCTATGCTCTCCCTCTCCACTTCATAATTGCTCTCCTTCCCACGCACACTTTACCAACTTTTGCTCGTGATGAAATTTTACAAGGTGGTATGCTAACTCTCATTTGCTTTGTATGCGCTTTGACGCTTTGAGCAACATAAGACAATTAAAAGAGAGCACGATGCTACTCTCGGACTCTCGGACCACCTTGTATAATACTGCAAAGAGTGATCAAAAGAGTGTGGGAGTGGGAGTAAGATTGAGTGACTGGTGGGAGAGTTGCAGTGCAGAGTTAAGCATAAGCAAATGTACCCGAGAGAGCTTTGGAGTGAGAGCAAATGGGAAGATGAGATGGAGAGCATAGAATGCATATGGAGCGCTCTCACTTTCATTTTTCTCCCGCTCGACGTGCGTTTGTAAGTCAGCTCAGCGTTTTAATTCGGGAAAATCGGGAAAATGGTGGAAAATTCGACGGGAAAAATGTCGCGCAGGTGTGTGAAGTGATGTTTAGTGTAGTAATGCAATGATTAGATATAAATGTACAAATAAATGTGTTTTAGTGCAAGAAAATGCGTCGGATCAAAGGGCGGGGGCGCACAAGAGGCAAAAAGGCGGCAGAAATGCAGCTCGACGAAGGAAAAGGGCGGCAATTTGTTATATTTATGTAAAGTGTGTGATATATATGTACATATGTAAATGAACATATAATTTTTGTATAATTTCTTTTTTTATGTGCTAAAATCGATAATGGTTATTTTCCCGTTGTCTCCCGTTTTTTCGTTTCATTCTTGCAAAATTAGCTGAAGTGTGCGTGGAAGAGAGAGGAGAAGAAGATCAAAGAATGAACGCATTTGCAGCGCTCTCACTTAAAAATTTTTCCCGCTCGAAGCGTGCGTTCGTAAGTGAGCTCCGCGTTTTAATTCGTAAAAATCCGGAAAATGGTGAAAAATCCAACGGGAAAAATGCTGCGCAGGTGTGTAGTGTAGGTTGGTGTACAAGAAAAGTGTAATAATGCAAGAAATTGTGTTTTAAGGCAAGAAAATGTGTTCGATCAGAGGCGGGGGCAACGAAAAATGCAGAATGGCGACAAAAATGCAGCTCAACGAAGGAAAAGTGCTCCAATTTGTGATATTTACGTATAATGTGTGCTATATATGTACATACATATGTAGAAAATCATGTTTTTTTTTGCAAAATGTATTTTTTTGATGTGCCAAAATCTAAAAATGTTTCCTTGTCTCTTTTTTTCGTTTGATCACATGAGTTCCAGCTATGTGTGTGGGTGTGCGTGCTTGAAAATTCGTCAAGTTTTGTCCCTTTCCCACTCCATGATGCAAAAGTGAAGAAGAGAATCGAAAAGGAATAAGTGCTCTCGCTCCAAGTGAAGTTTCATGAAAGGGTGAGGCAATGCCCAGTGCTGCTGATCTGACTCTCTCTTGTTTAGTGTCTCTACACGAACCTCCGCCCTCTTGTGCCTCACCTTATATTAATATGCGTAATATTTGTGCTCTTATTGAAAATAATTTTGTTTTTTTGGTATATCAATTTCAACTAAAATCTGGCATTATAAAATATAATTTCAATATTTCTGACAACGAATAAATTTAAAATGGAAATCAAAGGAAACTAAACAAAGTACATGGGGTTCTTGCTGGACAGGGCCGGGTCGATCAACCGCTTCTTGTACTCCTGTTGGGGGGAGGCGAAGGTCGTGGTGCCAGTGAGGTAGACGCGTCCGCGAGCGGCGGCCAGGTGGGCCAGGTAGGCCGGGGCCGGGTAGGAGACGGCCCGGTTGCAGCGGGGAAACAGGTGGCACAGGTTGTGGGTCATCTGCTGGAGGAGGTCGATGTCCAGGCGGCCCGTGTTCGCGATCACGCTGTAGCGAGTGGGCCTGGCCGTGCCCTTGATGGACTGGTGGCTGACCATGAACCACTGCACCTCGTTGGGATGCACTATGGTGCGGTCCACGACGGTCCCCGGCTCCACGTTGTTGAACTTGTTGGACTCCGAGGGGCAGCCGCTCGGGAAGAAGCGCGTGTGGTGCCGTTTGACGACTATAATGCAGCAGATTTTCGGCTTGATTCCAATCTGTGGAGTGGAGGGTTTGGGATGAGCAGGGGAGCAGTGGAGGGTGGGCCTCCACTCACCTTGGCACAGGCCACGGACATCCCTCGCAGCTCCTCGTTCCTGATCTTCGGGAACTGGCCGTCGCTGACCCCGTCGCGGTAGTACATGATGTGCTCCGGATAGCACTGGCGGTACTTGCGGTAGACCCGCAGGTGCTCGGTCATGATGGACTCCATGTCCTCGATCTCCTCGAGGGCCCCGCGCTGCAGGCGGTACTGCATGTTGTAGGACGCCCCGAAGGCGTCGTGGGACGCGGCCACGCCCACGACACTGGGAATCTCCCGCTGGTCCGGCGAGGGGTGCGTCACGTCGGCCCCCACGAACATCACGTTCTTGGGCAGCGCGGGCGTGTCGGCCTTCAGCGTGTGGTTGATGCCGTTCAGCTTGGAGTTGATCTTCAGCAGCAGGTTCCCCACCACGTGCCCGTTGCACCTCCGCTCGACGGTCGCCTGCTTGATGCACTGCGTCAGGATTCCGTAGTCCAGCTCCGCCTTCTGCTTGAGCTTGTCGTAGAAGTTCCCGGAATTCGGGATCACCACAAGCACCAGGTCGTA
Organism: Drosophila miranda; assembly: GCF_003369915.1. Lineage (NCBI taxonomy): Eukaryota > Metazoa > Arthropoda > Insecta > Diptera > Drosophilidae > Drosophila > Drosophila miranda. The sequence goes on from NC_046677.1 coordinate 21,830,555, forward strand.
CTGACCCGCCTTGAACTCCTTGAAGCTCGGGTCCAGGCTCCTGGCGTCCGTGTACGTCCGAATCTCTGCCTTGGCGGCCAGGGACATGTTGACACGCCCACTGTGGCTAAGGACCTGCACGGAGAGGGAATCCTTTAGCAGATCCTCTCGGGAGGGCATTCCCTACTCACAAGCTGCTCGAAGTCCCGCATCTTGATGTAGTTCAGGCCTGGGTGGAGGATGGCCCACTTGTGGGCCTTCGGCCTCGAGTGGAAGAACTGCGACCTGTCGATGTGCCACAAGCCGCTCCTCACACTGGCCGAGGCCTTGTTCCGGTACTGGATCAGGGGGGGGTCGAGGACGCGCGTCTGCACCACGATGAAGTCCGTGTTGAGGCGAAAGCCGAGCCGCGAGATGGTGGGGTTCGCGCTGTGGTCGAAGTGCCGCAGCAGCTCCAGGATCTTGGCCTTGCGCGCGTTCGTCGAGGTGGCTGCAATGTCCACGATGCCCGCCGCCTGCACCTTGGAGTCCTTCCGCTGAAAGGGGAGCAATCAGAGCAGGGAGCTGGGAGTGTGGTGGAGGTGGAGGTGGAGGTGGAGGTGGACTCACGTTCAGAGCCTGCTTCCCCTCGATGCGACACAGCTCAATGGGCAGATAGACGGACTTCTGCGGCGATCCGACGTGCAGGCAGAGGAGGTTGGGGAACCGCAGAGCGTAGCCGCGACTCTTGAAGTAGGCCGCTACCGTCACCTTCGTCCCATCACAGTCGAACGCCTGCCTGCTGGCCGGGTACTGGGTCAGCGCATTGACCTTGTAGACCCTCGTGGCGCTGAGGAAGGACTTCGGCGGCTCGTAGGCCACCGAGATGCCCTTGAGGTGCGCATCGATACCCGAGCGCCTGCTCTCGAGGTTCGTCTGGGCTGTGATCTTGCTCTTCGTCTGGAAGCGCTCCAGGTACTCGACGACCGGCATCGCCAGCTGGAAGCACTTGTGCGTTATGTCCACGTTCACGAACGGCCGATCGCCGAGCACCAGCGCCTGGAACAGCCCGAACAGAACCTCCTCCCCGTTCTCCAGGCTGTGGACCTTCCCCGGCTCGGATAGCTGGTAGAAGCTCCGCCCCGAGCGCACCGCCCTGCTGTGGCACGGCGCGGCCAGCACCACCTCCAGGCACTGCAGCGCCCGCATGGGCTTCTCGTATATCCTGTCGCGCATGTAGGTGCGCAGGGAGTTCAGGTCCACCTCCGGGTCCGCGGTCTCCATAATCTCCACGGCGTACTTCAGCGTCCTGCCGTACGGATCGCTGACGGTTACCTCCGCGCCCTGCGACCGGCAGTTGAGCTTCTCCACGGAGTAGCAGGAGGCCCGTCCATCGAAGGCCGCCACCGCACCTCCCAAATGCTCCACGCAGAACTTGTCGAACGCCAGCCGGTAGAACTTCTTCGGCAGCTCCGGCACGAACTTCACATCGTATTGGTATGCGACCGCCGGCATCCTGTCCAGATTCACCTGCAGGTAGTTCACAGCCACCTGGCCCAGTCGGCCCTGAGTGCCGCGCTTGATGCCCGGGTCACAAGGTCCGTCTCCTTGTCCCCGCTCCGGCTCTGGCACTTGGTCGCTCTTCAGGGCCTCGGCTGCGGCGACGGGCTCGGCGACTGGCTTCTTCTTTTTGTAGTTCTTGCTTTTGCCCATTCCGATGTTTGCTTCTGCTTCGAAAGGAAAAAGAGATAATAGATATTTGTTTACTTAGCTGTGTGTCTCTGAATGTCTCCAGACGACTGAAAATTTGCTGTGTTTCAGGATGGGATGTGTGGAATATGTATGTTTCTCGGTTGCTATGTGCTCAAGTTTTCACAGATACAAAATATATTGTAAGCATAAAAGAGCGAGGTGTTTCGTTTTATATAGGGTGTATTTACACACCTACACCAGCTGTTCCAGTGCCACAGTAGCGACTTGCTCACACGCACTTCTTCGTTATCTTGATTGAGGCGTTCGTCTGTTCTTTCGGATTTAATAAAACTCGAACTTAGATCCTAGAACAGAATCAGCATTAGACCGTGCTATCGAACCATAGAACCACAGATATCACTCTGGATATTTTCAGTTATTCCGGGGGTGGGGCTCCCTTTGACTGGGCGTAATACCAGTGGCCGATATCTGATCAGATAAATTAGCTGTGACCGGAATAATTGCCAAAGATTTTTGGCAAATTCAATGAGCCCAAATATACCAGATAGAACAGATACACCAGATAGACCAAAAGATATGCTGAGTGATTCCGAGTAATAAATCAATAAATTACCCCGGTCTTACGCCAATCTTACGCCATGCAAAACTGTTTGGGGCCGGGCCGGGCCGGGCCGGGCCGGGAATCCGGCACAAGATCCGCGGATAGTCCGAAACCGGAAACCGCGATATCCAGATATAGATGTATAAATCGGAGCAGAGGCTGATATTAAGTTATACGCGACTAACCCCCCTCCCTCCGCCCACCTTCCCCCTCCCTTCACCCTCCGCCGTTCATTTATTCAACGAACGCCTAAAATTGCGCCACACAGCGCTATTCATATATTCAAAAAAAGATTTATCATAAAGTCTGGCGCGAGACTCCCCCCCTCCCACTCCCAGTGCCCCTCCCTGGCCCCCCCCCCCCCCCCCCCCCCCCCCAACCATATATCGTACTCCATATATTATCGGGCGGGAATATGTGCGTAAATTTCGTTGCACTCATGCCTCTCCTCCCCTCTCTCTTCTCTCCCCTCTCTTCTCTCTTGTATCTTCCGCAGGGTCCAGTCCATGAGCAGCGCTAGAAATCGCGGCAGCAATCGTGATCAGGAGGTGGAACGCTTCCGATCGAGCGAGGATAATGTGTTCAATATTTCGCAATCGCATCAATTATCGGGGCGGCACAGGCACCAGGAACGGCTCAGCCGGAGGCGATAGGGACAAGGAGCGGGAGTGGGAGAGGGAGAATCTCCTTGCCAAGGAGCTGGATGCGGACAGCAACAACAATGGCGGGATCGAGCCCAAACCCGAGACGGAGCTGGAGTTGAAGTTCCCTTTTTTGAGGCCTTTTTTCTAGCAGATCCCGGGGCTTCGCTTTGGATTAAAAATATCAGGAAACAGAATTCCCACCTGTTTTCCACGGCATTCCATAACAATTTCCATAGAATAATATATACAATATTTTCTGCCCAATCTTTTCGTTTGCCTTTAGGTTTTGAAAGCAGCTTTTTCTGAAAAAAGGATGACTACAGCACAAATCGAATCGCATGCCACAAATGCATATCCCGCCTGGCCTGTGGCCTCTAACGACCCCCGGATACCCTCTGCCCAGTGGCCCCCTTAACAAGTTCGCACCCATTTTGGGTCTCGTTAAAATTCCGACCAAATCACAGCGAAATGAAACGAGAACACAACTGAAAGAAAAAGAGAGAAGAAAAAAAAACCGACGAAAATTGCAAATATTTCATTCCGTTTCTTCTGCTTCTCCTTCTTTATGTTTTACGATACACGATAAACAGGATGCCATATGGGTGTGTGTGTGTGTGTTCCCCTTGGCTCATTTCCCTGCACATCCTGGCTCCCCTTTTCGTACGTTTTATGCCTTTTTGCATACATACTTTATATATTTGTGCAAAATTTATGTGCGCTATTGTTTTTATGGCATGCACCCATTTCTCCCCCCAAATAGCCCCATGCAACCAGCACACCATCGCCCTGCCACCCCCCCCTCCCATGGAAAATGGGGAATGGAAAACGAAACGAAACGAAACGAGGCAAAGGCAAAGCCTGGCAGAAAGAAAGCAAAATGTTATCCTTGTTCGAAAGGCATTTTAATGCCAGCCTTGCGGGCGGGGGGGAAGTGGCTTGGGGCACGGTTTTTCGGTGGTGCCATGCGGTTGGGTGGGTGGCTGTTCTGGCACTTTTCTGCAAATTATGGCACATGCGGCGACGTCGGCATTATGCCCTGATCCTTTTGCTTTTGATATGCCCCACACATACATACATACATATATACATATGTAAATGGGTGGCATCTGCCCCTCTCCCTCTCTCTGGCTGTGTTGCCACTTAAGCTGCTTATGTGGCAAATACATAAAATAAAAATAAAAGCCCAGAGAAGGAGCTGGCAAAGCCGAGGCAAATCCTCACATAACGAGCATTTCCCTCTGCCATATTTGTGTTATTTTATTATCATTTTTCTTCGAGCTTCGTCTTCTGCCTTTACACAAAATGGCGGCCTCCTCTGGTATATATATATATATATATACTACATATATGTATATGTCTTTCAGATATGAGTTGCCATAAACTGTATTACGTGTGTGTGTGCGTGTGTGTGTGTGTGTGTGTGCGTTTCCGATACGAATCCAATTTCTCAGAGGCAACAATAAAACCCAGCCTCAGTGCCATGGGCGGTGGGCGATGGGCGATGGGCGATGGGCGGGGCCGTAAGAAGATAAGCGAAAATGGCGCACCGCCTTATGACGCGACTTAACGGGATTCCATGCGCCCTGATTATGGGCATAAACACAAGCCAATCCCTCGCTCTTTTCATTCAAAAGAAAATTTAAATAAACCGATAAACGAATCCCCGCACTAAGCCCCAACCAACGTCACAGATGTATCTCTGCCAAGCAAAAGATACAGAAATGAAGACAAGCAAACTGCTTTAATTAAAGCCCAAAAAGAAGTCGCTTCGAGTCGAGTGGAGTGGAGGAACTCCTCACTTGTTTATGACCCGCAACCGTGGCAGCGATCAGATACAATATCTTCACCTGACACTAGTGCCCCGAACCGCTGCACTGCAGTCGGAGTGGTGACAATTTATGACATACAACATTGCCGCTGAACAAGAACAACTTCTCCAAGCTCCAGCCTCCAGCCTCCATTCTGCATGGTAGCCAATGGCCGCTGAGCTTATGAAAATCATAAACATTCAACGACGGCCGCCAGTGACATCCGAGCAACGAATATGCATTTTAATAAAATATCCTAAAAGCCCCATAAATCACACCCAGCCCAGCCATCGCGTGCTGTTCCTTCTCAAGAGAGGAGTTTATCTCGCGGCTGCTGCTTAATGGGACCCTGCTCTGGACCCTGGGCCCTGCCACACGTTCAGCTTTGCGCCGCTCTCCATCTGCATCTGGGATGTAGAGATTGTCCCAAAAGCAACTACAATTTTGTATATCTAATGGGGAATGCCTTTGGTGTATCTGTACAGTAGTTCGCTTATTTCCTGTACCACACAAAAGATTCCCATATTTCGTTCTTTAAAGAACCTATAGATCACCCCTTTACTGGTTGTATACCCCCCAAAGAACTCACAGATGTACAAGAACATATATTTTACCACACTTTCAAAGGTGCCTCTTCCATCTTCCCAAATCCCCAATCAAAACTTTTGCTTTGACTCTCCAAAAACTGCTTTCATAATACATAATTATGTGTGAGCCAAAAATTATTTAAACTATGTCGGATGTGCCTTCAAGTGCCAACTGTCGAGAGGTGCATTTCAGAGCCGACACTTTTCGTCTAGACTTGGGCAGCCGTAGGCACAATTAGCCAAGATCAGAGCCGAGATGGAGCAGCTATAATTATGACATATGAAGGCAGGGTACGACCGAGCGACCCATGTCAAAAAACGGCATAATTTGAAGCTGGTCGGAGACTGGACGTGGACAAGGGTCTCGTGGGTCTGGGGTTTCGTGGAATAATGATGCTGGACTCTTGACACATTTGAGGGCTAATTTAAAAGTCTCGCACATGACCATTTACAGGGCTGCATCGATTATGACCAAACGATACGACAAGGAAAGAGAAGGCAAGTCCCCCGTTTCATGGGATGAAATGAAATGAAAAGTAAATACCAAAAATGAGACCATAATCAACATGGCACATTGTATACAAGTGTCCCTTACCCCCCCACAGACCGACCCGACCCGACCCTCAGACAGACATTTAACGATAACACCCAAAGATATCAAAATCGAAATATCGTTAGACAGCCCCGCGCAAAATGCTTGACAAGCATAACAAACACGAAGTACATGGAGGGTGCCCCGATCCCAGCCTGGTGGGGTCTTTGCTTTTATGATGGTGCCAGCGAAGCAGCCACCCCAGCGTGCCACCCACCATTCGACGCATTCAACATGGCGTCGCTTTTCTAGCCATCGTTTCCCCCTTGTGCCGGGACCACTCGGTCGGTTGTGGGCGATATAAACGAAGTTTACCAAATAAATAAAACCGCTCGCCTCCACCAGGATCCCACAGCTCCTGCTCCGTCCTGCCGTACTGCCGTCCTGCCTTCCTGCCCGACGATTGGGTTGCAATATATCGCGTACGTGCTGGCATGCCATAAATATGTGGCTCTATGTATTCCAAGCAACAAAAATTATATTTCTGTTTGTATTTGCAACAATTTATTTTTCTACCCCCCACACAACGCCCCCATTGGCACGCCCACCAAAGGAGAAAAGGGGGGGGAGTGGGGAGAGCTAAAACGAAAACATTTTTCCAGCTCAACTCGCCTCGGAATCGATAACGATGAAGGGGAAAACTGCACGAAGCGAACAAAGGAGACATCGACATCCAGACAGCACCCAAGGTGGGAGGGAGATTTCCTGGAGGTGGAGGGGAGGCAGCTTATTAGATGTACCAGTACTCCTAGAGATGCCCGAATGATGGTGTGTTCTATCAAGATTCATCTACAGCTAGCCCTGGAGTTCCTGTTTTGGTAAGACTTTTCTTGGATCATACAAACCTTCAACAATGCAAAATTATATACATAAAAACCTCCTTTTTTGTAGGAAATCAAGCTCCATTCCCCCAAGCAACCCCCCACTGAAGGCAAACTCTAAAATATGTAGTGCAAGCAAATTTGAGGAGCAACCGCAGCTTGTGGCAAGTGCTAGCCCATATTTGGCCATCATTTGAGTGGCGTCCAAGGTGCAGGCAAGCGGCGCCCCAAAGCGAAAGATTTCTAGAAATCTGTCCTGCCATTCAAATATGTACATCAGGTATTGTATGTATGAATACAAAATACATAGATAGTTGCATTTGTGCACAGACGAGCGCTCGGGCACTGGATTTTCACCATATTTAATACACTCGAAATAAAAAATCATAAACATTTACTCGAAATAATTATAAAATATACTAAAATACTTATAAATAAAATACAAAAAAAATTAAAAGAACAATTAGATTAAAATTAAGTTATAAATTTAAAAAATTTAATTATAAATTTTATTCAAATTAAATTAAATTAATAAATACAAAGATATTTATTAATTATTAAAAATCAATGTGCAAACATATAAATATTAATAGGACTATATCTTAAAATATAAGTAAATATTCTAAAACCTCAATTCATTAACAGACTAAAATTAATCCTCAATCATTTTTAAAATCTTTTAAATTAAAGAATATAATATTTATGGCATATTTCATACAAAAAACAAATCGTGAAGCGATCCAAGCCCAAAATATCTACCATTTTGCGATCCAATCCATGTTTATAAAACGGCTATGGCACATCCCTGAGAAATATATGAACCATTCTTCCAGTGGACCTGTAGAAAATCAGTTACACTGAAGCTCCGCACAAGACAATGGCATAGGTGGGATGGCTCCCTGGTAGCTTTCCCTATGAAACTCTGACCTGCACTCAAGAACAGGAGCAAAGAAAAACAAAGAACATCCCAAGAAGAAGAGGAGGCAGTCCTGGATGACAGGGTGAAAAAAATCTGAGCACCAGCAACAAGCCAACAAATTTAAAATGTGAAAACTTTTGGAAGTAGTTGAAAGTTGGCAGCAAGCGGAACGAACCGCAGCCGCCAGAGACAGAGACAGGGAGTCAGAGATGGAGATGGAGATGGGGGCCAGAGCAGGAAGAGGAGGTAGTAGAGTCGTCTGCGGCGGTCCCGCTGGCACGGGACTGTCTTTGTCTACCCCTCAAGGGCAGTGCAGAGGGATCCGGAGCAGCAGCAGCAGGGTGCAGGTGCACACAGGGCGGTGGTACAGATACGGGCGCATGGAGGACTCAATGATTTGATGTAGCCGAAAATTTGCCGCTGAGATTTTCTTTGTGGTTTCCGACTTCTTTTGATATAACATTTTCCAACATTGTGCACACTCAAAGGCGGCGAAGGGAGGGGGTGGGATGGAGGGCCAAACCCAATCCCGTGCTGTCATTTGCCAATTCAACTAAAACTTCAAAGAGTGCCAGGGCCAGGGCCAGTGCCAGTGCCAGTGCCCGTGCATCCATCCCCCGCATCGCCATTTTGGATGAGGTCTACCCACGCCCACAACAGCCACAGTGGGGCAGTGAGGGTTATGAAATATGACGAAATATGAACTGATATTCCACCCTCGAAGCTGGCCCCTGCTTTGCGCAATCGCGCTCGAGAACCGCCCTTGGGTCCTTGGGCCGACCACAGACCACTTCGATGGCATGCCAATCAAGGTCTGGCCTGGGCTCTGGGCTGGTCTGGGCTGGGTAAATATTATCACTACAATGCCGCAGAACAATGTAGAAGTCTCCACTCTGCGGAGGAGACAGACAGCCAGACAGCCATCCAGAGGTCATCAATCAAACGGCACTCTCGGGCTAAACCAATCATCCGGCCGTCCAATCACCCAATCGCTCAGGCGTATCACAAAAACAACAACAATTTTCCAATTAAGCGACCAAAAATTTGAGCATATGATGATTATTGACGATAAGAGCCGTGTGGCTCGAAGCGCCCCAAACGTACGTGTATCCAGGAATCCGGCAGGACTCTGGAGTTTCGGGCTGGCAAAATGTGCAAATAAATCGCACAATTGCTGGCTTGCCGGCTGGCTGTCTGTCTGCCCTGTCCGGGTCGACCCGGAACATCTCTGCTATCTGCGAGCATCGAAACTAAAAGTTATCTGCGGCCAAAGCAAACCAAAACAAAGAAACTTTCATTTCCAATTTTCTTGATGTATTAAATTATTTACGCCCTCTTGAGCAGAGGTTTTGTGTGCGTGGCACTCATACGCCTGTGTGTCCAAGTATAAAGATGTACACATTCATCTGTATATCCCCCTATATACACACTCGTACATACCCCCACACGTGCGTCGATGCGAGTACTATATATTGTCCTATATGACATGGCGTTTGAGAGGTACACATGTCTTTGCATTATTAATATTATGTCGGGCAAATAGTTGTATAATTATTCAAACGGAAACTTCAAATAATATATGTATAAAAGGTTCAGAAAAAAACGGTCACAACGGTCTAGATTCGGACATGGAATAAGTCTTTATACTCCAAGTCTTAATATTCCCTGATTTATACAAATTTTATTTTAATAACATTATTATTTTATATTAATTTAAATTTAATTAATTTATTACGAAGACTACTATAAAAGTATGTGGAATGAAAATCCCGCGTTCCTTGCTTTATCTTCTCCTTGAGAACTCCGCCAACTACTTCGGACTTTGGAGAGGGTTCTAGATTTGTTTAAGAAGTACCAAAGGCTTCCAGAACCTCCACCCAGGGACACTTGTCGTCTGGCAGCACGGGTCTTATGGCTACTCAACAGAAAAATACATTTTAGAATTTCTTTAAAACATATCTACTAATGGGACTCACCCTAGACTCTATCGAGCGGACACAAGCACTTTTATGGGGTGCAGCTCCAAGGTACTCAAAGCGAATTTCAATCGAAAGCTATAATCCCATCCTACTCGCTGAAACGGAAACCACGAAAGGAAAGACGGCTGTGGTTTCAGTACACCCTGGCTATATGGAAGATCTAGATTCTGGTTACTGAAAGAAAATTCCAAGCAGAATATTCAAAGCCTCGCCGAGTACTTTGAACTGGAAATAGTCTTGCGGGAGGACATTGCAACCACCCGTGGACCCATTTTGTTTCCCTCATCACCAATTTCTGAGACACTTTCGCCGTCTGTCTTCAGAGACATATAGTTCGGATCGAAGATTAACCAGCCAACTATGGCGGACGTAGGAAAGTGTCTCCGCAAACACTTTTCACTGCGATGCAACTGTCACCAGCTGTTGGGTGCGCTTTCGCAGGCTCCGGAGTGGAGCGGCGGGGTGTGGAGGGGTGTGGGGGCGTTGATTTTCACAGTGGATGCGCTGGCGGCGAGCGAAAAGAAAATTTCTTAACTGTATCCAACTCAATTTCACCCACTGGGCCACTGAGCCAAATGTGCAGCGATCACCTGACGGCATCGACATGAAATCCCCCAGCCAAGGCCCCAGGCCCAGGCCCCAACTGCAGCTCCGTCCCCGGCCTGGCAGATGCAATTTATGATAGCCAATTTGCGGGCAACATCCATTCTCACACGAGCACTCTGTTATGCCAGCACCAATGGACACCACCATCCACGATCCACAGTCCAGGCCCAGGCAGCAGCAGCAGCAGTCGTCGTGCTCTTAATCACTATGTTGCACGCATCATAAAGATGCATTGGTTATTCGGAGCGGTTGTTGCCTCCCGGGGGCCACTGAGTACATAACACTGGCCTCCGAAGATCTGGCCAAACATTCATCCAATAATAACCATTTCGGCTCGTTCAATCTGTTTTTGAAGAAGGTCTTTGAATACTACAAAGAACTATGGGGTTGTTCTACTGTTCGAGACTATAAGATAGCCGAATACTCGAGCTCCATTTCTTATACATATATTCCTAATTATTATCTTTATTCGATATATTTTGATAATTACTTAGTTTTATTGAAAGTTTTCTTCGGCATTCTGGAGCATCTGAAGATAGTAATCTCCCCATCTCCTCCTAAAAGGTGTAGGCCTTTAAAGCGTGTAAAATAAACTCCGTTTTCCAGCCTTCACTGCGATTTCCCCAAGCGATGATTGAATGCTTTGCCGATGAATAAGTAATCATACCCCTGTGGAGAGAACTGAATGCCAGATAGACATCTGCCGTATAGAAATCGAAAAGTACACACTTTCTGGTAGCCCGTCGATCGCGAGAGATCTGAACATGGATGGGCATCCATCCGTGGGTGAGTAACGAAAACATGTCAGAGGCACGGAGGCTGATTACCAAAAAGACCCAGTCGAACGCATAACAAAATATGGATAATGTTAATTGCTGCTAGGAGCTTGATCTGGGTGGGCAGGTCCAAGCAGAAGATACGTCTGCATCCCATTGGGGCACGCCAATTCTTTCCGTTTGAGTGCGCCACCTCCACCGACGCCGGCTTCGACTTCGGCATGATCGCAATTTATAAAAGCATCGGCGGACCAGCGATTTCGCTGCAGTAGCATCCAAAGATTGCTGGCGACTGGCAGCATCACTCTGTTGATAAGCATCGGTCTACAGGATTATCATTAGGATACACACACACCCACACACACACACACACACGCACACAATGAAGCGGTTCGAGTGGCTGCTGATCCTAGCGTGCATCGCGTCCTCCACGGCGGCTACTACCCAACGACGACGGCGGCACAGCATCGTGGAGGCGGCACCTACCACCGCCAGCAACAGCGATTGGAGCCTGGGACTGGGACTCGGTCCGGAGATGAGTCTGGTGCGACGAGTGTACGATGATTGTCAGGACAAGAACGACTTCATTGGCTGCCTCAAGCAGAAGGCGCTGCACGCGCTGTCGCGCGCCCTCGACCAGGAATCCATTAAGATCATGGATGGCCTGGTGCTGGAGAAGCAGAACCAGACCGACACCGAGAGCATCCTGGGCTCCCTCACGGATGCCCGGCAGTTTGGCAGTCTCTCCCCCATAGACCGCGCTCTGCTCGCCAAAGCCGACAAGCTGCTGCGGACCCACACGCTGAAGCTGGACATGGACATGGGCATGGGCATGGAGTCGGGCATGGCGGTGGGACGCGGCCATGATAAGAAGAAGAAACACAAGGATGGTGGCCACATCAAGTATGTGATTGCCGCCTTGCTTACGGCCATGGGTATCGCCGGTCCGCTGGGCCTCAAGGCCCTGGCGGCGATCGCTGGCAAGGCGCTAGTGATCAGCAAGGTGGCCCTGACCATAGCCGGCATCATAGCGCTGAAGAAGCTCTTCTCGCACGACCACAGCGAAGAGACGAGCTTCCAGGTCCACGCAGGCGAACACAATAGGTAAGTCGGCGCCATCTATTCAATTCTGGAGAAGATTCCAGCCAGATAATCGCTCTGCTTGCAGGCGCAACACCTACGTCATTCGACCCGTGTCCAAAACGAACGCCGGCATGGGTGTGACCGCAGCCGGTGGCAGCTCTTCGGTGGATCCATATCGCTACTACTACGAGTCCCAGATGCAGTAACGAGTCCTCGCTTCCGCGGATGTTTGGAGAAATCTTCGCTCATGGCAGCGGAGTCTTGAAGCAGCTAAACTACCAAAGATCCAAACCGAACCGCGCCTGGCAAACAGCCTGGGAAAGCAGGCCCTAACCTTATAGTAGATCTTAAGTTTTAGGATAATCTATTTTACAGTTGAAGCAGCGACGTGCCCTCAGCGGAGGAACCCAGTTATTAGGCAGAGAGCCCTCTAGAGCCCTGACCATTGATCTTAAATAATAAACAAAAAATATTGAGTTGAACCGCAAGAAGATTGATCTTTCATCAGAGTCATTCGGTTCTTAACAGATGGATGTTAAATCTAGTTGGGATAAATATTGAAGAAGCTTTGACTGTCATCTTGGTAGCCAAGATTCTGTACTTAGACGTTTAGAGATCCTTTTTACCAAAGAATGACAATCGTATGGCACAAAGGTAAGCACCTGTCGCTTTAGTTCTCTCACTCGAGGATTACATTAGATGCATTCTAGTAGTACACGTATTAGGCTGAAAATTATAAAAGAAAACAGTAGCTTCATACAAATATAAAAGCTCAGAGCACTGAGGAATGTGAATCAATTGAAGCCCTGAGGAATGTGAATCCATTGAAGCCCTCAGGAATGTGAATCAATCTGAATCATCGGATATCACGTAGCTTGGGCCTTTGGAAGCAGCTCGGACGCTGGTCAGTAGAGTCTGCTGCCTGCCCGAGGAGCGCTGTTCAGGAAATGGAAGGTGTGTATTTTAATATAAGTTCAATTCCAATAATTAAGGACAAAATTGTAGCTCACTGTATTATTCATGGACACGTCTAACTGGGGCTTGGATCGCGTGGTAGCACTCGTTGCAGCAGCACGACCACGAGCTGCTCCGCGACCTCGAGCTGCACGTCCCCGGCCAGTGGTTGTTGCAGTGGATGAGTTGGCTTCATCTTTCGTTGCAAAAACAGAGGTCTCATCCTTCGGCCGGACGCCACGAGCATCTAGCATTTTGAGCAGATCATCGTGCTTGTGGCGTTCTCTGAAGCACTGGAGCCCATCATCGATGTTCTCGTCGTTGGGCATTGACTCCATCAAATGTTCCACTGCCTTTTCCTTATAGAATCTGAGAGGAAGATTATTCCGTATGAACTTTTAAACAGGGACACGGATCTCTTGATAATTTCTTACTGACTTGACAATATTTTCGGCCGCATTGGCGTCCCGACGTTCTACCAGGCGATAGGTCATCTCTGCCAGTGCCTTAGAGTGGAGCAGCTTCAGTGGCTTCTTGGTTTTGGCCTCGTCGAAATAGCGATCCACCAATTCCTCCACGCGAGTGGCATTCTCCGCCTCCTGAAACACGCAACAAAATATATGTTTTAGAGATCCGAATAGAGCTAAGTCGACATACCAGGGCGCGCCTCATGGCCTCCTTGTCCAGTTTGACGGTTTCGCCCTTGGTGCGCTTCACCAGCTTGCTGAACTGCACCACATCCTGGGCGTTCGCCACTCGCGTGCTGAACATCTGGCTAAAACGAATAGTGTTGAACATGCAGGACTCATCGGTGTAGAGCAGGCGCAACCGTATCAAGGGTAGATGCGGCTGCTTCGGATGACCCGTGAGCTGGGCCTTGGCCTTTTCGATCATGGACTCCACGCGCTCCTGGGCGAATTTGTACACTTTTGTGGAAGCGTCGCCCTCGTTCAGGCCCAGCTCTTCGGCCTTGTCGGGCAGTACAATTGAATCGTATACAAACGGACGCACCGACTGCAACGGCAGCTCCTTCAGCTTGAACTTGGTCTTGTAGATCTCCAGCAGGCCGACGTGCTTCTTTTTGGCCTCGCCCTCCGACAAGGAGGTGGGCACCGATGAGCCCGGCTGGGACACGTAGAAGCCTTTCTTCGCATTCGACTCTGGCTCAATGCGGCAGTCGTGCTCGTGCCCCCAGATCACCAAGTGCAGAAAGTCCGGCAGAAGATCCTCTGGCAAGTAGTTCTTGGGTCCCCGATCTGCGCGATTCTGATGAACGACCATCAGGTGGAACCAGTCCTCCTGCTCGGCTTCGCCATCACCGCCACCGCCATTGCCGCTGTTGCCGGGACACTCGATAGTCACCTTGAAGTCCTTAAAGAGACGCGCTAGGCGACCGTCATGGATGTGGCTCAGGCCATACAGCGCTAGCTGGCTCTCGCCCTTGCGGATAAGAATCGGGCTTATCTCGAGCTTGGTAAGGTCCGTCCACCGGCCAAAGTAGTTCACCAGCCCGGACGTGCTCAGCAGATCCAACGAACTGAGTCGTCCGAAGCCACTCGGATCATCGTGATTGCCGTGAATGGAGAAGACTGGAATGGCAATGTTCAGATTGGGATCCTCGTAGTTCACCGACTGGTTGACGGCATTGTAGAAGCACAGTGACTGGTCGCTGAGTATCTCCAGGGACACCGGCTTATCCCCGAACGTATAGCGACGCAATAGCTCGATGCACCTGTGGAGCCACAGACTGCTTGTACTTGTACTCATCGTCAGTGTCTGGAAATGTACTCACTTGTGCATGGCATTCTGACTGGGCACTGCATCGTGGAACAAGTCTCCACCCAGCAATATCATGTCCACATCCTCGGCCACGGCCAGCTCCAGAATCTCCTCGAAGGCGGTGAAACTGTCCTCGCCGCGTACGGCGTCCTTCTCGCCGTAGCCCAAGTGGTTATCGGTGGCCACCATAATGCGGATGACATTGTCGGCATCCTGTTCCGCGGCACTGCTATCTGCCATGGCTATATTTTAACCGCGCTTGATACAAATAATTGCAAACAATTTATGCCGCTGAATTTCGCAATAGACAATATCGATATCATGTATCGATGACACTATCGTTAGAGCTAAAAACCTATCGATTGCGCGCGAATTCGAGCTGCTATATATTAAAACTCTTATCATTTGCAAAAACATACACTTTCACCCTATTTATAAATCGTCATGTTTATTGATACATAATTATGTAACTGTATAAATATTTAATAAATTTGTATAAATCTCCCGCGTTTGGATTAATGTAAATCTTTGTAAATCACCTATTGCTAAATTGTCTATGAAAGTTCATTGTGTGCCCTGTATGCCAGAGTGTAATGGCAACTTCACATTATTGCTTATTGCTTATTGCTGCGCCCGCCATTCCGATCACAGCCCTTCGGTCTTCGCTTCAGTCCAGGTAGTTCTCATCAGATCGATCAGTCCAGGTATGGCAAGATAACTTGATGTATTACGGCTCTGTTGGTGTGCCATCCCAAATGATGGACATGCGGTTTGACTATGATGATAAGTTTACCGGCCTCTTGGAGCGTCCTAGTGCCGATCAAGTCGTCAGTGAAGAGCTTTCGCTTGTTGAACGGAATCACGTCCAAGTCCTCGTCGTAGTAGGCAAAGTGGCTAATAAAAAGGAAGAAGGTTTATTAAGATTCAGAGTGTATCTTGATTCCTTACCTGGATTGCCAGGGCGTTATTACATCGTCGTTGGGGCCGCCGACCATGACCAGATTGCTGAGACGCACCATGCCCATTTTGAAGGAGGTGGAGTTGGAGGACTGCTTCTCATTGTTGATCAGCGGCAGGAATTCGCTGTATTTAAAATACAGTGACTGTTTATGCGGGTCGTTCCAGTACCCGCCCACCGATGTGTGCTGCCCTACCGTTGTGTAGAATAGCTCAAAGGCGGTCTTCGCCGCCAGATCCGGAAATATCAGATGCAGGAAGCTGGCTGGAAAACCACATAACATTTAGCTTTTTGTTGATTGTACATTTAACGGAGACTCACTTCCGTATTGACCCGCTTGAGGCGAAGATAGGGAAATGAAGGTCTTTACATTGTGATCGGGCAGACTTTGGATGGCCGCACGGGCCAAGAGTCCGCCCTGGGAGTAGCCTGTAATAAATATCGATTGATTGAGTAATCCTCTCTAGACTCTAGACTCTCTGTACTTTCTGTAGACTCACCCAACACATTGATTCCTTCCGGGTGCTTTTTACCAACATCGCTCAAATAATCCCGAATCTGCTCGACCTGCCGCCAGGCATTCTCCAGGCTGTACCACCCGCTGAATTTGTCGCAGTTGTAGACGATTGTGCCCCGATGGAGCTGCGGATTAAGGAAAAACAATTCTATTACGTTTTTTGCTTCGACTTTGAACTTTTCATTGAGCGTAAACAACCTCTTCGATTTCCCGCACCAAAAAGTCCATTGAATCCGCGCCCGACAGGATTCCATGGAGTATCACAACCGGCCTGTATGCATCAGCAAAGCAGACGAACACAGCCAGCAAGAGCCTTAGCCTCATATTTCCTTAATAATAGTATCTAATTCAGGAGCTGTTGTTGTTGTTAGGATTGTCGATACTATATCGATATATTGAAATATTTTTGTTATTGATACGATATTTTCAGTGCGATATTTCTGTCGACAATTATATCACAAATCGATATTTTCAGAATATAGAATATCTGGATTATAAGTGCTTACCAAAAAACAGATCAAATTTTTCATTGGATCCTGCCATGACAAACATTTCCTTTGTTTTCCACTTCCCCAGGGTATGCGGATCTTTACAAATTGGATTTTGCCAACGGTAGAAAACGTATGTGAAATGCGTCTGAAACGATCATGACGTTGACATGTGAATGCTTAAGCAAGGCAAATTATGAAAAGGTATGTATACAAACTAAAAAATAAAATGGTTAGGCGGTAATTTCGAATTTTAATTCAAGCATTTTTGTAAATCAAAACAAACTATTGTTTTGTTTCAAAATAGGTTATAGATAATTTTATTTTAATACTCGTATCATTAGAAATTAATTTTCATTTATTAAAAAATTTAGGTGTCTACCTGCCGAGCTTAACTTAGCTCTAATGGAAAAAAAGTCGATTTAATCATTAGAGTTCAACCATTATTAACCGATTAACCCAATACTTATATGGATTTTAAGTGCATATAATGAGGTACCACTTGTATCTGATTGTTTAAACTTTGGTTCCATACGTTTCTTTGTTGTTTATAAGAAGTCAAGACAATAAATTGGGTTGTGCCGGCCAGCAGTATTTGCCTTTACAGAAACTGGCTTGACAAATGGTAGTGTAGAAGGAGGAGTATCCTGGGTGCGACTGTACTTTGTTCAAAAAATCTATAGATACATACACATATCAATCAATCTCTCATCTTTGTTGATTTGAACCTTAAAGGACCCATACAATGTTTCATCTTAGATTGATCGCCCGTCGGGATGTATCCTTTACATGGGAGAAGGAAACAGAAACGAATGACTATTTTCCAACTGAAGAAGGATGAATGAATAAACAAAGAATCTGTTTAACCTCCATTAGGGAATATCCATTGAATTCTTATAAGAGACTACTCTTAGCTTTCTTCATTTGCTTGCCCGACTTTCATTTGGTTTATAAGGGATTTCCAATGTCATTCAAGTAATTCTGAATCCCTTATCTAAATAAACCAAGTCTTAAAATAATGCTCGTTTATTCACTCATCATCTTATACAATCGCTATGTACTTTGCACTATTGTGTCTTGCATTTTGTGTTAAATCTAGGTGCAGCATTCCTCGTTTCAGTATTAATATCTACTATGCCTTGTGTCCGGACCAAAGCCAAACCAAACAAGAGACGTGGGAATAGGCAGCGGTAACTGCTCGTTTCTTACTCGCTGACGGATCTGTCTGTACACAATTCAGTTTGTTTTCTTAAGGATCGAAAACAAGAGGTGACTTCAAGGTATATCAAATATGACAACACTTAACATTTTAGGCTTAGGCTAGGGGCGGTAGGTCGTACCGTTTGTTAAAGAGTTTCGTTTCGATCTAGATTTGTCGCGATTCGGGATTCATTCTGCAGCTGCTTCGGTCTCTTATCTAGTAATAGAAATCCTCAACTTGTTCGGGCGACGTTCGGAGGATGAAGGCCGGCAGGAGCCTTCACCCTGCAACTTCTTCGCTGACAAAATCCAGCTTGACCACCTCCGCCGGCAGGCATTCCTCGACATCGACCTCGTTCTCCTGCACATTGATTCGATTCAGAGTCATCGAAACGTCCGGCCCGCACTTGAGACCCGTGCTGGCTGATGTGGAGGGGGTGGATGTTGTACTAACCACATCGTCGGCAATGGCCACCGGGCCCACCGCCCCCGTGCTCGGCGACAATACTGTGGTGACCGACGACGGCACGACTATTTGCGTTGAGACGGACGTTGCCACCGAGTGAACCGGAAGCACAAGCGACTGGGGCTGTTGCGCCGCCGCCGTTGTCGACGTGGGCTGCTGTATAATGATATTCTCCGTGATTGTCGGCGTGTTGGCTGCCGCTGCTGCTGCCGCGGCCGCCGCCAGAGCAGCCGCCTTTTGCTGCTGCATTTGCTGGAACTGCTTGATGGTCACCGTCGTCGTTGTTGTCTGCGGCAGTTGCTGCTGATGCTGCTGTAGGAGGATCTGCTTGGGTTGCGTCACCAGCTGCACATGCTGGATACTGGCAGACATGTTCGAGTTCTGCGGCTGATGCTGATGCTGGTGCTGCTGTAGGGGTAGTTGCTGTACAGTCTGTGTCTTAAATACTTGAGGTTGGTGCTGATGGGACTGCTGGAGCTGGGGCGCTGTCGGCAGCTGCTGCTGCTGGATGACGGGCAGCTGGGGGACTGTTTGAATGACGTGATGCACCTGTTGGACAGGGACTTGCTTGGCAGGGATGCCGGCGTCCTCGAAGGCCTTCTTCTTCAGGGCTTGCCGTATCTGAGAGCTGCAAGAAGTGTGGGATGGGATAGCATTTTGTTAGTGTGCTGGGCCCCAGTATCGCCATGTTCTCTCGCTATGAGCACTTACACTGTACGGTTCTTAATGCTAAGACTGATTTTGCTAAGGTCGTCCGAGAAGCGCATAATCGACGAGTGCAACATGTCGATTTCCTCGTCCGTCCATTTACTGGGCGCCACATAGCGAGGGAACATGCAAAAACACCTTGATTAGCGCCTGGCGATCGAAAACAGACTCGGAACCGGCTTCAGAGCACACTTACCCGGACGGCGATTCGGCATTTGGATGCAGTTGCATGGTGAGGTCGCCCAATCTGCTGAAAGCTTGTCCGGCGGCCGTGAAAATCTCCCCAACCTGCGGATAAAAATGTCGTTTCACTTGGTGCAACATGGTGCAGCTGCGGGTAATTGCAACTCGTCTGCCGGCAGCTGTTGTTGTCGGCATTTACGTGCTTTGCAAATTCAAAACATACGCGCCCTCCGCCCCTGTCATGGAACAACAAATTTCCCACTCGAAGGAGGGAGACGAATGACACTTGAGGCACCGTGCCGCCACTTTCCCGCACAAATCAAATGCCGCCCACGGCGTTAGATTTGGTGTTTCACGTGGGGGCAGACGATATGACTGCGTTGCACCTACCTTTGTTGCCGAGTTCATGGCTGATTGCGTCGAATTAGCTAATTTTTTGCTATAATTTTCTGTTTTGCTTTAGCAAAACCTATGCTGCCTTTTCCAACACTCCAGCGGTGTGACCGCGGATTTATCGTTAAAATATACCGTCCGACCCTAAGAAATATACCAAAAAATACCGTCTCATTTTAAAAATATACCGTAAATATACTGACTAATTCAAGTTCTATATTCTTCGATTTTTATATTCCGTGTAATATTACTAGCGAGATAGCTGCTAGTAGCCCTGCTCACATAATTTTATCCTATTAATGAATTTATTTTCTACTTGACTGGCTTATTTTAAATACTTGACTTTGATTGTTTTTGCCTCAATTTTGGGTCCATAAAGCAATATAGCGTCTCGTATGATGAAAAACTGAACTTAACCCTCTTAAGCCCCCTTTATTTAAATAATTCAACTACTTGAGGTAAACGGCGGAAATATTAACAATTGTAAATTCTTCTTGAGGATTCATGAATAAAATGATTAAATTTGCATTTTTTTCGGTGGAAAATTGAAATACCCCTTGGCTTATAATAGGTTAATCGTTCTTCGTCAAGGATTGGAAACCATATTGCTCAATTTTGATGTTCCGTCGAATATAATTAGCTTGATAGAACAATTAGCCATGCGCACATAGTTTTATACGATTGATTAATCAATTTTCTACTTAACTGGCTTATTCTAAATACTTGCTTTTGGTGGATTTTGCGTAAAAAAAATGTTTTAGCGAACAATGGGTCAAACAAAAAATTCGAATAGGGACATTGATGCGCTGAAAAATCCCTCCACGAAAAAGAGAGAAAGTCGCACTATCGATACTATCGACTAGACGCGAGTGGTGTGCGCCAAATATAAATTGTTTGAAAGTGAATGAGCGAAAAGGATTTAAATGCAATCTATTAGAATAAATGATACACGTAGGTACAATTTGTGAGCGAAAATTTAAAAAACCTGCATATGGAAGTTTCTATACCCTAAATAACGCAAACAGTCACCAACATATCGTCAATTTACCCACTTGATACCAGGGCTGCATCAACTGCTCTCTTGCCTCCGTTTATGCGTGAGCACCTGTCGAAGATTTATTTTAGCATTTATTATACTATATAACAAACAAAAATAAATAAACATATATTTTAAAAATGACTTAAAAGCAAAAAAATAAATAAATTCAACTGAACTGAACACGCCTTTATGGTCAGCGCAAAAAATTGTGAGGAATTTCAAAGCATTCCATTAAAGTACGGCGCGCGACGCTCATCGTGGACGGCTCTTCGACGATTCCTCCGCCGGTCGGACTCAATTCTTGTGGATTTCTGGAAAAGAAAGAAGTCTTTGCATAAGATCCTAGATATTAAATGGGTTTATCCAATGCCTACGCGATCTGGAGGAGTGGTAGACGTACTCTCCACAACTTCCTTCACAGTGTCGCTTGTAAGCTCAGCCGTATTTGTTTTCTGAAAAAACAAAAACACATCTATTCGTTCATTTCAAAGAGATGAAAGTGCATATTCTCTTACTACTCCCAACTCGTTTAGTTTTTGATTGGCTTCTTCGAGAGTAAATTTTTTCTCATAAACTGCATTCTTTTCCATAAGTTGAGCTACTTGTTTTTGACTCTCCTCAATTTCCTGGCGCATTTTCCGACATTTCCTATTGGTTTCTGCGAGGCTTTCTTTTTTCTGGTCCAAAGCGTCCCGGAAGGAATCACGTTCTGCCTGCACGCATTGGAGTTGAGCCTCTAGTTGGGAATTATGTTCGACCTTCGCTTGTAACGCGCACAACTGCGTTTTCTGTAAATAACTTGTATTTCTCTGAAAAACAGGCATCTGTGAGATTACTTAAGGACGATTGAAGGGAAAGTTTCGCTTACCAGTTCCGCACGCAGCTTCCCGCATTCTTCGAGACGACGGTTCTTGCTAGTTAAACGATTTCTTAGTTGCTCTATTTTATCTAGATATTCCAGCTTAAGGGCGTTCAGTTCATCTGTTTTTATTTGTTCAATGGCATCTACCGCATATCGGGCATTCTTCAGAGTTTCTTCAAGAGTCTTGATACGATCTCTGTCACGCTTTAGAGTTTGTTCAAGAGTCTCGATGCGATCTCTGGCACTTTTTAGGTCTTCTTCAACAGTCTGGATGTCTCCGTTGTTCTGCAGGGACTCTTCAGCCTTGGTGCTGCGCTCGACGAGCTTCGCATTGGTTTCCTGTAGCTGGTCGATGCGTTGGACGTCGTCTGCCAACTTCTCTGCTTGTCTTTCCAGGAGCAGCTGCTTCTGGCTGGCTTTCGACTGGAGCTCCACCTGCTTTACCTCCATGGACATGCAACGTTTGTTAAGCTCCTTAATTTCCGTACACAGTGCATCCCGTTCGTTTTGCAGGACGTCGCATTTCTGTACACTTTTCCCTAGATGATTGTACATTTCGTCATACTCCCTACTCATGCGCCAAAAGATCGTCTGCACATCCGCCAGTTCTTCCTTAAGAGCATCTATCTGGGCCTCGGTTTTGGGAGCTTCCAAGATCTGACGCTGCGCCTCCTCCACTCGCTCCCTCAGAGTGACAATCTCAACCTGCAGTCTGTTGTTGTCAGCGTCCAGCTGCACGACCTGCTCTTCAGAAGCACTCGACGTTCGTCGCAGATCCTCGTACTCTTGTTGCAGCTTCTGGTACTTCTGGTGTAAATTATAGTCTGTTGCCATGCTCTGTATGACCTTCTGCTGGCTCTGCCACATCTGCTCCAGACCATCGTACTTCTCCTGCAATACATTGTCCGCACGAGCGGTGGATATTGGACTGCTGAAGCATTTGCAGTCCACCGACTTTTCGGAAAACTGGCACATGGCCAGGGTATAAGCCAACTGAACGTCTTCCAGCTTTTTCCGGGTCTCGACGATGTCCGTTTGCAGCTGATCGCACTCACGCTGGGTTGTCTCCGTGCACTTGGATTTGCCATCGGCCAGAAGGCGTTCAAGCTCCAGACACTTGGTGCAGATTCTCTCGCAGCTTGACTCCAGCTCGGGGCAAATGGAGCGCATCTGCTCTTCCTGGCTGTTACGCAGAACATCGCGGGACAGTTCGTTGAGAGTTTTCTGCAGATTTTCTATGGACAAGTCCTTCTGTGACTGCGGCGAAAGCAAATCGGTTTCGTATGACACGTACTGGTGCTTCATCTCGAGGCTTTCCTTCTCCAGCTTCTGTATGGACTGTCCCAGCTGCTCCTCGTTCGTCTCGATCTGGTTTCGATCGACCACCATCTCTTGCAGGGCTTTGCAGCTGGAATTAACAAGAATTGAATACTCAAAAATAGAGAAGTTTTCGGAAAATTGTCAGGCAATAGCTGGGTTCAGAGCTCTTTAACAGATACTACTTTATGTTTATGTTTCCCCCGTGGCTGCATTTCGGCCAGCTCCAACCGACTCGGGGGGAAACATTGTTGTGGGGAGGACGGGGACGCCCTATAAATAGAAGCAGTCGCTCGCGTACTGCATTCAGGTTGGTTGGAGCTGCCTCTCTCCCTCTCACCGACAGATACATACTCACGCGGGGCTACTGGCGGTAATGCTAATGAGCCAATCTTTGTATATGTGGGCATCACTGTTACATCACTGTCGAATACGCCTTGAGGCAGCAGTAGGTGCAACGACGTCACCGATCACCAAAATCAAACGCAATAAGCATTGGAGCAGACGGCGGAGCGCTGGACTGTGATCTGGTGTGTGGCGACGGCCACAATGAGCTTGGGGCCAGGCAGCATTTTGGAATAGCAAATTATTAAGAAGTTTCGGAATTATCAAGTTTGCTTTATCGCTTCTGCTCGTCGGGGCCGCACACTCCGATCGGCAGGGCCGACGTCATCACTTCGAGCCGAATCTATCAGTGAAGCGGGCTAAAATCAGCAAATGGCCAACACCTTGCCCTCTCGCACACACTATGGAGAGGGTCGGGTTCTTCTTCTTGCCTCTTGTTGTTTGTTTTTGTTCTCAATTCTCTTTTCGACCGAAGTTCGCGCTGAGAAGAAGAGGAGTGGAAGAATCGGAGATCGGCTGTGGCCTGTCGATAACGATTTATGCTTGTGGCGCGCTGGCGGAGATTTTTTAGTCGGAGTTTGCAAGTGGCCCGAGCATATTTTATTACTAACCATACAGTATACTATACAGATGTGCCAGCTGCATGTGTTAGTATACCACACACAATATGTTATGTATAGCTTCTACGGTTGAAGAATATCAGAATATCAAAAATATCAATATCAGAAGAACTTTTATTTTATATGTTCACAAAATCTTACAACTGATAAAGATGAGATACTTACGAGAAAGCTTCTATAGGGAGACTAATGGGAGGAGGGAATGCAGGTATAAAAACCCACCCTTAAAACCAGTGTTGGTAGGTCAAGTTCTTTCGAGAAAAACCAAGCAAGCTAGTCAAAATCCATGTCAAAGAAGGCCATGAGATTTATTGTTTGTCCAGATTCAATTTTAAGAGTTTTGATTACAATAATTTTCCTAGCTAAATTTGTCGGAGGATCTCTTTACGTTCCAACGTTTACGAATAAGTAGGTAAATGTTTAACCAAAGATAAGTGAGATAGTTCTTATGCCTGACACCCCACAGACATTCCGATAAGCTTAAAGGACAAAATGGAAAAGGAAAATACAGACAAGGAAATCCCCATGAACAAATTAATCGCCTGGTTCACCCAGGAACAGTGCGTGCTTTGCATGCAGCCAAAGCGGGATCCCAAATTCGTGCCCTGTGGCCACTCTTTTTGCGGGAAATGTGCCACCCAGATTATACTCTACAATAGTTCAGACACAAATCCCCACTGTCCGTTGTGCCCTCTGATATATCACGATACAACTTAAACTAGATGGTTTGAATGGATGGTGGGTGATATGGGGGGTGCAAATTTGTTGACGACAATAAATGTTATGTTCTCAAAATCGCATCAACATCGTTTTTGAAGATATTCCAAGCCCAAATGGCAATCAGAATCGGACAGATAAGGCTCTCCGCCTCATCGAGTCGGTTAGCAGAGCGACTTCCGCAGAATCGGATTCAGCTTGTCGGACCAAACATTGATCAGGTTGCTGTTGCTGTTGAAGAAAGCAGAAGACCATAGTCTGATTTACGATGCGAAAGATTACGAGGTACGAGGTACGAGGTTTGGCGCAGCAGATCCGGCTAGCTGTTTATGATGCACTCCTCGCAATTCACATTCACTGTGCTATTGCTAGCCTCGTGTATGTTGAGAAGCAGGTTCTTCTTGTTCATCAGATCAGATTCTCTTGTCTATTTAGATGTAGCTCTGTCTGTTTAATAATTCACATAACATATATTAAAGCTAACGAGACTTTGAATTTCTTGACAAATTATCGAATGTACGGAAGTACTATCGATAAGAAAAGTGCAAAAATACTCGAGTGTCTAATTCACAGGAATAAAAAACTACCGAATGTTTTTTCAATTAGCATATCGATATACATATTTTCATTTTAGATACCATTGAGCGCCAAATTTAAATACGATACCAATTAATGAGTAATCATTTGTTAATCATTTATTAAATACTATTTGATTTAGAGATAAAGAGAGTATGGACTCTATTAATCCGTGAAAATTTGAGATTGATGCCTGCAAGAAAGCATTTTGGCTGGTTATTTACGGTGGCTATGTACCACATATTTGGAAAATAAGAAGCTACCTTAGTTGTCTGAAGAAGTTGATTTTTTTGCGATACTCGGTTTCTAGATCTTTCGAGTGGTGATCATCCATGAATTTGAATTGGCTCGAGGATATGCTGTAAAATGGGTTGACTGGTCGGCGGCAGAAATCCGGGTCGGGTATGTCCTTTTCGGCGATACATTGTCGCAATTTGGAACTGTGCGATGACCGGCTGTAGTCCTTGGTATAGACTGAAATATGAGGGGCTTGAACTCGCGGCACTAAATTCTTATCTTGGGAATATCTGCAATTATCAAAAGCAAACGGATAAATGGGACTAATGGGTATTGAACCGAATCTTCCTTCACTCACTGATTCGACTTGAAGGAACGGAAATGAACAATTTTTTTCAATACTTCAGGACGTACCGAATGCTGCTTTGCACCACTCTCCAAGGCATCATGTGTTTCTGATTTCATACCCGCCATGCAATCATTGACGTCCCTCGGAAAAATGCTTGACTTCTGTTGCCGCGACATTGTGTATATGTGTATGAATGATAAATAACAAGGAACACAACACTTGGAAAACTTAAATTTTCTAACAAAGCTAATTTTAAATTTGTGACAACAATCGAAGAAAAGTCTGCTATGTACTTATTTAATTTTATAAACCTATTTAAATTCTTTAAAACGTAGAATTTTTAGCTGAATACACAAGGTAATAACATTGTTATTTTGAAAATAGATTTTAGCGACTAGTTTAGTTTCCATTTATTATGCATTATTTATTCTAATGGATTTCGTTTATATCCTTGTCGATCATTCACATTCAAAAAATTTATCTTTGGCGCGCACCACTTGTATCCAGTCGATAGTATCGATAGCCATTTGGTGCGAATTTCTCTCTTTTTCGTGTAGGGATTTTTTAGCGCAATAATGTCTGAAATCTCTTACGTTTTTTGTCTTTTTTTTACGCAAAATCCAACAAAAGCAAGTATTTAAAATAATCCAGTCAGGTAGGTGGTGAAATAGGTTCATTAATTGGATACAATTATGTGGGCATGGCTAAATGTTTTACCTAGCAAGTAATATTCGAAGGAATATCAAAATCGAGGAACCATTAACGACGGAGAACGATATAATATTTCAGTATTCCACCGAAAATAATGAAAATTTAATCAATCTAGCGCATTTAGGGTGAAAGATATCGTGGTTTTTTGTAAGTTCAGAGGAAAGATGGCATGAATCCTTAAGAAAAATTTACAATGGCTAATATTTTCCACCCAATGCCACAAGTAGTTTAAATAGAGGGGGCTTAAGTGGGCTAAGTTCGTTTTTTCATCGGTATATTTGCGGTATATTTTGAAAATGAAACGGTATATTTCGGTAAATTTTTTCACTTCAGACCGTATATTAGGTCGGTAATTCGGCGGTCTGCATTTGTTCGAATTTAACTGTACGTACGCCATGCAAAATTTTGCTAAACAATTTTGATCTAGAAGTTTCATTGAAAAGTGTCTTTTTATGTGAATAGTCAACTGATTTGTGAATGTTTAATGTGTTAAAACTTAGAAGAAAGTCAGAGAATGTCTGCAAAGAGTTCAATTCAGGTGTGCATCAAGGTGCGCCCCTGCGAGGCCGGCAATACATCGGTGTGGGAAGTGAAGGAGTCCCGCTCCATACGCCTTATCGACAACCAAGCCGATCCGTGTGTCTTCGGTGAGTGAGGAAATCATAGAGAAATCATAGATCGCACAGTTTCTTATGCGCGTGTCCTATTTGTAGACTATGTGTTTGATCAGAATGGAAATAACCAGGATGTGTTTGACCGCATGGCCAAGCACATTGTCCATGCCTGCATGCAGGGCTTCAATGGTACTATTTTTGCCTACGGCCAGACGTCATCAGGTATTTATACATCTCCGCATATGCATATGCCGCTCACACACTCACGCACGAACTCCCTCTAGGCAAAACGTACACAATGATGGGCGACAGGGAGAACCCGGGGGTAATGGCTCTTGCTGCTAAGGAGATCTTCAAGCAGATAGCCAACGACAACGATCGCGAGTATTTGCTTAGAGTGGGCTACATTGAGATCTACAACGAGAAAGTCTACGATCTGCTGAACAAGAAGAACCAGGACCTCAAGATACACGAGGCCGGCAATGGCATTGTGAATGTGAATTGCGAGGAGTGCATCATAACCAGCGAGTCGGATCTGCTGCGGTTCCTCAGCATGGGCAACAAGGAGCGCACTGTGGGCGAAACCAACATGAACGAGCGCTCCAGTCGCTCCCATGCCATCTTTCGCATCGTAAGTTCGGCTGCTAGTCAGATCTTCTGCTCCCCTGATCTCAGCAATTGATCTCCCTGCAATTCCAGATCATCGAGTCGCGCAAAAGCGATCGCACTGTGGACGATGCCGTTATTCAGAGTGTCTTGAATTTGGTGGACTTGGCCGGTTCTGAGCGGGCCGGGCAAACAGGTGCGAGCGGGACTCGCCTCAAGGAGGGGAGCCACATAAACAAGAGTCTTCTGTTCCTCAGCAACGTGATCATGAATCTGTCCGAAAACGTGGACAATAGGTTCATAAGCTTCCGCGACTCCAAATTGACGCGGATACTGCAGGCTTCGCTAGGAGGCAACGCCTTCACGTCCATCATATGCACCATCAAACCCTCGATTGTAGAGGAGTCGCTATCGACAATCAATTTCGCTATGCGCGCCAAGAAGATCCGCATCAAGCCTGAGGTCAACGAGATGGTCTCCGATGCAACAATGATGAAGCGGCTGGAGCGGGAGATCAAGGAGCTCAAGGACCGCCTGGCCGAGGAGCAGCGCAAGAACGAGAGCCAGCTAAAGGTGAAGCAGCTTGAAAGCCGCATCCAGAATGACATGCTTAAGATCATCACTAGCGACTCGCTGAACGATAAGCGGTTTAAGAATCGCCGCCGTACATGGTGCCCTGCCACCTCGATTCCAGAGAGTGCCATCCCCACACCGCTGCATTGCGGACCGCCAGAGCCCAAACAGGACCATCGAAAATCGAAGCTTTCCCATCTGCCGAAGCCGATGTTCTTTCTCAGCTCGCACATCAGACACCGCGCCGACAACGGTCCCAAGACCATTAATATCATGAAGTCGCTGGACATTGGCACTAGTGAAGAGGAATTCAGCCCTGCCGAGCTCATCGACTTTGGTCTGAGGCCCTCGGATGTTTTGAGGACGAAAGAGCTTACCAGAGCTGAGCTCTCTCTCACGCCCAATGTGGGAGTTTCAAGGTAAGTAGTTTTTGGATTCTTTCCCCAACGATGTAACCACACACGTCACCCACTGCATGCACACACACACACACATACACACACAAACACACACACACACACCACACCTCATTCGTTGTCTGCACATCGTCGTCGCATTGCACATTTTCTCATGCGAGATAGCTTGATGGAGAAAACGAAAATCGATCGCTTGGAGCTGCAAATGTTCACCTCTTTAGAGAAGCAGTTCGAAGCGGACTGGGAAAAGTCCCAGGCTCTGGCAGAGAAGTTGTCCGAGGTGACAGCCCAGCGCGATGAGCTAGAGTCAGAGAGCCAAAAGAATGCCCAGCGGTGAGTCCCACAGGAATAGAAAATATAATTGACAATCAGACACTGCAATTGGCATAGAAATAATCAGGAAAAATAGTCCCCACCCACGTGACTAAGAATTGACATCAATCACGTTTCATATCCTGAAGACATTAAAAAAGCTCGTCGAGAGGATTCTTTAAACTATTTTACTTGTCTTGTTTTTAGTTGCGAAGCCCTGCAGGCCGAGGTAGTGGCAGTCAATGCCAAGAACACAGAGTACGAGGAGCAGCTGAAGGCCTTGAAGGAGACCATTCAGAAGCTGGAGGTGGAGAATCGTGGAGCTGTGAGCTTGGAGTTCGAGTACCAGGCCCACAAAACCAAATCAAAACTACGAGAGACCGATCTACTGTCGGCTCTGTCGGAGAAGGATTTGGCCATCGAAAATTTGCAGAAAGCTCTCGATGAAATCTCCCGCGATGTCCTGCGCAACAGCAAGGAGGAGCTAATGCGCTCCATTTGCCCCGAGCTGGAGTCAAGCCCCGAGAGAATCTGCACCAAGTGTCTGGAATTTGAAAGCCTCTTGGCCGATGCCGATACAAAGCTGGAGAACGTTCAGGTGGCCTTTACCCAGAAGACGGAGGACTGCGAGCGCCTCAATACCCAAATATCCACAGCCCATGACGACATGGCTATTCTGCAGGGAAAGTACGATAGTCTGGAGCAGAATTTGCAGAGCCAGCAGCAGGCCTTTGAGGCCATGGAGGCAGACTATAATTTACTCCAACAGAAGTACCAGCAGCTGCAGCAGGAGTACGAGGATCTGAGGCGAACGTCGAGTGCTTCCGAAGAGCAGGTTCTGCTGCTGGAGGCAGACAACACCAGACTGCAGGCCGAGATTGTCACTCTGAGGGAGCTAGTGGAGGAGGCGCGTCTGCTCTTGGAAGCTCCCAGTCCCGAGACGCTTGCGGAACAGCTCAAGGCCGAGAGCGATCAGCTCAAGGCAGAGCTGGCGAATGTCCAGACGAGCTTTGCGAAGATTCAGGAAGAGTACGATTGCATGTCGAACCAGCTATTGGACAGTGTGGAGGAATGCGATGTCCTGCAGAACGAGGTCAGCGCTCTGCGTGAGCAACTTAAGCTGCGACGGTCGATGCCCAGCTGCGACATCGAGTCCATGAAGAGCTCAGGCGTTGGCACCGAGTGCAGTGATCTTGATTCCGACGCAGACAGCGGATTTTTGGAGAAGTTTGCCCGGCTGTCAGATTCGCTGCACGAGATAGAGCTGCAGCATCGCTCGGGCAGCAGTCGCCTCTTCAGGGCCACTAAGATTCATGAGCAGAATGTGCCCGGCCTGAAGCTTTGCCTCGAGTCAGCTACAGACATACACACCGTCTCTCACCCGCTCGATGATGATACAGCCGATGAGGTGTGCCTGAAGGGCGTGCTGCGACAGCACAGGTTCCAGATTATCAGACTCACCCAGGAGTCATCGCCAGGGGAAGAAGAGGTGGAGAAGAGACGTCTGCTCGACCACATTGCTCGGCTGGAGATGGAGATTGCGGAGAAGAATATGCTGATCGATGTCACGGAGGGAACTATTAACGAGATGCGCGAACAGATGACCGACCTGGAGTCGGCTCTCCTGGAGAAGTCGGTGATCGTCAACAAGGTAGAGTCCTACCAGCAACAGATCGAGTCCCTAGAGAAGCAGAATGCCGAGATAACCATCGTCTGTGAGGAGCTGCAGGAGAAGGTGAAGGAGAACACACAGAGCGAGAGTCTCATGCTATCCCATGGCGACGATACCCTGCCCGGCAGCACATCCCCCTTGTTGCTGCCAGACCAGGAGGCATCCGAGATAGCTGCCCTCAAGACATCCCTTTCCGAGCTGAAGGACAAAGTCGCCGAGCTCCAAGGCCGAGTGGAGATACAACTGTTGCAGTTGCAGCAAAAGGACAACCATATCGATCAGCTGCGTACGGAAATCGAGGAGCTGAATGAGCGCTGCATGTCCATGGAGGTGAAGCAAGTGGAGCTCCAATCGAATGCCAGCCAGAAGCAGCAGCTCCTGGAAAGACAAGCGGAGAAGTTGGCAGACGACGTCCAACGCATCGACCAGCTACAGGAAACCAATGCGAAGCTCGTCGAGCGCAGCACCAAGGCTGAAGAGTCCCTGTCGGAGATGCAGGAGCGTTTGCTGCAGAACAATGGAGACATCCAGACTGTTGAAGAAGACCTAAAGAGTGCCAGAGATTCCATCGAGACTCTTCAAAAAGATCTGATGAGTGCCGGAGATCGCATCGAGACTCTTGAAGAAGCCCTAAAGACTGCCAGGGATTCGATAGAGGCCATTGAACAAACGAAAACAGATGAACTGAACGCCCTTAAGCTGGAGTATCTCGATAAAATAGAGCAGAGCGAGAACGAATATCGCGCCAACTTCCGCAAATACAACGCGGAGTGGGAGGAGGGCAAGGACCGCTACGAACAGAACGTGGCCAGTCTCGTGGCAGACCAAGCCAAAGCTGCTGCTCAACACCAGGCAGAGCTGGAGGACATCAAGACAGAGCATAATTTGGTCTTAGATCAGCTGAGGCAGGAGAAGCTCGAACTTGAGTCGCTTTGCGCGAAGAGCCAGGAATTGGTGGAGGAACTACAATCGCAGATGAACGCCCACGACCGCAGCTCATCCGAACAGCTGGATGAGCTGATAGCCGTCGAAAAGCAGAGGAATCAAGATCTTAAAGAGAGATGCGAGGAGCATATTTTGGACTACGAACAGCAGATTTCTAAAATCCAAGCTGACCTGGATAAGCTGAAGGAGGAGAAGATGGCTCTGCACTCCGAGATCAAAGAGGCGGAATCGCAGCATGCGAGCACTTTGGAGAAGATTCAAGTAATGGAGCGAGAACTGGAAACCCTGAGCAAGCAGACAGCCTTCGAGAAGGCTGAACTACTCGACAAACTTGAGACTTTCAGCTCGAAAAACAGTGATCTCAATGAAGAGCTACAGAGGGCCCAGAAGAAGGCTCTCGGCTTTGAAGACCTACTCTCTCAGCATCAGAGGTTGCAAGAGTGCTTGTCCGAGGCCACTGGGGTTAACATTACGCTAAGAGAACAAGTAGAGAACCTACAGAGCGAGCTCAACAGTTCCCAGAAAGAGCAAAGCGATCAAACCGTTGTAATCGAAAATCTTCAATCGGAACTGATCGGCGCCTTCGAAGTGATGGGGTCTGCGACCGCACAGGAGTCTGTTCTGAAGCATCAGCTGCAGATAATGGAGACCAAGATTTCTAGTCAGGCAGCACATTTCCAACGGGAGGTGGCAGCGCTGACGAGTTCAAGGAACGAGCTGCAGCTGAAGCTGGAGTCCCTGCAAGAGAGCAAAACGAAGCTGGAGTCGAGCAGTCAAGACCTAGAAGTGGCAATGAAAAATGCCAGAAACCTCCAAAGTATGCTGGACGAGGAGCAACAAATGTGTTGTTCTCTGCGCGATGCCTCCTCGAAACTGGAGGAATCCAATGCCCAGCTAGTGGGTCAACTAAAGGAAAAGGATGCAGCATGTGAGGCCTTCCAGGATTCCTTGTCTCGGCAGAATATGGCTCTCGAAGAAGCCAATGTCAAATGCTTGGAAATGCGGCAGGAAGTGAAGGAGGCCCGCATGTCCGTGGAGGAACTAAAAAATGAATGCGAAACACTGCGAACATCTCTAGTAAGCGATGAATATATCCCCATTATCCTTACCTTTTCTGATCAATGTTTTTTCAGAATGCCGCTTTGGCCCAGCAAGAACAAGTCCTTGCAGAATCCGATAAGCAATGCCTCGAACTTCGTCAGAAAATTGAGGAAAGTCGCCAGTTAGTAGCTCAACTCATGGAAAAGGAAGCAGTTTGTGAGACCCTTCAGGATTCCTTGTCTCAGCAGACACAGGCTCTCGAAGAAGCCAATAAAAAGTGTGTGGAAATGCGGCAGGAAGCTGAAGAGGCTCGCCAGTCCGTGGCGGCACTGACCAAAGAGTGTGAAAGTCTGCAAACGGCACTGGTAAGCTAAAAATACATGCATGTCAATCTTCTTCACTTATTCTCATCGATGTGTGTCTTTCCAGAAAACAACTGAGACGGAACGCGATTCCTTGCGCAATGCTGCGGCCCAGCAAGAACAAATCCTTGCAGAGACCGATATGAAATGCCTCGAACTGCAACAGGAAATTAAGGAGAGTTTCAATTTAGTTGCTCAACTCAAGGAGAAGGATGCACTCTGTCAGACCTTCCAGGGTTACTTGTCTCAGCAGACACAGGCTCTCGAAGAAGCCAATGGCAAGTGCTTGGAAACGCGGCAGGAATTGGAGGAGGCTCGCCAGTCCGCGGCGGCACTGACCAAAGAGTGTGAAAGTCTGCAAACGGCCATGGTAATACATAAATTTGAATCTTTCCACTTTTGTTGACCGATATGTGTTTTTCCAGAAAACCATTGAGGCGGAACGTGATTCTTTGCGTATTAGTGCAGCACAGCAAGAAAAAACTCTCGCTGAAACCAATAAAAAATGTTTGGAAATGCGGCAGGAATTGGAGGAGGCTCGCCAGTCCGTGGCGGCACTGACCAAAGAGTGTGAAAGTCTGCAAACGGCCATGGTAATACATAAATTTGAATCTTTCCACTTTTGTTGACCGATATGTGTCTTTCCAGAAAACCATTGAGGCGGAACGTAATTCTTTGCGTATTAGCGCAGCCCAGCAAGAACAAACTCTCGCTGAAACCAATAAGAAATGCTTGGAAATGCGGCAGGAAGTGGAGGTGGCTCGTCAGTCAGTAGCTCAAGTCAAGGAAACGGATGCAGCATGGGACGCCTTACAGAATTCCTTATCACAGCAGAAATTGGCTCTCGAAGTAGCCAAACAAAAATGTTTGGAAATGCACCAGAAAGATGAGCAGTCTCGCAAGTCAGTGGCGACACTGACCAAAGAATGCGAAACGCTTCGCACAACAATGGTAGGCGATTAGACACTTTAATTTCCTTGAAATGATCTAATAGATGGGTATTTCAGAAAACCAATGAGACTGATTATCGCACTGAAATGGAACGCGTACACGCTACTGCGTCGAGTCTTTTGGAGGATAAACGCAACCTAGAAGAAAAGGTGTGCACTCTGAATGATATTGTGGAGAAGCTACAGGGTGACTTGACTGCCCTTCAAGGACTCAAAGCCAACGCCAGCAATGTGTCCAATGAGTCCAATGCGTCCAGCACGTCGCCCTTTGCACCAAGAGTAAGCTTGAGATAAATCCATTTAAATGTAGAATCTAATGCCAAGCCTTCAATATTGTGTAGAAATCGATAAGCTTTGAGTCCGACTGGCGTAAGAACCGACGGCTAAGCGTACACGATGAGCGTCGCAGGCAGTCTTACTGGAACAACGTGCGCGATTGGGGAACCATGACGGATCCCGTGGGTAAGTCAGAGATATTTTCAGAACATAAATCATGGAACCTGAATTAATAATGCTCACAATCTCAGACAAGAACTGCAACTGTGTTGAGCTCAACCAAAAGCTGCAGGACTGCCAGCGAGACCTTTTTATACGGGAGAGCCAGGTGACAGCATTAAACATTGAACTCAAAAACCATCCTCTGAAAGACGAGAATGCCCAGCTACAAAAACGACTATTGGAAGAACAGGAAAAAGCACGTGCCGAACTGAAGCGTCTTAAGCTGAAGAATCAAGATCTCACTTACAAGGTCAATGACATGACTGCAGCGGCATCTGCATCAGTCCAAGCCCAAGCATGCAGAATAACCCCTGCGATGATCTCGGTGGATACACAGACAGAGTCTGACTTGGAGAAGGTCCTGGAGAAGACAAACCTAAAGTATCAAGACACACTTACACTGTGCCGCATCCGCTACTCTAAGATCCAAGATTTGGAACAGAGACTAAAGGAAAACGAAAATTGCGACACCTCCAACCTGACCTCCCTTACAGAAGGCCAAATCAATGCGCTTAAGGTACGTATTGCTTTGCTTATTATTAACAAGAAATCATCTATCATCCTATGCATCTTTCCAGGCCCAATGTGAGGCGCACAAGAAGGAAAAATTAGCCATTAACGATAAATACGAGTACGCTAAACGAGTGCTCAAGATGCGCAAGGATGAGGTGATCGAACTTCGCACTAAAATCGCTGTCTACGAGGCAGCCTCTACAGCCAAATAAGTCACTATATTATCATAGTTTAGTTGTATATAACCTTTAGTTCTCTATGCCCGTACCAAGATCAAATCGTTTGTTTCTAATTATTTATTCCATGTGAGAAGTCAAAACTTTCAATATTTTTCGGAGTATTTTAAATGTATTTATGTACTTGTCATTAAGTTTAGTGTTGCAAGGTGGACATGTATCGAATACACAGCTACGCTGCCTACTGCATATTTCTGTACTAATCTAAAATTATACGGTCCTTTATAACTTAAGAATTCTAAAAGAAGTCGTCTGTGCTGATGAAGCAACAGGTAATTGTGGCCATTCGAAGATTCCGGATGGACCTGTGGAATTACTTACTTTTATTAAAAAAAAAAAGATCTTTGCATCAAATGTACCTGAATCGAAGAAAGGAACCCCCAGCAAATGTCCAGATAGAACAGATTGAAACACCATAAACATTGTTCTTCATAACGCGGCTTTATTGTAATTTCAATAAATATTTATAACTTTCTAAGCACATGGATGTCTACTTATATTGCTTATGTAACGACTTTTAACTAATTTCTTTTAAACTAACGTCTTAACCGAATTGCATTAGCCTTGAATGCATTTCAAGCCTAGGGAAATACGATCTATTGCACTCTCCCTGCGTCGAGAGAGACAAGAAAGGAGAAGTGTCTAACGAACCGAAAGCATAAAACGATCAGGGGATAAATCAAGAAATTAAACATACTCGCATGTTCTTGGGCTCTTCTTTATTCATAGCATTTTGTATAGGTATATTTTTTAGGTATTCTCCAATCTGTTGTTGTATCGTTACGTTAGGCTACGTTGGGGGTACTCCACTCTTAATTGAATGATTGAAATAAGACGGGCTACTTCAAATGAAATGCGACGGCCATTGCGAACTTATAAATAAATATCCAAGTAAATTACATTTAAATTAATTGAGGTAGAAAATTACTAAAGTAACACATATGTTGGTCATAAGGCAAGTGGTTGCGACTCTTGTAGAGTCTGTCTGTGCTCATCTTCGATTGAAACTAACCATAAACCTAGGATATAACTGAGGCATATTCGAACTAAATACATACAGGAAACGCAGCCACGGCCACGGCAACGGCAACGGGCACTACTTACGAGTAGTACTTACATCTATCTACGGGTATGTCTCTTGCTTGCAGTGCTTCCACATAAACTAACTAATTTCTAGTATTCCTTAAGTATCGTATGACTCTCTCTTCAAACGGCGGAGATACTGGATCACCCCTGTTCAGTGTGGTGTGTGGTCTGATCGAGTGCTGAGTATGCTGAGGCTGAGGTATTCAATTCTCTGACAAATCCTAACCATTGTCTGGGTAAGTACAGTACAGGGTTTCTGTGTGTGTGTGTGTCTCTATGCTAAATGTGCACTGTATACCGTATAAGTAGTTGTATATAAATTAACATTCACTTTTTCACGTATGTATGTATATATTCTGATCCATTGCAGATCCTTAACCTATTCTGTTCAATATTGGCAAGTTTCCTGGGGCCCTGGAGTTTTCTATATATTGTATAAAGAGTACGGATATAGACAGGACGGGGACGGGACCAGTCACAACTCATGGAAGTCTAAGGTATTTCGAGGGTTACACGCACACAGCACACAAAACTCATTCGTCTGCTGAGGTCTGCTGAGGTAGTTCGGTTGATGCTGGCTTTGTCCGCGAGATAGTGTTCCTGAGATATGGTAAGCACTGTGAATCAATGGAGTGGCTAGGCTAGACTTGGAACTTGGAAGGCTATTATCGTATGCTTATATCATAGGTAGGCATACTCGGATTCTAGCTGTGGCATGCATGGCACATCTGAATAAACATTTGAGTTCCTCTGTCGTATACTAACATACTTTAAATGCGACGGATCGGTTCTGAGGGATGGGGGCATAGGTGTTTTTGTATGTATTTACAGGCTGGTTCTTCGCTTTCAATGTGAAATCTATCTTACGACTAAAAGGGTACTCTAGGGGTTTAGCTTTCTCCTGTCAGGGCTCGTTTCGGGGATATCCATCCCCTTCATCAATTGTATACACAACAGGTACATGTCTATATTTATACATACATTATATAGTATATATGTATAGGTAGTTTAAAAGCACAACATTTAATTCTACTAGGCCAGCTCTGGCAGCGGCACAAATATGATTTTTCCTAGTCCTAGGTCCGTATCTCTATCGTATTGTATCGTATTTGTATCGTACTGTACACATAAACTGGTATACATGTGGATAAGGCTACTCGTTACATATGTTCCATGGGTATTCGGTATACAACTGTTGATGCAATGACACTCTGACACTCCTGCTGCTGCTCCCTTATGTGTTGTGCACGCCCTCGTCCTCGGAGTAGTTCTCCTCAACATCCGAGTTGGCCACCTCGTTGTTGCTGCCCGACTGATTGTTGTCCAGGCCCAGGTCCATGGGCTCTGAGCCCTCTCTCCGCATCTCCCCATCATTGTCCGCATCGTCCAAGTCATGCCCGTGCATCCGGCCGCCAGAGTTCAGCGCCAGTGGGCCCTGGGCTGGATCCTGGTCGTGGCGCAGAATCGGTTCTATCGACAGGCCCGGTCCGCTCTGGCCAAAGGCGGGGTTACCGGCGGCCAGCTTGCTCAGATCGAACTGTCCGGGCAGCAGGCCAGGCGGCAGGTTCTCCAGACTGTGACCCATGGCATTCAGTTGCGCCATCTTGGCACGCAGAGCCGCTGCTGCAGCCTGTTCCTGGGACATGCCCATGCCTGGAATGCGGATAAAAGAAGATTCTAGTTAGAAAGAGTCGCCTGATGGCAAGAGCTCTGCTCCAACACTCACCGAACGTGTTCTCCGTGATGAACTGCAGGTAGGTGTCCAGCAGGGACTGGCCCGCAGCATTGCTGGTGGGGATCTGCACGCCCAGATCCTTGGGCTGGCCAAGAGCAGCCGCTGTGGCCGCTGCCGCGGCAGCCTCGTTTCGCATCCGCGAGATGGTGGTGTTGGCGTGCCCGAAGTTGCTCAGGAGACTCTCGTGGTAGCGACTGAGGTCGCTGTTGCTGCCACCCATGCCGTACAGACCGTTGCCCACGGTCAGGTCTTCGGGGTCCTCGTCGGAGTCCTCGCCATCGTCCAGTGGTCCGCCGCTGGCGTTGCTCAGATCCAACTTGGCCCCGCCACTGCCACCGCCGCCTCCTCCGCCGCCACCACCGCCGCCGCTGCTGCCACTGCCGCCGGTGGGCGAGGCTCGGGCGCGCAGCTCAGCGGGCGATATCTTGACACCGGCCTTGGCCAGGAGCCGCGAGGCGAGGTCCGGATCGAAGGGGCTGGGCATCGGCAGCACGGGCAGGTCCTTGGTGGAGATGCCCCGATGCTGGCGCGACATGTGCGAGTGCAGCGAGTTGCGTGACTTGGCCACAGTGCCGCACAGGACGCACCGGTAGCCGGGGCAGACGGTGTGCTTGTCCTCCAGATGGGTGCGCAGGGTGTGGGCCGAGCGGTAGATCTTGCCGCATTTCGGGCAGGGACGGGGATCGGTGGCACGGACGCGCATCTCCAGGGATCTTCGGGACACTGCAGAGAAGAAAATAGATGATGAATATTAGATGATTCGATTCACTCGCTACGGGCTTCACTTAGAGTTCAATGAAAAGTCGGCTCATCTTCGTTTGCTCTTTATTGTTCACCAAAATATATTTGCCATCTCCGAAAACACATCTTCTCATAGTCGGCCGCCTCCACACACCCACACATGTGGCAGATACTCGTACCAGATACATTTCATCATCCACACTCTCAAATAATTTGCAAACTAAAATGGCATACGAATCACATACCATCCGATCGGATCGGATCTGTGTGGTTTTCTCTTCTTTTTCTATATGCTTTATAAACTACAATTGTAAAATTGTCCGCTTCGAAATGGAATTTATATGTTTAATCGAGCCTCAAAGTTGATCGATTTCTTGGGCTAGTTTTGCTCAAGTTTCGGTTTTTAGTTTTAGTTATTTTTTTGGTTTTTTCTTTTGATTAACATTATAGGAACCTTTTTACGTATGTTTTCCATCTGCTCTTCTGTATTTAGTACTTAAAGCCGGCCGCCAATCGAATGGAATCAAATCAAAATCAAACACAAACACAAAAGATATCCAAACAAATCATCCATCAATTTTGAACTTTTCTCTAATACAAATCCTTTACGTTTAGTTTTTCTTATTTCCTTCGTTTTTTTTTTTTGTTTGTTTTTGTTTGGCTAAAAATATATTATGCAGGCACATTCTATTTTGTTTCAGTATCAATATTCATAATAACTACTTCATCGTTTTTCATATATCGTATATATAATTTTGTGGTTTGCTTGGTTTTAGCTCATTATCTACATAGTTTCTCCAACCTCTCTATGGCTTAATACGTCTTAATATGTCTGCTTATGTAATTCTATCAATTAATATTATTATATTTCTGGTTGTGTGTGTTCTTTAATTGGGTTTTTTTGGTATTGGTTTTAATCATAATACTGCACATATTTTACTGGAGTTTACTGGCGTTTTATTCTACACAATCTGGCCCTGTAAATCAATTCAAAGTTGTTTATTCAAGGGCAAACATATCAGAGCTTTAGTTGTCTGCATTTTTCATATATATATAGTACTATATTGAATATAGGAACGTAATAATTGTTGTAAGTATCCTAACCCAAAAGCGATCGATCGATCCTCCACTGTCGGCTAAGAGGCTTCTCTGGAATCTACAGTCCATCTAAAGCTCATCATCCTTCTTCTGTTTTTCCTTCCTTCGAGTGATTCCGAATTAGAATGGCAAATGGGTGACTACAAGGAGATTTAAACTGATTGAAACCATTCCATTATTATCCTCTGTTTCTGTTTCTGTTTCTTCAGACAAATTGAAACCTTCTAAAGATCATTCCTTTTGTCGAACAATGATCCCATAAGTGAATAGATTTTAAATGGAAATTGATTGAACGCTTTTTGGTGTGCTGGAAGAAGGAACGAACTGCGGATGGCTGACTGTTTGGGCAGCGGCACTGGGCCCTGGGCCAGTAGTTGGCCTATAGGAAAGGATCCAGTGCGCTCGCAAATTAGTTACTGAATCAGTGGATGTCGACCGTCGCCTTTGACTTGCACTTGGACTACTTTTGGCTATCTACGATAGATGCGAGTGTGTCTCGAGATTGGGTGTTAGAGCTAGATTCGATTTATTGTCGCCATTGAGTGACTGAAAGCAGCAACCTAGAAAGCTTTACGGGGAGTACGAGTACGAGTACGGATACGGAGTATTACAGGGCTGGCGCCGCCTCGCAGTTTCATTTGAAGTCCGGGCCGCCGGCGAAGGGACCGCCCGACGAGCGCATGGCCTTCATCTTGGCCCACTGGAGGGTGTGCTTGATCCGCATGTGATTCCGCACGGAGTTCGGATGGGCGAAGCGCCGTCCGCACTCGATCACCGGACACACGGGACTGTCGCGCGGGTAGTGCCGGTCCAGGTGCTGCCTGAAGACGCGCTGCTCCAGCGGCGTCTCGCACAACGGACAGGGCAGCATATAGTTGCTGCTGCTGCTGCTGTTTGGCCCGCTTCCCGCCGTGCTGGTGCCCGGCACTGGCCCGGGTCCGGGGCCGGGCACAGGTCCTGGTCCCGGTCCCAGTCCGGGTCCCTGTCCCTGTCCCTGTCCGGACCCATTGCCATTTCCCGGACTGACTGTGGCCGCCGAGGCGGCTGTGGCACTGGCTGCTGCTGCAGCAGCGGCTGCCACGGCCGCCGCCGAGGTGTTCTGGAAAAGTTCGGGAAAGTCCCGGGATCGGCTGAGGGCAATGGTGCGGGCCATGAACAGATTGGCGGTCAGCTGCTGCTGGTGCGACACGGACACGGACTGTTGCAGCTCGTCCAGATATTGCTGCTGCTGCTGCTGCTGTTGGTGTTGCTGCTGCTGCTGCTGCTGGGCTGCCTCGTGACGAGAGTGCTGGAGCTGCTGCTGCTGCTCCTGCTTCAGGAGCAGGGTCTGATAGAGGGTGGATTCGCTGGACTGCCGCGTCCGCTTCATGGTCAGCGATATGGCCGAGGAGGCCGACGACGAGCGGTCGTCCTCATCGTCGTTGTTGGTGTGGTTGTTCTGGTTCTGGTTGCTGCCGGCATGGAGGAGGTTCTCCTCCGGATCGTGCTCCTCCTCGCTGTCGTTCCAGGACCGTGCCGAGGGCGTGGGCGAGGAGTTGGCCGAGCGGTTCCTTTTCCTCTTGTTGTGATTCGTATTGGAATTATTATTGTTGTTGTTGTTGTGGTTGTGGTGCTGGTGAGGATTGTGCTGGTGGTGGTGGTGCGTCGGATGATGGTGCTGATGGTGCGACTGGTGGCTCCTCCGCTGCTCTGCGAACAGCTGCGACAGCTGCGGCCTCTGCATGATCTTCGCCAGCTTGCTGGCCCCCGGGCGACGGTCCGCGGCATGCGCCTCGTGCGGCTGCGGCTGTGGCTCCTCCTCCGCCTCCGGATCGACGGTCTCCTGCTTGATGCTGTTCTTGGCATTCAGGAATGTGCCTGCGATGGTCGACAGGTCGTTAGTGTCCAGCACGTGGGCGAGAAAGTCGGGAGGAAGTCAATGTGAAATCAAAAATCAGAAGCAAGCTAAAGGATATCTTTTCTCTCAGTTCGATTTCTGCTCCTTCAAATTTTGATGTACAGTGGTGGGAGAGGGAGTGGGGAGGGGGAAAGAGTGTGTGTGTGTGTGTGTGTATCTTGGAGATAGATTCTTCGGCGGCAGCAGCAACAACAACAGAACAGCAGAACTGAATCAAACCTCCTCTACAGATTTCGTAATTCCAATTTTCTGGTGCCAATTTTCGAGAGATTTTTCAGGTTTTCAACAATTTCTTAGAGTGCCAATTTGTTATGGAAACATTCAGTTCTTACAGTTAGGATTGCCTGCGGCGGAACACACACACGGATCGTCGAGGTTTTAGCCAATTGTTTTTTCTTGATTGATTGATTGTTGGTTGATTGTTTGAGCCAATTACAGAAGGTTTATAGATATATCTTATTGAATATTAAAGTTTAAGTATGATATAACAGTTATAGTACGAGGCAGGCAGGCAGGCAGGCAAAATAATTATTCAAATATAGTACAAAAGAGTGCAAATAATCTAGGAAAACAGAAATCATAGGTTTTATTCACAATCTATTTAATCGGTTTTGCAGTGAAACTCACAAATGGGGGAATCTTTTATCTGGGAGTAGTATTTGCGGGGCTTTTAAAATATTCAGTTCGTGTTTCTTAGAGCTAAAGGGAATACAGTGCGTGGATAAAACTATAAGAGCCAAAGACATGCATGGGAGATGGGAGTAAAAATTCCAGTCAATATATAGAGTTCATTGT
The DNA here is from genome assembly GCF_003369915.1 of Drosophila miranda. Lineage (NCBI taxonomy): Eukaryota > Metazoa > Arthropoda > Insecta > Diptera > Drosophilidae > Drosophila > Drosophila miranda. Next base: position 21,873,151 of record NC_046677.1, read on the forward strand.
TTATCGTTTATTGAATATAACCCATAGAAATACGAGGATATATCTTTCCATACTATAAAGAATGCTTGGGATCGTTGTTTCCGATATTTTACTCATATCTGCGCGAGCAAGGGCAGCGAGTGTGCCAGGGGTGGGCGCTCCAGTGTTGGTAAGCGAGTGTGCAGGGGATTTGCCCCCTAATAACCTAATTTTATTCGATATCACCCCTAAAAAAAATTCAAAATTCAAGAAGCTTAAGCTGCGATCGCTTAATCCTAAAATTTGTATCTAACCTATGCCGCTGAAACGCACTGTACGAGTATTAATGCGCCGCAAAAGTAGAATCCATGCAGAAAGGGTGGATTTATGGATTGGTGGACTATTGGATGCATGGCAAGGAGTGGAGGAAGGGCCTGGCGTATCGCGTGCCACAGAACCATTGCCGGTTTGGACGGGACTATATTCCATATTCTATATATTCTATATGCGGCTGGTGTCTGTATAGTATAGCCATGTGGCGTGCATGAACACACCTGGCCTCGAAAGCAGATCCATCTTCTGCACTGTGGCACTCGCACTCCACGCTCACATTTCAACTTCCATTTCCATTCTGATTCCGTTTCAATATTCGATAATAATAAATATTGAAAAATAAAACGCAATTTAATGTATAGAAAATTGCCAAGGCCCAGGACCTAGACCAAGGCACAGCCCCTGCGGCCCCAAAAATATTGAGTCATTTTGTTGGATGGCCAGAGATTTGCATAGGCGGGGTGTTCGTTGTCCATGGGTGTTTATGGGTGCGGGTCATGCATGACGCAAGGCGACCCCAAAAACTGAAATCAAATTAAACAATTTAGTTCTGGCTTTGTGCGTGACAACTCAAGGGAGAAGGCAAACCAAACAATTCCGATGCATAAATATATATCAAGTGAAAAATACAATAAAATGCAATCGAATAAAATTGAAAATACAATATGCAATAGGGCCGTCCCTCCCTCCGCCTCTACTGTGTCCTGTCCATCCATTGCCATGTGTATAGCCGGCTCTGTCTTTCGCACGGGGTCTCGGATATAGTTAGATGTTTCTTCAGTGAGCATCCTGAGGTCCTCGTCGATTGGCCGAAACTCAAGTGCAGTGGATGTGACAGGATACGACAGCACAGGACAGTAGTAGGGCTAGAACGGGACCCATTCAGGACGGGACAGGACAGGACAGGACAGGCCAGACGCAGCCAGTTCTGGGCTGGCCTGGCGATCTCCTTTGACTAGCCAAGCACATCTCGAATTTGTCACATTTGAGGAAACCGAAAGGATGCAAACCGAGTAACCGAGTATCCGAGTGTGTGTGTGTCTCGTGTCTAAGGTCCTGCCTGCCTGCCTGCAAATGACAGCCACAAGAACAACAGGGACAACCGCTGCCGAGGACATTGTGTCTTTGTGTGTGTGTGTGTGTGTGTGTATGGCCCCGGATCAAATCAGGCGTAAGATTTCCCCCTTAGCAAGTGCATTTTTTGTATGGCTGCTTCTCGAAAGATGCGATGCGTTCTCCACACACACACGGGGGGACACGGGAAAGGGCTTTGCAGGATCTCCTCGGACTGGGGCTCGAGGTGGCCGTGTGCGTTGGTCTGTGCGTAATTTCGTAACCATTTTGGTGCGTCTCCACCGCTCTGGTTGCCCCTCTCCCCTCGTCATCTGTGGCTGTGCATAATTAATGAGATATAAAATGCATAAACCAATTTTGCAAATAATTATGCACCATATGAACTATTTTTGGAAATCACAAAGAAAATGAAACCCAAGCTGAGAGGGGTTTGGTGGAAAGAACAATTTTTCACAGAAAGAACAAAAGAATCTGCAGATATATCCACTCTATCCATACTCTATCCTAGGAAAGTTGGTACAATTATGTTTTTAATCCATCAATTTTGAAAGACAAACGCGTTGCAGATGCCGTGTGAAAATTATAAAAGTATGCAGTCACCAAGTCGCGGTTTTTGAATTTTTTAAAAAGATTTTGGTGGTATATTCCGAAATTCCAGCAAGAGAAAATGATCTACTCTTCCAGGCCTACAGCCTAATTTTCTAAACGTGGAAAGTGCATACAAAAAAATGGTATTATGAAACCATTTCTTTAGCTAATTCTTGGTTAGAAAATTGCCTTTTATTTCATAATCAGCTAGTCTCCAGATATTCCTGGGTGTGTTGTACACATGCCCCCCGTTTCAAGACGTGGGCTTGGTGAGGCACTGCCACTGGCCCATCAATTATGGACGCATGCGAGGGAGTTTTCTGTGCCAATTCACCTTTGGGTTATGCAAGACGTTCCAGCCATCGACTGACATCCGTATATCCTTATATCTGCACCTCCGCACCCACATCAATTACCTGAGCGGAGCGGAGCATTCAATCGGAGCGCGACGGCAATCAGTCTCGGGGAGCAGAGCAGAAAGGACCACGGTCTGGTGTGGTCTGGTCTGGCTGCGATTCCAAACCCAATCCGCGTTGCGGACTCGCATGTCGCTGGCCTGTTAGCGGCAATAGGAATTAGCTTTATTAAAGATAAAGCGTCTCGGGTAACATTTCCTTTCGCGCCAAGGGGCCATTATATCGAAGCAGTCCGTCCCCCAGCCCGGACTGGACTCGTTTTGCATTTCGTAAATGAACTCTCCCGATGCCCAGGATATACTCGAAGGGGAGGGGGCTGGGGTGCCGGCAAATAATGAATTTTTCTATATAAATCACTCCCGTCAATGGGCCTGGCCCATTGATATTATTATGGCTCTGGCTCTGGCTCTGGCTCTGGCAGGGCCTCGATATGCAAACATACATATATCTCTTCAAAGGCGCTTTGTCTCTGTCCGTGGGGTCAAAGGGTTGCACCCCCCGAAAGGAGGGTGCGTCGTAGGTGTGTTTAACGGTCATTTCCCGATGTCTTGCGATCGTTATCACCTCGCTTATTATTATTATTGCTATTGTTATTGCTGTTATGCATATTTTCTCTTGTAATTTTGTCGGGGAGAGGCGGCAGGGCCTTTGTTCTTATTGGAATTTATTACTTAATAAGTTTTTTTCTTGTTTGCGGGGGAAAATGGTTATTTTTCAAGGGGGGGTGGCTAGAGTCCGGCTTTTACGAGCACTGCTCACTCAGCACAAAATTTTGGTTGCTTTTGAATTTTTGAGAGGCCAAATCGGACATCTTTTGGCCGATAATAAAACTATAAGGCCTCGGCCGGACATTGGGTTTTTATTAATTTTTATGGTCCGTTTTATTTGCGCGCAAGTTTATCAACGAATTTTTGCAATAAAACGGGTAAATAGATGCGAAATCTCGCATACACTGGGGGAAAATCAGGAAGTAGTCCAGAGAGAGGGAACACCAGGAATTAGTCCTCAGAGAGGGAGGAAATCTTGAGGACTGGAGGCAAAAACTATGAGGGGAAAGCTGTAGGGCTGTAGAAAGAGATGTCTCTATGTGGCAGTTGATTCCTATAAAGGCAGATATCCTCCCAAAGAAATGTTAGGATTTTTCCATAATTGTATTCTTACTTTTCGGAATAGAATAGATTATAGGTCCTTGGCATTTCAGATCTTCCTTCTAGTACAACATTTTCGCTTGTTCTTGCTAGCCTTTCCTCTCAGTGTACTTCTCGAGCATCGGACAGCCACAAAAATTAATCCCAGCCAATTGGCGGCGTCCTGCAGGCAGGGTTTCTGGGTCTCGCTGGGTCTCTGCAGTTTTACGATCTCTCTGGCCCGCGAAATAGTTGTGATTGAATTATGGATAAAGTGAATTACTCCGTCCGGCCCGTGCGTCCCAGCCGTTCCTCGATTTCATATGAGAGTGTCGTAAAAATCGTTGACCGAATTCATTAGATACGCAGCCCTGGGGTCGGGGCTGGGGGCCGCAGTTAATTAGCTTTTCAGGATCGGGGTATGGGCTAAGATTTATCGCTGGAAAACCCACTTTAGATTCGAGACGCTGGCCAGATGTCAGGACAATCCATCTCTGCATTTGTTTATCTTATAAGTAAAAGCCACCAAAACAGTTTGCCAAAAAAATGGCAAAGTTTTGTCCTTTTTCGTGCTGGGGTGGGAGTGGGGGTGGGGAGGGGGCGAGGGGCCCGGCCACGTACGGCCTGGCAAAAGCCAAACGAAATGTTGTTTAAACTTTGCAAACAAGTTTGCTTGTTCTCGTTTCTTTTTTCTTTTCTTTTCTTTTCTTTTCCACTTGCTTGCTTTTCTTTTCTTGGGGCTTTGTGTGGGCGTCTTCGCATCTCGGATTCGCATTCGCATTCCCTCATAGATAGCATTTGAAATTGAAAGCGAAATTGCCGTTGAGCACATGTGTGACGACGGAGGGGGCTGTGTGGGGCGACACCGAGTGATATATGAACTGGCAGTCGAAGGCGGACTACTACCCGGCACTACCGACATCAGCATTGACATCGACATCGACATCGAGTGCGACATCGACCCACCGCCCCCCCTCGCCGAAAACTGTAAGTGCCGCCAAATGCATATTCAAGGCGGACACATGCCAAGATCGAGCACAACTTTTTTTCTGTGTACACAGACAGGGGAATGGGGAGGGGTATGTGGGGACGCAGATGTCGGACCAGGTTTAGGACCTGGCTCCTGGGCCCTGGGTCCAGCTCGTTGGCCTGTGACGAATGTTGATGATGGCCCCGCAACGATAATGCTGTTTGTTTGTTTTGTTTGTTGTTTTTTTAACTTTTGAAATGAGAAAACTTTTGGCATCTCTCGAACGTGTTTTTAATATGTACAGAACGTTGAGCGATTGAAAGGATTTCTGACATATCTAATCTCTAACAACATATGGACTCCAGCGGTCAATGGTGGGCAGGGGTTGGACAGGGGGGGGGGTACACATATTTGTATCCGATTATGTTTAAGATACTTTAAGGTATTATTTAGACAAGGCAATCATCTGGCAGTTGTTCCGATACGGATTCTCGCTGAATTGAATCCTTTTTTGACTAAAAGATCTCTTGGAATCTCTCTCTCCAGTACTCTAAGAAGATATTGTACGGCACTGAGGCACAGGATATCCCGCTACCCCGAAGGACCTAGCCGGCAGGTAAGCACTCCGTGTATTCAGAAACCATATTAAAATGTCCTCCTCGGTGGTACAATTGCCATTCCTAATGTACTTTTAACACATTTTTAATTGTTGCAAGCCCTGCTAATATGCTGCCCGCGACTGTCGGAGGCCCTAGTGTGCGAGCACAAAAAGTGTTGCCTACTTTTGCGGGCACTTGCAACCAAAAATCGAAATTAGCCTGGGCTTAAACGATGGGTGGAAAGGCCGCTCTTGGAGAGCTGCTGGTTGGAGGCCATAAATTAGTCACGGCCCCAGATGTGGGTGGTCCAGTCGGGACACACACACACACACACATGCACAAAGATAGTGGAAAGCAGAGAGAGAAGCGAAGAGAGAGAGAGAGAGAAAAGTTAAAAAGGATAAATCGCTTGTGTTCATCGCTCTTCGCACATAATAAATGTATCTTTTACTTGCGCCACATGAGGAGTTTGGCCGGGCGTAAGTAACTCCGGGTCCTTGGCCAAGTGTACACCCACACAAACACACACACACATACAGTGTAAGAGAGGGAGAGAGAGAGAAAGGCATGCATGTATGTATGAGTTGTATATAAAGTTAACAGCATTTGGCTATCTTTTTGCAATTGATGTATTACACATAAAAGTTTTCAGCTCGACCCGCACTCACGCACACACACACACACACACACCCATCCAAGCATCCTCCAAGTCCATGTACTCGTACATATGTATGTATGTATTATCTATCTCTGCCACATGTGTGTGTGTTTGTGCCGCAAGACGTCCAAGACATCCACGACCACGTCCGCAAACAAAACGCACGCATACAATTACACAACTCTTACGTGTCGGTGTCGGTGTGTGTGTGTGTGCGCCATGAGTGGGTCGTGGGACCAGAACGGACAGGGTTAGGTGGGTGGTGGGTGGTGGGTGGTGGGGGGGGCACAGAAAAGGAATATTGTTAACCGACTACAAAATAAATACGAAAACTTTTAATGCCCCCGGCTGCCAAGGCAAACGTTGAAAAATGCTTTGCCCTCCTCACCACACACACACACACACACACATGAACCCAAGACACACACACACACACAGTCAGACAGCAAACACCCACACACAGACAGACAGCTGTGGACGGACGTTGGAAGAAGAACGTCTTCGGACTCATTGCCACTTGCTAAACTTAACTGCAGGACATACAAACACACACGAGCACACATACATACAGACAGACAGAATCAACTACACTTGTGGGTAGAGGGGGGTGGGAGAGCTGTCTCTCTCTCTCTCGCTCTGGCCCTGTGTGTGTGCGTGTAAGGACATATGCATGTGAACCCTTCGCCTTCTTCTCTCCCCCACAGCCTCACCCATAACTCATCTATCAATTTTCACGTACTTGGACCGCAGTTGCTTCTGCCCTCAGCCCTCAGTCCTCCACCTCCGCCACAGCCACTGTCTGCGTCTGAGTTGGGGTCTGGGGTCTGGGGTCTGGCGGCTGGGCCTTTGGTGTCCCTGGGCCTGTGCTGCTTGGTTTCGTGGTGATTGTGCCTGGACCGAAGGCGTCTTATTGCCGAAATGTAGCCTTTTGCCATCTTCCCCATGGGCACAAGGGGCCCGCAACGGGGCACAGTGGTGCGGAAAGCCAAGGAAATGGTTACACCCCACATTTTAGGTTTAAGGAGAACCTCAGTTATGCCACAGTGGAGGTCAGATTTCAGACTAAGAAGATGGTGAAGAAACTATTACTCGAACTATGGAATCCCTTGGAATTGGATGTATTATATCTTTGAAAAATATACATACGAAAGGCCCTTCGTTAGGAAGGTAAAGCCTAACTCTTATTAGATCTTAAATAATGTTTAATAATCTTAAATGTTTGTCAATTTTCAAAAGAATATTCGCTATATTTCCCTAAGGATTTGGGAGCTTCAGATATATCCAATTGCTTTCCTAATTTCCCATCACACTGTCCAACATTAAGGAGGAGTATATCTCAATATCCTTAACTCAGTTTGCATAGCCTTCCTAGTTAGTTAACTCCCTGTTGGGCTTATCTTTCAAGGGCCATAAACCTGAAACTACTTTAACCCTTCGACAAAATGTTGCCCACCTCGAACCACTGTCCATTTGCCCGGTTTAAAACCCGACTCCTTGGGCACTGTGTACTTAAAGTTTTCTTCACTCCATTCCCTCAGACACACACACACACACACGTTCTCGCACACACATGCAAACACAATACAAGAACGGACCAACAATGAAAGCTGACAGCCCCAAATGTCATTCTATCTTGGCGGTCATTAGAACGGAGTTCAGGAGGTGCCCCTTGCCGACGAAGAGGCTTGGGCATCGGTTGGGGTCTTGGTTGTTGTTGGCTCTTGGCAAGCAGTTCGCTCTTCGTCTCCTGGCCAAGATTATCTCCTTTACTTTTGGTGGCAAGAACTTTTTGTGTGCCCCTCCCCCCCTACTCCTACTCCTCTTCGTGTTGTCTGCTGTCGTCTTCTGTTTTGCTCCTCCTCTTCTCTGCTCTGTTCTGTTCTATTCGATTCGGTTTTTTGGCTCGGTTCTGCATGAAGTATTTTACTCTTTTTCCATATACTCTCTCGAGCACACACACTTATTAACTTTGGCTATTGTTTTTCGTTGTCCTCGATGTTGCAACACACACACACAGACCCTTCTATACGTGTGTATGTATCCGTGTTTGTGTGTGCGTGCTATTGATGCGGCTAGTTTGATGTATTACCCCCCAAAAAACGAAATGTCTGTATCGCTTATGCGGGGCCCAACTCTGGAATAGAAATGGGCATTTTGGCATTTCGATTTAGTGGCCCTCGCACACACACACACACACACACACACACACAAATAGAGAGCGAGGCAGCATAGAGAGACAAACGATGATTACGCCATCGGATTCTCTCATTCTAGCACACACACACACACATGCCATAGAGAGACACACACAGCTTTCTTCCCTTTCCCTTTTTTTTTGGGTGTGTGTGTGTGTGTGTCTGTTCATGGGTCCTGTCGCGCCGTCTCGCTCATGCGGGCCTTTTTATGGGCATTTTGTATAATACATCATCGACAAACATGTTTGCAAAGTGTGTACGAATATTATATGGGAATATAACTGCTTGTTGGTGTTGCTGTTGCCGTTGCCTCTGCTGTTGCTCTTCTCCATTCTATTGCCGTTGTTATACCCTTTACAGAGGAAGGTATTATTTGAAAGGGGCCAAAGAAAGTACCTTAGTACTTGTGCTTATAATCATCGAACATGGCAAGGCCGAAGTATGTCGAATAGTCATCGAGTTTTTCAGATTGAATTCTTATTTTGCATCGTCCTATAGACCTATAGTTTTAAAGAACGATTGAACTTTGAAGCTTATGAATGGGATCTGCCCTCGAATAGCTATATATTACCATATCTACCTACATATATCGTCATAGCAAGAATTGCTCATAAGACCAGACTTAAGAGAACCACTTTTCTGCTTCTATTCTTTATAAGTAATGCTTTAAAATTCGATAAAAGTCCTCCTATAGGACTCCTCCTGCTCCTATATATTATCTACCAAATACCATATAAATTATCTCATTCGTTGCCTGCCTCCTGGCTCAAACGAAAGCTAGAGTGGCCTATGTATGGCCGTTACTCATCTCAGTCCTTGTGTGCTCTTTGAAAGTGTATCAAATGCTGCGACCACCGAAACGAGACAAGTCCTTCATCCTATTTCTGTTGTTGCTTTTTGCGCACGCTTTCGTTCTCGTGTTTGCCCCAGATGGTGGAGCGACAAGGGGAGCATCACAGAGTTGGAGAGTGTTCCAGAGAGAGAGAGAGGTAGAGAAGGGTCAGCAGGGGGGCAGGGGGGAGGACACTGTGGGCAAGAACAATTGCAAGGACATGTGCGATGGATGCTGACGTTGACGCCAATGGTGTCGGTAATGGAATGGCAATGGGGCAATGGGCGATGGGCGATGGGCGATGCTTAGGCCGCTGCCTGAGAGCCGGCTGCCGATGGGGTTGGAGAGAAGATGGATGTTCGAGTTTTTGGGCGAGGTTTTTGATGGTGGAGGGGGCGCAGCGGGGAAACCCCCGAAATGTATTCGCTTTGAATTATTCCAAAATATACAGCAGCATCATCCCAGCGCAGTGGGCAGCGACGCTGGCAGAGGCAGCAAAAAAGTTTGTCGGGTGGGTTTATGGTCGTGGCCGTGTGTGTCCTGTCCGCATACATATGTGCCTGCCTCTCTCTCTGTGTGTGTGTGTGTGTGTGTGTGTGTGTGTGTGTGTGTGACCGTATCCGTCCGTATATGGCATTCGTTTCGGTTAGTTTGGCGTACAGTTTTGTGAATTTGAATTAAATGTACATAGTTTTAGATTGCGTAATTCATTAGTACAGGCTGCAGCCTGATGCCAATAGTCACCCCAGCCTCACACACACTCTCACACACACATATACCCTCCCCACCACCCCCCTCTGGGGCAGTGTCAGCACACACGCACAGGGCCAATGATGAACGATGTGGTCGTATGTGGTTAACGTTGCCGGGGATTAGGAATCGTGTCTGGCCAAAGGGATGGGTACTTTTTTGCTGCTTCGAAGGCGAGCGAGAGAGAGAGAAGGGTTTTCGGGGATTTTCTTGGCTGATACTCGTAGGTGTGGAGAGTGGGTGGGGGCTGGCAGGAAGCTCCTTTCAATAGCCGGCGTTTCAGCATTTCTTTGGCGCAAGGCTTGATATGATCTTAGGATTTCCAAGGAGCTGAGGGGGAGCTAATCTTCATATGGAATGGTGGAAGCATCGCCAGGGGTTTACACTACAAGAAAGCCGGTTGAAATCCATTCCTATACGGATAGCACCTATCCCTTGGATAGTTCTGTTTGATATCTCTAAACTATTAAAATCAATTGATTTTTCAGTGCAGAAATAGTTCCGAGTTTCCTTTTGCGGTCGAGTCCAGCTGCTCTGCAAACAGAAAAGGGGAACAGCTCAAGAGTTGAGATGAATTGCTTCAGTCAGGAGGAGTTCCTTCGTTCCGCTCCGCTCTCATGGCATCCTGGCATCCTTCTGTCGACAGTCCCTTCCTGCTATCCATCCAACCATCCATCCATCCAACCATTCAACCATTCAACCATTCAACCATCCATCTATCTATCCATCTCTCCATCCATCCTTCCATCGAACACTTGCGCCGCACTATTTACGGTACAATTTATTACTTTATGAGCAGCGAACTACTCTCCCATCCCCCCCACCCCCCCATGCCCCCCACCCAGCCGCTCCTCCACACAGTGGGCCTTGCTTTGTTTACGGACCAACGATTGTATTTAACTTCATTGCGGATGGGGGTTGGGGGGCTGGGGGGTTGGGGCTTGGTCTGGGGGTGATGAGAGGACGGTTGGGCTGATGGGTCGGGCGTTGGGTGTGAATGAAATGCGATGGTAATGAATGTATGAATTTAGAACGCAACTGAAAACTGGCGAGACAGTCGGGCGAGATAGTTTTTGCCATGCCCCCCCCTCTACGCCCAGTCCTGCCCCTCGACCATCAGCAGCAGGCGATGCGGTGGCCGGATTGGGGAACGGGACTCCCGGACCTGGACAGGAAATGAGTAGAGGAAGTTTTAGTTTCATATTCGCACGGTTCGGCTGGGGTTCATGGTTGGTGGGGGGGGGTTTTGAAAGGGGTAGTGGGTTGTGGATGATGGACGAAGGCCTGGGCATGGGCGCTGGCGCTGCGGTTAAAAGGGGGGGGGGGCGGTGGCTGCCTCTACTTTATCTCTCTATCCCTCTCTGACACGCTTGGTTTGCTCCTCTTCTGTGCCTTTGTGTGTGTGTGTGTGTGTCTATGTCTGTGTTAGAAAGTTTGAATTGTATTGAAATTGTATTTTGTTAAAATTCATGTTTGTTATTGCTGTTTTTAGTCGTTCGTTCGCCTGTTGTTGTTGTTGTTGTTGTTGTTTAGTTGTCGTTGGCCAACCATTTTGTCGGCCTCTCTGGCCCTCTCTTTCTAGCCCCCATATCTCTTTCTTTCCCTCTCTAAATGTGTCTGTGTGTTGGATTGTGGCACTGGGCGTATGAGTAATTTCATTTCTCTCTCTCTCTCTCTCTGTCTCTCTCTCTCTCTTGCGTTTTTGCGTGTAATTTCTCGAACAAAAAACACACACAGAAACTAACAAAAAGTCTTTGTGTTTTTGGGTTCTGAATTTTCATAGATAGAATATGTTGGAAATTTAGGTGGAGTTTAGCGAGAACGATTGAAGCCGCTTGACGAAGAGTTTAAATCAAATAAATCCCTCCATGGCAGTGCTGAAATATGTATGTGAATATTTGCTTTCCAGGGGAGCATTGGGATACAGGGGAATGGGGGGAGGGGAGGGATCTTTGATGAATTCAATATCCAAGTGGGTCCAAATGAAAGCCATAAATGAACGGGCAACCCAATCGATTCGGTATTCGCTTCGGTCGCCTGGCAGTGCCGAAAAATTTCGTTTTTTCTTTCTCGCTCACTCTCTATTGGATTTTCTGGGCTTTGAGTGATTCGGAATGATCTGAATCGGACTGAAGAAAGGATTCGTTATTATCGAAAGCATTAGAGAGGCATGAGTATAGCTGTGATTATGTAAATACTGTGGATTCATGCAGGGTTGTACGTGGGGCTTGTTCTGTATGGTTTTCATTGATAGGAAAAGGCAAGCTGTTTAGCCCTACCTATATCTCCTAGTTATCATATTTTTCTTATCTACAACTTCTGGTAACTTCAAGAGATGCCGATGCAGATATATCTGTAGAAAAGGAAGTCAAATGTTTCCTCTTGGCCCCAAATTGGGTCAGTGCTGGACATTGAAAGACTGTGTGTGTGTGTGTGGGGAAGGCAAGGCATGGCAAATACATCATCGACACGTTCGACGGCATAACGAACTCCCTCCCCCTTATATCATGCCCCAAACTCCCGGGCTCCCCACCCATTCGGAAAGGGGGGGGAGGGGAGGGTTTCGATCGCACAAATTGCTCATTGCTGAGGAAATATTTGCAATAAATTTAGTTTATGGCGTCGGCTGTTGGCGCTCGAATGGCCGCCTGACTGACACCCTGACTGCCCCCAGCTGGCACCCTGACCTGCTCTCCAGTGTACCCCTCCACCCCCCACACACTCACACACACACAAACGCACATTTAACCTCGTTGTAGGTGGGCGGCTGTCAATGCCTAAATTATATGCGAATATGCTCATGTGTTGGTGGATACTTGGAAATATTAAAATGCAGACCTTACCCCCAACCCCATAGCTCCCAATTGTGGCCTGGTCAATGGAGGGCTGGCTGGCTGGCTGGCTGGTGGTTTATTGATGTAATATCCTTCAATTATTATGGATATTTGGCGCATTCCCGCACATCCGAAATTGTGATATATCATGGGGTAAAAGAGTTATGCGCTCTCTCTCGCTCTCTACCCCTATTCGGGGGTTGGGGCATGAACACGTGGCAGTGGGTGGAGGGGATGCCATATGCGAGCACCCTTAATTAACTGACCTCAAGCGGCATGTCAACCTAGGCAGCGGCAGAGGCAGCGCCAGTGGCAGCGGCAGCGGCCGGGGTCTGGCCCCACCCATTGGGATGCGAAGGACTCGACTCGACTCGACTCGACTCGAAAGATCTGAAGGAAATGAAATGCAAACAAATGCTCTGTCTTTCTGCGGATGTGTGTGTGCGTGGGTGGGTCGAAAGGATAGCGTCTCCGCTGAGTGGAAACCTCCCTTTAGTCGAGCAGGAGGTGGCACGGGGCACGGGCCAGCAACTACTTTCGCATGTGCGGCAATAATTCATCCATTAAAAGGGATATCAATGCGTCAGAGACAGGGCCGGGAGGCGGAGAAAGGCGGAGAGAGCGACAGAGAGCAGACCTCTCGACAAAAGGAAACTTGAAGATGCTGGATAGAGAGACGGACGGAGATGGATGCGCAAGGGCGGGGGGCGAGGGGTCAAATGGAAAAAGGCCGAGTGCCAGGCGAAGGACCTTCGTCTTCCGTTTGTAAAACCGCACGCACACACACATGGAAACCCCTAACCCAAAAAACCCCCTGCCCCGCCCCCCACATCACCTCCTGTTCCAGGCTATCAATAGAAGAACGAAACCCGAAGTCGCCCCGGCGCTGGTGATAAGCGAAAAATGCCGACAGATTGCAGTGGAAACCGAAACCCGAAGCCGGCCACGAAGCCACCAGCGAAGAAGGCGAAGCACTTCAAATGGACTCGGCTGCACTGAGAGAAACACCAAGAAGATTTAGCAACAAGTTTAGCCGGCTTTGGGAGGCTTTTTTAGAGGGTATTTTTATCAGCGAAAAATCTGGAAAATATGTTATAATTTTGAATATTCTAAACAAAGAACAATCCTAACTCCATGGAAACAATAGCTGAAGTTGTGTACGAGGAGAGCAAGCTATTCGTTGTTGCCGATGAGGATGAGGATGAAATCTTTATTCCAACTCCTGCTAATTTTACAACTCCTTCCACTCTTGGCACAGCCCATCCCTCATTCCAGGACTAAATATATTCCTTTTCTTTCTCTCAGTGTATTAGTCGTCACACACACATGGACATGGCCCAGCATCCATATGGATTTATGTAAATTCTATGCCCAAAAATGACCTTTTTCGTGAGGTAAGGTTTGGTTTACTTCGGGGGCGGGAGGGGCGGTGGCAGCAGGAAGGGTGGAAGAGAGAGAGAGTTGTGTCTTTGACTTTTGTAATATTTTCGTTAGAAATAAATTCGCATTTGAAACGGATTCGGATTCGGTAAACGAAATCCTTAAGCATACAAGCACACAATCACACAAGTGTGTGTGTGTGTGTGTAAGTGTTGCTGTGTGAGTGCGTCTCTATAGATGGATGCTTTGTTGCTATATACGACCACTTGAATTTAAAATACAACGTGGCAAAAAGGGCCGCCCAGAACGAGAGCCAGACCCAAAAGTCCAGACCCCAAAAACCGAACCGAAACATCCTCTCCCCCTCCCCTTCACTATAGACGAGAACAAACCCAATTCCACCACCAGCCAACGCCAAATAGTTTCGAGCAAAACTTTTGCATTTGTCCCTGTTCTCCCCCCCCCCCCCCCGCCACCCTCAACCACCCGTCCCTTGCTTGTGTGTGTGTGTGTGTGTGTGGGCTTAAGCTCAAGTAGAACAACAACTACATAGAATTTTGTTTAAATTTAATGTATTTTCTATGGCAAACACTTGTCCAGTCCCCCACTCCAAGGCACTCCTTCCAAGAGGGAGATACATGGATTTAGAGAGAGAGAGAGCGAGAGAGACGGGGATAGACATTCATACATACATAATAATAATGTTTTTTTCCATTTTCTATTCCCGAAAAACTGTGTGCAAAACAATTTCATTTGAAGTTTAAGCAGAAAATTAGAATTTTCAAGTGTTGCAAGTGTGGGGGGGGGGGAGGATACCCCCGTCCAGGACCCTGCCTGTCCGTTGTCCTTTGGGTTTTTGGGGATCTTCTCGTGTGTGTGTGGGTCTGTGCGCACAATGACATAATCCCTCATCTACATAAACATTAGAGCGGGAATTTAACTCAAAAGTTTTTAGTTTCGGTTTCGTTTTCGGTCCATCCCCCAATTCCATTCTCCCCCTGTGGGGTGTGTGGCCAAAATGTCTCCGGTTCTGGCACTTTTGCCACTTTGCCCCTCCCCCCCCCCCCCTGCCCCCTCCAATATGTACCATATATGCATATAGGCTGTGGCGTGCAGCAGATGGAGTTTTTGAAATTAATTTGATAACAATTTTTGTTTTGTTTAGTTTTTGGGCGTGCCATGGGGGCCGGCCAAAGGATTTCACAGCAAATATATAAATCTGAAAATTATCTGCCATAAATTTTTGCAGTGCAGGCAAAGAAGAGTAGGCAAAACTCTCGGTTTAAAGCCACTAGCCTCTCAAGAAGCTCCTTCCAAGCTCCAAGCTCCTCTTTAGATGACATAACCATGTCTTGGGCTGAACAGAGCAAAGATACAGATACATGCGACAGACGCACGCACTGCAAATGTATTTCCAATCATTTTACTCATTATCCCCGGACGGAAAAGTTTTGTGTCCGTGTTCGTATATCTACTTGAACATTTTCATGTCCTTCGCTCATTTGCAGCAGCTGTATGGAGGAGCCTGCGAGCGGGGAGCCCTAGGCGTGGACCCCCCCCCCACACACACACATAAGACTCTAAGGGGGGGAGGGGGGGACGGCGTGTTGGCGTTAATGGTTCTTGATGAAATGAAATAATGGGTGCGTTTATTCACGTAATGTATTTGTATTTGTTACAGCAACAACAGGCACTCGTACGCCATACATATTTACAATAATAACACAGCTCGTAAAATGAATAACTGAATGGAATGATTGAATGCCGGATGGAATGAAAGCGGCGCCCAGGCGACGGTGTCCGACAAAGGCAAAGGCAGAACCGAAGGCAAAGGCAAAGGCAAAACGCTTTTCGTTAGTTTTCATTATTTTTCCGCATTTAAGCGTATTTATTCCGTTGTTAATCGAATTTATTAAATGCAAACACGCCAACAAATAGAGAGCCAGGACGACTACACACGCACCTTGGTCCTTTGCTTCCTTTGCTTACTTCAACCCCCCCACCCTTCGGGATGGGTGCGTTTTGTTTGGCTTGAGAAATAATGTTTCTCGCAGGGCCAAAGAAGCCCCAGGAGCAGCAGGCTCAGAGCCCGAAGGCCTAACAGCTTTTTGGGCGCGTACGTCATTAAATGTCTCTATTGCCACGGACTTAAATCATCTGTGAACTGCCAGGAGGGTGGAAGAGATGTGTAAACCCCTTTGTGGGCAGGGCAGGACAGGACAGGGAAAATTTTAATTGGGATAGGGTTGAAGCACATACACGTCTTTGGCTGGCCCTTTTCCCTGCCCAAGTAAATCAATTTATTTGCCCTCTATCAATGCAAGTCACGACAAATGCAGTCAAAAGATTAAATCAGTTTGCCCAAATAAATAATATTTTTCGAATAAATCAACAGAGAAAGAAATGCGGCGGCGGCGAAATGCATTTCTGGCCACATATGGGTGCACCACCACCCCCCCCCCCTCGCCACTCCTCTCCTCTCCTCGTCGTACTCGTGTGTGTCTGGACCAGATGGCAAGAAACTTTGCGCATTAGCCCCAACGCCAAATGCCCAGCGACAGCGCCAGTCGGTCCAGCCAAGACGGGTCCCTGCCCTGCCCTGCCCCGTCGCCGGCTTCCGCTGTCCCTCAAACTTTTGCATTTGCTTTTGGCCAAGAAGCTAGCAACTGGCCTCATATGTCAATGATTTCTTTTGCCCCTCCCCCCTCTCTTACTTTTTGTTTGCTTTCTCTTCGCCCACGCCTGGCGGCGCCAACTGCAGCCGCGCGTTTCGCACCTAAGGGCGCTGCAAGTCCTGCCAGAAATGCCGTCTTCCGACTTCCCTTTGACTATCAGTCAGTATGCGCTTGGCAAGCAGCTAGCGGACAGGACAAGCCTCATATCAGGCCACAGAAAGGATCACCCTTGGTAGTTCTTATCCTTTCTTCTTACCGATTTGAAGTGCGCTTTCCGCCCGCCCACCCCCTTTGCTGTTATTATTTTGGCTGCCATTTATTTGCTGTCAATGTTTGGGCCGCCTCCAATCCACTCCCACCTGACGGCGACGCCACGCCGCCAGCCTGGGGCCACGTTAGCTGTCCCCCTGTCCCCCTGTCCCTCTGTCCCTTGTCCTTTGTCCGTTCTTTCTCTCTCTCTCTCTCGCTCCTACTCTTTTTTGTCTTCTTTGCTATCATTTTCATTTTAAAATGTCCTGAGCGAAGACGCCCCCTAGGAAGGGTCCAGCCCCGTTCGCCTCTCCTACATTTCTCCCTTGTTATTCTAGTCCTTTTTCCATGCCAAAAGACGTTTTCGGTCCAAGTTCTGGGCCTGGTCTGGAGCCACTTTATAAATGTTTCTGCAATGGATTTTTGCAAAGTAAACTTTTTCCGTCTTTTGTAGTTTTTGCCCCTCCTGTCGTTCCATCTGATTGTGAGAGTGTGTGACATTTGAGGGGGGCGGAGGGCCGATGGGGGGGCATGCGAGAAGTAAATATATTAAAATGCAAACCCAACTCATATTACGGGATGTGGGACTCTGGTGGGGGTGGACTCTCGAGTCCTTGCGCACACATGTGCGCAATTTCCAAGTCCGTTTTCGGCCATTGCCAAATGCCAGGCCCGGCCCGGCCAGGCCTGCCGCCTTCCAAATAAATCGAATGCACAAAAAAGCAATAAAACGAAATAAAATCTAAATATGTATGTCCATGTTCCATGTCCATGTGTGGGTGTGTCGCCCCCTTTTTTTTGCCCTTTGTGTGTGGGTGGACATACCGAAGGAGAGTCGAAAAAAAAACTTATCATTTTTATCATTGCGCAAAAGTTTATCCTTTTTGCTCGGGCCCGTTAATATTTTCGATTCGGATTTCCAAATGGCCAAGAGTCCAGCCGGTTGGCCGTTACCGCTGCTCGGAATTTCAAATGACTTTGGTCCAGAGACAGAGACAGCGAGGTAGAGTCGTGCCTGACCGAAGCGAAGCTTATTGAATGTTTATGCTTTATTAAATTTGATTTCTCCGAGCCCAGGACTCTCCTCTCTCCGAGCAGCTGTCTGACTAAACTGACCAAGTGCCGGCCAACATTTGTTGCAATGATCTATGTGCGCTGAATATTAAACGGGAGACCGGGCTTCCCGGCTTCCAGGACGGAACTGGCCAGAGTCCGAGGCTATTATCTTTTTAATGCTCGATAAATGCGACATTTGCGAGGCTGGACAAAGTGCCTGTCATGTGCTTAAGCAACACAAACAACAGCTCTGCGGATCCATATTTGTAACGCCTTCCCATCGAATGGTAATCATAATCACAATAACAGTAACAGGCCCTGCCCATAGTTCTGTCAATAGCAATACTATTGCTATTCCGGTAATAGCAATAATCATTTTTTGTTGTCCGTTATGTAGAACATTCGCACATACGTGAATGGGCGGTTGTGTACACTTATCCCCCACATCGGAATAGGTTTATAATCACACACCCTGTTCGAATGTCCCGGCCTAATGCGACACGTGCTTCGCGCATATTTCTTCAACGGGATATCGATATAGGCAGAGGAATAGGGCCGGCTTTGGACCAGCGACAGTTGGTTATGGACGTAATGATTGCCTCTTCCTCTTTAGCATCGAGTGCCTGCTAAATTGGGTGTATATCGTTATGGCCGTGTTATCGATAAATGGCCCCATCCGATTGCTCATTTGTGTGTTTCACTGCACTACTTATGCTACGACTTAGGTGGATAATAATTATATAAAACTTGTATACATGAATAAGGAATGCAAAAGGTTTCGATTATAACATATTCCACAATAAACCGATAACTATCGATAGCTCTTTGTCTTAGAATTTACATGGATTTTGTTTACAATTTGGATTAGGGGGATTTTGCTTATACTTTCATTATAATTTGTTTGCTGCCAATTGTTTTTTCGTATTTTTGCGTTTATCGGTTTATCGATTATTCTATAGTAAGTTACAAGTGATCTAATGTCTATAAATATGCAAATTATACGCGAAATTTGGTATATAACTCGCATTGTTCAATCGATAAATAAAAGGTCGATTAATCGATAACAAATTGTATTTTTGGTGTGTAAATGCCATATGCCTGGTTTATGCCAATTATTTGTATGTATTTATCATCTTTTTGTTTATGCCAATTGGTTTCTTTACAAAATTTCGTTCGATTAGCGGCTTATCGGTTTATCGATACACTGATAGCTAGTTACTATGCAACAAATGTCTAGCAAAATGCAAATCATATGCGAATGTCGCTCCGATCGATCGGTAAATCATACACAAGAGGCAAGTATTTTAGAATATTCGATCGAATAAAGTGTAAACGAATGGCAAGCTCATAATCGTAATCGTTATCGTAATCGTAATCGTAATCGTTCAAGTACAGTACTCACCGAAATCACTGCCCATTCCAGAGGGCCCAGGCAGCAGCCCGGGTATGCCCTGGAGGCCGAGGAATGCATTGGGGAACGAGTGCGAGCGCTGATTGTCGATGCCGTCGAGGGTGCCATCGTGCTGGCCATCGCCCCGGTCCGAGGGCTCCGTGTCGCTGCTGTTCGAGTCCTCGCCGGCACTTTGTCCGAGATCGTGTTTCTGCGCGACACCAGATATCGGACGGCGTGAGGGGCCCGTTCTGAATAGAGACGTGAGGGAGTCGAGACCTACCTGATTCGCCGCCTGCTGGCCGTTGCTGTTCTCCAGGGCCTGTCCCAGCAGGGACTCGCGCAGCTCCAGGTTGCGCTCCCGGTCCTTGGAGGTGTCGCGTCCGCTGCGGTTGCGCGTCAGCGGGTGCTGTCCGGCCACGGGAAACTCACGGTCGAGCAGCAGCCTCTCGGGGCTGATGCCGTGCTGGGCCCGGAAGAGATCGGCGCTCTTGATGCGCTTCTGCGGCGGCGGCGTGAGGTGGCTCTTGCGGCTCCCCTCCAGATCGCTCATGTCCCAGTGGTTGCTGCTGGCCTGAAACGATAATCGCGTGGGTTAGTGGGCGTCTGGAGTCGGGCCTACAGGTCTGGTGCAAGCGTTACTTTGCTGGGATTGGGTTCGTGTTTGGGTGTTCTTACGGGCGACGCTGCCGATGCCTTCAGCTCCTGGATGGCGGGCGTGCCACTGCCGCTTCCTCCACTCTGGCCCTGGCCCTGTCCCTGTGCCTGGCTGCTGCTGTTGGCGTTGGCTGTGGCAGCTGCCGCTGCTGCCACGGCAGCGGTGAGGGAGGCTGCCGCTGCTGCTGCCGCCGCGGCCGCTGCGGCACTCGAAGCCGGCACTGAGGCTGGGGCCTGGGGCGTGCTGAAGGGTGAGCCGTGACTGCTGTTGAGTGCCCCGCTGTTGCTGCCACTGCCGCTGCCGCTGCCGCTGCCGCTGCTGATGTTGCTGTTGTTCAGGATCTGTGTCTGGGCCTGCGGCAGATAGCTGCTGATCTTGTTGTGGCTGCTGCTCTCCGACAGGTTGTTGTTGTGGCTACTGCTGATGTTGTTGTTGTGGCTGCTGCTGCTGCTGTGCGAGAGGGCGGCGGAGAGGGCCTTGGCATAGGGATAGCCCCCATTGACATCCGCCAGTCCGCGGATCTGCAGCAGATGCGCAGTCTTCAGGAAGTCGGGCAACTGTTCGTGACTGACATTCACCTCGCCGTTGTACATAAAGCTGGGGGTTAGAGAGGAAGATTAGACGGTATTCAGAAGGGAATGAACAGGCTGAAGGCCTGCCTCTAGGAACACCCAAGGACAGGGGACTTTGAATGAATAGAAAAGGCAGAAAACCCCTCCTTTTGGGTTCATCTACCAATCTACTATATATTCCTAGGGTTTTAGGTCTATATTCCCTGATTCTTAGGGTAGGACGCTCACCTCAATAGATTCTCGACATCGTCGCTCCGCACATCCCGCAGTATGACAATGGGATGCTCGCAGGGATTGGCCTTGAGCAGTTTGCGAAAGTAGGGACTGCAGGCGCTGAGCACCACCTTGTGGGCGGTGAAGGAGCGCTCGTCGCAGGCCAGGGTCACGTCCACGAAGTCCTCCTCGTCGCGCAGGTGCCGGAACGAGCTGAGTATCGAGGTCTGGAAGTCGTTCCATTTGAGGGCGTAGTGCTGCTGTTGCTGTTGTTGCTGCTGTTGTTGTTGGTGGTGGAGATGGTGCTGGTGCTGGGCCAGACCCAGGGCGGATGGGGGCGGTGTGGCTGGGGAGAGGGCGGAGCCGGTGGCCGCCATGGAGAGTGCGGAAAGCGCGTGGCCCGAGGATGAGGAGGTCGCCGGTGGCGGTGGCTCCATTTTCACCACGCCCGCGTTGTTGTTCTCCGCCGTCTGCAGCTGTGTGGATTCGGTCATTTAAGTGGACCGGCTCTGGACCTGCTCCCGGGATCTGTGCGTGCCAAAACGGGGCGACGGGGCGACAGGGGGGGAGTGGGGCTTTGGTCTTAATGGACTCGCGCGATGCGTCTTCTTTTGTGGCTAATTCCTCGGCTCCGATTGAATGTCTATTGTTGTGGCCCTTTTGTCGAGATTCGCAAATATTTACTTAGCCAACGAGAGAGAGAGAGAGAGAGAGAGAGAGACTCCTCAGTGTCTCCTCTGTGTATCCGTGGATGTCTGCTCTCCTGTTCCTGGCCTGCTGCTAATTTGGCGAAAGTTGCGGCAATCTCAGGCGGCCCTTGTCCATTTTCACCGGACTCTGCTTGCCGCCGCCGTGGCCATAGACGGAGCTGGTAATGATGGTAGGAGCTGCAAGAGAAATGGGGGGATACAAAAACTATAAGTCCAGTGGCGGTACAATTGCTGTGGCAGGTGGCAGGTGGCGGCCAGAGCCAATCATTAAATATTATTACCAATTATTCATACATAAGCAGCGGGACCGGGTCTCCGCTGCGGTGTCTAATGGAATCATTAATTACACGAACCGAAGTCCGGCCACCACTTGTCGGGGCATTAGACGCAAATCAATTTAATTTAACGTCTAAGCGTTTACAAGCCACACAATGCTCCACTCCACGAACCTCCACGAACCTCCGCGAACCTCCGCGAATGAGGAGAAAAACCCAAAGCAATTGTACAAGATCATTAGAAGAGCCCCGGCAATCCATCCATCTTCGAGTGGCTTCTGAGCGGAACCCAAAAACCTGATCGATGTACCACCATCAAAATATTTATAAACGCATTCATCTCTCTCTCTCCCTCCCTCTCTGGGATCTACGACTATGACGATTACGATTACGATTACCATTACCGATCTTTTGCAATCGTATCTCGGGGAGGCGGAAACTCTTTTCCTGCAATTGGCGCCTGCATCCCCCCACCCCACAAAGATCATGTTCGGCCCTACCAAGGGGCACTCCACTCTGACTCAGTCCCTCGCTGCTTGATTAATGATTCTGGTGCTTGAGACCCGATTATGACCATCACTTGCCTGGCCGTGACTAAGGCACTATTGAACAGAGGCCGGACGGCAGTGCAGTCATCCCGTTTGGCAACAGGGCCTGCTTGTTGCCGGGGATTACATTGATCTGGTTTAGTCAGCAGAGAAGGGGATGGGCTAGAGAGCTGGGGCTTACATTTCAGCTATCAAAGTATTCTGTGACCTTTTTTTTGAGGAGTTTGGATATGTAGTACAGCTCCAGACTTAAGGTTAAGCCTTAAAAGCTTATAACTAAGGCTTAGATGCATCTTTTAACAGAAAGCTAGAGATAGTTGAAAGAGATATGTGTAGGTAGATACACCTTTATGGGCACTGATCTAGGGAATGACTCTTCAGCGCTCAGGCAAAAAGGGGATGCAAAGAATCTTGGCATAAATGAAAGGATACAGGGTCCACCTACAGGCAGGCATGGCTAAAACGCTCAAGAGAGCGGCTGAGATCGCATAGAGCCTGGAGCCAGCTCAAAAGCCAGCCTGAAATGGCATACCAAAGAAATGTATGGCCGTTACTCTTCTTCACAGTTCAATCGATTGGATACACGCCTGGCTCAACATTAGACAGATTTAGAGGCACACCTAAACCCTTTCCAAATAGTCTCGAAAAACCCATCGGAAGTAGGGACTTGCTCAAAAGTAGACCTATTTTATTTGTTGTTTAATAGTTATTTTTACGGTTTCTACATCACTACGAATTTGGCTGCCACATGGGGGTTGATGGGGGCCCCTTTGACAGTGCCCAGTGCTGCGTGTGTTTTTCGTTTGCGCTAATTTATGAAGTAACCCAAAACAATTTCATCATAACACATTTGCTGGCAATTATTTCGTTTATTGAAAAAACATTCGCATCGCATAAATTCGGTGCGGGGCGGGGAGGGGAGGGGATAGCAGGGGGCCATAACTAACGAAAGCCAAGAACCCACCGACGAAAATAAAACAACAACAGCAGTAGATACACGTACGTTCCGGCTTGGTAACCGACAAAAAATATTTTTTTAAGGGGGCGGGTTCACATGTAATCAGAGGAAGGATATTGGGTGTGGGGGTGGGTGTGCTAGATACCCGTGCTACGTGTGTGGGTGGGGAGGGAGGGGGGATGCAACAAACGCAGCAATTGCCGAATGCAATGCCCTGCCACACTTCAAAATGTTCCAAAATGGCTGCAAAACTGCCTAAAAACCGAACATTTTAGCAAAACAAAAATCTATTTGGCAACAAAACGTGGACGGGGGGCATAGCCCGCACTTGTTTAGTCGGTTGAGGGGGTTGTGGGGGACTTGGATATCCGCGTAACATAATAACAAATAAATGTAAATGATAATGGTAAATAAAAAACGAATTACTAAACAACACACAATCATCGGCAAATACACACAGATACATGTGTGTGCACATATCTAGATACATAGATACTATATAACGATCCATACATATGACTGTACAAACACGCACATTCGAAAGGGGCTGGGGTGGCGTCTACAACGGCTGTTGGCCATGAGCACAATCAAATTGGCACTAACTATTTGTAGTACAGCCCCGTCGGTTCCGGCAAGGAATTGGGTGTATCTGGTTAGGGAAAAGGTTTGCCTTCATTACTACAGTAGGAGCTATCTATTCGTAGGTCTTTTATGAGGGTTCGGTTGAGGGAAGAGCTGGGCTTGAGCACTCTTTCGGGGTATAAACACAGCCATGAAGATATATATTCTCTATCTCTATCTCTACTATAACTTTTGAGTCCCCAGCTGTTTCAAGAGCTCTTCCTTATGTATCCAATAGGTCTACTTTTGAGCACGTCCTTACCTCCGTTGGTTTTTCGAGATTTACTTCATTTCGAGACTATTTTGGAAAGGTTTATGGCAGGATAAATCTGTCAAATGTTGAGCTAAGAGTGTTCAGTGCACTCCCTTTGACCCAGAGAAGAGTAACGGCCATACATTTCTTTGGTACGCCATTTTAGGCTGGCTTTAGAGCTGGGTCCAGGCTCTTCTCGAATGCGGCTGTCTTCTGTGCTGTATCTACTGCTGTTTGAAGAGCTTCCGCATTTGTATCCCATTAATTAATCAATTTTCCAGGAGAAAAGCTAATTTTTAAAAGCCCAATTTTATTGTAATATTTTCTACAATTTTTTAAACGCAAAAAGGTACATTTTCTCCTCATTTTCCAACCAAAATTCCCTCCAAAATCCTTGCAAAGAGTATCTCAAGGTCTCCACTCGCCACACGGCTCATAGTTACTTGTTATTTTTGGGTAAATTGATACGGCGCCTTGGTGAGTGAACCGAAAGTAAAGTATCTGGGCAAATACTTTACCCTCCCCCCTCCTAGCCCTTTCCGCCCCCTCATGTGTACATACGTTCCGAGGGACGGGGGGAAAACCCGCCCGCTATGATGATGATTGTTATTTTTACGATTTGCATTTGGAGTTGTCAAAAAGGGAGCTTCGAATGCGTGATACAAGTCTGTAGTTTTCTTGCGAGTCCCTCCTTTTCGTGGGCTCCATCATTACTTTTATCTTTACAGTTATGTTTATATCGTTTATGACTCCATATTGTAACGCCCAACGGGGGAAGGGGAGGTGGGGAACACGCAGGAAATGGGATATTGACTCAAAAGCTTGGGATGGTGTATCCGTATCCCCCCCCATAAATGTGACCAATTATCTGGCAGATAATTTCCAATTTGTTACCATTCTGTGGATAATTTGTTATGCTCCTGATTAGTTTTGGACACACACAAAATCTCGATTAAATGTTGGTCATTGTCGCCGGTCGCCGGACGGCCGCGCCGGGCACAAAATGTCAAATCGAATTATAGTATATAGATTGTCAGCAATGGACGTTTAAGCAGCCCCCCCCCCCCCTACCACCCCCCCAAATGCAAAAAGGGTCTCTCTCCATCTCCCTCTATCTCTTGGGGGGAGGAGAGGAGTGGCTTGGGGGGGCTGCTATGCAGGCAAATTAGTTAAAAACCAATTAAAATCGCTCATCCGCCGTGTTTTACGGCATGCGGGGGCATACCCTCGTACATTGGATAATTCGTATGTACTCGTATCTGTATTTATATCTTTCTCATGCACATATATATATGTATATGTTTAGAGCGGAATATTCTAAAAATCCAAATTAGAATGTCAATAAAATGGCTCGTTTTTTGTTTTTGTTTTAATGAAATAATTAATTAGATTTTGCACATCAACAATCTAACACGCATTTGCTGGCCGAACGCAAAACCAACATACAGCATATACAGATACATATCTATGTATTTATGTTCGCACCTACGTATGTATATATGTATATATGTACTTCTGTGTGTACATATGTATCTCTAGCTATTTGTAGGCCTTCTGGCTGGAGATGTGCGTGAATCGTGAGTGCGGAGCGTGACTGTGGTTTCTGGTGGGAAGGAATATCCTTCAAAGGTGTGGAAAATAAAGCAGAAGTGTGGCTTAAAAAGGGGTTAGGGGTCATATTATTCAATCTTCGATACCATTGAAGATAGAGAAGCGAAATCTCATCGATCGAGAATCATATTTTTTGTCACTTTCTTTGAATTTTGCATTGGAAATACATACTCGGAAATATTCAATTTAAATTTAATATTTTATTAATTTACATTTACGATTTTTTAAATTTAAATATTACATTTATTTCATTTAAATTTAATATTTATTTAATTTAATTAAATATTAAATTTGTTAAATTTAATATTTATTTAATTTAAATTTAAAATGATTTAAATTCTTTTTTCATATATTTTTTCCAGTTTTAGTTTACCTTTTTCTTTGAACTCTTTGGGCATGGGATGAAGAGCCAAGAAGTTGGGGGATTCTATGGAAATTTTCGGTTTCATTGAATGCAAGGGAATTCTGTTAAAATCTTTGCCTTTCTTCCAGCGTTTCATAGCCAAAATATACCGAAATATACACCTTATTTGATGATGTATTTCTCTTTATTCCTATAACAATCCATACTTTCTCCAAACAAAACCCCTCGATAAACCTTCCCAAGTGCGACGGGCTCCAAGCCAGCCTGGCAGCCGCCTCTACC
This sequence comes from Drosophila miranda, assembly GCF_003369915.1. Classification (NCBI taxonomy): domain Eukaryota; kingdom Metazoa; phylum Arthropoda; class Insecta; order Diptera; family Drosophilidae; genus Drosophila; species Drosophila miranda. Next base: position 21,899,300 of record NC_046677.1, read on the forward strand.
TAACCTATCCCATCGATAATCACGCACCCATCCCTAGCACTCCACACACTCACATCCCTATATACACTCCTACAAAACCATACATATCGCTGTACAGCCATCATAGTTGAATTTAGTTGTCGGACACCATTTTGTTTAGGCTATGCCTGGCCCCCCAACCACACTCCCCCCTACCACACTTCTACCTAGTGGCTCTTTTTCAGAATTTGCATACGTTTCCATCCAGACATTTTCCATTTTACTTATTATTGAACCGAAATCGTTCGAAATCTATTCCATGCCGTTTTTGTGTGTGTTTTTGGGGTCTCGCAGCGCGATTTGTTCGATTTTCAATTATTTAAATGGTTTTATTTTTGTTCGCCACACACACACACGCACACACACACGTATTCTCATTTGCATTTTCGCCCAAAAACAGGTCCCACAGACCCACCACGAAAGTCTTTTTCACTCCACCTTCAGGCCCAGGCCCTCCCATAGATGGACACGCATCAAAGTGCCACTCAATGGCAGAAAAACTAAAAAACTGAGACGGAGATGGAACGACTTTTCCTAATTGCCTTCGAGAATTTAAATTGAGACATGAAATTGAATAATTCAAAATAATTAGCAGCCAGGCAAGAGCCCCAAGACACAGTCCTCTCACTGGAGAGGAGTCCCCCCCTAGTCCCAGTCCCCGTCACAGTCGCAGTCACAGTCGCAGTCTGGTCGCTGTAATTGCATTAATGATTTTGACAAATGACCGTCGCCAAAGTCGCCTTTGACTTGGATGATGCCTCTCTCGGTGTCTCTCTGACGCGAGAATTACATTATGTTTTGGGGAAAAATCAATCAAGGTGGAGAAAGAGAGCGGGCGGGTATCGTTGTCACACTCGGCCTGGCTTAGGTCCCGGCCACGATCCACTAGCAGCAGCCGCTAATTAAACTAATTGAGTAATTTCAGAAATTCAGAAATTAAATGAGCAAATAAAAAATACCAATCGAGAGGGGAAACAGGTATAATCCGACCAAGTATATACCCAATACTCACAGGAAAGAGGGGTATGGGCCTTGGCCCGCCCAATATACCCTTCCAAGAGGGTAACCCAAGCAAAATATACGAGCATTTGAAGCGCAATAATCGCAATCGAAACTTAAACCTGAAATCTAGATGGGCGGATCGTCATTCGTGAGATGCGTGGAGGCTATTACTCAGGGAGGCAGATCTGATCTGGCGGGGCACGGATAGTGCAATGCGTTTTTATTGGCACCCACTAGCCGGCTGGCAGGGATGGGGCAACCTGTCCTAATTAATTTCCAACTTAGACGAAATGGCTCTCTTAATGGGGCGAGTCCGCTGATAGCCATCTCAATGGGCCGCAATTAGCCCGGAGCTGGAGCTGGAGCTGCCGCTAGTTTCGCATGGCCAAGAAATGTGTTGCCAAATTTATGCAAATGCCGTCACTCACGAGAGTTTTTCAACTTTCTTTTGGTGCGGCACACACCGAAAGATACAACTAGTAGATGGGATGGATGGGATGGATGGGATGTCAATGAACTGTCGTATACAATAAAAATGGTTAATATTGAAGAAAAAGAAAGAAACAAAACTAAAGCGTAGAAGAAGAAATTAAAGATACAAAGATACAGATACACAGAGAATCGATCTGGCATTGGCTGGGGGAAGAAAAAAAAAAAGCTGGACACAAACAAACTAAATGGTATTTGAAATTTACATAAACTGGCCATAAATTAAATTAGCCAGCGACGGCTAAAGTATCTAACAGATACAAGATGCAGGCCAACACCAACTCCAGCAACAGCTCATCATTATTTTGGAATACAATTAACACAAAGAGAAAGCAACTACAAGAATGTGTCCGCATCTGAGAGATACAGATACACATACTGGCATTAAATTTCCCTCAGGTATGCCCCGAAAAACTTTCGGTATTGAATAGCAATAAAAAAGCACACACGAGAAGCGGGAGAGATCAGTGGAGCTACAGATACATATGTATCTACGGTATGTATCTGCAGCTGTAAGTGTGTGCCTCATAACATTTAATTCATTGTTCCCCTAGATTTTATGTACTTATTATGTATTCCATTTTGTAGTTTTCGTTTTTCGAGAGAGATCCGATACGATCCGATCTGACGCTGTAAAGTGCTCTCTTGGCCATGGCTCAAAGGGGGAAAACAACGCGTATTGGCCAAGTTGTGCGTGGCGCGTTGGTTGTCATTAAATTTGCGTTTATTTCATTGGTTAACTTGTTTCCTTTTCGTCTCTCTCTCTCTCCGCTCCGCTCCTCTTTGTTTTCTATTTCTATTTGCGCTGGCAGCTCTCTCGCTCTTGCTCTAGCAATGTATCTGCCTGCCTCTCCCTCTCTCTCTCTGTTTGTCTCTTTTTCTGCCTGTTCGCTTTCAATGTTTTATTTAATGATCGTGTTTACATAGTTAGCCCATCTCCTGCGCCCACGGAACTCCATTGAAATTAAACCTGATACAGATACAGATACAAATGCAGATACAGATACATATGTGGGTAAATCAATTATACTCGCAGATACACAAGCGGATACTGCGCCACAGATTTTACGATTATAATCCCAGAGAAACTATCTCTCAGAGAAGTAGAGGGGGACTTGGGGATCTGAGAGGTGGCTGTCTCAATAGAATTGAAAGCAATCATTGCAAGGGGTCTGTGGTTAGATTAAGCGAATAACTTGTCTAATGGAATTAACATTTATTAGCACACATTATGGAAAATATATTTAATACTCGATTTAAAAAAAAAAGATAAATTTGTATTTTGGAATAAAAAATGATCACAGTAAAGATACCATTATGTCAGGTACTATTATATAATTATCGATTAAGTCGGTGCATTGAAAACTACTAAAATTTGAGATTTTCTTTGCAAAAAAAATGTACGGATCAAATTTGTATTTTGCACTATATTTTCTTCCCATTTAAATATTAAATATTTTTTAATTTTTTGAATTTTACATTTAATTTTACTTTATTTTAATTTATTTTTTTAATTCAAAGGTATTAGGATTGTATTTTATTTATTTAATTTAATTTTATTTATTTAAAATTCTCAAAAAGTAGAACCATGAAATTAAAGAAAAACTAACCCCAAGACTCCATAAATAATCTTAGTTTATTAAGATACAAGATACTTTTTTGCACAAATCCAGATACAGTTCAAACTTTCAAAGTTTCTATTGACTTTTAAGACATTACAGACCCCATAAGGAATGAGGAATGGCAATACCTGAGGAACGGTAGGATGTCCCCAAGGTATTCAACGATGATCATTTTGGGAAAAAAGGTTATTGGTAATGCCTTCAAACTTCAATTGTGGAAACCTTGATAGAAGATATTTTCCTTCTACAAATACCAGTTTCCCAGTCCTCAGAACCCACCCCAAGAACCCCAAGATCTGCTCAGATACTACTATATTTACACATGCCCAAGCTGTGCAGCGGTAGGTTCCTTTTTGGAGGCCATCCAGCTGCTGGATCGATATGCGACCATTGGCGACTGCTGCGGTGGACAGGTTAATTATAACATTAACCGACTGACAACTGGTCAAACGCTGATGCCATGGGAGCTGGCAGCAAGCAATCGAAGTATCTACAGAAAGAACACCCCCACACACACACACACTCTTGTAGCGTCGCTGGTGATTTGTGAAGCGGAAGGTGTTTGTTGCCATCCGCATCCAAATATACTTTTCCCACACTACCCCGAGAGCGTGCGAGAGAGCCACAGAGAGGTGTCCGTACAGTCCGGTCCAGTTTGTATAGCTCCCCCGCCTGGCTCTGGGTCGCGGGGCGGTACGGTACTCGTCGTTCGGGGCACAATCAATTCCATATGACATTATTAGGTGGCTCGTTGGATGTTGTTGTTGTTGTTGCTGTTGTTGCTATTATGTCATAATTTTAGGAAAAAAGTGAAGCGCTCAACCAAAATAAATTAAAAATTGCTTTCATGCTTGAATTGTTTGGGGATGTTGGGGTTCGATGTGTGGGGGGTTCTCCGATACGCTGCCGGCGAATCTTGGCCATGTGAAGCGGACTTCATTACCCGGCAATATCCAAATATAAAGCCACAGACCCGTTGTCGTTTGGATCGATCCCTCACTTTGTATCGTACGTATCTCATGGATACACACACAGACAGCCACCCGGCTGCCCGGCTACCCGGCTCCCAAGTGTTTATGGTCGATTGGAAGTTTATAATGGATAATATGCTGCTGCCTCTGCCCCTGCCCCTCTTCTCTCTCAAATTCAAATTCAAATTTAGAACGCGGAATGAATGAAGTGCGCAATATTCAATTAAAGTCATTATTACGAGTAATTTCCATTCGCTGGCGATCCCAAGCAATTGCCATTGATTGTTCGATAGAATCGATTGGATCCGGGGCAGATCGGTGGATCGATGGATCGGTGGATCGCTGGATCGGTAAGTAATCCCACACAGCCCCCCACACACTAATTGATATTCGAGTGCGAGGGGCAGCTGCTGCATTCGCATCTCATGGATGGATCCACCGAGAGAGAGATAGATCTTCGGACACCGGAAAAATTCATCAATTTTCAATTTGTATGTATTAAGGCGAACGTCCCCCGTCCCCCGTCCCCCGCCCACCGCTACACCGCCCACTACTCGCAGATCTGCCCCATGGTCTAAGCATAATGAGGCATTATGCAAAAAAGTCCCCGTACTCGTAGGTTTGTTTTTTTTTCGTCGCTAATGAAGAGGCCACATACGGGACGTCTTTATTAAAAGTAATTAAGTCATTGTAATTGTCATTTGACGAATGATCTGAGAGGTGGATGAAGCGGTAGGGGTGGTGGTGGGGGGCGGGTGGTGGCCTAGGGTGAGTGGGGTGGGAAATTAAGGCCTCAGGTCGGGTCTGGCAGATCCATCACACTGACAAAGCCAAAGCCAAAGAATTTGACAGTTCTATATTAGAGGGGATGTATTTTTGTGTCCAAGAACCTGATGGAAGGACTAAGAGCAGGTTTAAGGAACCATTCAGGGACATTCTCTCAATATTTGAAGGTATTTCCGTTTCAGAGAGATTTTTGGCTAGGTTTATCTCGAAAAAAGGTCCTTTATCGATGCAAAAAATCGTAATTTATCTTGGCTTCTTCTATGGAATCATGAGGTTTATTTAATCCGTTTAAAACCTCAATTGACTGCTAAATAAATGGAAGAATATACTCTCTCCAAGTAAATATAAACCCGATGAGAGGAGAGATACCCCCAAATGGAGTTATTCCAAAAGTTCTTCAAAGTCCCCAGAAATCTCCGCACAATGGAACTCTTTTAGGGAGAGCTTTTCATACGAAATAGAACCACCAACCAGTAACGAGACCTCATGCTACGGTTTTCATCTCCTACCCTGCCCCTGCCCCATCTTCCATCTCCCTCTTTGTCCCTCCCTTCTCGGCGTCATTGAAGTAAGTAATAATTGTATCTAAATTTGTACGCAGAACATTTGAATCTTAATAAAATTTATAGTTATGACGAAAATATCTGCCTCGTCTGCTCGGCCTCCCTCTCCCTCTCTCTCGCTCTCTCTTTCTGTGTGGCTGTGGCAGCTTTAAAAGCATTTTTAACCAGAGACCCAACCCAACAGAAATTGAACTCAAGTGCAGACAATTGAAGCTCCTCAGAGGAGAACATTTTTGGACTGTGCGCCAGAGGCATAGCCTTTGAAGCTTGTACGTGTGTGTGTGTGTGCCTCAGTGTGTGTGTGTATCGAAATATTTTTGATTTTGATTTCAATTCTCTCTATTTCATTTTTTGCACAAGCGGCTATTAACCAATGCAAAAAAAAGAGGTCTGTAGCCGCTGGTCAGCGGAATTGGTCGAGTACTCGCGCCATTTGGTTAATTGATTTCATCATTTGTCGGGGCATATACCCCTTACCCCCCTCGAAGATCTATCCCAGGCTAGTCCACCCCATGTGAGTGCCTCCTGAGGGGTCTCTTTCCTGTTTTGGATGGTCTTAGAGAGGGTATTATCGAAGAAAAGACATTTTTTTGGTACACGATTTTTTCAGGGTGGATTTTGGATCTTTAAATCTTTGTTAAAATGCAAAAACAAATAGGATCCTTAACCTAAATGAAACTTTCATAGAAATATAGTTTTTTTAAAGACTACTTTTATTTCTATGCGAAAACCGATCCTTTATCAGTTTAATTCAAAAATAATGTAGTATTTATTCCCTATTTATTCCGTATTTATTCCGTATTTATTCCGTATTAATTCCGTACTTATTCCTGATCTATTTCTTATTTATTCCCTATTTATTTAGCATTCCATTGTGCAAGAGTATCTGGGACTTCGTTAACCAAAACCATGGCTTTTTCTCTCCAATTCGAATTTATTCTTTATTGTTTCCAACTGGACGTAAATCTGTCTCCAAGCCCGAGACAGGGGACCATCACAATTACGCCAAATTAAAAGTTATATTGCGTCGCTCTTTGATTCTATTAAGAATGTTAACCGGGGGGGCACTCGGGGGAAGGGAATGCCAACTCGTTCAGATATTTAACAATATTAAGAAGCATTTCAATTGCGCCGCATTCAATTAGCGAATTGATTTGCCAGTCGTGGAGCCCCCCTGGAGATAAACTCTCCCTATTTCTATTCGTAAATATCTACCCCGTCTATGTAGTAGGCATATATTTGAATGGTACTTACTGTACTTCTTTCTTCGAAGCAGGTTTTCTCGTTTTTTCTACTGCAGGAGTTTTTCCTTCGGTTCCAGCTGCAATTTAAATTGATTCTGATTCTGGTATTTCTGCTGCAGCTTCAGTCTGTAACAAAAGATACAAAAAAAATATAAGAAAAAACCCAGTTGAACATTAGAAGAAGTTTGTATGGAATCCCTTCGATGAGGCGACCGGCGATAAAAGTGTCAATTGCAATCAGAATTTATTGCCACCTTGCGATGCGTTTCGATGCGTTGCTCAATTCGAAATAGATACATTCCATCCCCCAATGCATTAGAGCCATTCTACACCTCGGACCTCAATCCCTGTGCTACCTGTTCTACCTGTTCCCGCATGGACCCTGGTCTAATTGCACCCACTTAGCACTGGGCTCTGTTGATTTTCGTTGCTGGCAGGCTGTAGGATTTCCCTTTGATCCCGCATATAAATTTTGCTAGATGACAAGGCGGCCTTTTCTTTATTCCCGAATGCTGGTAGATACCAAAAACAGATCTTAAGTCTGGGGGAGAGGAGAACAGCGATCATTCGTGCAACGATTGGTGGTGGATCTAATGGAAATACTAGCAGAATATTTCCAGTACTTTAAATTGGGATAAAGGTTGAAGGAACTGTTGGAAGAGATGAGGATTTCTTTGACATCTTTGATGCTAACTTTTTTCTAATTATTTTACTCATATTGGCGTGAGCAGGCGAAGCTAGTGAGCCGAGGGTTTCCCCAACAGCCTGCAAAGCTAGTGAGCCGAGGGTTGGCGCACCGTTATGCAGGGCTCTTCTGTATGGATTTATCTCTCAGATTCTACCCCCCATTTCGGCCTCTTCCCAAGTAAAACAATAACCAAACTAATTACTGATACGCGTGGAAATTTTGGGGCCGCTGGAAAAAAAGGGTTACCCTCTACGAAGGTGGCTGGAAAATTATGCGCTGCAATTTTTATTGCCTCATTGTTTTGGGGCATGTTCGTGGCGCTGGGTTCTTTGCATTGTTCCAGGGCTCTGGGCTCTGTCTCTCTCTGTCTGTGCTTTTTTGGACATTTTTGGGTTAATGTTAATTACCCGAACTGCTTTCGCAACCAAAAACTGAGGAAAACCCAAAGCAATTAAAATTTTTATGACGCACTGAGTTATTACTTCAAATCCACAAACTTGAGTAATGACCACGCCCCCCTCCGCAGCAGCAAAGGACGTGAGAAAGTCTACCAAAAAAAAAAACCAAAAAAAAAGAAAAGAAAAGGGAAAATGAACGCCCACAAAACAGAACAGAAACAGAATAAAAAGCAGCAAGATTTCAAGACCAAGAACAAGGAGAGATATTAAAAAGATTTATTGCTTTATGATTTCCAGAGGGGTCACGACCAGAGACCGGACTGGGCTAGAAGTGCAACTGCCGTCTGCTACCTGGTGCGGCAAGAGGTCAAAGGTTGCCTCAAATCGAATTGGTTAGCTCTGGTCTGCGGATCGATCGCCCGGTGGATCGGGTGTTCATCCGCATCAGATTCAGATACCATTTGACATCGAATGCACTTTCACTTTGAACTCAAGTGAAAAGTCTGTAATTAAACTCCAACTATCAAAATGCAATAAATTATACAAATGTTTACAATACAACGACTCCACGGCGACTTGCGCGCAGGTCTCTCGCGGCATTTCATTCGTTGATAATTTACATAAAACGATTTTCGGTTAGAAAATACCCCCAAAAAAAAAAAGAAGCCATTTAAGCTGTGGCTGTTGCAAGTGAAAAGATTTACGAAATCAGATATGTGAAAGTTTATTAATTAGCCAGCAAATGCCACAGCTCTGGGAGACTTTCGGGAGACTGGAGATGGCATTGAAGATGGGGCTCTGAGGGAGGCGCGGAGGTCTCTCTAGTTGAAGCAGAGATTCTCACAATAAAGATGTGATTGAGGGAATGAGTAGAATGACAGATTGAAGCATAACTTGCCGATCAGAGACTCAAAGATCTTGCAGATCTTTTGAATGTATCATAAAATGGTTTTGATTTACTATAAAATATGTACCTTTGACATTCTTTGGACAATTTGAATGATTGGTAGCTAATTTTGTTGAGAATTATTGCCACTAAAGACCTGCCATACAAAAAAGTCGAAGAAACTTGAATAAAAGTAAAAAAAAACTAGCTTTGGGTCACCATATCTTCAAGTATATCCACTCGATCGAATCGAATCAAAAATCCTGTAAAAGCTCGATCTATTATCTTTGCAAATCATTAACTTTTAAGGATATCCGCACTGCAGATGCCGTGTACAAATTAGGACAGTGCGCAAAGTCGCAAAATCGCGGCTGTTGAACTTTTTAAAAATATTTTCGGAAACGAACCACAAAATGACTGTCTTCCAGTGCAATTATATACCTTTTACGTTCACTTTTCTCCGACCAAATACAATCGTAACCCCAGCCGATCCTCCTCTGAGCATTCCGCCAAGTAACGCACAATCTCCTGCCCCATCAACCCTTAAATAAACCCCATTCCCCCAGGCTCTGACGTCATTCCGCTCTAAACCAAAACGTAGCCGCGCTGGTAATTACTTCTTCTAAAATACTAGGATGTATAGCCTTCGTTTACGTACACCTAACAAGCCGCAAAACACTGAAGTTGTTTCCTTTCGAGGCGTTCGGCGATTGTGTGTGTTTGTGTGTGTGTGGGAGGCGACAGGACACAAAGGATTGCATGATTAGGACGCATATCAATTACAGCTACAAGACTCTCCACCTCTCTCACCCTTTTGGGCGCCCTCCCTCCCACTGTACGAGTCCCTAAGCCAAATGCGATTAACATAAAAGGTCAGCAGGAGCTACATGGCAAGAACAGCAAAGAACTGCCCAAACAACGGCCCAAACAACCATAGAAAGTGGTTACACAAAAAATACAAACTGTAGTAATAGGCGTAATAAGAATAATTGGTGATATGGGGGCCCTGGCCTGGGTCTGGGTCTGGGTCTGGGTCCTGGTGCGTGTTGAGGGGTCGCTGGAAAGCGTTGACTTGTGACCATTTCATAAATACCGTTATAAACAAATTACGACTACAACAACAACGAAAGGATGTATTTTTTATTGCTCACATTTACACATGCTGTAGCAACGCCCAAGCCCCCTCTGCCGCCCCCCCGAAAAAAACATGGAAAAGAATTATGAATTTCTAATGAAATTAACCTCCTGCCAGGATCTGGCCTCGAGCCGTGGGCGAGTGAGAGTGTTTATTTGCTGACGGGCCCACAACTATCCACAAAACCCATACAATGCCATTCTACAGGACAGCTGGAGACCCGAAGTCCTCCGCCTCCCCCGTCGCTGCTGCGGCTACCATTGACCCCGTCTTTCCGTTCGCACATTGTAATTTTCGGTAATAAAAACGTTTTTTACTTCATAATTTTCGTGTGTGGGCTGGCACTGCCAAGGATAATTGCAGGAAGGACTTGCAAGGAATCGTAGAGCTAGCTAGCGACTGGGGTTGAAAGGAGAACTTAAAACAATGTGGGTTGTGCCTCAGAAAAACCAAATAAAGGTGCTATAAATATGGGTAAAATGAAAGTAAGTCTTTCTTTGTCAAATGCTGCGATCTTACGGATATCCTATGAAGGCAAATGGTTTATCCAGGATTTTGAAAGATAATAGTATAGAAATCTGAACTAAAAGCCCTCCAGTAAGGACTTCTATCTGCTCTTCTCTGAGTCTTAAGAACTCTCAAACCATGGGCTTCTCATGGCTTAAATGCAATTGCTGTATATAAAAGCTTCCACATATCCAAACGATTTATTTCTGCGCCTCGTGAATCACCTTCCAATCGAAAAACAGCAACAAGAGAGGCCTGGGAGGGGCTTGGGAGAGGCTTGGGGGGCTTCGACGGCATTGGGGGCCCCGCCAACTGTCCAGTTAAGCTTAAGTGGGTATTAATTTCTCCCCAATGACGGGGCGGCGTCCTTGCCTCCGCACCTCCACGCCTCCACACCTCATCGGCAAACTCCACGCTTCGGAAAGCCAAGAACAAGCTGCGATTGCATTACCACAACATTTTGAGCCACGAAGAAGGCGGGGGGGCATGAGGGGCATGAGGGGCAGCCGTAAGCAGTTAGTCACAAATACAATCGCGTAATTAATTAAGCGCGTCAGCTGGACACTGACCGCTGGTCGGTCGGAAGGGACCCTGGAAAGGATAAGCACAGTGGAACAAATTGGTGAATGACGCGATGGTAGGGGAGGGATACAAGGACAGTGGGACACAGAAACTCCATAGAGGGGTTTTTCTTTGGAATTACAGAAAGATGTTCCATTAAGGACCACAGATCCATCAATTAAGGATACATTTTGCTGGCGGAGCTCCCTCTCCTAACTTGTTGCTCTGGAAGTGCCCATGAGGCCCATTGTCCGCTTAGGACCCCCTGCGGGGCACGGGTGCTTAAACCGCGACACACGCATCGGGAAAGGGGTGGGCTGGCGGGTGTGCGGGTGGGGGTGCACCAACAAACACACCTCAAATCGCGTTTTGTCCTTTATCAGGTAATTCACTTTTTAACTTGCTCTTCGCATTTTATTTTGTAATACCACTTGGGGGCTGTCCATTCGTTCTCCGTTTTTTTGTAATTGTTTGCCATTAATTACGGGGGCAAAGAAGGAGACGAAGCAGGAGACGGAGCAGCACAGCAAAGTCGAAGTCGCGCAAATATTTCCGCTTGTACGATGCCCAGCGCCAAGCCCCAAGCCCCAACCCAAACCCCCCGTAATCTGCGGGCAGTTGTTAATTTTATTTATAAGTCCGAATGACACACCTTCCTGCCAACTCGATTTACGATCTGTGCATTAACGGTTAATGGCAGGCACTGTCGTTGTCTCTCCCTCTCCCTGTCCCCCTCCCTTTCTCTGCTTGTGCGTCTGCTATTGGAACAATTGGCATTTCGCTATTTAATTGCACTCCGAAGCGAGCCAGGACGAGCCTTTCAAATAGAACTTGCCCAAATATGATTTCCGTTTCCGGTTATTGCGCGCTCCCACACTCCCCCCCTCAGACAATCCACCTCTTCGTCGTCAGATCGAACACGTTCGAGCCAACACGAAGTGCAGTCCAGCCGCAATCGGCTCCAACTCGAACCGCAAAGTGTGTGCGAAGTTGCGGAAGATGGGCGCGGGGGGAGGGAGGCCGCCGAGAGAGCGGGCTTTCATATTCATATTCATTCATGTGGTTGCACGCTCGCTCTCTCGCTCTCCCGAAAGCCGGCAAAATGGCAAGAAAAACAATAACAAACCTCAGCTGAGAAAATCTCAGCAAAAAAAGCTTAAGAGTGGAAAAAAAAGAGAAAGAGAAACAGAACGGAAGAGAGCCAAATGCAGTCGCACACACACACACACACACGGCACTCATATAAATGTAATCGGAGGCCAGTCCGAGTGGCGACTTCTTTGTGATGTCTTTTATTTATTGCAATCTCTGGGCGGGAGGAGGTGTGGGTGGGGGGTGTGGGGATAAGCTGTAACCGTTATGCCATCATCTTATGCAGCTCTTTCTGGGTGTCGGTGTGTGTGTGTGTGTGTGTGCTGCGTGTTTGTGCATGTGCAATCTTAAGAATGTACGAGTATTTTTCGTTCTTTGGCGCTTGGCTCGCGGCCAAATCGAGAAATCAAATCAATAATTTTGCCAAGGGAGCAGGAGAAAAGGGTGGGAGGCAGAAGAAGCAGACGTAAAAGGAGAAAGAAAGAAAGAAAGAAGTGGAGTGGAGTGGAGAAGAAAGGGTGAAGATAGTGGACCACGGAAATGCAATTGAAAGAAAATCTGCGACTCACCTTGAATATAGGACTGCCCTCTAAAGTCCCCCACCACTGGAGCACACCATCATCATAATCTTCCACTCAATGGGGGGGGGGGGGTTTCCCCGTCTTTTGTCCTGTCTGCCAATCCACAACAATCCACGCTACAACCGCCAGAGCCACGAGAACAACGCGAATGGCGGAATCAAAAGGAAATCCACAAGCATAAAAATCAAATAAACGAAGTGGAGAGCAGAGCGGAAGAGAGGAAAAAGCTGTGCGAGAACGAAATTGACGACCATGAAAAGGGAAAAACGTGGCAGCCCAAGAGGTGGAAGGAGACGCTGGGTGGAGGGCGACGAAGCGGTTGTAAACGCACACGCCGAGAGCGGGACGGGGCACAGGGGACGCCGACGGGGAAATCCGCGATGACACGTGCTTTTTTGCAGCTGTTTTTGTGGAAAACTCGCAACTGCGCGAAAAAAAGGACAAAAACAAAAAGCGAAAAACGAACGCAGTGCAAAATACAAGAGAAAAAGCTAGCGCGAGGCATCGAAGCATTGGATACCCTACCCCAGGATAATCTGCACTGCCAGGAGGTTTTTTTATAATCCAAACCATATCTTGTATTCCTCCCAGAGAAGGAAATACTACCTTTTATTGACACTCATTGGATACCCCCTCCCTAGAAGGGTATCAACTAGGCGGAGCAGCGGCGACAACGACTCGACGACAGCCAGCCCCAAAGGCTCCCTCTGTCCCTCTGACGGACAGCAATACAAGAGCAATGCAAAAACGAGAGCCTAAGAGAGAGCCAAATATCAAACGGCAAGAGCGAGCCAGAGTCTGGGGGGAAGCAGACAAGCAGCCTGCAGGTGGCAGCAGCTCCGATGTTGCACGTTGTTTATGCCACTAGAGGTGAGTGGGCAAGAGGTGCGGAGGGGCGGGGAGCAGGGGAGCAGGGGAGGACAGATACTACTCTCCTCAGACAGGCAGCCACCACAGAGCGCAGCTGACGCGGGCACCCAGACGTCGACGTCTTTTTGGCGCGTGACGTCGAATCGGAATGACCGGGGAGGAGCCGTGCGGCAGCGGGAACGAGGGAACTGGCAGATGGCAAATTGCATTATTATGCGAGTGTCTGCAATCTGTACAACCCACACACACGCACACAGGGAGACAGAGCGAGAGAGCGAGCGAACGAGCGAGCGACTAAAACAGAAAGAAGAACAAAACTAAAAGTGCAACAAAATACGCAAAAACAACAAACAACAAGAGCCACGAACCGAAGGCTTCGGTAGCGGGAGCGTTGATACCCTGCCCTCGCTGGGGCCCTTGATTCGACGGCAGATTCGTTCGCTTCCACGCTCCAGAGCAGCTCACAATCGACACACTCGGCTCCGCCAGAGTATCACAATATTTGGACGCCTCGGCATCGGGACCATTCGTTTGCCGTCGGTCGATGGGCGATTAGAAAATCTGCAGAGGCTTGGCCATGGTTGGACGCAGGGGGTTCAATCGGGGGGGTCTACATTCAGTTTTGTTGAAAAATTAATAGAATTTCATAAGCTTTTTCGGCTGCATCTCTGTTGGGTCGCTCCCGCTCTGTCAGCCCCCCTCCCCCGCCGTTCATGTGCAGGCTCTGCCAGTGGCGGGCCGGCCTGCACTGCTCTCTTTTGTTCGCTCGCTCTCTCTCTGTCTGTCGCCCTCTCTTTCCGTCGCTTGCAGGTCGGTCTATTTGCTGGCTCGCTCTTTCAAATGTTAATTTGAATTTTTATTAGGTTTTAGGCATGCATTGTTGTTGCTGCTCTGCTGCCGCTCTGCTCTGCCGCCGCTCTGCTCTGCTACTTCTGCTGTTGTCATGCATTTTATTTTCACTTAAAATTGCAATTGTTTGTTAGGCAATGGTGGGCAGGGGAGAGGGGTCTGCTGTCATCGTTGAAAGTGCGACTGCGTTAGAAAATTGCATTTGATAATACTAAACACACACTCGCACACACACATGGCAGCCCACATAGAAATCAGCTTTTTTTTTAGGTCGTGGGTTGGGCAACGGCAGCGGCGCAGCAGAGCCAGCAGCAGCGACAGCGGCAGAAGAAACCAAAATATCTGCAATGGTAACGGCAAATGTTTACGTTGGGCGGCTTACGTCTTACGGCTGACGGTGTGGGATGATCCTTCAAGGCAACACTGGGCTCGCATTCCGATTAGTAATCGAGCTTAAGTTATTAATCGAACTGTGGAATTTTGCGCCTTCTAGCATATAAAAAGGTGGGGACCTACAATGATCTGTGATGAAGGGGATTTATAATGAGTTACTTATCAGTAATCGATAATATTAAAAGTCATCAAGGGCCTGTTATCGAAGTATAGTACATGTTCGATAAAGAAGGACTACACCTTGAGAAGCACACATTTTATTTCTATTTTTCTTGTGCAAATATTACAATAATTTCGACAAGAAATGCCCACCTCTTTGGCCCTTTCAAAACTATCTTTTTTTCTTCCATTTACCCATCGCAAATATTATGCTGGGAATATTCCAACGAATCGATGGAGAGTCAGTGCACTGAGCCTTGGCTCCTTTAACAATATTTTTTTTTGAAGGATTTTCCTCTTTCTTTTGCAGGTAACACGGATAAAGTGCCACATCATTCGACTTTGTAGACCCCACCCCACCTCCTCATGTAAGTGCTCAACCATTGCATTTTTTGTGCACTTTTTGGTAGAATTTGTGGCAAGTCATGGAGCAATCGCGACTTGTCCAAGGCGCCGCCGGTGAGTGAAATTGCTTGGCACAAAGGAAACAATTGAACCGGTCGGACGGTCCCTTCTTTCTCTGTACGAGTATCCTTCGAGAACGGAACTTCAATTACACATTTGCTCGCTCACATGCGAGGCAAACAGAACAGAGAGGAGAAAAAATGAAGAGTCACTGGGCTGTCAGTCAGCACGGGGAATCACGTTCACCGACGGCACATTTATGGCAGTCCGACCCGACCCCCTTTCGGCCATATCTGGCCATATCTTTGGGCCACTTTGAATGTTGCTCTTTGGCCGTTGCGTTGTTGTTCTTCAAATTTGATTGGAATTACGAGTATTGTGGTCGGCGGGTCCTTGGCCACATCCTCCACGGATTGCGGCTAATGGCAGCCCTTTTTCGCAGGCAATAAAAACATTTTCTTTCTCTCCTTTTTTTTTTTTTTTTTTTGTGGGTAAAATAATGAATAATATGAAGAAAAATACTTGCCCTGTTGTTGCTTTTTTTTTTTTGCTGCTTTTTGCTGTTTTTGGAAACAGAAAACGCATTAAGTGCGCGGTTTTCCATTGTTTATAACATTTGTGCCACCCCGAGACGAGAAGGCAAAGGGATAATTAAGAATGCTTATTTATCTAGAACGCTGCCGCGGCGCCGATTGTCCATCCCTCCATCTGCATGACCGCAGGGGGGCGAAACCCCATGAAAAGGTTCGTAAAAAAGCCAAAAAACTTTTATTTTTTATGATAAATTGTAAGGCTGGGCAGGGCACTAAGGGGGGGGGGGGGGGGGGGGGGGGGGGGGGGGGGGGTAGAAGGCGCCAGCCAAAGGTCACGAGATGTTGGGACCTGAGAAAATGACGATTGAGACAGAGACAGGAATGGTACAGTAATATATAGAAGGGAATATGGATCGGGGAAAAATTGACTCATATTAAATTCTTTTCGATTTAGAGATTAGGCAATAACAATTCCAGGTAAACTGCAATAAAGTTTAATGGAATGTAACTCAATTTATTGCAAAGCAATGGAAATGGGCTCCAATTAATGGCTACATTAAGATTGAACGCAGAAGAATATTGGTTTGAATACAATTTAATTGAATTAAAATAATATAGTAATCCATGGTCGCAAGGAATCTACAAAAGTGTAGAGTGGAACCGTTTTAGGGACTTTAAGAAGACTTATTCAAAGGCCTTTTCCCCCAGAAGGAGGCCCAGATACCATGAGGAGGCATGACATAGTGCAATTTTTGGCAATAAAAAGGGTAATAAAGAGGCTCAAAGTACACTGAAGGAGGTACAAGAAAGTAGTTAAAAAGAAAGCTATTGGAAGGGAATCAAGGAAGCAATATACGAGAAAGTGCTCTGCGAATCCAGCATGAAACCTCAAGGCGGACTTCAGTCTCTCCTACCCCAGCATCTAGACAGGAATGTTGGGTAGTAGCAGCCCCCTGCCAAAGGTCACCTGTACTCGGACACCTATCCCAATCACCTATGGGCTTCAATTATTGAATATTGCTACCTTCTACCTTCTACCAAATATTTTCTCCGCTAATTAGCTTGGCCGAAAGTTGGCGAGTTGAAAATTACCCAAGCCCCGAAAGCAGGGGAATAATTTTTGGAGCTGACGGAGCTGGAGACGGAGCCCAAGACGGAGCCCAAGACGATGGCGGTGCCGTTGGGCAGAGAGGCAGCCAGCGCACACGCAAATCACTTGTTTTTATGTAATTAACTGCCTTGGCCCCCTGCCATAGCCCCCTTCGGGTTAACGGAGCCTGGGTCTTTGGGGCCTAGCCGGGGTAATTAACCAAAAACCGATCGCTGCTTCTTACACCAACAAAAATGCCCAGGTTTTGGCATAATTTCCAGCAGCACCGACTGCGGTGTGGAGCGCACCTTTCGTGGCTTTTCGCTTGGAAATCTATCTATCTATCTGTGTATCTATGTGTATCTATGTGTATCTCTATGTATCTATGTATCAGGTCGTTCAATGACCGATAAAATTGCCTCAACCGTCGCGACCAACTCGACCGACTCCGACCCAGAGCCAGCACTGCCTTTTAGCGGGTTATTGATTATTAATATTTCTTCTACTATCCCCCTCTGTTTCTTGTGTTATTTTTCCTGTTGTTTTTTTTGGGTAAGTTGTTCCCAAACATTTTTTACCATTTGCTGTAATTACAGCGACGCGTTAATTGTTCGACTCCTCTGCATTCTGTGTGCCTCCCCTACCTCCTGGTTGCCCCATGTGTGTTTCCACTTCTATTTGTGTTTGTTTTCGATGCTGGAGAGTCGACAGCCCAAAGACAACACTCGTCGCGGTGAGGAATCTACACTTACGCGGTATTCGGTGTTCGGCATTCGGTATCGAAGACCCCCGACCTCCAACTCCGACTCCGACTCCGACTGTGACTCTGTTCATTAGCTGCTATTACCATTATTGCCCATATACTGCCACTGCCACTGCCACTGCGAACCCCCAAAGAAGTTTGGCAATTCCCCAAAATGCGGAGATTTGATAAATGGATCTGTGCCACTGAAGAGGACACCATCAAGGGTCCATAGCTCGGATCCATCATAAAGAAACTTCAACGCAATAAAACTAGCCTAACGATCATCAGGAGAGATCGCAAATAAAGATCATGGGCAGCAAAAAGATTTGTAAACCAAAGGTAGGTTACTTTTGTGGGTAAAAAAAAATAAAGAAAAATTAAAAATTAAAACCTAAAACCAATCGCAGAAATAAGTTCACTTTTGGGGAATTTTTTATAAAATTATAAGCAATGAAATCGAGAGAAATTCTTAAAAAAAATGATAAACAATGAAATTATTTTCTGGCGAAGGGAAAAAACCTAATTTTGGGACGACTTATACTAAAAATTAGTTGAATTTTCTTGTGTATTCCTCCGTTTCCCTTGATATTCATAATGCAAACTTATAATCCCTCAATAATTAATGGGATAACATCCACACACCTTCTAGTTTCAAGGTGAAGTAATGAAGATATCACATACAAATAAATCCCAAATTTGTCTTTTATTTTTTGAAGATTTATCATCAAAAGTTTCAAAGCTTCCAATCGATATCTAGGGTTCTATTATTGCTAAATACTTATAGGTACTAAGTACTTTAAGAATGAACTAAAACACCCCTTCAACCGAATTTTTCTTATAGAATAATGATGGAAAAACTGGTCTACAGCTTGTCTGCTCTTCGCTCCAAGTACATACTCCTACAATCTGGGCGGAGAGCCATGGTAGCACGCCTATGGCTTTCTAAGAGACAGGGTCTCAAGCCATGGGGTCTCTATAGTCTCTATGGTCTATATAGTATAAAATATAGTCACTTTTATAACAGGATAAACTGCCTAGTCATTGGTACAACTCATGTACATAATTTCTAAGAAATTCTTAGTTCAAAATTACACATGATTCACAGCCTGAATATCTGCTAACTAATTTTGTAGCACATGTATTTTAGCAAACTTACCGCTGGCACTGTATCTGTATCTGTATCTGCTCTAAGCTCGTTTCCTTCTGTGATCTGTACAGCTCTCTTGCGTAGCACTTGATGTTTTGGTCACTGTTGTTTGTGGCAATGGCGGTCGATCGATGACACAATTGTATAATTTGAACACTTTTGAAACACGAGCGTTATTTTGCTGGCAATTTTTGTTTTGTTTGAACGAGGAAGTTTAGCAAATAGGGTTTATTTCTGTTTTACAAAATGATTAAACACGAATTTTTCGCCGATTTAGAATTTAGTTTGATTTCAATGCGCTCCTGCGGGGGGACAAACACTGCACAAGCGGCAAAACTGTAAAGGGAAAACGGTAAGAGGAAGGGCATGAGGCACCAACAACACCAACTTTGACAATTTCGTCAACAACAACAACAACAACCAAAAGTACAACAACAGGAACTCTGGAGTTTGTGGTAGACCTGACGACTAGGGGATACCCGCTAAAAGGCAGAAAATGGTCTAAAAGGGAGTCGGTGGGCACTCTTGCAATGTCTATGATATCTTTGGTGAAAACTCCTGGAACTATAGGACTATATACGGGTATATGTAGTTGTGGAATGTTGGATCTAACTGGGACTTCAAGGAGGCTGCCTTTGGAGAAGTTCTATGGGCTGTGTCTAGCCTTCAAAGTCCCTGGGGCTCTGCCTAATCCACACACCTCTATACCCCTCCCATCTGACAGTACAGGGTATACCAAACACCAAACTGCAGCTGGGAATCAGCAGCAAAGGCAATGCCAGCAGTAGGTAACTCTTGGGGTTTGGGGTTGCACTTTCCGCCTGTTTTTTGTTTTGCTTGTAGTTGCTTTTCCGCTATTTTGCCTTTGATTTTGCCTTGCTTTTGTGTCGTGTTCTGATTCTGATTCGTATTTGGATTCAGATTCGGTTTGTGAATCTGCTTCTCTCTCTCTCCCTTTCGCTCTGTCGTTTCGTTTCGTTTTTTATTAATAAAATGCACAACTTCCGTTATTAATTTTGCAACGACAACAATTGCCGCTGGCATGTCGCGCGCTCTCTATCTCTCTCCCTCTCTCTATTTGCCTCTCTCTCTTTGTGTTGGAACAGTAGACGTCAACGTTGACGACAGACAGCCGCTGACAGACGGACAACAAATACAACAAATCCGTGACAAGCTTTCAGCGTGTGAGTCGCCTGCGGGCGGGCGGGTGGGGGGGTTGACTCTAGGGGACACAAGCGCGACTCCTTTGCACGCGACTCTCTAGCGCTCTCTCTCTCTCCCCCGCTCTCCCTCTCTCTCTCTCTCTCTCTCCCTTTCTGTAGCGCTGCATTCATTCATAAAAATCAGGTTGTAAAAAGCAACACACAAAAAACGCACAGCAACTGGGATTTTTTATTTATTTATGCCAAATTGCCGACGCTTAATGATTTTTGTTGCCGCTGAATTTCTGCAGTGATTGCTGTTGCTGCCTTTGTTGTTGTTGTTGTTGGTGTTGCATTTGCCGTGATTGTTGTTGAATCATTTATTTGTGGGTTTCTCTGTAATTGTTGTTGAAAATTTGTTTCATTTTCGTAGGTGGTTGTTGAATTTTTGTTGTTTTTTTTCTAAACTATGTTTTTCTTATTGCACTTTTGGAATAGAATTTAATTTGTTGATTGATTTAGAGGAAGTTTTGTATTTCGATATGATTTCGGTTTGCATTTTCACTGGAAATCACTTAGATTGTTTATTTGTGTCGAAGATGCATTTCCACTGAAGCCCTATAATTGTTTATATTTTATGTTTATTTACAGCAAGTATAATCAAAGTTTATTAAAGAAAAATATAGTTTTATTCGTAATAAAACTCTATTAAATTAATGTATATTTTTTTTGTCACTCAAAGCTCGGAAAAGATAGTTTTTGTTGAGATATTATTTTGTTTTTCTAATGTAAGACTATCAAAGATTTTTTACTAGACTTTATAGAGGCAATTGTTGTGAATAATGTTTGGTTTATTTAGTCAGAATTTTGTATCATTATTTTAATTAATATGTGTATTATTTTGTTTATAGAAATTATAGAAATATAGTTTATTTATTTATATTTTATTAACACTGTATTTTGTATTGTATTTGCACTGATAGTTTTTTTTTTAATTAATCTCAGCTTTGTTTATTTTTTGTATTGTTATTAATTTGTTTATTTCGTTTAATAAATTTTGTATTTTTGCTGGTAGAAAACGTGCGAGTCCAAAACCAAAACAAATGCAAATCTCAGTTAAGAGTAAAAAGTAAACAGTAAAAAGGGAAAATCGGTGGTAATGCCGCACTTGAACCTGCCCGTCTGATTGCTGGAATTTTACTCCGAGCGCGTAATAAGAATTCTTGTTTCGAGGCGGAAAAGTATCTCGCAGATGTGCGGTGTACTGTTTGGGTCTGGGTTGGGGTTGCATGCCAGCCGATTGTTCGCCGGCGAACGTGTTGGCTCGAACATGTTCGCCTGCCCACCCGCATGACCCGTTGTTGGCTTCGGTGTGTGTGTGTTTTGTTTTTTGGTATTTTTTAGGCCCGAACCCGCACGCACACACACACACACGCTGATGGCCACACAGATACAATAATATCTTTGAATGGACAGCAATCACGCACACATGAACAAGCACACACACACTCACACTCACACACAAAACGACTATTATCTAAGCCACACAATCAGATTGTGTGCTTGCTTCTCCCGACTTCGACTTCGACTCGGAGTCGGACTCCGACGGCGACTCCGAATATGAGTGCGAAGGCGAGTGCGAGTATACGAGCATGTGTGGGAAAAGATTGAGCAGCTCCGAATGAAGAAAGAGGCGACCAATTGAATAGAAGAATTCTTTTGGCCATAACTACAACAGATATTTGTGCCATTAAATATGGTAAAACTTGAACTAATATATATACAACTTAATGAAATATTAAATGAAATATTTGTAACATTAAATATGGAAAAATATGAACTAATATGTATATCTCCAATTTAATTAAATATTAAATTAAATATTTGTAACATTAAATTTGGTTAAAGTTCAAGGAATATATTTATAGTTTTAATATATTTATTTTTGCATTTAAATATGATCGAAAAAAAACGATAAATCTAAGAAAATCCATTCAGCCTGTGTTGTTTCGAATATGGTATTATATAAAATATAAAATCGTTCCTAATTATATAAATTATATAAAATAATTCCCAATCAAATATTTACTCTAATAAACCGAGTTTAATTTAATTTTATATCTATATGGGAAGATATAGAAATAGTAAATATGTATAAAAAAAAAAATAATAAATAATAAACCCATACATTGAATGCGGAACTTCTGCGCTTCTGCGTAGAATTTTACTTAGAGCTGAACAAAATAGTGACAGAGGAATTAAATACAGATTTTTGAAGAAATTCTGGAGTTCCAAATAATTAGGATTGCATATTTAAGTATAACATATAATACATACTCGTACACCTAAGACCCCATTTACGGGCTTTAGTATTGCCATCTCTTCAAGCACTTGATATTTCCAGCTCAGGTGACTCTCCCCCTCGGATGGCTTGATTATATCATATGAGTTCTAAGGCAGTACCTGATCAGTAAATTATTTCAATCAGTCAGCGGACTTTCCACCACGTAAGTGTCGAACGGATTTCAATAAATCAGTGACAATAATGGGATATGGCCATATAAATACAAATTGAGTTGTTCGGAATGAGTAATACGATACAGATTGCATTGATATTCGTAACACGAGGGGAGAACATGTGCTCTAATCTGTGATCAAAATTATTTTGTTGTAAAATAAATAAATATTTTAATAGAATTTTTTAAGTATTATCTTTTTCACTTGGAAAGCGTTTGCCCCTATTAGCACGTGAATAATCGGTTCCTCTTGGAATTTAATCATTGAACAAAACGGAATTATTGGAGTGAATCAGTGAAATAAAAGGTTTCGAACGAGTCAGATCTTTTTGAATCTAAAGAACCTAAAGAACAGGGTAATTATTATTTTTTAATCAAGCCATAACTAAATGTATCAAAAATCTGAGAATGGAATAAATTACCGAACAGTTTTTCCTTTTAATTTAATTAAAATTAGTTCGAATGATTAGTAGCTATGAAATATGTTTAATAATAGCTGAAAATCATTCGAATTTCACTAAAATATGACTTCTTCTTCAACTCTAAAATTCACAAAAATGTTCTTCCTACCAGATCTTCCATTAAAATTCAGAATTTAGGCCAGAGCTCGAATAACATATAATAATAGTACTCGCATTTGATATTTGTCCCCTTTCATGTGCTCGGCAGGAATTCTTTGGGCCTTGGATAAATTATAGAACGCACTATATATAATAATTTCAAGACTCCCCCACCAGAACCCAACCATATATTACCTAAACACATAACATATATAGTAGGTACCATATACACTTTTACCGCACTATAATCCCCCTCTCATTTCTGGGAGGGGCAGCCGCCGCCCCTCCAGGAAGTCATTAAGCTTCTGGAGGTTGGAATAAATAAAGTTTTCGGGGGCTGGAAAGCTATAATGTGGCCCATGGCAGATGCAACTTTATTGAACGCGACAAAAACAAAATAAATTTACGCGTAAAAACACTCGAAATTGTCGCGACGCTGCAAGCGATCCCAAAGATTCCACAGGCAGGCGGCGGCTAATGTATCTAATAGATACACGACAGCATGTCAGACGCTTGCAGTGGAGCGAGTAAAGGGCGAGATACCGAGTGGGGAACGTGTCGTGTGGTAGGGGCAGGTATGATACGATACGATACGATACGGTTCCGTTTCGCTCCATTCCGGATAGCCCTGTGGATCGGTGGATCTGTGGGTGAGTGGTGGGGACTTTTGTGTACCATCTACCTCCACCTTGGCCTGCTTGGGCTGCCCCCTCCCCCTCCCTACTCCCCTTCGCTACTCCCCTCTTCTCGTGAGTCTCTAATTAACATTGGGATTGTAGTACACTTTTAATTTATATCTTATTGATGCCGGCGACATTTGTATTTATTTTTACCCGAAACTTAGAGGGGCCTCCGTCCCCTTTCCAAGGGGGAGGCTGTGGGCTATGTACTATCCATAGATTCAAGATTCACTTCCCCGATCTGTCGCAGATTCTCTCTCCCTCCCTCTCCCTCTCCCTCCCTCTCCCTCTCCCTCTCTCTCTCTCTCTTTGCGTCTGCCTGTGTGGAATGTTATTTTTATCGAGTCTGTGCCGAAGGAAAGCTAAAATTTATATGGAATAGGTGTCGCCTCTTGATATTTTTGGGGTATAATTATTGTTAATATTTGTTGCTGTTGTCCCCCTCCCCCTCCCGCCCCGTCAGCTGTCTCTTCCGTTTGTTTTTGCTATTTTTTATCTATACTCTAATTAAAATATTCGGTTGTTTTGTGCTTTATACTGCTATACGAGTATATAGAGGACATATATGCGTACAATACTACTAATACTCTCGCTGGCCGGCTGGCCGGCTGGCTGTACACAGAAATTGCTGTGAAATGAAATGAAATAAAAACAACAACAATTGGGTTCGTGGGTGGCTGGTTCACGTTTATTTTTAATATTAAAAAAACATAAGTATTTTCAGGTTGAATTTTAATGGCTCTCCTCGCGCTATGACATCTGTGCGTGATTATGATATTATTTTGAGTGGTTCGCGCAGTTTCGACAATTGGAAAAGACATCGCCATCGCCATCGCCATCGCCAAGGATATATATCTTTTCTTAGATGCTGGATTATCAATTAAGAAGGTTTTCCTTTAAAACTAAGCGGGTAAAGATTCCAGAACTCCCAAGACCCATATATGTCCAATGCAAAACCGGTGGAGACCACAAAAAAACGAAAAGCAAAACTGAAAAATATGTCAAAAACCAAAAGCCATATTTCTGTTTTTTATTTTTTTTTTTTTTATAGACGCCTGACCGTTCAAGAGACATTTAAAATTAATTTTGAATATTACAAATTTTAAATAATTTGTATATGCAATTTTGTAATTAAAAAAATAGCAAAAACAATTGTTATTTCACTTATAAAAATTAAAAAAAAAAATTTGTTATATGCAATTCTTAAAAATAATAATATCCAAATCTTTTTCTTGGCATTATAAAAATTAAAAATAATTTGAATTTACAATTATTAAAACTTTTTTTTTTTGAATTCAAAAAGATTTGTATATATAGTTTTTTAAATTATAAAAATTAATGCAATATTACAAAACAAACGAAACTGTAGGTCTTCCTTCCCTCAGTACACAAAATTCCTATTTTATTCATCCGCATGGAGTTTCGGCCATTAGTTCATTAAAATTTCAGTTTGAAACACAATAAAGTGTCTATTGTTTAAGATTCCACCTTCACCGTAGGGTCGTCTTCTGTGAGACATGAAGCCCGTCCAGGAATTTACGAATATCACTATTTATCACTGCTAAACCACATACAGACTCTATATCGTTACCCTTAACGATAGGATCGTCTTTTTGGGCTCTGGAGTTCAAGAAAGTCGACTGTCGAATGAACTTTCCACCCAAAAAGTACCTGATTTCTAAAAATTAAAAGGCAAAGGGCCACAGACAGCCCGTATCTTGTATGGAAAGCCCAGCGTTACTCCTTAAATCCCTTAGCTCCTTCAATCCCTGAAGAAGAGTTCTTCAACGATAAATTGATTCCTCCATGAACTTGACACTCTCTCTGTTTCATTAAATCAAACATTGATCACATTTCATCGCATACGATTGCAAGATCTGTGCACATTTCACGTACCTCAGCTAATTGAGGCCTGCACTCAATAATTAGGCAACAACGTCTCCCCCCTCCCCTCCCCCCCAACTCACTGCCCGCTTGCCTGTTCGATTTTTCCATTTTCCAATGGAATTTTCTCTGTGTGTTTAATGGAGTCATCTTCGTTGGGTACTCGAGGGCCTAATAGGGGGATATATCAGAGGAAGAGGCCCAGATGAAGACACCGATCTGTTCGGTGCTCGGAGGAGGAGGAGGGGGAGTGCTGCGCACGAGGCAAATGACATTTCATTTATCTTGGGGCTGAGGTGGGTTTTGGGGCGAGAGAGAGAGGGAGGGGGGGGGAGGGGCATGCAGCAGTTGCGTTGGCGACCAGCATTCGATGTCAGCGATGAGTTATGGACACTGGCAGTGGGCCATGTTTGGAGCATCGGGCATACTCGTAAAGCTCTCAGTTCCGGTGATCTCCGGCTCCGGAGTTATCAGTGTGAAAAATAGAAACATGATTATGAAATTATCAAAGGAAAATGTACATGGGCTCGTGGAGAGGGAAACTTTCGAGCAAAACAGCGAAAGATGTGGAGAAAGATGGAGAAAGAGAGATCTATTTGGGTTGGGTGGCGCTTTCGTTGGCTCAAAAGTACCCCACGGCCTTAGATTGGATGGAATTTATACAGCCAACGGCAGCGCAATTAAGTTCAACAACAACCACATGGAAAACTACAACAACAACAACAACAACAACAACAAACTGTAATGTATGATCCGTCGTCTATCCAACATGAACCTGACTGTGCCCACACGATCGCTCTCTCTGTCTCTGTCCCTCTCTCCGTGTCTTTCTCTTCGACGAACGTGTGTGGACAATAGAAAACCAGAGAGCTACAGCAGCGGCCATGATAATAGAAGAATTTCCCAAATATTAGCCAAAAACAACACTAATTTTGTTTAGTTTTGATCAGGGATTCGAAATGAAGTAAAAATCGAATAAATAGAATTCAAATAAATATTGATTTTGTATTGTAAGGGTAGTAAAATGCTTTAGAGATACTTAAGACTTAAATATAACTGATTAAAACCCCATTTAAGTGGAATATCAGATATTCGCGAATAATATTAACAAACAATCGGTTCCATAAACGCCTGAAACAATCAAGATCTAAGGCTAAAGGCTCTATGGAATTGTGCCCTATAAAACACTAGGGATATGACAGCTCTTAAGCAAGAAAACTAGGGTAATACCAGTCCAAGCTGCGACTCCTGGTTATAAGTCTTAAAGAAGATCAGTTATCATTAATCGCAAGGCCAAAAACTTAGTTTTCCCATGCTAATAGGCGATGAATATGTACGATGAATGAATCTGTAATGTTCAAGGGCTTACAAGTTCCTAGATACAAGAATACACATTCAACTTACAGAATATTCTCTCAAAATCTTCAGATCACACCTACCTCTGAGCAACACTCCTACTATTATGACCTTAAGTGTACATTTGTCTGCCTAGATAGAGGTTTGTAGGTATGTATAGTGTACGAGTATGTGTGGATGTACAGATCAACTCACCTTGCGGCTAGCCGAGGCGAAAGAGAGCGAGAGAAGAGAGTGTTTTCGGTTGTTTTCGGTTTGGTTTTTTCGTGAAGATGATACACGAACCGAACCATGAATTTAATTATGATAAAGAAAGAAAAAAAAAGCAGACAATTTTATAGCCAACAAAGGCACGCAAAATAAAAGAGCCATAAGCGTATCCATATACATACAAGTGTGTGTGTGTGTGTATCTGTGAGATATTATGTAAAATAAGTTGGAAAGCGACTCAAAAGCGTAGAAGAAACCAACAAATGAGTACTCGATGGGGCTTGGGCATGGGTATGGGTATGTATCTATGTACTCATGTATCTATCTATCTTTCGTTGTGTGACCGCTTTCGTAGTCAACGAATTAAGTGCCGCTAGCTCTATTACTCGCCTCTTCACAGAAACAACCCAAAATGGTGTCGATCACATTGCACAAGGCGGCTACCATCCTCTCTCTCTCTGTCTCCGTCTCTGTCTCTGAGTCGGTGGTACAGTTGTGTCCGAGCTTAGAGAGCCATACAATACGGGTATTACGCAGAGATTCGTTAGTTGAACATTTGTTTATTACAGTTTACGGATTTCAGCGGCCCAAAGGCAGATGCAAATGATTGGAGATGGAAATGGAGATCTCTATAAATGGTTTCTCGGTTTGGGGACAAAAATCCAAGAACATATTGGATTCTGGTACTAAAACGAGTTACTGTGAGGGATGGAATCTCTAATTCTGTTCTCTTTGCAGTAAAATGTTTCTAAATACTCTTAGCTTTGACTCTTTAAGGCTTAATAGATCCAATAGATAGATCCATATGTATGTGTGTGGGGTTAAGGACCAGCATGGCAAGTAATGGGTTAAAGATCCACCAAATACCGCTATAATAATTCCCCCATATAGATATATATAGATGGTTTTGAATTGGTTTACAGATGGTTTATAGATGGTTTATTTTTCTTTTATTGATCATGGCAGAGGACACATTGCAAGGATCGATACATCTATTCAATCAAGAGCTTTTTTGAAACACCAACTACCGGATAGGCCTGCTTTAGTAGCGCCACCACGGCCATGAGGAATCCCATAAGGCAGAAGCAGGCCAGACAGGGCGCTGCCAGGCCCACAGTGAAAAAGACGACAGCCTGGTGGTCGCGGGCTTTGATCACGGGCCGCTTCATCTGGCGCGGGCTGTTGCGCGACTCCGGAATGATGCTGCACCGACGGAGGCGCCGCGAGGCGATGACTTCGCTCAGCCCCAACAGCCAGGCCCACGTGTACCACAGCAGGTACCCCACCAGCAGCAGGGCCTTGGCGATGAGGGTCTCCGAGCAGCGCTGGTACGAGGCCACCAGGCAGCGACGCGTCGCCGGACTCATTGTAGACTCCGCCAGATCGACGAGCGACTCCAGGCGGGAGCGTCTGGGCGGAGGCCAGCTGCAGAGCTCCTCCGTTTCCGAGTCCGTTTCGATGCCAGGGAATCCCAATTTTCCCTGGTAGCGGGTGTACGGGGAACGTGGTTTTTTCATCGTCAGGCAACTAAATTTCGAAATTTTGTTCCCCAATAAATTTGACCTTATTTTTTTTTTGGTTTCAACAGCTGTCAAGATAGTGAAGGTTTCTTAGAATTATTCTGATTCTGATTGCAGGGCCTACTTTGATGGCTATGCTGTCGAAAGGGTTGCCCTTTCTCCCTTATTTTCATTGCAGTTTCAGGGACAAAACTATCGACATTCCCATTCCTGGTCCACTCGGTGCTCACAGAATTCGATGATTCCAATATATGCCAGAGGCGTGTGGTGGCTAATCGCAAACTAGTGATCCATCCATAGCTATCGTCGTACCATGTTCGTACCATTGGTGCCTCACCATCTCCTCCACCACGCCATCCGATGGTCCATGTGGAAACAATTCCCAGACAATCATGAGGAAACGGTGGGTGAAGTTCTTTATCCTCTTTAGTCCCTGAATTTTCTTCTAACTTGCGGAATTTCAGGTGGAATATCCCCAGGCCTCCTGTGCTTAATCCTTCCAATGAATGCCCCTGCAGAGAGCTCTAATAGATACAGAGGTCTCTGAATCAGATTCATGCCTAGCCATGAGTTATATTCCGCATAAAAAAGCCACAACAGGGGGAAAACCCGAGCAATGATCGTATACATTAGAGGTAGAGATGTTGTATAGAAATAGAGGACCCTCCAGTGCCCCTGGAAGCCCAAACGGCCCCGAAATAGAGCTGCATGGATGGGCATCCATGGGCATGGATAAGAAATTTCTTTGGTTAAGAAAGTTGAATCGATCAGAACTGACCTCACAGTTTTCTCCGCGAAGGCAAGCCGCAGACAAAACAGCTATGAAGTGGAAATTGGCTGGGGCTAATGCTGGGCTACCGTAACACATTAAAATTATCTGGTAATTCCGCCGTGGCTTCAATTAGTGGCCAACGAATGCGGAGTGGCGTTCAACGGTTGTACTTCAGCCAAAAGCCAGGGACAGAGTCAGAGACAGAGCCACAGACAGAGACGGAGTTGAATGAACCAGAGATCCCAAAGACCAGTGCCCAAAGCCCAGTCGGGTCTGTTAATTAGGGGACCAGCTATGCTTCGAACAGAAGAAACAAAATACCGCCAGCCACTGCCTTGCACGCGGTATATTCGGTATTAAGGATCGTCTAGTATTTGGCGAATACCCTTGAACCCCAGGGTAAGAGGGGGCCAGGGGGGGGGAGGGGCCACATGAGTGGTGTTTGAACTAATTTTATAGAAATTTTCAAAGCGATTTTGGCCACCCATTGCTGACGTTGCAACGCTCTCAGATGCAGATACAGATACATTTCGCCAGGGGCAGCAGCAGCCCGAGAACAATAACTTGGTGCCGCATTAAAATATCTGCAATCATTAAAATTGCGCACGCTGACATTGTTTTGGAAATTGTTCGGCATTGTTTAGATGCCCCCCCCCAGAACCCGGCCCCCAGCCCCTCCCCATTGCTGCATTTTCGCCGATGACATCGCTTTCCTTTCAACGAATTATGATGAGTCCCTGCCCCGTTGGGGGCTCAAGTGCCTGGCTGGCCCTGTGCCGCCCCGAGGCACACAAAAAAGGCCGCACAAAATGCGTCAAGACCCCGCACCGATTCTGCCCCCTTGGCCGCCGCACAGCCGCACAAAAGAGACACCAAGAAAAGCCCTACAACACACACACACACACACACACACACACACACACTCGCGAGGATAATCTTTGATTTTGGGGCATTATTCGAGGGGGATATTGGGTGGTAGGCGACAAGGGAATTTTCTAGAATTTTTGAAGCGGCGATTTTTTTGCCTAAACGAATTTAAGGGGAATAAATTGTCCGTTACTCTTCCCTGGAATGTTCCATGGTCTCCCAGGTTCTTCTCGGAAAACTAACAGACGCCTCTACATATTGCCCATAAATCTTAGAGATGTTCACAGAAGGCATATCCAGAATAGAAGCCAAAATATAGCCTGTCCTCCGACGGAGAGTCCTTCCAAACTCCTTTGCTATTTAATGGAGGATCCGTTGTCTCATTCCACAGCCCAAAACTCCATTTGTTGTACATTTAAAATGTTAATCCACTTGATTCCGAGGCCCAAACTCTGTTTATTCAATAATCAAACTTTTGAGAGGCCTCTTGCAGTGCGGCAGGCTAGTGCAAGTCCTGGAAATTAATTAGGTGCTCTGCCTAATTAGAATTAGCATGCAGAGAAAACTATTTCAATGCTCCCCGTTCCAGAGATAGGGAGATAGAGAGAGATCCACTGTGACATCCTACAAGTGTCAGCTGCAAACCCCCCCTCTCTCTCTCCACGAGGAAGAGGAGCACTCTGTCCGAGGTCCTGGCTGCATCCACGCGATGGGTGTGCTGTGAGGAGTGACCCAGAAACCCAATTGGAAAGCTAAAGTCAATAAAGAAGGCTTCGGCCGAGGCGGAGTTGGAGATGCCACCGTCCCCGAGTGCGAGTGCATTCGACCCCAGAATCTCCCCCCAGCCTGCCTGCCATCAATGGTCAGAAGTCAACCCACAGCCACAGCCACGGCACTGATTTGCATGGGTGGGGGCCTCCCGAGGGGGGCGGGGAGGCAAGGTGGATTTGGTAACCAACAGCTGGACTGCGGCGTGGCACGTGCTGGCGCCAGTCCGGCGCAGAGTCAACACTGCGCAGTGGAAGGGCCCCCACATGTGGAACGCATCGGAGCCGAGGCGAAAGCTTTGGGATAGGTCGTGCTCGAAGCTTGCAACCTCTGCCGCCACAACGAGGGTGTCTAACCCTAAGCGGAAGGAGGCTGAAAGCTTTCCACCCCCCTTAAAGGGAGGTTCGAAACCCCGCTAGCCTGGAACTGGAACTGGAAGCCCGTGGAACCCAAGTGGGGGCCAAAGCAAACAGCAACAACATGCACGGCACCTCGAGTGCACTAGCACCAAAGCCAAAGGCTCGGAGTCACCCAAATTAGTTGCCAGCGTTTCGCCATTGCGTTTGTGTCGTCTCTGTATGTAGCACGCGGTTAGATGCGATTGCCACCAGGATCGTTGCTCCATCTTTTCCAGCTACAGCGCCAGCACCAGCTCCAGCTCCAAGCCAAAATCGGTGTTCAGTGCTCGTTAATCAAGGCTAAAGCCAAGTGTCCCCTCCAAGATCTGAGGCCCTTCCGAGGTGTGTGTTTGTGTGTGTGAAAAGAAAAGAAAATGCTGATATGGTGATAAGTGAATGTTAAAGAAAGCTCGGGGGAAATCATTGCCGAGTGCGCTGCCTCCTTGTCGTCCTTGCCCAAGCAAATGAGAATCGGAGAATATCGTGGCCCTTAAAGCCGTGTGAAACGCGTGCCAGCCAGCCAGCCAGGCAGCCAGCCAGCCAGCCAGCGTTTAATTATGTAAAAGCCACAGGACCAGCGCACAGGACACACACTCGATGCGTGCGGTGGATATCCACGAGATACAGATACAATAGTCTTGCCTTGTATCTTGGTCACGAATCGAAATTTCAGTCTTAATACAAATTGATTTTTCCCCCTTCGTGCCCCCCATTCCCACCCCCCTGTGTCGTTTGTTTTTGGCGGCACACACTGCGTATGATCGATTTTCGGGGCTTCCCTGCCCTGAAAAGTGTGGCAATTAAAATTATATTGTTGTCCCTTCTGGCGGCCGGTCAGCCCCCCTGCCCCTGCCCCCCTACCCCCCACCATTCCTTCTTCGTTTGCTTTTGAGGCACGCGAGACAAATACACGCACACCAACAACAAAAACAACAACAACAACAACAAAAGGGGGGGAAAGGGGAAAGAGAAATGGGAACCGTGTGTGCCGTGCCACATAGTAGAGTTGGTAACTGTGCCACACAGCAGCTGGGGGGGCGCCCCAAGCAGAGGGACAGCAGGGCAGAGCTTTAAACACACACACACACACATAGACACACACATGTGTAGGTGTGTGTTTGTAGAGGGTATCCTTTGCATGCACGTGCTTGTCGAGACAAGCTCTTTCGAAAGCGATTCCAGCGCAAAAGGAGAACAAACAAAAGACCAAAGCGGGCGAGGGGCAAGCAACGGCAACAAAGGAATGGGGGAAAACAGAAAAGAGAAAACAAAATGAAAGAGCAAAGAGAAGACGAAACGAAACGAAACAAAAGAACAGGGAACGAGACAGAAAGAATGACAGATGAAAGGACACAAAATGTTGGAGGATCTAAATGGGGAGGAGGCGGAACTACAGAAAGGGGGAAGAGGCGGAAAGACAGAGACAGGGAGGAGTCAGAAAGAGGGAGGAGACAGAAGGAGGGAAGAGACTAGAAGGGGGAAGAGACCGAAAGAGGGTAAGAAAGGTACGGTCTAAGAAATATTTAGGACAAGAATCGAAGAACAAGGAAAAGACAGCAGCCAGAAAAGAGGAATAGCAAGAACGAGGGAAGAGAAAGAACGAGAAAGACAAAGGGAGAAGAAAGAACGAGGGAGAAGAAAGAACGAGGGTAGAGAAAGAACGAGGGAAAAGAAAGAATGAGCTAAGGCAGGGAAAATGCTACACAAAATGACAGTTTGAAGGAAAGAAAGAATGCTAAAGGTGGGAAAAATACAGCAAATAAAGAGCCAAGAATGAAGAAAAGAACGAAAGAATTTTCGAAATTTTTATATCAGACCCATAAAAGAGGGTTACGGGATAAGAGGGCAAGGAAGCCCCCGTATAAAAGACGGAAAGGCCCCAAACACCAGAAAAACACACACAAAAAGGTCAGAATAAAAGGCCACCCCAAAAGGGAATGAAAGAAAGAATAAAACAAACAAAGAGAAAAGAGACAGGCAAACACAAAGTACACAAAAAACAAGCAAAAAAGAAAAGCAAAAGCAACTATAAAAAAAAACCATTAAAAAGCCAGAAGAAAAATCAATGATGCTGCCAACTTGCTTTCGCATTCCATTCCAGGGGAAAATCCCCCACCCACCCCTGGCCACCACCCACCCCCCCCCCCCCCTTGCTGTTTGCGTTTTTGTGTGTCATTGTCCCGCTCTCTTTTTTTTTGCCGTCTGTCTGTCTCTCTCGTTCGCTGTGTGTTTGTGTTGCAATTAAAATTTAAATAAATAAGTGTTAATTACCCATTCCCCCCCTGCCCCTCCCCCAACCGCAATGAACAACATCTGCTAACCGCAAGAGTTGACAAATTTATGTAAATACTCGACTAATGTTGATCCAAAATTGTGCAAGACCAGAGCCAGGACCAGGGCAGGATTACAGGCAGAAGGCATCGAATGTTACGCATACGACATGTTGAACCACTGAGTATGATTGGCAGATTCCATTTTGAATAGAAGGAAATGATTTATCGGAAATTAAGGCATGAACCTGTAGGGTTGTGGTTGGGTTTGTGGAGTTCTGTCTTCCCAAATGATCTTCGACTAAATAACATGGAATTCCATTCATTTTCAACGAGCACAGGCTCGCCTCAATGGTCTCTAAAGCCTCTAAAGATGTGAACATCCTTTATTTTCAAGAATTTTATAAGAAGAGCATTTAATGTATTCATTTTCAAGCATTCATTAACCAGATTAGAACGACTAGAGTGGCACACCTTCCAGCTTAACAGATTTATATAAAAAGTATTTCGTATTAATCTTCAATACATACATATATCACGAATTATTTAATAGAACTAATTATTTAAACTGCTCAAAAAATATACAAAGAAAAACACGATTTATTTCTATGCAGAAAGCAAAGTAAAATAAAATAATAATAATAACAAATAAATAAATAATAATAAATAAAAATAATAAATAAATAATAATAATAAAAAAATAACAATAATAAATAAATAATAATAATAAATAAATACAAATAACAATAAAAAATAACAATAATAAATAAATAATAATAATAAATAAATAATAATAATAGATAAATAATAATAATAAATAAATAATTATAATAAATAAGTATGCAAACACTATAAATATTTGGCAGTCAGATATGGTTCTGTTTTAGTGGAAAATCAATGTTTCATTTATTCCCAAACAAAATGTAGACTCAAAAATCTGATCTATCAATCAGAAACAATTTTTAAAGGAACATTTACCATAGCCTCTGTTCGTGAATTCTTAATAAATCGCGTTCCATCGAGGGTATTTTTCATGATTTTAGGAGCATAGGCCAGAGACCATAAGAGCAAGCTGTTCCCCATTCAGAAGAAAGTCCACCACCCGCCTACTAAACAATGAATATTTTGGTATATAAATTTCTCAAACCTTGGATATCAAATCCGCATCCCTATCGCAGCACCTCTCGTACTTTAGCCCATGCTGATGCCATGAGAAAGCTCCAAGTCCCATTCTAAAACGTACTATGACTATGTATGTATGTTTTGTTGGTGGAATCTATAGAGGAAAAATATGCAAAATTGTTAGCATTACGCAACAGCCCAGAGCCAAGCAGAAAGCGCCACAATCAAAGATGATTTCCATAACGTTCGCCGCTCGTCCCGTGCCAAATGGGTCAAGTTTCTGGCATCCTGCTAGCCTTGACTCTGCCCCGCTTACGCAGCATCCGCTGCCAAATAGTCGGTGGTGCCACAACCGATACGGAATTGATTCCGAAATGAAAAGTATGAGAGCCTTCGTGGAGTAAATCAAAGCCGAGCAAACCACAATTGCAACAAAGGCGACGACGACACCTGTCCTGCACACTCGTGCACCTGGTCGTGGTGCTGGTCGTGGTCCTGGCACTCGACTGGGGAGCCCAGCCCCCGTCCTCGTCCTCGTGCTCGTCGTCCTGCAAATACGGCACTTTGTTTACCGCACAAATTGCATGCGAGCTGGCAGCCAAGGCTCCTGCGGTGACTGGCCTCCTGGACTCCACGTCGTCCATGCGCAATTTTATTAACCCCATTCTGAAGAGGTGGCGAAGCCCATGCATTTATGCCCATTGTTTCAGTGCTGCTCCACTCCCAGGAAGCTCCACCTGCCAACAGGAGGCCCTGTATGCCCTGTAAACCCTGCACTAATCGAAGAACGAGCCTGCAAAGGGGCGGAATGGTTCCTTAGGATCAAAGGGCGAAGAGCTTTAGACCTTTCAAAACTGGGATCTTTCACCCTCTGAAAGCTACTCAAAACCCGTGACTCTCCTGGCAATACCTGGAATATCTTCCCCAAAAAGTAACCCCATCTAATCATCGGGTATCCCCTAGTCGGAATATCGACAATAGACCTCTCATATATATATATTTCTGTCCCTCTTTTACTCCTCCCGGGCTGCCCTGCCATTCTCGTGACCGGGCGCTGATGTTTGGTCTGGCAGCAAGCCTCGAGTGGGGAGGGCTTCCCCTCCTCCCCGACAGGTTGGAGCTAGTGCAAAGCAATTACCTAGCCCCCCTGCCACCGCCCACCACCCATCCTCCCAGGCTTTGTGTTTGTTTGTCGTCGTCGTCGCCATCGTAGATGTGGACCTGGCGCTGACTCTGGCGCTGGTGAAAAGTTTATAATTTTATTAGGCCCTACAGAAATTGGGTTAGTGTCGCTTTTAGTTGCATTTCCCGACGAGTGACATCTTGGCAGCCCGCTGCTCGCAGAGTAGTTTCTGCCGCACAAAAGTGCTCGTCTGTTGCCAGTCATCTTTTTCAGGGGGGGCGGGGGGGTGTAGGGGAGGGGAGGCACTCCACTCCTCACGGGGACATTCTCTGGTCTGTAATGAGTTGTCTTCCCTTTTAGTATTTCCGCTTGTTGGAGGCAGCTTTTCGTTGTACATTGCCCCATAACATAGCAGTCGCCGAGCCTCGCGGAAATGCCTGTGTTTAAAGGTGTTCCTGAATTGCATGTAGAAATGTTAATTACCCAAAAAACCCATTCCATGTGAAGGTAGAGATATAGAAGCACCAGGGGGAGGTCTTGGTAATGTTTCAGCGATCAATAGAGCATGAAAAGGAGTCAAAAGGCGGCCTATAAAGACTTTGAACTAATAGCCGAAAAGACCTACACTGAACAGAGTTATATCCAGATAAATTATAGTCTATAACATATCTATATCCTCGGCTATATCCCCTCTATCGACACCCATCAAAAATCCCATTAAAGGTCGTACAATTCCCTTTTGAAACCATTAATTTGTGTGGATATCCGCCTGGCTCAGGCCCCGTAAAAATTATAAAAGTGCAAAAAGTCACAAAATCATGAGCGATGAATTTTTTAAAAAATATTTTTTGGTGGTACATTTGCAAAATCCATTTAAAAGGCCTACAAAAAAATATTTGTCTGGTGGAAAATATATACAAAAAGCCACAACAAAAAGGCCTTCAAGGCCTTGACTTCAAATAATTTTTTTTTTAATGCAATTTAAGTGGAAATATAAAAAACAACCTATTATCCAATAACAGCCACAAAATTCGTTAAAAAAAAAATCTAAAACAAAAATATAAATCCCCCTCATTTGCTTGGACTAGGTGTGATTTGGTGTCTCTTCCAGAAATAAAAAGGAAGAGTCTTTCGGGTTTAAATTTCGTTCTGCAAATGCAATATCTGTGTGATGATCGCCCAAGATCTTTGTGAAAGTTCCGCGTTGACCCCAACGCCCCCCCAGTGAGTGAGTGAGAGAGAGAGAAAAGAGAATCAAAAATCGAGAATCGAGAATCGAGAATCGACGACCCCAACGACCGGCAGGTAAGCAGCAACAACCGACTCCACTCTGATTAGTCCATTCAATCGAATGGATTTTTATTTGTATTTTTGTAGATTTCTATGTAAATATGTAGACGGCTTTTGGTATTGTTTTGTAGTTGCTTTTGTCGGGTTTGGGATTTCAGCAATAAATATCTTAAAAGTACGAATTTTAAATAAAACTTATGGATGGTATGGCTTACAGTGGGTTTCGAGACTGTAAGACAGGCCCCACCGAGAGCGAGGCGCGTGAGCCGGGGGCTTGCAGAATAATATTTGAATATTTCAGCACTTTATATCGAAGCTTTTCGGATGATCCAAAGGGACTTAAACCATAGACTTTTCAGCCTAAAATATGTCTCAAAAGTAGGCCCATTCGATGAGGGAATGCTCCTACTCTTGAAGCCTTTACTCAATCAATTACCCTCTCCGATACGCACTGTACCTCCAAGCACACAGTCGACGCCTCTGGCAACACACACAAATTTATGCATATGAAATCGTATTTTCGCCTCGATTGGTGTGGCTTTGTTGGCCCGGCCTAATGAACATGGGACAATAATAATTTTTAATAGGTTTTACTATTTTGGCTTAGATCAGGCTCACTCGCAGAGGCAGGGGGCAGCGGCAATATTCAAATCGATTCGATTTTATCGTGTGTTTTGTCACTAAATTGGCAACTAAACCGAGAGCCAAACTGTGGCTACTTACGGCCGTCGAGACAATGAATTTGGTAGTGGACCAGAATCGGCATTGGTATGGGTGTGGGCTAGTGGTAGTGGTTTACCGTGCACTGGGCACTGGCTATGCGCAATGAGATCATGATCTATATTTAGCAGATTAGTTCTCGAAAGGCAGCTCTCCGCCGAGGCACATTTGATTAGCATTTGTCCGCCGCGACTGTAATTGTGGTCACTCGTTTAAGAGTCCAGAAGTTGCCATCCGAAAGTTGATTGTTGGATGTCACAGCTTTTGCTGGCCTCAGGAAAAAAAAGTGTTTTTATGGGCATTTTTATGGAGTAGTCAGGGGCCTCATTCCGTATTCAATGTGTTCTAAAGAGCACATTTCGTACTACAAAGTATATATTTGCTCGTATGTGAGCAGATCTGTATCTAACTATCTTTTTATCGTTAGTGAATTGCTTTCGATCGAATCTGGTTTGGATTTTTATTAGTTGCTAAAGAAACACGCTTTCAATACGTCAGGGAATAAAATATTTTATAGAAAAAGAGGGCTTCAAAAAAATAGAAACGATTTCTTAAAAGAGTTTTTAACCATTTTAAGAATAAATTCCGCATTGAGGATTTTTTCTATCATTTTTTTATTTTATTTTTAATTGTTTTTACTTTATTTATTATTAAAAATTTAAGTTGTAAGTTCCGCAACGATGAATTTCTCTATCATTTTGTATTTTATTTTTAATTGTTTTTTATTTTTATTCATTAATAACAACTTTAGGAATTCCGCATTGAGGAATTTCTTTATCATTTTTTATATTATTTTTAATTATTTTAATTTTATTTATTATTAAAAATTTTAAGAATAAATTCCGCAATGAGAAATTTCTTTATCATTTTTTATTATATTTTTATTTTATTTAGTATTACTTATTTCTTTTTATTTATTATTAATTATTTATTTATTATTATTAATTTTTTTTTATTATTTTATATTTTATCCCACCAAAAAAGTTTCGTTCTTTATGGACAAACAATATTAAGCTTTAATTATTTAATTACTATTTTTTTAAATACAAATTCCTCTCGTTTTGCTGCCACTTTGGACTACCTGAAGGCCCCAAAACCCCTCAAGAGCCAGCCAGAAAACTAGGAAATGACTGCGAGACAATTGAACTAAATGAATCTGCCACCTTGTTCGCAGTGGAGTACACAACAACCAACAGAGTCGACGGGCTAATGACGTTGACGAAGTGACGATGGCTAAGTGGCCGGGCCGGGTCGGGTCGAGAACTGGTTCCGATCAACAATTGGCTCGGGGCGGGGCCAGGTGGACCCCATGCCCATGCCCATATCCATATCCATTTGCGTATGGAAACACTTCCGCAAATACGCAAAAAACCAGTACACAGACGAGAGGCAATCATCATCTTTCGGGGGCATTACTTAACAGAGCTCGAGGTGCGAACGTACCCAGCGAGCGTGTGGGGGCTAAACCAGTTCTGGTCTCTCTCTCTTTGGCACAAATGTTTTCCAAAATAAATTTAAGGTTGACCAAATTTAGTCAATTAGATGGGGATATTACTTCGACGGAGCGGCGAGCAGGCCAGTACATTCCTATAAATCATGTCAGAGTCAGAGTTCAAAGAACGTTCTAATGCACCCTCCGGAGACGATGCTATCGGCCAGATAATAGCCACAAAGGTGGACCAATGCCGAACACAGGCCAGGGCCGTGAACAGCATTGTCACATGGCCTCAGGTACAGGTGTCTAAGATACAGATACTGCACACGCACACCCTTGTATCTGTATCTTTGGGCCCGAGACGTTGAGTAATCGAATTAATAATAGCCTCAAAAATTCAATTCCAAACTGAATAAATTATCAATTATAATTTTCGAGCAGCTCGGACTTCATTACCAAAAGATACTTTCCTAGAAAAGCAATTTGCAATTGCTACCTGAATGCCAGAATACGAATGGATTCGTTGAACTGAACTTTGCCTTCATGACTTCCGTTCGAGCCATGAAAATTGCACATGAGACTTTTTTGGATGGCCATGAAATAGAGACAGAGTGGAGCTGGGCTTTGTTCGGGCTCGGACTGCATGCATTAAAATGTTGGCAATTGAGTGGATCCGTTAATTATAGACCGCGATCAATTATTCATTTGCCGGATTACCTGGGAAGAGCAGCGCCGAGCAGCGCGAAAAATGAACTTCATTTAAAATGATTCTGCGAAATTCGCGTTTTATTTCGCCGCCGCCGCAGAGGTGAATCTCTGTGAATCTCAGACTCCATCTCCATCTCATTTCAATATTTTTATTGTCTGATTGAAGTGTGACGTTTCGTTCCAACCGCGAGGCCAAGGGTCGGCTTTACGCAAAGAGATTAATGGAGGATCGCTGGATCGGGCTGTAATTCTCGGCTTAATTGTTTGCTTGCATGGCAAATTACCGCAAAGATATATGTATGCATTTCTCTTGGGGTTTCATCAATCTTGTAAAGCGTCTCTCTCGCGAAGATAAATCGATAGTAAAGCACAGTCGAAGGACTTCCGCCAGAGGGCATCCTGGCAGGCTTTCGCTCACGCAACCGCAGGATGAAAGGCCTGACTGCGTTTTCGCGGAAGTTGATCAAAAATTGAATCAGGAAGGTAGTAGGTGAAGGTGGGCCATTGAAGATTCAAGACTACTACTCGGCAAAATACTTGAAATTTATTTAATATAAAAAAACAAGGGCTTTATTATGCAGTTTCCGTGACAAAAAATATTTTGTAACTATCGAAATCAATGTTTTTAGAGGAAATAGTAGCCCCATATTGGTCATCATATAAAAACTTAGTACTTTGCTAAGAAATCGTTTAAAATCTAGGAAAACCCGTTCAAAATTCTTTAAAAAAAAACATCATCTTAAAGCCAACAAACGATATTTAAATATTGCACTCTCCAAAAAATGACCTTTTTCTAAGCCCAGATTGACTGCTTACGCCCTTCTGTCCGCCCACTTATTAACACCGTTTTGGACTTTGGGAGAATTAATTTTCAGGCCAAAATTAATTGCCCAGAAATGCAGGAAGACGTTGCGAGTGGCGAGTACAAGCTAATTGGGCAGCCCCCCCTACCCCCTCCACCCAGATAAATGGCCTCAAATTGGACGCTTCGCTGGATGACGTCCAACGTCTGTCCTCAAGTGGAACTAGAACCGACGATAGATAGACGGAACATTGGGCACGAAGGCCGGACCGGACCGGGCCTGGCCTGGTGACGCTTTTCACCTGTTCGGTGATGACGTTGACCACCGGGACAGCTGGAAATTGAGTGGCCCTGTCCTCGACCCTCACTCCCCACTGCCTACCCCTCCCCCTCCGCCAGTGGGAACCTCCTCTTCTGAGCACCGACGGGTGCGTGTGAATGGGACAGTTGTGTTGTCCTGGCATTCGGGTTTTCCTTTCGTGTTCGTTTTGTATTCTGTAAATAATTTTTTGTTCAAATTTCAATCGGGAATGGTGTCAGTGGATGGTCTGGTTGGCGTGGGCACGAACAGGTAGATAGACCGCAAATGAAATCATCGAGGGATGTGGTCACGGTCGGACGGTCCCTCTCGGGAACGGACTCGATAGAGCCCAATCGATTTGCCTTTTCGCTTATGGTGTGGAAAGGTCAAAGCGGGAAATTCGATATAGAAACCGAGATCTGACTTATCCGCCCTCCGCCCGAGGGCTTGGGCAAACATCCTCCTACTGTCAGTCGACAAGGACGCGGCAGGACCTCAGTCAAGGCAGCCAGAGGCCGGTCAACGAATGCCTTCATTCCGCTGTGGCACAGACAGACAGACAGACACTTGCAACGGATGCAAATGTGGACTGTAGGAAGGGGGGTGGGTGGCGCTCCTCTCTCTCTCTGTTTGTGTGGGAATTGTAATTAGTGGCACTTTCCCAGTTCTCCTTTGTTTGCACACACTTGACAGCGATTCTGGCGAGGTCCTGTCTCTACATGTCCTGCCGCCTCCGCACCCATGCCCTCTCCGATTCTCCCATGCATGCATGTACATATGCATCCCCCTCAAATATGCACTGCAAATATGCCGAGAGAAACATTATATTTCACGAAGCCAGCGTGGAAATCAGTTTCTGCACAGCGCCAGGAGGTCCTCTGGCATCCACTTGCATAAATTTATTCACAGTCCAACATAAGTGCACAAATATGTCAGGCATCCTGTTCAAACATCCGCTCGATGTGTAGAGTGTACACGTGTAAGGAGAATATTACTAGCTGAATGCCCCAGTAATACACTTTAAAACTAGCACAAATTTATTCATCGGAAACCAAAGGTTTAACAAAAAATACCTTTCTTAGTACGCGCCTAAGTCCCTAATTGATTTTAAGACATCTTTCGGTAGAGGGTATATGTTGGGCATAGAACTACAAATTAAATGCTATAATCAGTTGGTCCCCCTTAAAAGTATTACTTTGGTATCAAGTCGCAAGCAGAGACTTTTCTCTTTTCTCTCTTGCTTATAATCTTTCTATTCTTTTCTCATATTCTCGATTCGCCGAAGTTGCGACAAAACCGCACAGAAACCGCAAACGAAACACACAAAATGATTTCCAATAGCAGTACAAATTCTAGGCATTCATTAATTAGTATAAGGTGAGGCCCTAGAGCCACAAGAGAAAGAGTCAGATCAGCAGCATTGGGCACATCTCACCCTTTTGTGAACTTCACTTGGAACGAGAGAACGCATTCCTTTTCGATTCACTTCTTCACTTTTGCATCATGGAGTGGGAAGGGTAAAAAACTTGACGAATTTTCAAGCACGCACACACACGCTGGAACTCACGTGATTAAACGAAAAAATGGCGACACCACGGAATAATAACACATTTTAGATTCTGTCTCTTTAAAAATATGAAATTATGCTAAAATAATATGTTTATCTATACTTACGTGAAACATTTTACACATACATACATATATCACTTATTGCCGCACTTTTTCTTCGTCAAGCTGCATTTTTGTCGCCATTTGGAACCTTTCTGATCTGATTTTCTTTCAATAAAACACGTTTTTGTATATAATCAGTGCATCACTATACTAAAGTTCACTTCGCACATCTGCGGGACATTTTTCCCTTCAAATTTTGCACTATTTTCCAGATTTTCAGGAATCGAAGCGCGGAGCTGACCTACGAAACACGCGCTTTGACCGGGCGAAAAAATTAGAATGAGAGCGGTGCAAATGAGTTTTTTCTATGCTCTCCTTCTACTCTTCCTTATTGCTCTCTCTCTCTCTCTTCCACGCACACTTCAACTACTTTTATATGCTACTATATCATGCTCCTTTTCATTCCTCTGCTACTGAAAAGAGTGATCAAAAGAGTGTTGGAGTGGGAGTGAGATGGAGTGACTGGCGAGAGGGTTAGGTTACAGTGCGCGGTGTAGGTGCAGCGCATATTGAAATTACCTAATATAAATCAATTATTTGATATTTGTTTGTGAAATTACTTAATTTAATTTAATTAATTGATTAAAAGAGAGCTTTGCAATAGCAGAAGAAGAAGACAAGGAGTAGAGTTAAGCATTAGCAAAAGTACTCAACAGAGCGCGGGAGAGAGAGCAATTAGGAAGAGGAGAAGGAGAGCATAGAATGAACTCATTTGCATTGGTCGCACTCAAATTTTTTCACCCGTTCAAAGCGCGTGTTCGTAGGTCAGCTCTGCGTTTTAGTCCGCGAAAATTCGGAAAATGGTGAAAAGTTCGACGTATAAAATATCGCGCTGGTGTGTGAAGTGAAGTTTAGTGTAGTGGTGCAGTGATTATGAAGAGAAAGAAAAAGGGCGCAAAAGAGGCAAAATGGCGACAAAAATGCAGCTTGACGAAGGAAAAATGCGGCAACGAGTGATATTTACATATGTGACAAGTTTCATAAATATGAAGATAAACATATGTATTATTTTGCATAATTTCATTTTTTTCATGTGCCAAAATCCAAAATGTGTAATTGTTTCGTTGTCTCGCTTTTTTTCGTTTGATCACGTGAGTTCCAGCTGTGTGTGTGTGTGTGTGTGCTTGAAAATTCGTCAAGTTTGTAGTAGTGTAGTAGTGGGATGCAAAGGAGAAGAGA
Organism: Drosophila miranda; assembly: GCF_003369915.1. Taxonomy (NCBI): domain Eukaryota; kingdom Metazoa; phylum Arthropoda; class Insecta; order Diptera; family Drosophilidae; genus Drosophila; species Drosophila miranda. Next base: position 21,943,328 of record NC_046677.1, read on the forward strand.
ATCGAAAAGGAATGAGTGTTCTCGTTCCAAGCAAAGTTCAAGAAAGGGTGAGGCATTCCCAATGCTGCTGATCTGACTCTCCCTTGTTTAAAGTGCTTGCACGAACTTTCGCCCTCTAGTGCCTCACCTTAAATTAATGTGCATTAAATTGGTGCGCTCTTTGGAAATCAATTTGTTCGTTTCGGTTGCGGTTTCGGGGCGGTTTCGTCGTAACTTCGCGACTCGTAGCACGGCGACTCTTTTCATCAGAATCGTAAGAATCGTAGAAAAATTATGGGTAAGTGAGAAAGATAATTTGTTGTATAGCGAACGTTGAAAACAGACCGCCATTATAAGAATACCATGGGTATGAAAATATGTTAATTTTCGTATTGATCAATGGGAAGTGTCGGGGTGCCGTGGAAGATATTTTCCCAGCGATTAAATACGGCAACGCCCTCGTGCGTGTTTTATTTATATATTTCTTTGGTATTTACTTTCAAAAACTTCAGTCCAGCACTTGGCATTTATCAAAATCATTTCAAAATTATGCAAATTACTTAGCCTGCAATCGGCTCGAAACTGGAACACACTTTCCCCAACAAAAAAAAAACCTAACATAGAGCCTCAATTGACCCTAAATCATGTGACTACCGGTGAACTCTGGCCGTCTCAGGCTGGGCAGAAAGACTCTTTTCGGCCGGATAGAGCCAACACATTTTGGCCATTGTCTGGTGTGGCTTTCGGGTCTTGCCGCAATTGTTGTTTGTTGTTTGTTATGTTTCCACCATAATTCTTCTAATTATATGATCTATTACATTAGATCCAGGCATATGCATGGCCACACTTGTAACACATTTTAGCATATTTTATTAATTTAAATAATTCACTTGGGTCACTCCGGCCGATGCTAGACCGGCGATAACCCCCAGATATGGCCATAGAGATGGGGCCCGGGGAGGGACTTTGTTCAACGATCGGTGACGAACTGCGCCGGGAAGCAACTTTCATCCGTGTACAAGAAGGTGGAAGAGTTGCCTGAAGAGAGAGAGAAAGAAAACCCAGCGAAGCGTCCAAGCGACCGCATCCACCTCCGTTAATTTGTCGAGGCCACTAATTAAATTCAGTGGAAAACTGCCGTATTTACAGGCCGGTCCGAGTGCGGGAAAGACTCCACCGAAATTCCATTTTAAATGAATTATTTTACATTTGCTACATAACCGTAATGCGTTTATTATTTAACCTGCCCCGAGGCTTCGCCTTCGCCGTCGCCGTCGCCTTCGCATCTGCCTTCACTCTGGGGTTGGGGGCGAGGCTCTGCTGATGGATTTGTCGGCGCTCTGTCCACGACGGCACTTGAGTAATGGGTGTATAAGCGACGTCTACGCCCCAACGAGATTCAAATTTTAGCTGGGCCCAAAAGGGAAGCTCTCTAGCCATCTAGCCATCGAGCCATCTGACCATCTAGGGCTGAAGTTGATTAATGGGGTCTTCAATTAGGAGGATCACCTGCGATAGATCTGCTTTGGGATTGCATCCTCCTCCTTTTGGTCAATCATATGTGATGCCTTAAAAATTGATTGCAGATCAATATAGAAAAGAAAATCTTCCCACAGTTCAGGTTAAAAGATATAACTTTCATAATCCAATTTTGCTATTAAATAAATTGATTTTCTATCGAATATAATAATTGGAATACCTTTAACCCTGGCTTTGCCTCTTTCATTCCTAAAATATCTACTTATCTGTCTTAAATAATATCAGATATGGTCCATAAGCCTCCTAAATATTGCCTATTTTATAAGCAATTAATTAAACTACATTTCATCACACAATTAGCAGGAATATTCCACCTTTTTGTACAGAAATTCCAATGAAAACCCTTTGGAAATAATGACTACGAGCTTCTGTATTTTCCCATGTTATAACTGAATTTTCCGTCATTTCCATGTACTCAACATCAATGTCAATTGTCTCATTGTTATACCTCCACCCCCCTCCCACCCTCTCCAGAGAGGGTGAGTGCACACATTACGCCGGGGACCCAGGGGCATTCGGGTGCATTTCTATCGCCGCTTTGTTACGGGTGTCAAAAGTCAACAGCCACCGTATCGTAACCGTAACCGTTTACCGTTTACCGTATGTTTGCTCTTGGCACACCGCTCGCTGGGATGAGCCAATGGGGGTGGGGGGGCACCGGGAAATGATCAATCCATCTCATCATTAGCGCTTATTAAATGGAGCTAATCCTGGAGCCGCTGCAGCAGCGACGAACCGTGCGTGTCAAGTGCCAGAGATTGAGTCAGAGATCTCTGAATTACATATTTGAATAATGGTCCGAGGGCTGAATGGGAACCCAAACCCAAACCCAAACAATACAACCAGCGGCTCCCCTTAGACGACTGTGATCCTCACGCGCCATCCGTCACTTGACAGCCATCACCGAGGGACCAGAGCAGCCCAGACCAGCCCAGACCAGGCCAGACCAGACGTCAGGTTGATGTTTTGACATCACAACATCATTATCTACTCGTCTAACCCGTCGTCTACCCACTCCAGGGGCATTCTAGGGGCATTTGCCTCATCATCATCGCCGTTCGGAAGAGGTCGTACGTCGTACGTTTTCTTTGGATCGAGATCCCCTGGTAATTTGGGTCTAACAGGCACTTGACCAGTTTGTTTGTTTTTGATTTGCCTAACCGCCTTGAATTGGGCCAATTAAACTGCCAGAATGGATGCCAGGCTGTGTGGGCGGGGGTCGGTCCCACAAAAACCCAATTAGATGTCACTAGAGTAAAGAGCAGTAAAGATTTAATCATGGCCCAAACTCTGCTCTGTTGATCGGGACTGAGGGGAGGGGACATCCATCCATCGTGTTTTACAGCCAAAAAGAAAGTGTGAATCAATTAGCCTCGAACCCTGGCTCTCAATCTCAATTGTTTGCTTTGGCGAAAAAAACAATTAGAGAATTTTATTGCCTTCGATTTTACTACGCCCAAAACCATTCCCCTTTCCATTCCCGGGCACAATTGTCTTGTGATGTTGTCTCTGTTGGGTCTTGTTTGTTGCCGTTGTTGTCAATGTCGTAAAAGTGTTTGCAGCTCATTCCGGGGCCTGGGCGCTGGGTCGCCGGGTGAAAGGCCAAGCGATAAAACCGTAAGTGCAGACACTTCAGCGGGCCCGTGGCGGGCGTGGCAGGCGATGACCGATAAGCGAAGCCAGGCTCGTGCCTCAAACATGAAGGATGAACTCCATTAAAGCGAATTTTAGGAGACTATTGGTACATCATCATCTGTGGAACCTATTCCTACTTGGACATACCCAAGGCTATACTTCTATTGTCAACGGATGAAGGATGCCTCCTTTGTTGGAACCGATTCTTAGACGAAGTCCTTCATCCAGCTATCCTTGCAGCAAACTTTCGAAATACTGAAAACTAACCTACAATCAAGGGATCATTACAAAAAGTTGCTCCAGTACACGCTCGTGCCATGTCTATCCAGAATCTACACACCCGTGACCTCTTTGCCTTTGCCGACGCGGCTGCCATTCAGGCCCGGCCCGTGCACATCCGACTGTAGCAAAGGAATGGCGGCAGGCCCATCACCACGGTCCAGGGCCTGTCCTCGGGCTACGACCTCAAGACCTCAACGGCACTGTGCTCGAGTCCCCGGAGTACGGCCAAGTCATCCAGCTGCAGGGCGATCAGCGCGAGAAGATCCATCAATGGCTGACCAAGATGCAGTTGGCCAGCTCCGATCAGCTGAAGGTCTGCGGCTTGTGAGCCGAGGCCTAGGACCAAACCGTTTGAGTTGTTGTAAAATGTTCTAAAATATATGTAGCTACAGAATTGAATGGTCCCCCTCTGGATGGTTTGACGTCTCTAGTGTGGGGCACAAATTTGTCAGTGACTCGTCAAGTGCCTCGTCATCGTCATCGTCATCGCGGAGCCGTCAGCGGCGTCGTCATGGTTCGTTCTATGTTGAAAGGGAAAGAGACGTGGAATGGGGACCACTGCCGAGTGTTTGGCACGCGCTCTCTCTCTCTCTCTGGCCGATCGGCCCTGCCTCTCGCTTGAAAATGATTTGTTTGTGTTGTCCGATTCTGACAAGTGTTGTCATTAAGCCTGTCCAAACATTTTCGCTTTGAGGCATTGAGACAAATAACCAAATTTGTACGAAATAAATCAGAAATTGGCTGTCCAGTGCACAGGATCATAAATTGAACTGCAAAGGTGGGATAAATTGAGGAAATAATATGTGATATATATGTATATCTATAGATTGTATAGCCATAAGTATTTTTGTGTGCTTTTTATATCCATTTTTTAGTTCAATGACAGCTGAATATATAGGCAGAATTTATTAATTACGTGCGGTATATAATATATATACACTCCCGGTCAATAGAATAGACTCAAGGCATTTTCTATGTGATATTTTTAATTTAAAAAATCAAAAATTGACAAAAAAATATTTTTTTAATCTGCTTGATACCATTATTTCATAAAAAAAATTAAAAATTGTAGTTCCAAATCAAAAGGTTTTTTAAAATATTTTTTGTCGTACACTCCCGGTTAATAGAATAGACTCAATGCATTTTCTATGTGAAATTTTTAATTTAAAAATCAAAAATTGACAAAAAAAATATTTTTTTATCTTCTTGATACCATTATTTAATAAAAAAAAAATTAAAAATTGTAGTTCCAAATCAAAAGATTTTTTTTTTGTAATAGTTTTTATATTTTTGGACCCAAAACAAAGTTGATATATTTATCGATCCATGGAATAGACCCAAGTTGATATATTTTTAAGGTATAGATTTAGTCTCTTTTTTTTTTTGGTATTTTATTACCCAGAAGGCTTGTCTAATATTTTTCATATATTTTGATTGATGGCCCAAATCAAAGCCCTTTGCAAGAAATGTCCAAAACAATCAACGTTTCAAAGAGAAAAGATCGCGGGCCTGGGGCAATTAAATTTCTTTTATTTCAATGTATTCCGAGCATTGATTTGTGCACTGCCGGGTCCCATCCCCAGTCCCCAACAATAACTGAACTTTGATCATAACTGAAGCCATAATTATGGGTCTAGGCGGCTTAGGAGGGAGCATTTTATGTGTGCCTGCAATAAAAATAAAACTGCTTTTGAAAGATATACATATACTTTACCCATGGCCGGCCGAGATGCACGGAACGAATCTTTATTTATGGCATAATGATCGTCCGAGTCAGAGTCGGAGTCCGCGTCTAAGTCGGGAGTAGGGAAGGAAAACTGTTGTTTTTTTTTGGGTTATGTTCCCAATATACCGTCGTATCCGTCTCATCGCTTTACGATCAATGTTCAATTCTTTGTTTGTGTGTGTGTGTGTCTGTGTTTGCCGTGGAGTGGGGCATCATCTGGCCCTGGCCGCTCGATAATTCTTTATTATTTCTCTAAAACTTCACCTTTAATTAAACACGAAACGAAATTATAAAATTGTACCTGCTTTAGCAGCCGCCGGTCCCTATCCAAGTCCAAGTCGAAGTCCAAGTCGAAGTCAAAGAGTCGCAGTCGCGGTCGCATCGGTTTTATACCCTGTAGTGGAGCTGGGGGGTATATACTATCTTGAGAGATGTATGTGCAATAGGCAGAGGGAAGAGTGCCCCTTGAGCTATTGGGAGCCATCTTTTGGCCTATCCAGGTGTAACCATTCGTTCGGCTCCTATCCGGGCTGTACCCATCGAAGACTCCTCTATGTAGCCTCCAATTGTGGCTTAGATTCGGGTGAAATGTTTTTCCATAGGGTACTTCCCTAGTCGTATCCTTTTCTGTACCCTTCTTACTTGTTTTCAACTGTTTTCTGTGGCCACCACTGGGGGAATTTCTACCTGGACAGTACACGCGGCGCATCGCATCGACGGTGTCTCTTCTGCCGTTGTCTCTGTCTCCCCCCCACCCCTTCCCTCTGCCGACGATGCTGCTGCTCATCTGCCTGGCCCGCTTTTGTCTTGTGTGTGTCCCCAAATTCGATCGATTTAGATACAAACACCCATTTATGCATCAGTACCTTTTATTAAACTACTCGCTCTCCCGCTCTCTTGCTCTCCCGCTCTCTTGCTCTCTCTCTCTCGCTCTCCCTCTCTCTCTCTGCTTGCACGCGTCTTGGTATTTGTGTGGGTTGTCCGCTGCCAGCAAATACAACGTGCTGCCTTAATAAGCCCGTTAATGGAATATTAGGCAAAGAGTTTCATTTGTGCGCTCCACGTGCGGAGCGGGGAGGGGGAGGGAGGGTACGCACATGGCGACAGAGACAAACACTCCGATTGAGTGGGACAGAAACGAAGAGAGAAACGAATCGATTCGCAGAGTGGGAGTGCGGAAGCGAGGGAGAGACAAGAGTCGGCGGCTGCTGCGCTACCCCTTAGTCGTAGAGTTTAAGGGGTATAAGGGGTTGGAAGAAGTTTCGGATTGTATAGAGCTGTTATATTCCTAAAAGCATACAAGGATAGGCTTCTGATGCCGTGTAGTACCCCGTTTTTCCCCATCCTCCCACCACCTGAAGCACCCCCTGCACTTCTCTACGGCCTGTACGCCACACCAGGTATCGCCTTGTCGAGTCTCTCTCTCTCCTCTCCAATCCCATTGTAGTTGCTGTTCTGCTGCTTCTTGCTCATCTTCTTATTCTGATTCTCTTTTGTTGTTGTGTTCCCGTGAGTGTGTGCTGTGGCTGTAGCAACGATCGAACGATTTTAGTGCTGGAATGCAATAAAATTGTATTTTTGTTTTGTCCGATTTGATTCAAGTTTTATAGTTTGTCCACAGACTAGCGGAGTACACACGCACACCCAAAAAACAACAACCACGATACTTGATACACAATACAATGACAGAAATTCCTAAACTGGTACAGGTATCTACCGTCGTACCTGAATTCGATTTACAAAACTTGGACACTTCTTTTGGGCCTCAAATGATGCTCAGGCGGAGTCCAGTGGATAAAAATTGAACGTCTGGGAGTTGAATTTTCTATATTTCTAACTAAAAAGGGGGGGCTATTGCGTTTGGGGGAGCCGTTTAGGGAGACTTCTGTGGGTCGAAGTCGCCATAAGTGGAACGTTTTCTTTGGATTATGGTGGTTCGACTTTGGTTCGACTTATGGAAGTTCAACTGTTTGTACTTAAGGGATCTATATATATATCTAGTAATGAGATACAGTATATAAATCTATATATAGTTAGCTATAGTTATATCTATAGGTTAGGTTAGTTTAACCTGGATGGCCCTTAGCGGGGCCCCACATAGGCCCCAATATGGCACTTAGTTGCCCGGATATGGGGGTATGAGCCGTCGCGGCAGTGTTTGGGGGATTTTAAGGTCCTCGAGAGTTGCAGATGAGATGTTCCAGGGTTTCGCCACACTTCCTACAGCTGTCTCTGTTTGCTAGACAGTGTCCTATTATATCTGTAGATCTAGTTATGATCTATACTAGTTCTTGGACGGAAAATCAACAATTTCACTACCGTAGTTTTACCGAAAGCTAAGGGATCGGTATTGGTATCTCCTGTCAACCCCTAAGACATCACAAATCAATCAAATTGCTTATGTTTTATACAAAATGATGCAGCTTTCGAGAATAGAGTCGAATTTCTCCATTACGAACTTCCGTAAAACGATATTTTTTATCAGGGGGAATATTTTGAAAAACCATAAAACCATTTTCATTGAAAAGTTTTGGTTCTTATTTGCTATTCCCGAAAAATAAAGAGCAGACCACGTATAAGGAATTTATTTCCAACCAAAATAAAAGGGAGAAGACAATTATGGGGAAGACCCGAACTAGAAATGTGACGAAAACAATGGATTAACAGGCACTTCATACCCTTGTGGAAATGGGAAATAATGTTCCTTAAACCTCTTTACCTCTTTAACGTCCCCTGAAGTATTTTTTTTAAAGGAAAAGTGGTATTTTTTCTGAATTTTATATTACGAATTTTATCTATATGAAAATAAGTACAAATTTCTATAATTACGGGCTTCACTTTGTCTTTAAAAGTGCAAAACATCACCAGAATATTGAAGACTAGTCTACTATTTATCTGACTAAAACACTCCACTAAGTATAAGCCTCTCTAAGCAGCATCTGATCATCATCTAAGAACAAGTTATTCCCTTACCATTACCCTTGGAAGTGTCTCTTTCTTTTTAACCAGATTCATGATTTCGGGGGATGGGGGGTTATTTATGCCGATACTCGTACTAAAACCGAAATTAACATAATTTGATCGAGCGGTACACCAAGGGAAGGGCCGATGCATTTTTTATGATCCCATGCCAACGGCAATCACGGGGCTGGGAAATTATTACGAGGAAAACGATACCTTTCCACCGCGCCCGCTCTTTCTTCGTCTTGGCCACAAAAATAATGAACAAGATGCTTTCTTTCCATCTTTACATTTATCTGTAAGGAGGATCTGGGTATTAAAGCAATGAAAAGAGAGGGACAGAGGGATAAGGGGGGGGATCCATCCAACTAGACAAATGTTATTACCAAAAACGAAGACAACGACCGACCCCAAAGATCTGTGACTAAATTTATTCAAAAGAGATTCGAAAAACGTCGCGCTGTGCTTCATTCTCTCCCCTTTCTTTCGTTAATTTGAAACAGTTTGATACTTAGACACAGGTCTGTGTGGCATCCACAAAAGATACGGCATATGGGATACCTAGGCACCCATACTGGCACTCAGACTAAAGGTAATTCCAATACGTGTGTGACTGCCATTAGAGGAAAGTACTTTGGATGCCGCCGCCGCCGCCGCCATCGCTTTTGGGAAGGGACCCTCGATGGCACTGCCCCTGCCCCCAGCCCCTGCCCCCAGCATCCAGAGCTCTTGCATTTCACCATTGCCACGTCTTTCTCCCGCTGCCCTGCCCCTGTTCCTCCGGCTTTCTTTCACCTACAAGATTTATGGCACTGTATTTGTATTATTTTTAGTTGTTTTATGTCAGCCACAGATACACGCCTCGGTCCCCAGGCTCCCCTTGGCCCTGCCCCCCCCCGTACCTGAACGGCGTTCTCGGTTAGCTTTCGATTCAGGAGCTCTTTTCGGATGACTAACTGCAAAGTACGAGCATAGTGGGGGCTCGCATGAGTCGTTGAACGTTTTGTTTGACTCATCCTTTGAATGCTTTATTGGACAATCCCAGGTACAGTTGTGCTCTGGATAGTACTAGTAGTTGCATTTAGCTGATTAAAAGTGGGCTGCAACCCCAGCTGGAACTATAAATTAATGTTTTTTAATAGTATTTTGAGCTGAAAAATTAAATAATATAATTAATACATATTCAATTTTTAAAATTAAGAAAATCGATTCAAAGAATTTGGAGCAGTAAAAAATACATTTCTTTTTCTTTAATTTAATAAATTAATATTTTAAATATAAACAATATTGAATCAATTGTAAAGTAGAGTGGTTATAGTATATATTTGAATACCAAAACTAAAGAACAAATCCTATATAATTAAATGTCTATTTGGCATTATCTTCCACAAAGAAAATACAAATGCATCGTAGGATTTTCGGATGAAATTACATCAGCTTTCATTCAAATCAGTTTCCAATTTCTTATATTCTCAAAGATCTATTTATTGGGGAACTCAACATTAGTTATTTTAGGCGCAACTGTACTTTAAGAGGTAATAACGCGCTTCTTGGAGAGAACTGTATTTTAATTAATAATCGAGAAATTTTTTTATAATTAATACCATATTTTTAATTTTTTTTTCTTTTTTATGTATCTATTAATTATATAATTACTTAGTTTTATATAGATGTTTTATTATAGTTTTATGTTTTCTTATTCTGTGTATTTATTTATTATTTTTGTTTTTTGTTGTCTATTTTTTTTAAAGATTTTATCAAGTGTATTTTTCAATTTCTCCCCAAACTGCGTTGCTCTACTAATTATTATTATTATAGTTTATTGTAATATTACAAGAAGACTGAGGACTTAATTCTAGTACAGAATATTTCTTTTTATAGCTAGATCAACCAAGGCTTTCAAGCTAGTTGCTCTACTGATATTTTTAATGATAATTGGTACCTCATTCCATAATCGAAAAGAATTTCTTAAAAATTGTTTACCGTGGATCTGGTCATCAGCTTCCCGTAGAAGAATCAAGGGTTAATTGTAGGTAAATTCCAGTCTTTCCTTTAACCAAATTCGATCTAAAAACTAGACTTAATAAATAGTTCTAGTACCATAAACCAAACGCCATAAAACCCAACCAAAGCGGCCAGAGAAAGGGTCATTAAACTCGAACGGTTTTGTGTGGAGGCGGCCCGAGGTCTTACCAATAAACTTGATGTATGGCCACGATTACCAAAAGACTAAGTCCCGCTTTCTATACAAATCGCAACAAGTGAAGCGTACAATAGATCGAAGAACAAAGGCCACTAACAGCTCGGCCTCAACAGTTGGCAATTATAAGAAGCCCAAAACCCAGGGCGCATCCTCCACTGGCATTTGCGGCATGCCACGTGTTGTGTCGCTAATTTCATAGAAGTTATTAATTAATGTGTGGTACGAGGCAAAGAAGATTTGGTCTCCAGCTCCTCCTCCCTTGTATCTATGTATCTTGTAAGTATTTGTGGCTGCGGTCATTCCCGTTCCCATTCCCATTCCCATTCCCATTGCCCATTCCCCATTCCCCATTTGTATTCCAATTCCAAACCCACTTGATGTTATGCTAATCGCAGATGGTCGTCGGACTTGGTCGGAGAGGCTGGGGCTAGAGACATGTTCTCTGTATAAAATTAAACATCGTTTGATTGCTTTTGTGTGGCAAAGCATTTTTCTATCTTATTTCGCTTATTATTCCTTTTTGGAGTCGCCGAACATCATTTAAATAAAAGTTGAAATTTCTTCTCAGTTTCAAGAGTTCATTGGCACCTGATGATCCCCTGATCGGGCCCGGGGGATTTCCCAGAAGTGTAAAGGATTTACTCAATCTCTCTGATGCCGTATCCGATCAGCAGGTGCCGCCTGATCGTCCAGTCCAATTATTGCCAAACAATCTGTGGAATGCCCCGCACGTGATTTCGCACTCAAGATAGATAGATAGATAGATAGGGCATACCAGGACACGGTCTATCCCTGGCCGCGGCCTCGTTCTATTCCCGGAACTGCAATTGTTCTCATCCTCCTTTGTTCGCCACGTAGTTGGCTCGGACGTGCCTCCCGCCCCCTTCAGCGGTCTAAAGAATCTTCCCAAAGATGTCAGAAATTGCCAAATTGTCCTACATATGTGCCGCCCATTCCTACATGCCACAGTAATTATGTGCCACAATTGCCGGGCGGAATACCAAACAAAAGACCATCATGCATTTATATTCGCAGTATTTTTTCTGCATTTGATGGGAGATATGGCAACCCATTCAGGCGTGCAACGGGTATGTGATGCAAGGACAACGATGGACATACAATGGGCAGAAAAACCCACAGTTGTGATTTCTCAAGAACTTTATTCAGCATCACAGAAGCGTGTCTTACAGAGGAAAGGGTTTTCAAACATTATTTGTAGTTTTCGTAAAACGAGCTCCATTTGGTAAGGTCTGGTATTTGCTAGAGGCTTGGGATTTGCTGTAAACCAACCCAGAATTGGTCTAAGAAGAGTCCACACCTCGTCTTCTAGGCAGGATTCAGCCATTTGGCTATTTTTATGGTGTTTTGTGGTGTTGCTCCGTGAACTCTGACTGAGCCTGCCACAGGGGCTGGGCCTCCCTTTTCTTGATGCGTTCCTTGGCCCAAAAGACCTTCGATGGCTTGTAGAATGAGCCGCCCGACCTCATCTCTTTTCTGTTATAACAAAATCTCAATTTAGCAACTCAGCAGATTGCAATCAGCTTCTGAGGATCATCAAAAAGGCGTCTATCGTATGCTCCAAATAGTGGTCCATTATTTTGTTGGATTTTCCTTTGGATCTGTGTGTAGCCTTCAATCTGATCTAGATGGCCTATAGATCAAAGCTAGAACTAGCTAAAAAATAATCAAATATTCTTTTAACTAACTAACTTTTAACTAATTTATTTCCAAAACGCTGCAGTTCTCAACTAAATATTCTGCAAAAAAGGATGCTATATGAAAATATTCTACATCCGATATTCTACAATATATTTCCGTTTAACGAATTCCCCTGAGACTCCCCTGAGATTCCCCTGAGACTGTAATTCGAATCCTTAGAAAAGAAAAAGAATTTCTGTTGCAGCAAAAGAAGAAATATAATTATGTAAGAATTAATTTAAGACAATTATTTAGTGATTTATTATTATTATCATTATTATTATTATTATTTATTTATTTATTTTCAATATTATTATTATATATTTATTTATTTTTATTTGTTTTCATGCTCTATCCTAGCGCTTATTATTATTATTATTAATATAATTATTATTAATATAATTATTATTAATATAATTATTAATAATAACATTATTATTAATATTATTATTATTATAATTCTTAATTATTTCCTATTTAGTGAGCGAGAATATATTCATTTCGCTTGACTCTCTGACATCTTCTTGTCTTTTGGTGGAACAATCTTTCCATGCGACTTTCCCTCGTTTTGAAGACCTACAAGGAATCGCCAATTTCCCTTGTTTCCATTCATTCATGCATTCCCCAGCCAACCCTTCCCCTCTCCCTCTGTCGGGCCAACAATTTCTCAGACCATAACTTTTAGTTACTCACGAAAGTTTTCCAGCGAAGCTGGTGAATAATGTGCAGGGAGTTGTCTGATCGTTAATGAGAAAACTCGCAGATGCAATCGGAATTAGTTTGGCTGCAGCACCAGCCCCAGCTCCAGCTACTGCACAAAAAGATGGCCAAGATGGGCCACTGCCAGTGCCACTGAATCGGAATCGGAATTGGCAGGAATTGGCAGGGACCGAAAGTCAGGACTGCGGAAAGGCGTTGAGCATTCAATGGCAGTGAGTCAGCAGGCCCGAGGACGAGTAGCGTCGGTAAACAGGAAACAGCAGAAGCAGCAGCAGCAGCAGCAGTCAAGCCTCATGGCCTGCAGCGCGAAATGTTGCACCAGGCACACACAGACACACACACACACACACCGAGAGATACTCAGAGATTCGAGGGGCATCGTAAAAATGATTTTTTATTTCTTGCACGGCCACAGAGAGGGAGTAAATGTCTGAACAAATTTGGACTGCAATGAGCAGAAAACAGCAATGGAAAGGAATGGCACCAGATTACAATGCCAGGAGACGGGGCTACGGGGCCACGGGGCTGCCTAGTCGTTAGAGTCGCTTGAGATATGGCAAAACATTGAGCAAATTCTGCAGAAGAAGATACAGACGACGACGACGACGACGACGACGACGACGACGACAGGCAGATCGACCTTGAAAAAGGCAGCAGCAGGCGCTACACACACACAGAGACACGAGGGGGGGGGGGGGGGGGGGGGGGGGGGGAGCGGGAGCGGGAGAGAGTGGCCCAGGGCCCAGATCAGAAAACGAGTTTCGCCACCAGACGCTCCAGCGTGCAACTGTATGCGAAGTGTATCTAACAGATACGTGTATCTGTGGGAAGCAGCCAAGGCGAAACTCGGTCTTTGTGCCAATAGAACTTAGAATGCGGTAGGACGCTGCCGTCAGACGCCAGATACCCTCTACTCTGCCCGAGGGTATAGCAGGTGTTTGATAAGCAGATATTTTGGGCACTAGAAACATAGCCTCCATGTGTAGAGGGTATTCCTCGCCTCGACTACTGCCTGCTTGTTGTTGATGAGGATTTCGCTTTGTGGGGCACTGCAGGAAACGATATTGTTGCCCCCAAACCCCTCTATGGCATCCCCCCCCCCCCCCCCCAGTCCAATACTGCAACAATTGTGGGAAATGGGAGCAAGCTCCAAAGCTTCTAAACCCGTTCGCATATGCTTCTTTTTTTCTTTGTATTCTTGAGGCTCGGGGGCTGTGTGGCAGGGGGGGCTGTGGAGCTGCGGTGTGAAGTCTGTGTGAGGGCGGCGATATGCAAGATTTGATTTCAACTTCATCTGCACATGGGATTGGATTTGGGATTGTTTGTGCGCCACATTCAGAATTTAATTAACTTCATTTATTCTGCCCGCAAATTTGACACAGATCCCCTTTTCGCCGGACTGTTTGTTGTCCTACATGACACATGAAGGAAATGAGCAAAATTCTGTTGATTTATAGGTGCCATAATGACATCCTTTAGCCCAAGAAATAGTGCGTTTCGGTAGAAAATCACTTGGGAATCTATTTCTTATATATTTCAGCAAAAGCTGAGCCCTTTTTGTGGCCCCCTTTTGCCTCTTTCGAGGGTACAGAGGGGCCTGTACACCTAGATCGAAGAAAACTGGTTCAAAGGAGGCCCCCAAGAGCATATCTCAGACGGTATACGAGCAAGTCAGACGGCTACTTATCCGTTGATCTCGATTCCCTGAAACAGAAACTACTCCCGACTAAGCATTATGGCCTCTGGGGAATCAGGGAATCGGTGGAGCCTGGGTGGGGGGGTGGCTTGACAATAAAGATGAGCGTTTTATGCATCCTTAACTTACACTCTATTTTAATTGCCAGGAGATCCTGAGAGGTCCGGTCCGGGTCCCACACTTGCCACCGATCTCATGTGCAATTAAACAGTCCCCCGGCATCCAGGGGAGGGGGGCAGGGCAGGGGCCGGGCAGGGAGTGCAGGCAAAAGCAAATTTACGTCCGCTGTCAAAAGGCAGCGACGTAGCGTATTTAATATTTTTCAGCGTGTTTTACCTTTTCATGTTGTGTCATCATCAGCATCAGGCCTCAGTCTCAGCAAAAGATACACAGATACACGCACCCCACCAACACACGCGCAGGGATACACTTACGATCCTGTTCCTGGCTCCGGTCTCAGGTGAGGGGAGGCCCAGAGCCGGGCACAAATTTGTACGCTCAACTACAAACTGAAAAGTCTTCAAGTCTTAAAAGCATTTGCAGAAAATCTCGAAGGCGACGGCGACGGCGACGGCGAAGGCAAAAGTAAACACAATAAAGGCATAAAAATTGCGAGTGAACAAAACAAATAAAAATCGAAAGAAATCACAAGTAGGAATGCTAAAAGAGTAGATAATGCGACCCAGAAAATACCCATTAATTGCATATATAAAAATATAAATAATATAATATAAAATAATTATATAATATAAAATAATTATATAATATAAAATAATTATATAATATAAAATAATAATATAATATAATTATTGTAATGGCAGTAATTATGCTCAGATTTTATTGGATATTTAGGATCAAGCAACAAGCAGTATCAATTTTTTTATAAATTTTCTTAAAAATATTTTTTCTATATTTTGTATATTTTTTATATTTTTCTACATTTTTCAATATTTTCTATAATTTTTTATATTTTTCTTTATATTTTTTCTATATATATATTTTTTTGTATTTCTATATGTGCCTATATTTTCTCTACATTTTTCAATGTTTTTCTATAATTTTCTATATTTTTCTTTATATTTTTCTTTATATTTTTTCTATATTTCTATATGTTTTTTATATTTTTTGTAAATTTTTCTAAATTTTTCAATGTTTTTTCTATAATTTTCTATATATTTCTGTATAATTTTTCAATATGTTAAAATTCTACATTTTTCAATGTTTTTCTATATATTTCTATATTTTTTCTATATTTTTCTTAATTTTTCCATATTTTTCTATATATTTTTTCTATATTTCTATATTTTTCGAACAAACTATTGTTTATTCGTACTGTAATGTTTATCCAATCAAAAAGAATTTGTGTAGATAAGATACCATATCTATTGGTGTTCAATATCTTCAAAATTGTGAATACAGTTTTGATTTTTTCAGAGTCCATAAATTAAGCACCAAATTAATTCTAACAGTCCTCAAAAAAGGCCACAAAACTCTTCTTCAGAGTACCAATAGTACTACAATTAATAATACTAATAATAGTAGTGACTAGTAGTACTACTACTAGTACCAATACTACCTTAAACCCCCCAATCAAAGCCGCCTAGTGTGCATCCCATCATACCCTCTCGAACACTCGAAAATGCAAGGTATCAAAAGGAGACGCGAAACAAAATGCTGATGCGGATTTTGTGGGGAGTGGGGAGTGGGGGTGGGGGGTGGGGATCTTCAAAGAGTTGCGGGGTATAGCTGGAGTATGTTGTTTTGTATCTGTGCTGCTCATTTGCACTTGGAATACAAAAGATACATTTTCGTAAGACCATTTTGACATGACAAGATAACGACAAGCAATCCGACCAAGCGGACTCACCCGAAAGCCGCAGCGAGGGGGACGAAGAGTGGACCCAACTGTTGACAGAGACAAGGGGGCGGGGGGGCAGGGGGGTACCCGCTGTACCCGCTCATTGGCTCCTGGCTCCTCTCCAGTCCAGTCCTGTCCCGCGACCTTTGCCTGAGTGTTTCGTATTTTAATTTTCATTACGGCCACCTTCGCTTCCCCTTCCCCTCCACCCCCCTCTGCCGCTCCATTAAAGGTTCTTGAGAAGCTGCGCCAGCGACGACGTCGACGACGACGACGTCAACGCAGGCAGCACAAAAGTGAGTATTTCCAAGAAATTGCAAATTATTTTTGAGCCGAGCGCCTGCGCCTGCTTCTCAGCCACAGCCACAGCCCGAAGCTGGAGCTGGAGCTCGAGAGAACCTGGTCTGGTCTCCCATGCTGCCTCCCCAGTGCTCATCACATGACTGTCCCGGCGCAGGAGAGACGCAGCAGCAGCAAAAGCAGAAGCAGTCGAAGCCGCAGCCACGGCAGCCGCCGCCAAAATGAGTTAGCATCCCAATCCCCGACTGGCTTCGCTGTCTGCCTCCGAGTGGTACCTCCTAGTAGTACAGAGGAAGGGTATATTGTGTCAGTGGGGTGTAAGCCACAAGCAGAATAAAGTGGGGTGTCTGTGGGTTGGAAAACACGTCGAAGACTTTGAGAATTGGAAGCACAGGTACCATTGGATGATTCAAGGTTTCGGGATATCATTTTGGGAATCGAGAAAAAGCTGTGGTACTCACGGTTTTAAAGATGTGAAGCTTGTCTTTGGTGGAGTCATTTATTAGGCTATAATTTATAGATCTTTGAATAATCATCAAGATCTGATGAATCTTATAGCTAAAAGAAGGAGTAAGGCGTTTGGAGGTACAGTCCTGGACTTAAGTGTTGGCACAGTAGTAGCTTCTCGGTTTACTGCAGTTTTAAGAGCTTTTCCATCACGATTTAAAAAAAATAATAATTTCAGCCGATAAAACAATCAATTTTCTATCAGATAGATTTATTATAATAAGCGTAACCTTATTAAAATATTTTTACATTGTTTTAATCAATAAAAGGTCTAAATATTGTCGTTAAAAAGTCTACCATAAAAGTATACTCTATTTTAAACTATATATAGGGGTTTTCTTTGGATTTCCATACCCTTATCCAAGTCGAAGAGGATCTGGTACAAACCTACGGTAAAGATGATACATCTATCCACCGAAAATCGTACCCATCGGAGAATTTTTTCCCTTAAAATGAATTTAAGAATTTTCCTTAATTTCTATATTTTCCAGAAATTCAAGCACTACCAATTCTCACTGTTATGAAAACCCACCCGATCACTGGGCATCCCCTAGTCGGTATATTACCTATGTATACAGATCACATTTCTTGCATCTGTATCTCTCTGTGTGCATGTGTGTGCGTGTCTGTCCTTTGAGCGAAACAAATGCCCAGATACTTTTGCCCATTGACACTCTCTGCGCTCCTCTGGCCTCTTTATGCTGCTGCCTCTGGCTCTGTCCTCCGTCCCCAGTCCCCAGTCCAGCGGCCATCGCCATCAAGTGCCCCAACATCGGTCTCGGTCTTGGTCCCGACCCCGTCACTGCCCGCGTGGCTCCCTCCATAAAGTCGTGTTTATGCCTTCTCATAAACATTTTTATTTTAATGATTTTTATTATTGCGCACATTCGTTACTTTTTATACAGACCGGCGAGGATCAGTTCACTTCGTGGCACCGCGCAACGAATTTGATTCTGCCGCCGTGTCCCCACAATTGTGTCCTGTCCTGGCCAGATCTATACCGTCCTCTACCTGTTGGCCACTCTTCTTGGAGGCTGTGGATATACAAATTTATATGTTTACTTATCGCCGAGTATCATATCTGTAGAGGTAATGCATGGGCGGGATATTTCAAGGATTTCTAGAAGAGAGATAATCCCCAGAGCGGGCTGGTGTTTCAGAGGCCACAATTGGAGTTTAGATGGGAGTAAAGGATCCTTGAAAATGTGATCTCTATAGCCGTACGATGGGATAGTAAAATCCCTAGAAGAAGATATAAATTAATATTTATGTACAATATTCCATTAGAAGATGCTCTTTTCTATCTCTTATTTCCCCAAAAACTCGCCAACTCCAGGCCCCAACGCATACCCCCAAGTACATGCCCCATGTACAGACCTTGGGTTTGGGTTTTACCTTCCCTCTGGTGGCGACTCTGGATGCAGACGCAGCATTTGCCGGCAATAAAAATTAATTTACGTTCGATTGCAAAGTTTTCGCCTCGGTCCGAGC
Source organism: Drosophila miranda (assembly GCF_003369915.1). Lineage (NCBI taxonomy): Eukaryota > Metazoa > Arthropoda > Insecta > Diptera > Drosophilidae > Drosophila > Drosophila miranda. Next base: position 21,961,923 of record NC_046677.1, read on the forward strand.
GCCGCCACCGACGCTGTCGTTGATGACACATAAAATGCCACATTTACGGCCCCTTAAGATCCAACTCTTGTCTTTGCCCCCCACCCCCACACGCGTTCACTTCGCAAAAAAAATGGCGTCTGCCCGGTTTTGCGTACTTTTTGCCTAACCCTAAGACAAACACCGACAGCGCCATTGCAGAAATGGCCCTGGAGCAGTTGTTGGCCAGTTGGCTTAATACCGCTTCCCCCCGCAGCCCTCTTCCAGCTCCAGACTGGTGGAACCTTTCCAGGAATCGGGGGACCGCACACCGCCTGTGCCGGCTGGCCTGGCTGCGGCTCCAGTCCTGAACCTCATTGCTTTGAAGTTTTGGTGGTTTGCCTGCCAGAAATTAATATCTCATTCGATACCCAAAAGGCACTTTAAAAGATAGGCAAAGGCTTTGAAAGATTGATCTTTTCTCAATGGATAATTTAAAAAAAAAAAAATTCGTTTACAAATAGCAAATATTCGTTGATCAGTGTAACAGGAAACACATCTCTCGGGAGTTCTTATAACTATAATGGCGGGCATTTAATCCCAACCATCCTAACAGTCCATGGCGAATGTGGAGAAGACCCACATCAGACCGGGAAACAAATTGAAAGGCGCCGAAAGGCATTAGCTGGCTAACAAGATTAATATGAAAAAATATAATAAAATATAAATATATTTTGGAAGAGTGACAGGGATACGTCTTAAAATGATTCCTTCTTTGGACTTTACTGCAAGTCAGGCTTTATATTTATCTATCTGGGCATATCTTGGAATAGGCTTAGTGTTTAGACTAGGGTTTATTATAGTGCCCCCCGTGGGGGAAGCTAACGGCGCGGGGCAGGCGGCCCACACTGGAGTCGGGCGTTGGATGGATTGGCCACTGCTGTGGGGGCGGGGGCTGGGGCCACTGTTGGTGCGGCGGCTGGTTTTTGTGCGGCTGGTTTTTGGGCGGCTGGTTTTTGGGCGGCTGGTTTTTGGGCGGCTGGTTTTTGGGCAGCGCCGGTAAAGGGCACAGCACCCTCGACACTGGCAATCGAAAAGTCTGGATGAATCTGTGGCGTAGTCACGTGCACGTTGCCCGCCGGAGTGGCTGGCTGAGGAGGAGGCTTGCTGGTTGGTTTGGCCGCCACAGCCGCACCCCGGTGGCAGGCCACCATTTTGTTCAGCTTGCTGATGGCGGACTCACGCTGGGAGTCTACCACCATGCGCATGGCCTCCTGGTCGCCCGACATGGCCTTCTCCAGCGAATCGGAGCCCTCGTCGATGAGCACAAAGTTCATCACGTGGGCATGGGTGCCCGGCTTGATGCGATAGATGGGCTTGCCGGAATCGCCGCCACTGGCATTGGAAATCGATGGAATATCGACCACCTTGGCCATCTCCCCCCCCACCTGGAACACCGATGAGTGGCCGTTGACGAGCACCGGCTTGGGTATCACGTACGGCGACGACACGAACTGCGAGCACTTGCGCTTGGTCTTCTCCACAACGGTGGACACTGTGCATCCAGGTGCCTTGCATCCGCGCGACGCCAAGTGCCCGCCGGAAGACGTCGTGGTCGAGGCTGCACTGCTGTTGGGTGTGCCGGGGGTTCCAGGCTGCTGCTGCTGCATCTATGAAAAGACAAGGAATCCATAAGCCCTCAGCTACCGGCAGGTCTCAACCATTACCAACCTTTGCAATATGGCGTACTTCCGATTTAATTGATTAAAATGTAATAGTTTGCAAAAATTTCGCGTCGTAGGTCCAATGTTTGCCCGAAAAAACTGCAAATGGCCTAGCGCGTTGTGGGAAACACCAAAGCGCGTTTCCGAAAATACCAAAAATACTAGCAGCGGCGTGCGCATGTCGATAGACCGATAAATACTTAGGCGCGCAAGGGGAAATTTGAAAATCAAAAAGTGCACGCCCAAAAGGAAATGCTACATTTGTATCTCGGAATCGTAAAAGTGCGCCGTGCGTGGGTGCAATGACCACTGGCGTGACCTCGAAACAGGCCGACAGCGACACCCGCTTCATTTACATTCCAAGTACTTTAAAAAAAACAAATGGACAGACAACGCGAGTCGTTAAAAGATGCGCGCGCTCGCATCTCAAGCTCTGTGGCCGCTAAAAAGCTGTTTTAGTGCAGCGATTGCGAGTGGAACTGAGCTGAACTGTCCAGCCGCCAGCTTCTTTAATTTCCACTCGTCAATCATCCATCCCAGTCGCTCAAAGCGAAGCCAGAACCAGAACCAGAGCCTGCATCGGCCACAATAACCACATCAGAGTTGCAGCCTCATTGTTGGCTCAAATGAAATAATTACTTTAGCATACAGCATACGACGACTGGGCAGGCCGACTGTCTGGCTCTCGCTCTTCGTGCATCTGCATCCTTAGTCATGGCCAATATATCGACTCGCATTAACAACGACAACAACAGAGGCAGCGGCTGAGGCAGCGGCTGAGGCTGAGGCAGCGGCAGTGCAATAAAATCCTCCAACACGAGTCCGGGAATAATAAGAAATGAAATGCCATTTATTAAGCATTAATAAGTGCAAGCTTCCACGTCCATCCATCCTCCACAGATCCACACAGATCCTCCATGCACTTGGACCCCATCTGACTCAGCATGCGATGCGATGCCTGTGGCCATCCAGCACTCTGCTGGCCAGCCCCCCTTTCAGGCATCCGTCTCGACCAGCCATCATTTTGGCCATAAACTCTCGTCTCGGTACGAGCCTGAGAGGAGGCCACAACTGGCATCTGGGGGTGTCAAGATGTTAAAGTAAACTCGCTCTGCCCGATAACACATTCAATTTGTTTGTTCTAGGCTGGGGGTTTAATGGAGGGGATCTTTTAATCGAATTCCAGTGCAATCACAACGGAAGTTTCCGTACTTGTACTCCGAAATACTCTTGATGCCTGTGACTAATCAGAATGCACGACGAGTGCCTCCTAAAGGCATTCGAAAGATGGAAAAAAAAACACCATAGAGTGGAGGCCAGTGTGGAAACCGAAGGCTGAGATACCCTTGAGGATCCACCCCTGCTACCTGTACGAAGAAAAGGTCTCCGATCGGCTGTGCCAAATCAGAATACCCTCTTGGAGGGCATACAATATATACTTCATACGAAAGAGCATCGGCACCTGCAGGGTTAACTTAATTAAATTCCATTGCGTTTGGGCTCAGAAATTCGCGCAACATGGATGCAATTATGAATTATAAAATTAATATAAAGCTCACTTAACATGCAGGACGAACATGTCGACGGACAGCGGAAATATTTCCAGGCCCAGACACAGACCCAGACCCAAAGCTGGCCACAAAATATTCTTTTCAATCCCTGCAAATGGCTCTTCGGGCTCGAAATATAATTACAGGGAACGCATTAAGAGTACAAACTGAGAGTACAGTGGAGACTGGAGTGTCAGTCAAGGGTCCACTGCATTCCATGTTTCGTTCGTTTCAAGGCTGCGCCAGTAGTTTGTATTCAATGCGGGAGAGCTGCAAGTATTTGATGAACAATCAACTTTATTCAATAAACCTTTTTATGAGTCCACAGCACAGCACAGCACAGCACAGCACTCAGACATCTGCATATGTTTCGTGTGTAAAACTGTTTGTCATTGAATGACTTATGGCTAAAACTTAAAGACTTAAAGACCTACTTTGTGGAAGAGGGAGTTTTATTGTGGGCAAAGATTAAGCAGCTCCCTAGGCTACAGATATATCGATTACTGGAGGGTCCACTCCCTCTCTTTGGGGTCTTATTTTACGGTAAGCCCTACTGAGAGCGTTGTGACCTTGTGTTTGGTGAGAGAGAGCAGTACAAAGACCCCCGAAAAGAGAGCGCTTTGTGGTAGAGGACTAACTAATACATTGGCATCATGGGTCTGCAGTGCACGAATAAAACGCTGGACTGGTAGCCGACCCATTAGAGGTACCAAGAGTATTTCAGTGGACATTTTAGATTAGGAAAATATCGGTTAATGCTTCTGATTCTTTGTGGTTAGTTCTGTATTAGAAAGGATGAGCTACTGAGCTTTTTCAGCAGCGTAGTTTGCGATCTATTAAATGATAATTTGATGATTGTTGGGTTCAGTATATGCCTGGTTTATTGTGGTGTGCCTTACAGTGTATCTGACACAGGTGTGCGGATGGCTTAGCCATAGAATTATGATTAGCGATAGAGGATCGCCTTTAGATCGATACAAGACGCGGGGGGAGGTTCAAGCCTGTGTCGGACTGTAGATCTATTCTAAAACGATAGAAGAGACTAAATTCAAGGGCAGGCGGCCCGAAGCCGAAGCTGAAGCGGAAGCCGTGCCCTAATGCTAGTGAGAGCGCGACAGATCGAGAGAGCGATCGCGCATTGGCTTCTGCATATGTATATGTTCATATCTGTGTATAGATTGCAGTGCGGTACAGTGGGGAGTGCAAGGAACAAACAATAGTAGGGTTTTCCTCTATTGGGTTTCTCTACTCTACTGGTTCTATTGGGTCTAATAGGGTTTTCTCTCTAGTGCTTCACCACCGACTATGATATATGGATCATTGACCAATATCGGGCTGTATAACCCAACAAATATATTTATTGTAAATTGTTTAAATCTTTTAACCTTTTACAAAGTCCATAAGTTTTAAGTTTTCGCCAGTCAGATCTTCACAAATCCAAGTACTCAATGCTCTTACGTGGCAGTGCAGCATTACACATCACCTCTTCCCACAATTTCGACCACGAACAGGGACGGGCCCTGGCAGAGGTAATGATTTCTTTGTACCTGCACTTGGACTGGACCCTCGTCAATGCTGATCGATTCGGACAGTTGGCAAAGCTCTGAGGTTTTCGGGCGAGTCATGGCCTCTTACACGGAATTTGGCGTAATGAGAAAGTATTAGTCGCTGTGCGGGTGGGGCGTGGGGCATTGAACTTCTGCCTTTTCGGACAGCCAGCGGTTGCAGGTGGCAACCCTGGGCAATTGCGACTACCCTGAGGGCAATGGGGCGGCATCTGCACACGTCTGGGCCCTGTCTGCAGCAGCAAACGAGTTGCCTTCTTCTTTTCACTTTATTTTATTGGGTTTTTATTTTGGCAAAAACAAAAAATTGCATTCCTCGTCTGCACATGACATCCATTTCGGCGGCACCAGTAGCAGGCCCCAAGAACAGCCAGCCCCGGCACAAGATGTGCTTATAATACAAGTTTCTGAATAAATATGAGACGCAGCTTGGATGCTCTCGAGGTGCGGGAGACCTTTAAAGATCAGCCCCATTCAAATTGGCGATAAATCTGAAGAATTCTTCTTGTTTTGCTAGCAAGAGATGGGAAAATATATTGAGCTAATTTGGATCTATTTTCGATAGTAACTTTTTGAAGGAAAAGACCATCTTCTTCGAGGGAACTAATGTTCTTACAAACTTCCTATCTGTAGATATATGTAGATATTTCCATATATGTAGCCTCAATCCTACTTTTAAGCCTGCGTCTGGTCTCCTCATCACCAAAAATATTGACGCAGAAAGTCCAGGAATTTTATATAGTTTTTAAAATCCCTCTTCGTCTTAGCGATTCAGGAAAACTGACTTCAAGAAGTCTTGAACCAGCTCCAATCTGTAGTTCTCTGTAGGACCCGAGTCTGTGCCCTTCACGGTCTTAATTGGAAGCCTTCTAGAGGTCTTCCTTCTTCTGGGAGAAGGCTGCGTCTCTTGAAAGCCGCAGGATTTGCCCTGGACTTCTCTTTCTTCACGGTCTTCTCTCCCAAGCTAAGGGGGACCTATCTCCCCCTGAAGACTGTCCGCCCATAGAGCTATCTCTAAACCAAGATACTTCTGCTGTGCCCCCTAGCAATCTCCCAAAACAGCAGATACCCCTTGGAAGGGTATTCAAAAGCCTCCAGGGCCCTCCTCCGCCCCTCGCTGTACTTGAGTTTGATCAAGTGAACAGCCAGCGAAGACACTCCGAGGCTACGACGACGACGACTTTGTTGTTGTTGTCGTCGGTGTCTGGCAGGCCGCCTGAAGAACACGAAGCACAACCGCAGCGACAACTGCGGCTCCTGCAGTGCGAACCGCGCATGCGTGGCTGTTAGATACACAGCCACACAGATACACACACAGAAGAGCACTTGCACGGGCAGGACAGTGGGAACGAAGCGAAAGCCAAAACAGAGACAAAACAAGAGAGGGAGAGAAAACACAGCAAATGTTTCATTTAACCTTGACTTTGAAATTCTCATTGCAAAACTCAAGAATTTACCCACTCACACATATACATATATATATATGTATGTGTACATGTGTGTATTAGCGGATACTCGTTTCCACTTCGCGCCCGACAATTCGGGTATTTTATATTTTTGCGATTTCCTGTTGGAGCTGCAATTTGGAATTTGGTTACTTATCTTTTTGATATCCTCTGCCCTTCCAGATGAGAGCTGCTCAGAACTTCGAGGAGCGGCACTACCACTACCAGCGGCACTTTAAGGCACTATAAGGCACCCAAGACCAGGACCAGGACCGGAATCGCGGGCAGAGCTCACAGGCCCACACCAGCCGCCAACTGCAGCACTTTTGTACGCCGTGAGAATTGCGGAACCAACAGGTAAATATACATGCTATATTTCTAGGAATATTTCCATATTCTTAAAAATTTCTTAAAAATCGGTGGAGCCGTTTGGGATGAGTTTTTATACAAAAACCGTGACAGGATATTTTTATATTTAAATGAAATTCATTTCCCAATTATATAAAATAGTTTTGGATCGTTGTCGATACAGATACAAAAAAGACCGACACGTTAATTCTAGAAAAATCAAGGTCCATCGAGGAAATTCTTTTTGGGCCTTAACAAGGGAGACTGGGATGGGGGGCTTGGGCTGGAGGCTGTTTGCCCCCTAGTTTACCAATAAATGTGTAATATATGATAATATATTGCAACGAATAGAGCTTAAGTAGGCTGCCAGAGGCCAGTTTATATCAGAAATAGTCTGTTTTGCCCAGGAAGTCTGTTTTGTTCTTTGGCAGAACACACGAAAAACCTTTCGGGAAATAAAGTCTTCCTATTTAAGTAGAATCCCCAATCCGAAATACGAATTGTGGATTACTATTTCATTATGTTTTGTATTTAAAGCCCGCATATTGACTTAATAAATGGGTTTTTTCTCTCGGTTCCAATTTCCTGAAAGGTTGCAATAAATGCATGTCACTCGTTCCACTTTGGAGTTGGCAAACGCGAGATTAGTGGTCATGAACAGGCCATTCTTTAAGGACTTCCCTCCCCTCCTCTCCACTCCCCTCCTCACCCCTCTCCTGTTCCAGCAATGACCCACAAGCATCGTCGTAGCCCGAAGAGCTTTGCTTCCGTTGAAAGAGCATCCGCCGACTCATGCACCCATTGGGGCCCCCTCACCCTTTCCCCTCCCTCCCCCCACTGCCAGTCGCCAGTTGAATGGAATTTGAAAATCGATAAATGGCAATAGCGACGGAAATTGCCGTTGCATGGCGGTTGACACCGTGTTAATGGGCCACTTATAACGGCATTGTTAGCGCTGGTTGCATATGGGTGTCCCCCTTTCCCCTCTCCCCTCCCCGCCGCCCCTCTTCCCTCTGTAGTAGGAACCTCCTTCGAGCAGCTGCCGACAACGACACGTGCCAGGCTCCCAAGGGCCTGAATTAAGGCTCGACGGTGTTCGTTCGGCCGAGCTGTTGCTAATTAAATTTAATTTAAAACAAAGCTCGGCATTTCGTCAACGTTGCCAAGGGGTGAAGGGGAGCGGGGAGCGGGGAGGGGAACCCTAACTCATAATTGACGACTCGACTGCTGGTGGCAAGGGAACAATGTCTTAAATTACCAGAGAGACGGCGGCCTGGACAGGGACTCCAAATTAGATGCAATAAAAAATGTTAGAGCAGATCGAAGGGGAGGGGATCGGTGGCAAGGATCGAAGGGGAGGGGATCGGTGGCAAGGATCGCTTGGCGAGCGGTAAGGCTCGTGTGGTTGGTGCCCGTCCAGCCGCTAAGTACCGAGACATGTTTTTGCCTTTGGTGATGTTCGGGGATCCTCCTTCGCGGCCACAGGAGCAGAGCCAGGACCCAAGAGCAGCTGTGCTGGAGTAGTCGGGCAGCCTCTAAGCCCAGGCAGGTGCAGGCTCGAGCCAGTTCCGTTTAAAGGCTGCTATCTGCAAAAACAAAGGCAAAGCAAACATTGAGGAAGATATGCCGAAGGAGGAGCCACAGGAAACATTCAAATCTAACCTCTTGGAAGTATTGGCAGATACATCTTTGAATCCCTACTCCTGCGTTTGATTCATTGATCTGTCTCCCCGGCGAGTGCTTCTTCAATTGGAGTTCCAGTTAAGATGTATATCTTGGGGCCATGTCTGGCGCACAAAGGCCAAGTATTTGTTTACCGTTAGAGCTTGTGTGGGGCAGCAATCAAAACGGCCTCTTGCGCTGTTTGCCCCACTTTGAAGGCCAGCGGCAGAGCAGCGGCCCGGCAGCGGCACAGCAGCGGCACGAACCCTATGATTAAAATTTAGGTCTGGCCCGAAACAGGGGCAGGCGGATCATCATGTGCATGCGCGTAATTGCCCATCCCAATCCAGAGATCCAGCGATCCACCGATCCAGCGATCCTTCTCAAATTAAAGTTTACTCTCGACGGAGCCCAGGGCTAAAAATAAAATAAAATAAAACACAAAATACCTGCGAGGCCGACACAAACTTAGATCCAAAACAATAGCACGTTTGATGGGGGCTTTGCATGGGGGAACGGTTTGTTTTGATCAACAAATTGTATCTTGTATCTGAATGCTTCAATTACGTGGGTTTTTGTACAGTTCGATTCGATGCTAATGATTGGTAGATCTTTAAAAATAAACAGGGAAATGTATCTTTGAATTATTATTATTGGTTCTTCAATCCCAAGTAACAGAAATGCAGGAAAACAAGGGCTAACGTCTGCAATTTATAGAGATATTCATGCTACAATTAATTCTTTAAAAAAACTTACAAATAAGTTTGGAAATAATCGAAAAAGTTGGGACAAATCTGGCCTTGGGAAGCATTATATCTGGGACTTGTTTCGATTCTCAGAAATGTGGGGCTGTGCTTATGCCAAATGGAAGTCCACTGTCTTTAGTTCCTTTAGACAATTTCATATTTTCAGCTTGTTCCCAGAAAACTGTAATTGTTTTATTTGCATAGGATCCGATGCCATTTGATTGGGTTTCGAGCGGAGTTTCAATTTATGCACTGCACAACACAATTTATGATTGCTTTTTGAAAGTCAATTAGAATTTCCATAGCTACTGCCGGCAGCAGGTCAAACGGTCAAAGTTATGACATATCCTCCAAATAAATTCCCGAAATATTTACATATTTTGGCGACTAAGAATAGCAGTTGAAGGAAACCTGCCTAACCATGGCTTTTGTGTTTTGTTTCATATAAATCATAATACCGAATATGTATCTTGTTTATGTTTCTTGTTGATCTTTTTAGTTTGAATTTTGGCGCCATTGAAATTATAGTATTTTTGAAAATACGGTAACATCTATTAAGGTATATGTTGCGAATTTTGTAAATGTAGATATGTTGCAAAGACAGAAGATGTTCCGCAATACATTCGTTTTGTTTGAAGATGTTGCGCACTAGGTGGCGCTTTGGCTGGATCGATTGTAAAGAAATGTCATCGAATAAACCGAATTATCGAATTTTGAATTTAAGAGCAGGTGTGATGGTTAAAAAACTCCTAATTCGTATTTTTTTAATGGAAAATACTAATTAATTTTATGTAAATAGTTAGTCAAATATTAAATATGCTGTTTTTATAGTATCCTCAGTAAAACCAAGAGCTAGATCGGTTATTGTATCAAATAAAAATATAAATAGTGGTCCTCCGAGAGTTTCAAGACTTTCAGATTGTAGATTCCAAATCATTATCCAAGGAGCTATGTATATAAATGGATTAAATCTACTATTGATACAGAATATGTGCAATAACATTATGATATGTACTTGTAATTTTCCAAAACTCGCTATTGCATCGCAATATCGCCCATTTTGAGGTCACAAAGCCCTTAAAGAGCGTCGAAAAACCATGCATTAAATGACCAATTAACACTTTTCCAATCACCTGTGCACAGCAATTAAATATAAAGATTGGCTGGCAACTGTCTAGAATTGAAGTCAACCTCCGCCCGGTACCCCACCCCGCAGCAAATTCCGGCCCCCTTGAACACCCACGATCGGACTTTGGTTTGCAGTTTTCTTCGATCGAAATTGCCAACTGCTAAAGTCAGAAACTGCAGACTTTCAGTTTGAAAACCCTATAAAGAGTAGACCTTTGGGGGAGACAATTATAAGTTGAAAGATCCACTCGAAACCATGAAGACCGTTGCCTTCCTCGCTGTCGTTGTCCTGTTCGCGGCCTTCGCCTGCGCCTCCTGCTCGAGCTCGTATGCGGCTCCGGCCCCGGCCGCAGCGTCGGCCTCCAGCTACTCCTCGCTGCCGGCGCCGCCGTGCCCCAAGAACTACCTGTTCAGCTGCCAGCCCAACCTGGTGCCCGCCCCCTGCGCCCAGCAGGCGGCGCCGGCCGCCTACGGCTCGGCGGGGGCCTACACGGAGCAGGTGCCCTCCTACATCGGATTCGCGCCGTACCAGCAGCTGCAGCAGTACCACCAGCGGATCGGCAACGCAGCCCTGATCGACGAGCTGCGCAGCCTGGGCCAGGGCATCCAGGGGCAGCAGTACTGAACGAGGGACCACACCACTCTTCGGCTCTTCGGAGGAGTAGCTTAGCTTAGCTTAGATCTGCATACAAATATATACATACTATCCCCTGCATCGATAATGAAACTGTTTATTGTAAAATGTTCTCAATTGCTGGCTCTCCGCTCTCTGCCTCTCGCTGGGGTTTTGTCAATGGATGCGGTGCGGGTGCCAAAAAAATATTGTCAGTCGAAATTGTTGTCTTCTCTGTGGTCGGTCTCGCTCGGTTCGGTACGCTCTGAACTGGTCTATATATCGAGCAGTGGATCCTATATATATATATCTATAAACCCACCGCCATTGATTACGATATTCTGTGCATATTTCCAGCATTTGTGGCCATTACTCGGTCGGTGTGGATGGTGTGGCAAGTGCTCCTCAATCGCTGTCATGTGTCCGGCTCTGGCTCGGGCCACAGCATGACCCAATTCTTGCCACATGTGCCTGTGTGTGTGCCTGTGTCTGTGTGTGTCTCTTGGGCATTTAACGATTGCCATTAAGGCACTTGGCCATAACGCCTGAGTGTTTGTTTATATTGCGAGCGTTTCCAAAAATGATTGCATAATTTATTTCGCGGACAAAGTGACCCACTCGGCGTCCCGTTTCTGATTATTAACCGCTAGTGATTGTGCTTTTAGCCATGAAGAAACTGCATCTGGGGGCCAAAAGCAAGGCCAAGTCCTACAAGCCCTTTCGGAACAACAAAAACCGTCGGGTAAGCCAATGAATTGAAGATCAGGTTGTTGATGGGCGAAAAACCTATTAACACCCCCCCTCTATCGCTGTCTCTGTCTTTGTCTATGGCTCGGCCCTGCCCCCGGGCCCGGGCGGAATTTTGTATATTTTTATCCACTCGATCGCTCGCTCACCGCTCGCCCAGCATTTCGCTGTTCACGGCGATTTATTCAGACATGTGTATAAATACGAGCCAACAGAGATGACAGTGCATACAGTGCGTTTCAGCACTTCAAGAAGGTGTACAAATATAGGGAAATATTCTTATATTTAGCTTTGAATCGCAGGTACTTAAGGGCAAGGCCAAGGAGGAAATGTTTTATAGAAATTCTTTGGATTGTTTTTCGAAGTTTTTTGGGCTTTTTCTGGCGAATATTTGGTTGGGGCTACTTTTTGTATAAATTAAAATATAATTTATTAAATATATAGCCCTTCAGTGCTCTAAAAATTCCCATAGATCCTTTAATTCTTTGAATTTATTACCCACTGTCTTATATTTTTGTCTCGCACTGTATAAATATATGGTTATAGATATGTAGATCTCATCGCACCCTCTTACTCATCGCCGGAATCCTCCTGCCCCGGCACGGGTCGCGTTTATCCGTAATGTTGATACTTTTCTGGCACTTGTAAACAATTCTTCGGATCTCTGGGTTTTTCCTCGATTTTATTTAAGGGGAGGATTAGGATTACGATTATAAATCAATGGTAAATGAATTATAATCAGAACTATTTAATTTCTGGTAGATTAGGCGATGATTAATTGTCTTGGGAAAATTATGGCTCTCTAAATACTGCTCAAAGCTCTTAAATTTATTTTTTCAAATTGTTCTTAAGTGTTCTACGTAGGATCTATGGTACCTCCTTTCTGGGCCCCTTCTGGGTTCTCCACTGAGGCTCCTTCTACGTTCTAAAAGATGTTTTATTCATTCCTGGCACGAAGAAAGCTCAAAAAAAAATCTATAAAAAAGATTACTGAAAGACTCTACTCCACTCTCATTTTAAGGAATCCATTATCCAAGCCCTCACTATATAAATGTTTTCATATTGCAAATCCAAAGCCCTGACCCACCTTGAAATGCTGTCGTCAAGGGGGGGGTGACAATGGGGGGGTGGGGTCCGGTCAGGTGCCGCGGTCAACGACAGTCACGGGGAAGTAAATTTGCTGACCATGAATATATTTGCTGGGGCCGAGCGATAATATAATTGCACTGGAAGCGCAGCGCGGAACGTTGACCCCCACCCGAAAGGAATGCCAAAGAGGAGGTGGGGTGGGGTGAGGGTAGGGTATCGATGGCAACCAAAGTTCATTAGTAGTTTTGGGCACTCGTTCGATGGAGCTCTTTTGGGCAATCAGTAAAAGGTAAACAAAGAATCGACCCGAGCACACCCATCGCCCAAAAAAATTCCATGGGGAACCGCGAGTGGGGTGGGGGGCGTTCACACACGACCCCCGACCTTCTCTGCAGTCCTGATGCCCCGCCGAAAAGGTAGAGAATCAGCGAAAGAGTGCTCCGCCAACAGCAAAAGTCCGCGCATGTCCAGTGCCTCTGTGGAGAATTGCCACTGCGCAGGCGTCCTCTCTCTCTCGCTCATCTCGCCTGTCAAACTCGCTCTCTCGCTCTCCGCTCGTCTGGAAGTAATCGTTTGCGCTCTCCCTCTCTCTTCCTGTCATTTGGCGTGTGGAAATGGAAAGCGGAATGTTTACGTTACACGGGCACAGTGGGACGCGGAATAAAAGGAATTGAGCTGAACGAGAAATTTAAATTGCAGTAAATTAAGTCTGTTTAAGCATTGTCTGGGTTCTCTGTTTAAACTGAAGCAGATATAGATGGATATAGATATAGAGATTGATAGATATATAGATACAGACAACAAATCGGAACTTTTAAAGTACATAAATTGACTTAAAATACTAAAAAACATTAACATTCTTGAGCTATGTAAAATTCGCTCTTGATAGGTAATATTCTATAATATTCAATATATTATTATGGCAAAGAAGGAATTTTTTTTATGTGTATTTAGTTTAATTTTCAATATTTATTATTCATATTTTCAAGTGAAAAACCAAAACACGTACAGTGCCGGACTTAAGTGGTGGTAAAGCAATAATTTTTGAGTTTACTGATGTTTAAAGAGATTGTCCATCGCGATTCTCGAACGTTAAAAAATTGTATCCAATAAAAGAATATATTTTCTTTAAAATTTGCTAATTTTCATAAATTTATTGCACTATTTCGGCTAAGCGCGCCATGCAGCAGCGCCCCTCGGTCGGTTGGCTGACCTATTGCCTGAGATCCGCGCCTAACAGGCCTCGGCTTGGTGTCAATTGGGCCACTTGGTGGCGCACTTGATACTGCCACTTAATGGTGCAGTGATTGCATATCAATGCCCAGAAATATTTTGAATAATTTTTAACATGTATTTTAAAGCCTGTTCCAAACCTTTCTTTACCTTAAAGTCCATGGCTCTTCTACCAGTTCCACGCTCATTTAATCCCGTGCCTTGTACGTAATGGCAGGCGTGCCACTTATCGCTTTGAAAAGATGTACATACATACATACATACCCGTACAACTGTACCTACATACGGATATAACAGTGTCCAACAGCTGTAACCCTTTTGGTGGTTCGATGCCCGCGGCCCGAATGGCGGGGGCTGCCAACAGGTGGACTCCACTCCCCCTGGTCGGATGTGCCGCCCGAAATGCGGGTGCTATTGATTTTCCCGACCTGACACGGCGACACGCCAAACGATGACCAGCGATGACAGACAGGCCACGATTTTGTTGCTGGAAATAACCCAACTCCCAGCGCACAGTGGCACCAAATGGCGGCGGCGGGTGCTCTTGAAAAGCATTTTGTTTACATGGCCGTGTGGGCCGTGTGGGCCGTGTGGCAGCGTGGAAGAGGCACATTTACGCACTGGAAGAGAGCGAAAGAGAGAAAACTCTACACAAAAGGCAATTCCCGTGGCGGAAAAACCGTTTTCCACATACAGAAACGATTCAGTTTGCGTGCGGAGTAGTATCGAGTGAATGTCGAGGGCGAATCGAATAACGAATCGAGATAAACGGATGTGAATGTTGGACTGTTGGGACTTGGAATTGGCCAAAAAACGGACAAAAGGGAACAAAGTGATAAAGATCCGGGGAATCGCAGGGAATCGGAAAACACACGGCCACGCGTTTAACCAAAAGCATTTTTCGCGACCTCTCCAGCAAGTAACCTCTGGCCCTCCCGCTCCCGCCCGCCCGCGTTTTCCAGTCCGTTTTGTGCATATACTAGAAAAAGTGATGTGATGTGAGCAGAGCAGAGCAGAGCAGAGCAGAGAGCCGCGATTCGACTGACATAAATTCCTATTTTTAAACGGGCAGAGAAAGGCGAAAAACGAAAAAGGAAAAGCGAAAAGCATCGATACGGAATCAATTTGCCTGCCAGACGCTCCAAAACAAAGGGGAAAGCAGCAGCAGCCCAAAAAGGAATTCCTTTCCAGCAAAAGATTCAGGCATTTACACTCGCCTCCCACTCTCCCACTCTCTCTCTCCCTCTCTCTCTCTCTGTCTGTGCGTGTCGGTGTCGGTGACGTTGTCGGTGTTTTTGTACAAGTGTCGTTGTCCGGATCGGATCCGATCTGATCTGTTAGTTAATCAATCCATCATTGCCAAACGAAACTGTGAAACAATAAGTGGAATTATACCTTTTGCTAGAATATACACATACATATATATTTACAACTCGAAGTCGAGGCTCTGACAATTTGCCAGTCGGAGCTCGATACGGGAGTCGCCTTGGAATACCTACCTAATCATTGCCGCCGCCAGTGTCTGCCATCCATCAACATTGCAATCAGAATCGGAATCGGAATCGGAATCATCATTATCATCGGAACATCTGCGGCCATTTGCCAGCTGTGGCATTCGCTGGGGACCAGGAGAGTGAGAGGGAACGCTGTCGCTTACGCACCCTGTCGCCGACAATATCATCAAGATATCTTCATTCGAAGAAGACTACAGGGCTGACAGGCCCATGGTGCAGCGCGCATCATCCTCGGATGCTCCCTCCGTTCAGGGTGGCCAACATCGAGAGTCTCGATTTGGCCTTGGATACACGTCTTACCAGAGTGGATACAACAAGCTCTTCACACAGGTGCAAAAATACAACTTTTGAATAACTTTTATTGGGTAAAAATCGTCACAGTAAAGCCAATCAAAGTTATTCCGGGATTTCCAAGAACAAGAGATTCCAAAATCAGGGACTTTTCTCTCCAAAATTAAGCATTTAACATCCATCTCTGCTTCCTATACGAAATATTTGAGTACGGCTCTGGTTTTCATATAGTTTTGCTTTTTGCGTTTTGCGTTTTCAGCCAAAGCGCTCCATTTTCGTTTAAAGGTGCTCGCGTTTAGGCAACTTTTTGTCCTCGATATATTTCGTCTTCACATTCCCTGTTAAACGCTCAATTTAGTGCTGTTAAGCGCCCAACTCATCCTTTGTTATGCGTAACATCCGATGTATCGATAACCGCCTGGGGCTGCGTCAGCTGTTTGCACGATAACGCAAAGTGTTGTTGCCCTGGCCAATTATTTCAAAGCAAAATTTGAGGTTGGCTTAAAACTATATTTATAAAAAAGGTACAAGCTCAATTGGCTTAAAAAAATTGTAATAAATGAGGCACAAGCTAGATTCCTCTGGTAATTATGCCAAATTGGACGTTAATTCATCAATAAGTCATCTATTTTTATCCTTTTTGCAACTAAGATTTGTTCTGTTGTATAAAAAGTCATGCACTTTTTATTTTGGGTTTTTGCAAATGGAAAAATGTTCCGTTTTGCGTAAAACGGAAGCACTAATTCTTCTGTTTTCAAAGTAAGTCGGAAAGTTTTTTGCCCAAGTGAAGACCTAAGTCTGTCTTAATAATGAGATTTCTGAGAGTATTCTAGTAGAGTGGGGCAATAAATTATAAAAAGTCAGCAATTAACGGATGTGGAGTCATGAACTGGGGAAGAACGTATGTACATATGTTTACAGCTTTACGAGAGTATGTAAGAAGGTAACGAACAGTCCATAAGACCAGTAGAGCCAAGTGGAGAAAGTTCCTCCATAAATTCCTCCATATCGTCATACATGCTTAGGTCAATTTTTTATAAATAGTGCATACTTAATAGGTATTACCTATGTACATATAAAACATACTCGTATGTTCCTTTCCTTATAATGAAATAAATATTTTGTAAGTAACTTATATTGAGCCTGTCAGGGTTGCGAGTACTGCACAATAAAACAGGGGAAGTCTCTAAAAGTTCCCAAAAGTTATCAAAAATGTATGACAGAAGTTTTTAGTTTTAAAACTTATTTGAAACTTCTTAAAACTACTCTTCTTTACTCTTTGTGTGCTCTACATCCATGCTTCTCCATTCAAGCCATTACCCATGTGAAATACCCCACAAATGTGCATTAAAAATTAATATGACCCAATCAATTATAATTATGGTACTCAATTCGTTCAACCTAAATTTGTCTCTTAAATTCAATTATTTATGCCATTCAATAAAGGCATTCCCGGCTGTTGCTTTTTTCCTACTCAAAAAAAAGCATAAAAATGCATTCCTTGGCCCCTCTTTGCTGGCATCGAGCCAATGGAATTTGTTTGGGTTTCCAGATGGCTGCTCGAATGAATTTTCCATCAGTTTTCGCTTGTTTCTGTTCTCAACCGGATTGCTTTTGATCTTTGCAGGGTTCTGCCGACTCGAACTACTCACAACCTTCATCCGATCTGTCGCTAGACGAGGAAAAGGAATCGCTTCGGCGAGAAAAGGAACGTCAGGCCTTAAGCCAGTTGGATAAAGCGAGGGTGAGTACTCTCCAGAGTTCTGCAAAGGAAACCATCTAATGATCCTCTATCTTCTTGAAAAACAGAGCAAACCAGTGGCGTTCGCTGTGCGAACCAACGTAGCATACGATGGCGCTATCGACGACGATTCGCCCGTGCAGGGTGGCGCCGTTTCATTCGAGATCAGGGAGTTCCTGCACATCAAAGAGAAGTATGACAATAACTGGTGGATCGGCCGGCTGGTCCGAGAAGGCAGTGATGTGGGCTTCATACCCAGCCCCGCTAAGCTAGACAACATTCGTATGCAGGTGGGTCCCCGATCCATTGATCACTGATCAGTAATCACTGATCACTAAATCGATTCCTTTCGCAGAACCAAACCAGACCCTCAAGACTGTATGGCACAAAGGGCTCGTCGAGCGGCAATCTGGGCGCCGGTGGAGGCCAAGCAGGTGCGGAGCCATCACGAGGTAGCACACCCCCCACACCTGGTATGACACACATTTCATTCTCCTGATTTCTTTTTGGGCGAGGTTTAATTTCGTATCTATTTGTGAATCGAATTAATTTCAATTTCAATCTAAATCTAAATCTTATTTATTTCCGCCTTCGTCTTCTATGTAATGTTTATCTTTTGTATCTCGTCGTCGTCTACGTCGTCGTCATCGTCGTCGTCGTCTTCTTCCTCTTTCCCCAAAACGATATTTCCGTCTAGAAAAGTTCTCTCTGCAGAACTTCTTCCCCTAGCTCTCTCTCTCTCTCTCTCTCTCCATCTATCTATCTATCTATCTTGTATCTATCTGTACTTTATAGTACTGCATCTGAATAGGTCCAGCTGACGGATGCAGAGACCGACCAACTATCTAACGATGATCCAATGTCCATTGTGATTGGGAAAACTGTTTATGATTTTCATTTTGAAGCGAAACGAATCCGAAACCAAAAAAATGCTCCATGCAAAATTCCCGTAATTTCGTAATTTTTGCGTTTCATCCGTTATATCATGCGACATTCATAAAAAGCAATTGCAATTTGTATGCTTATTGAGTTAACCGGCATAATCCGCTTCTAAATCGACCCTCACTACCCCCCGCCCCACCCCCCAATGGTCTGTCCTAGAACCCGCATGCCACCAACCGAAGGAGTCTTCACCCCACACACACACACTCCCAAGTCAGCTTTCAATCCGTAGCGAAACACGTTACCCCCCGTTTTTTGCCCCCACCCCTCCACCCCTTTTTGTAAATGCTCCTTGTTTCATGGACTGCTTGTGGTTTAACTCTAGCATTAGCCATAGCCAAACAGAACACTATTAAATGCACTTAACTCTCTCTTGTCCAACACTGAAACAACCAACTAACCACGATTATTAAAACACCAACTACAACGCGAGCAAAGATCCCTACAGTACAACACCACGCAAGAAAAAAACAGGTTTGTCTTTGTCTCTCATCAGATATTCAGCAAATCATCTCAAACGCAGAATCTCTTGCTAGACACCCGCCACGCTAGGTACAGTGAGTTTCAGGACTATAAAACAGGGGCAGGAACCAAATGTAGACTTTGCTATATCTGTAGATTAGTTTCCCAAGTTCCACAGGGAATACCCCGCCTATAACTAGCTTGCCATACTCTTTCCTGAATGAATGAAACACGTTTACACGTGACTGGCAATTGAGCATTCAGTTAATAGAAAACAGCTGATCATAGACTGCGATAAATGCAAAATTAGCTTGCCATTCTCTTCCTTTCTTAAATGAAGCTAGAAGGAGTTGCATCATTCAACGTTTACACGTGACTGGCAACTGAAACAGCTGATCATAGCCTGGGCTAACTGTAGCCAATCAGGAGCACTCTAACCGGAATCTTAAAGCCGATATCATCCATTAAATAAACCCTCTCAAAGAGTACAACTTGTCGACTTGAAGACCCCCAATGATTCGACTCGAATGTAGACAAATCTATAAGGGGAAAATGTACCTAATGGCTTTGCTACTCGTATATTTGATAGCAGAAATCTGAGGATTATTTTCCCTACTAATTCCATAGGTACTACCTCGCCAATACCTGCCTTCAATTGCCAATCTAATGGATAAAACAGTCTTTAATTAGCCTGCCAGTCTCTTTCTTTCTTGAATGAAGCATCATTCCACGTTTACACGTGACTGGCAGCTGAAACAGCTGATCAAAGGCAGCCCATCAGGAGCCCTCTAACCAGCACCTTATAATCGTTATCCTCCCTTTAATAAAACCTCTAAAAAACTACAAATTGTCGACTCGATTAAGTCACCCATTGAGTCGACTCGTTAAACCCTACACCATCCACCATTTTGTACAAAGTTTAACCAAATCGTTTTAAATGTTTGACTTGGAATCAAGTGTCATATATCCTTGAAACACACTGTAGACCTTCTTGTATCAGTCCCGCGCTTTATGTAAACCCCAGATCGAACATCAACCGAAACAAAAATGTAACGAATAGAACCTGTAACTCTAGAAACGTTGCCAAACTATAGATAGACTTAGAGAAAAAATAGAGCACTTCATACCCGTGTAGCCTTAAGATATACATGCCATATATTTTAGGATGAAACCTCACCCTCGAGTTGACATTACCACAGCATTGAACGGTGCGTAGAACGGTTCCCAGACAATTCAAATTCAAATTCCAAAACCCCAATCAAATCAGACACAAAGCCCTGGCACAAAGATCCACCCACCGACACAGACACTCACTCGACACCAGAGGAAATTGCTCTGATAACAAGCCGAAAAATTGTATATACTAAACACACAGCAAAAAGTAATTGTATTTATGATGATGATGATGGAGATGTTAATTGGCCTAGCAATTCGTACTGATCGATCGTACTGGCTCTCATAGACAATCACAAGCTCGCTCATTCGTTGCCATTATCTCTTCTCGTCCGCCCTGTTTGCCATGATCATGATACTAACGATCAGGTGACGAATCAGATTCCATGGGACCGGGACGTCACGGGAAGACACCGCTGGCCACGGCACCGAACAAGGAGAAGCGCAAGCCGTTCTTCAAGAAGCAGGAGACGGCCAGCCCGTACGATGTGGTGCCATCGATGCGTCCCGTTGTCCTGGTGGGTCCAAGCCTTAAGGGCTACGAGGTGACCGACATGATGCAGAAGGCGCTCTTCGACTTCCTCAAGCACCGCTTCGAGGGCCGTATCATCATCACGCGCGTGATGGCCGACATTTCCCTGGCGAAGCGCTCCATCCTGAACAATCCATCGAAGCGGGCCATCATGGAGCGGTCGAGCAGTCGGTCCGACAATCTCGGCAAGGTGCAGGAGGAGATCGAGCGCATCTTCGAGCTGGCCCGCTCGCTCCAGTTAGTCGTACTCGATTGTGATACAATCAATCATCCGTCACAATTAGCAAAAACTTCATTAGCGCCAACAGTAGTGTACTTAAAGATTAGTAGTAGTAAGGTGAGTGGTTTCCCATAGCCAGTATTCGTTTAAGCCTAATCGATATCTCTCTTTTTTCGATAGGTTTTACAGCGTTTGATCAAATCACGCGGCAAATCTCAGGCGAAAAACCTCTCCGTTCAAATGGTTGCCGCCGAGAAGCTATCCCAATGTCCACCGGAAATGTTCGATGTGATTCTAGACGAGAACCAGCTGGAAGATGCCTGCGAGCACATAGCCGAGTACTTGGAGGTATTTACCCGTTGGATACCTATCGATCCATCGATAACTAATTGATTTTCGATCCCCTGCAGACCTACTGGAAGGCCACACATCCCGATATTCGTGCAGTGCCGCCGATAGCCAGACCCCTGCCGCAGGAGGCCTCCCCCTTGGCGGATGCGGCACGCCTCGGACCGACACCGCCAGGTAAAGCCACAGCCGGCCCAGAGCTCGGGCTCATTCTACGGTCGCATTGCCATACTCATACGCGTGCCTCCCCCCCCCCCCCCCCCCTGCCACCCCAAGCCTGTGAAAGCTGTGAAAATTTTAAACGAAAAATCAGAAGAAAATCAGAATCCAAGAATCCAGAATCACACATTGTCTCTCACCCCCCCACCGGCCCGGAAAACCGTTCGAAGATCGGTACCATTGCACACACATCTACATATATATATATATATCTATGTATATACCGATATTCATACGTATATATATAGCCGATTCAGATCAGCAGTAATGCTACCGTTTTCATTTGCTTTTCAACATACTCCACACAATTATACAAATACAATTCTAAAATTTGTCTTTCTCAAATTCAAATTCCCATGACTGTACCGATAACCAATCGATTCTCGTTCTGGCTCTCCCTCTCTACTCGCCACGCGGCTGAGCAGTAGACGGCGAGGAGTTCGTCGACGAGCAGGACCCCCGCATGGGGGGCCTGTCGAGCGGGGAGCGCGAGGGCAGTCGGGAGCGCGACAGCAGGGAGAGGGAACGCGATCGGGAGCGGGAACGGGAACGGGAGCGGGACCGCGACTACTGGGACAGGGAGTTCAACCGAGATCGCAGCTCGAAGGACAGGGAGAGGGACTTGGAGTGGGAGCGGGAGCGGGCGCGCGAGTGGGAGAGAGAGCGAGAAAGAGATTGGGATAGAGAGTTCGATTGGGACCAAGGTAAATTTCCGTTTATACTGTTTTCCCTTATCATTTCGTTACGTAATAAGTACCCGTTATCGTAAGGCCAACACTTGGAGATCTCTCTGAATAGAAACCCGTAAATAGATCCCCCCCGCCCCCCACCCCCAGATCATGGCATATATCTACAGAGCTTTTGTACATACTCGTATCAAGTATATAGCATATAGCATATAGCATATAGTACATCATACATCGAAGACTACTTACTGAATCCTCAACTCTTTTTGTTTATTTTGATTCTTTTGTGCCGTGACACTTTACAGCCTTCACAGCACGTGACATACCCGGTCCCTTTACAACAATGCTATAAAATACAGAAACAATTACCAAGACCAACCAACACTATTGCAACCATCAACAGTACAAATCTAAAGACAAATCGAAATTCAAATGGAATATGCACCCACCGAACGACCATCACCGACGATCTCTACAAGTACAACTCTCTGAACTACTTCCCAGAGGTTCCAACAACCCTTTCGAACCCTCCGCCCACTAACCCTAGCCCTCTAAGACTTTCACTTTGCCGAGTTCGAGTTATATTCTAACCGACTAACCCCAAAGACGCACGCCCTAGATCTAGATACTAAACTCAACCCCGAACCCCCGCCGGCGCTTCTCTAAAGCATCCGACATCCATCGATATCGAGCCACTCCATGAACGATCTTAATTGTAATTTGTACTCGTTTTTTAGTTACTCCGGGCACTGTGCGCCTCTAAGCACAGGTCACCACCACTCGTTACCCCCAGTGTAATCTCCCCTGATTTCTGTATTCCCACGTTTTCGGTATTCAAATCATCCAATCCAAGTTGCAATCGTTGTTTAGATCTGGTTTAGTGAGTACCGCCGCAACCCCGAGATGTTTTCTTTTGTTTAGTTTAATGTTGATCCCCAGAACCCCAACACCCCTCCATCCATCCACCCACCCACCGATCCGTACCAAGCCTAACCGATGGCGATTCCTCTGTTGGTCTTAGATTCCCTACATGCACATTGATATACGGGTACCCACTCGTATTCCCCATCCATGTATCCACCCCTAACATATTGAGATTAAAGTTAAGATCCTAACGTAACTATAGAATGATTTTCTTAGACTTTGAGGTAAACATTCAAGTATTATACACCTTATCTCGAAAGAAGCTCTTAAGGCTTTGATTAGTAGAAGTTTACCCTCAAAGGAACTCCTCCTGGACTTCTTTATGGATCTGTAGACCAATCAGAACTGTTTTATCTTTTCCTATGTTTCGTTTCCTTCCCAATCAAGTCCCTAGCCCAGGTCTGAAACCAACTCTTGAAAGTTTTTAGTCAAATTATAGAAAGACCATCAAAATATGGGTAATATTTAGCCATCCCGCCCTAGTAACCGCCTAGCAAAATCGCACTCTTGGAGGCCCAAAAGCTAATGGCCTCGGCCTCTTGTGGCCCCCTCCCGCCGCCTATTGAAACGTTTGAATGCTTTAGTTTTGGTTATGTTTTTGATTTTTCGTTACACTGATACCCTTCAGCCCTTGAGGAATCCCTCTAATCCTTGTCTGCGTTGAACATTTTGCAGGAGGAAGCTCGTACCACCACAGCCGGCGCCAGACGACGGCGGGACGCCACCAGGAGCGGGGCGGTGGCGTCGGAGCCGGCGGCTATGAGCGGGACCGCGAACGGGAGCGCTACGAGCGGCGAGAGCGAGACCTCATGCACTACGATCTGAACAGCGACGAGCTGCTGGACGAGCGAAACTTCGAGTATCCGGCGATGCGGAGCGGCCCGAGCGGGGCCTCCCACCACGGCCACCTGTCGCGGGGCGGGCGGCTGATGGACGACCAGGAGTTCGAGCGGGAGGAGCCGCAGATCCGGATGACCAGCTCCCGCTACGGGCCATCGACGAGGATCGACGATCCGCGCGACCTGCCGCGCGGCGCCACCGTTGTCGATCGCGATGAATACAGTCCGCACAGAGGTGGTGGGAGTAGTAGGAGAATGCTGAATGCCATGTAGGAATCGTGGATATAGGGGTGGGATCAGATCGATTCGAGAGCGCCAGGTTTAAAGGAAGCACGCGACAATAGTTTTGATCTAGACATGATACACAAGCCACAGCCACTACCAATACAACAGCCACTACCACTTCCACAGCCCAGACCCAAGCCCAAGCCACTGCCGTTGTCACAAGTGCCCATGAGACCGTTCATTCCACCTCTGACCCACACCGGCAATCCCCTGCACCCGCAGCCGCACTCCAGCGGCCAGTGGCTGTCCTCCTCCTCCGCCTCCGCCTCCTCCCTCGCCCACACCACCTCCTTCAGTCAGCCGAGGTCGCGCCGCGAGCTCTATCCGCTGCGACACCAGCCCCAGTCCTATCCCCAGGCCCGGCCGCACAGCCTCAGGCACACCCACTCCTACACGGGCCCATCATCCGAATACCACCGCTACCCAGTCCAGGAGACCTCCTTTGCCCATCCGCCGCGAGCGGCGAGGGGGGACCCCTTCCGACCCGTTCAATCCCTGAGCAATGTCGAGGCTGTCACGCATGCCATCCGCAACAAGATCATCTTGGAGGAGGACGAGGAGGATATCCTCGGCTCGGATCGGTTCTATTGAAGAGATTTCAGCGCGCTCGAGTCGTCACGTCACCCCTTAAGTTTTTTTTGCAGCACAGCACAGATTTGGGAGCCCGCCAGAGGAAGCAGTGCCAAAACACAAACACACACCGCACACACACACGACAAAAAACACCTGTAAATGTTCCATTCGAAGATCGATTCGTTAGCCGGGAGCCACAAACGAGTAAAGAGTGTTAAGTGAAAGTGAAAAAGAAAGTAAAGAAGCCCAATGCCAAGTGGGGCCTTATGTGTCTTAAATGCTATAGCTAAGTGTAATCAGATTTTATTTAAATTAAATGGTCCTAGGTCTAAGGTCCTAACCAGGAGGAGCGAGGAGCGAGGAAGGAGCATCATCCTGCAGCATTTGTTGATCCATTTGGGGGGGTGGGGAGGGGGGGGGGTCGCCTCTCGTATTCGTTATGCAATCGATTGACTAAGTACATGAATAAGTGTCAGCTTTAATAATTTAGTGAACGTGTATTAATCTAAGTGAAGCCACACACACACACACCCGACACACACCCGACACACATCCGACACTGACACGCACTGACCTTCAGTTAGACTTAAAACCGATTGAAATCTCTTCGATAGTATCAAATCGATGTCTTATCCCCCAGTCCTCTATCCAAAATTGGTATTTCTTCCTCTACTTCTTCCGCTACCTTAGTAATGCTACAATACTAGCCTTTAACTATCGGATAGATGTACTTCCTGTACGGGCTTCTCGAGAGTACGGGGCCTCTCAAGGCTGTCGGACAGAGGCCGTGGGCGAGTGGGCAGGGGGCCTTGGCCCCGTACTCCCAGCTAGTTTTGATGCCCACTATAAGCTATAGCAATATCTTCGATCTAGTTACCTTGCCACACCGCACCACACCATATCATGCCACACACCTGCCAATGTACGCACAGTTCGCACCGATTGCAAGCGAACGAGCCCTGACTGGGATCGATTCCAGAGCCCACTTAGAGGTATAGCGATTTAAACTACCAGTGCCTTAAAAAACCATCAAACCATCAGGACACACCACTCACAGACTTCCCCTGCCCTGCCCATCCATCAGTCCATCAGTTCCATATCATCTCCTCACGCTAAAGTCGTATGCGTCAAAATTATTGTTCAAGTATTGTAGGTGTTACGAGTATATATGTAAATGTTGAAGTAAACGTTGATCTGGCCCATTCCGAACGAGCACTCCTTTTACAATTCCAACCACCAAGCAAAATTTCGTGGACCTAGCGCCAAGCACTGCATTCAAATCGATCGCCACTGCCCCAGAACCCAACCCAAAGTCCAGGACCCCAAAGGGGAGGGGCCAAAGGACAAGGGGAGCGAGGAACAAGGCAAGAATCTAGTACTTTTTTATATGTAAGAGACTACACACAAAAGGTGATATAAGTAAATTTTTGGAGAGCTACGCGGCAGAGAAAATGGGAACAAGACTTGAAGATCAGAGCAAGTGTTTCCTGGAGAACAGTGCCGCCGCCAGTTGGGAGTTGGGAGTTGGGGGATGGATCGTTAGGTGTAGGCACTGGGGATGGCAGCAAAGTAAAGATTAACCTACGATACGCAAGCACTTCTTGTATAAAGTGGCAAACAAAATTGATCTATGTATTAGCTAAACTTAAATCAATGAAATATGAAATATTACTTTTTAATATTAGCATAATGTTGAGGACAAAAACCTAGACACGATCCTCCTCGGCCAGATCGACTCCACGTGTACTTAAGAAAATATTGCACATAATTCACAGAACTGGTATTTCAATATAGATATACATACATCTTATATACATACATATAAAGAGATACACGCCCCCATACATGGACATATATGGAGGTGTACCGTATGTTCCAAACTATAATTAACAAAATTTAAACGGATAAACAGATACAGAGGATCAGCCGGCATTTTGTAAGCGAAGCAAACCAGAAAAATAAAAAATATAAAACTATAAAAGAAACTATAACAAATTGTACCAGATAATGTTCAGTGACATCTGCGAAGCGAACTTTGATGCTGAGACTTTGTCTGATCTCAAGTGAGGAGAGGGGAGGCGGCTCCCGCACAAAAGAAAATCTTCGGAAACATAGCTTACGGGATAATACAGATATTCCACTAATATTATATATATTGTATATGTAAATTCCTCTGTCTGATCGATCGGCAAAACAAAGTTCCAAAGATCGCTGCGTTATGAAAAAAACAAAAAAACAAAAACAACAACCGGTTTGCTTATAATATAGAGCAATTTTTTTTTGTAATAATCGAATCTTATTTCCAGTTAATAAAACAAAGCCCATACACACACACAAACAAACACGCAAAATTTTATAGCGAAAAAAAAATACTGAAAAATATGCCTATATAAATTATATTTAGCTGTAATAACTTCTCTACTTTTCAAGCCACTTTAATCAAAAGCAAAAACCATATTTTTTTTAGCTTAAAAAAAGGAGAAATTTCTATTTAAATTAAAACTGGAAAACAAGTTTAAACGAGGGAAGGGAGAGAAAAGTTTGACTAGAGCACGCCTGAGATTTCCCTATTCAATAATTCTTAGAAAACCAACAAAATATTATGATTAACCAAGCGAAGCCCCCACTCCAGTCCCCCCCCCACACACACACACTCAGACACACGAATATCAATCCAAATCGAATCCAAAATTTATATAAAATATTTTATACATACAAAAACTATACATATTGTAAAGAAAAAAAAAACAAACAGTAACTAAAACAAATCAACAATTTCCAAAAGTTGTATGTAAATAGTTTATGATATTTCAAATTTGTTATCGAATTATTTAGTTTATTTATTGTACTACCCATGGCATATGGTATATGGAATACCCTGTAAGTTTCCAGCACGAAAGATCGACAGTTCGGGCCTCGGTTTTTGTTGGTTTTGTTTTCGTTTACCTCATTCAATTGTTGTTCGGAATATGTTTTTGGAAAATACGTAGTTAAATGAAAGCTAAATTGCAAATAAAAGCAAATACAATAAAAATATTGAAACCATGAGAGGAGTGTCTTGTCAATGGGGAGGGGTTTCGAACGAAAAATTAAAAAGGAAGTCACATTGTACTATTATTTTTTATCCCAAGATTAAATGGGATATACTACTTCGAGTGTTTATTCTTGGGTTTACATCTTAAAACAGTTCTGGACAAGTACTCTTTCCAAAATGCTGTTTAACGATGTGAATATTGTGGATAATACCCAATCAGGAGTGTACAAAAAAATATATAGAAATATTTTTGAAGAGAATATATCTGAAACAATTTAATTTTTCTTTTTAAAATTCTTTAAATATAAATATACAAAAAATATTCATTTTTTGTAATGGTTTTGAAAAAATTAATAAATAGTCTTTAAAAACGTGTCCTGGAAACCACCAAATTTCTTGCTATATTAACAATAAATTAATCTATACAAAAACGAGGTGGAACGTTGTGAGTTGCTGCGGACACCGCAACTCTACAGTTATACCCGATACTAAGTCAGTATGGCTCTCCTGCGGCAGACGCCGCTAATATTGAACGACACGACAAAGAGTGCGTGCGAGAGAGACAGAAAATCAGTCTGAGCGTGACGTCGGGGGCTGCGTAGCCACTGCAAATTGATTTGTTCCTTTTGGCTACAAAAATGATCCGATCTGATCCAGATTCAGCAATCTGATAGATATGGTCATTATCTATGATTCTGCGTTTTTAGTTTTCTCGAATGTGCAATATTGTTGGTGCAACAGATTTTCGTCCTTTGTGGGGGCGGAAGGGGGTGGGGCGAAATTCTGAGATATACGTTTTATAGTGAGATCTAACAGAAGTGCGGATACAAAATTTGGTTACTCTAGCCTTAATAGTCTCTGAGATTTGTGGATGCCCCAGATTTTCGTCCTTTGCGGGGGCGGAAGGGGGTGTGGCGAAATTTGGACACGAAACGGTCAAGGTCCGATATCACAGGAGTGTGGATACCAAATTTGGTTGCTCTGGCTCTTATAGGTTCTGAGATCCTTGAACTCATATTTTGCAATTGGCAAAACCGACTATGAAACCTGTGTGTTAGAGAGAGACAGAGCGAGAAAGAATGAAATTGTTTTCTTGATTCTGGCTATAATAATTATACGATCTGGTTGAGATTTTACACTCTAGAACATATAGTCATTCTCTACGATTCTGCGTTTTTGGTTTTATCGTATCTTTAAAAATGTAGATGCCACAGATTTTCGTCCTTTGTGGGGGCGGAAGTGGGCGGGGCGAAGTGCCAGCTCCGCGACTGTCGTCTGTCACGGCATTTAGGGAATGTTTAACTAAACTCCGTCGCTTTCAGCACTCCGGGTGGCAATTCTATTTCTGCCTGTGAGCTGACGTGCATCCTAATTGGTGCCCTGGCCAGACCCGTCGTCCCCGCCGGGCAGAGCATGAAGGAGGGTCGCTGGGACAGGAAGCTCTACAGCGGCACGGAGCTCTACGGCAAGACCCTGGCCGTCCTGGGCCTGGGCCGCATCGGACGCGAGGTGGCCATCCGCATGAAGACGTGGGGCATGAAGGTGGGTTTCAACAAGTTCCATTTTGCCTTGGACACAATACTAATTGAAGGTGGAATGTTTTTGTAGATAATTGGCTACGATCCCATCACCACGGAGGCGGAGGCCAAGGCTGTGGGGATTCAGAAGCTCTCCCTGGAGGAGATCTGGCCACTAGCCGACTATATAACGGTGCACACGCCTCTGATTCCAGCCACCAGAAGTGAGTAATCAACGGGGGTCCTGAAATATGTATTTATCGATGTCCCTTTCCGTCTGTCCACAGATCTCATCTCCACGGAGACTCTGGCCAAGTGCAAGAAGGGCGTCAAGGTCGTGAACGTGGCTCGGGGCGGCATCATAGATGAGCAGGCCATCATCGACGCCCTTGAGAGTGGTCAAGTGGCCGGGGCCGCCTTCGACGTGTATACCGAGGAGCCGCCCGAGGGTCACCAAGGCCCTCATCAGTCACCCGAAGGTGGTGGCCACGCCCCATTTGGGAGCCAGCACAGCGGAGGCGCAAGTGCGTGTTGCCGTCGAGGTGGCAGAGCAGTTCATCGCCCTCAATGGCACATCCCCGAAGTACACGAGCACCGCGGGCGTTATCAACAAGGAGGCCCTCGCCCATTATCAGTAGAGCGCGGACGGCCCCAAGGAGAAATTCGAATTAATGCATTCTCACAACATTACAACGTTCTCTTGCCAGTTTTATGAAGAGGATTGGCAGAACTCATTGTAAATACAAAACAGGAATATGAATAAACATAGCAGAACTGTTATTTCACCGCAAACAGAAGACTGTACTTTAAGCACAGCACACAAAGAGAGAGAGAGACGGTCTCGTAAGTCAATCACAAGAAGAAGAGACAGAAGCAAGGCTCATGCTTTTTGGCAGGCTTTTTCTCAAACAGCAAGAAAGCTCAAGCTCGCTCTCTTGATTCTTGAAGAAAGCTAAGCAAGAACGAGTAAAGCCTTTGCCAGTATTCAAGCCCAAACTCTCTCTCTCTCTCTTTTGATTCAGGCTTCGTATTGGTTTACTCTTTCAAAGCTGTAACTCAGTTTAAAGCTCTCCGCCAACCATCGATCTGCAAGGGTATCAAAAGCTTCGTTCGCCAAAGCTAGTCTCTCTCGTGCTTTCATTCGTATACAGCCAAACAGTAAGAAAATGCGAACAGACTCTTTTCTTCTTGCTCTCTCTGAATGTCTGACTGTGGGACTGCAGGCAATGGAAAAAAGAGAGTGAGAGTAAAATTTTCTGCTCGACTGTCTTTACATGTGTCTGTGTGTGTGCGTGCCTTGGGCAATTGTGAAACCCTCCAACTGTACCAACAATGACACCGGCTTACATCTACTTATCACAACACTTATGGCCGTTTAATGCTGTTTGCCGATTAAAGTAGTAAGTATTTAAGTAGTGCGACATTGAAAAAAAACTATTACCCATATATTTTTATTTATTTACTAATTTAAAAAGCTTGAAACAAAGAGTGCGCTGTTTCAATAAGTTTATTGGGGTTTCCATTGCAACGATGATAGCTTTTTGGGCTCTGTCATTTTTTCTATTCTTTTGTTTGCAACAGATAATTTTTTAACCAAATATGAATGCATTCTTATTTTAGCAATACATTTATATTTATATGATTTTTTGATTTATCAATGGATGCACGAATTCAGTGGATTCAGCCCTCCTAACGCCCAACCGACCGAGGGGCGCTGCCGCATGACGCATACATACAGGAATGAAAGATGTAAGACTAACATTTTAGAAAAGGGTATACAAATAATCCTTTGTATTGGAAATAGTGCTCAGAATACGACTTCTGCTGATTACAAACTGATGCTCGGTATAGCAGCCAGCTTTTATAGTTTCATGGCAGACAGCTTTAGCTACCTCACAGAGTTTGCACCTTTAAGAGTTTAACAGTTTTTAAAAGCTGGCTACTAGTGCCACTACGTCTAATAACAACCAGGTTCTATAGTTCCCTAGCAGCCAGACCCATCATTATGAATTCTTCATGGGATTTGAGATTCAACAATCAGTCCAACCCTTTCAAGGGTACAAAACGTGCCCCTCCTTCGAATATTTATGTCCCCGTGCCATTAGATTGAACATTGTCAAAAGTCAATTTGCGGGGAAGTTTCCTTTGGCGGACATCAGTGTTAATCGAAAAAGTTCTCATCTACTCCCTCGACCTCGGACGGGACCTCCTTTTGGCAAGCAACAAACCAGAATTGCACATAGCTAGCCCTTTCACACATAGGGGGGTAACCCCCCTGAAGAAAATTCAATTTCACAAGTTTTGTGTAAGGAACAATTAACTAATGTACCATCGGATAAGGAGTTTACTTGTGTGTCTTAGGCGGTGCCACTAACAATACAGTGTATAGAAAATATACGATATATACGACGTATACGATAGCCAAAAGTACAAGGATAGAAGCCAGAACGAAGTGACAGCAAATAATAATGAATAACCATTCATATGTAAGGTGTGGTGCAACCCAATCTATTCCTCAGAAACCAAGAAATTTACAAGAGCCGCACAGTGGGAGTTCAACCGAAAAGAGGTGGCAAAAATCAAAGAATTTCAAGAGCTCTTTGGATAATATCTGTTAGAGAACTTTACATCTTTCAGGTGGAATAAAAAGTAAACTATATAACGTACGATTATATTTTTGGTATGTTTTATTAGATCCATGCTTTGCTATCAATTCCCAATAAAAAAAAGCTGATCTGTTACATAAACAGTGCTAAGGAAGAGCCTATTTCCCAAACCTTATCATTGTTGATGTGTTTTTCGACTTTGAATTGACTTTACAAAAATATGTTCCTGAATATCCCTAAAATTTTGCTTCTATATTGTCTTTGAATATTTGTTTATGAAAGTTTCAAAGCAGGCATACAATCCCTAAGCCTATCATAGGCGGCCGAGCATCCTGCTTCAGGTGAGAAATCATTACAAGTGAGTTTTTGTGAAGGAAATCATAACGTTGTGAGAGAGCAAACGGGAAACAGTATCGAAAACGTGCTAAGGACTAAGCAAAGCCACTGCTAACAGCGCAAAAGTTTAACTGAGGGAAGAGGACTACACAGGACAATAGTATTTTACAGAATGGCGCCCGCAAAGGCAACCAGATCCAGCCGGGCCACCGTAACCAGTCAGGACGCCATGAGCGTGGCCATTAAGAAGGAAAAGGTCAAACGCTCTGCCCTGGGCAACAACTGCAATCCTAGCAATGCCAAGATCATGGCGCTGCATCAAGACAAAGAGAACTGCCACAAGGTTTTGGAAAAAGGCAAACGCTCGAAGGCAACGCTCAATAAGAAGACCTTTTTGGGGGAGATCCCCAATCCCAACATGGACCAGATTCCATGCAGATCCCAGGCCCAAGCCCAAGCCCAAGGAGTGGCCATCAAGCCGGTGCGTCGAATTTCCAACCAGACTGAGGACCCGTCGGGCCTGGAGGACGTCTCCACCTGCGGCGACTCCATGCGTCCCGCCGCTATTGCCTTGGCGCCTCTTCGACGCGTCCCGCGAGGTGTGGTCGACTTTGACCAGAAGAACTGGGACGACCCCTTGCAGGTCTCGCACTACTCCATGGAGATCTTCAACTATCTGAAGACACGCGAGCCGGCGTTCGCCATCGGGGACTACATGCCGCGACAGATCCACCTGACCACGTACATGCGGGCCGTGCTGGTCGACTGGATGGTCGAGGTGCAGGAGCACTTCGGGTTCCACCACGAGGCCCTGTACTTGGCTGTGAAGATCGTGGACCTCTACTTGTGCCGCGCAGTCATCAAGAAGGAGAATCTGCAGCTCCTGGGGATCACAGCCTTCTTCATTGCCAGCAAGTACGAAGAGCGCCTGCCCCTCCGGATCTGGGAGGTGCTGTACATTTGCGACGGGGCCTACAGCCGCGACGAGCTGGTCAAGATGGAGCTCGAAACGCTGCGCCTCATCCAGTACGACCTGGGCATTCCCCTGTCCTACAGCTTCCTGCGTCGCTACGCCCGTTGTGCCCAGGTCAAGAGGACCACTCTGACCCTGGCTCGCTACATCCTGGAGCTGTCGCTGATGGACTACGCCGCAATTGGGTTCAGGGACTCGCAGATGGCATCGGCCGCCCTCTACATGGCCCTGCGCATGCGCGCCGGCGCCTCACACCTGGAGCAACAGACCTGGACCTCGACTCTGGTCCACTACACGGGCTTCCAGCTGGCGGAATTCGCCGAGATCGTGCCCGTCCTGAATGCCGGCCTCCATCGCAGGCCGCTGGACACCATCAAGATAATACGCAACAAGTACTCGGACAAGATATTCCACGAGGTGGCCAAGGTGCCGCTGCTCACCAACCAGGAGCTGTTCCAGAACAACCTGGCCCCAAAACAAAAAAGCAGAGCCCACCACTGAAGAGGACACACACAATGTCCCCTGCCCCCTTCCTGTCCCTGACATATTCCCACACAAGTTTATATATTTTTGTGATCTATTTTTATGTTGCTATTTATTTTTGATTTATTTGTATTATTGTGACTTTTGCATTAGTATTACATAAATATTATGTTCAGTTTATTAAGCCCGGTATTTGTTTTGAGTTTGGATGGGTGTCACGCCCAGAAGAAAGCGTTTCCGACCCCATAAAGAATATATATTCTTGATTAGCCAAGTCGATAAATCTTTGTCTGTCTTTCTGGCTGTCTGTTTTGAAGGTACGAGGAGGTACCATATCTGGCAGATTGCCGAATCTGGGTCAAATCGATTTACTATTATAACAAGAATGAGGATACCAATTTTCTGTGGCTACACTTCCCCTGCCACACGCGGACTCTTTCTCTCTCTTTTTCTCACAAACTTCCTCGTGCAGTGTGCGCCCCAGAAGAGGAGCGAGAATCGTAACAACTGGTGTTGGTATGAGATTAAGGAAAGAGATAGGTGTGCAAAAATGTAAAGAATATATAGATAATTAGTTCTAAAGTTCCTAATGATGAAAATATGATAAACAGTGGTAGTTCCTCTATTTCTCTATATGTTTTATCCAGCTCTCATAACAAGACGAGCAAAATTGAGAGAAATCATGGAGAGATCGCTCCGTCCTTGCATTAAACAACAAAAGCAATACGTTCAAAAGAGAGACAGAGAAAGAAGGAGAGAATCTCTACTGCAAAACGCAACAAATATTTTGTTCTACCATTTAATAAACTTATTTCGTAAGCCACCAACAACAAAAACATAAAGAATAATAGACGGCGATTCCCTTCTTTCCAGCAATTCAGTGAAATTTATGGGACAGTTTTATTTAATTCCTGACTTTCTGATGAAATAAACCAAAGCTAATATCTTAAAAGAAAAGTACTGGTGCATAAATATTTTTGCCATTAAATGCAACTGCAAGCCACCTATCCGCATGTCCTGTCAAATGAAAACTGCTCCTGGCATATACTCGTATGCCACATCATTCACAGTTCAGAAGGCCTGGGAGAAGGGTTGTCAATCCCAGAGTCGGCCTTATTTGGATCTGCGCAAATATTAAAGCACCTGAAACGGCTGGAAACATGATTCCATGTCTGGGGCAGCATACCAACCAGACTCCGGCAGGGTACAAAGAGAAGGAAGGACTCCCTTCCTCTTTCTTCCTCTACTTCTTCCGCTACCTTAGTAATGCTACAATACTAGCCTTTAACTATCGGATAGATGTACTTCCTGTACGGGCTTCTCGATAGTACGGGGCCTCTCAAGGCTGTCGGACAGAGGCCGTGGGCGAGTGGGCAGGGGGCCTTGGCCCCGTACTCCCACTAGTTTTGATGCCCACTATAAGCTATAGCAATATCTTCGATCTAGTTACCTTGCCACACCGCACCACACCATATCATGCCACACACCTGCCAATGTACGCACAGTTCGCACCGATTGCAAGCGAACGAGCCCTGACTGGGATCGATTCCAGAGCCCACTTAGAGGTATAGCGATTTAAACTACCAGTGCCTTAAAAAACCATCAAACCATCAGGACACACCACTCACAGACTTCCCCTGCCCTGCCCATCCATCAGTCCATCAGTTCCATATCATCTCCTCACGCTAAAGTCGTATGCGTCAAAATTATTGTTCAAGTATTGTAGGTGTTACGAGTATATATGTAAATGTTGAAGTAAACGTTGATCTGGCCCATTCCGAACGAGCACTCCTTTTACAATTCCAACCACCAAGCAAAATTTCGTGGACCTAGCGCCAAGCACTGCATTCAAATCGATCGCCACTGCCCCAGAACCCAACCCAAAGTCCAGGACCCCAAAGGGGAGGGGTCAAAGGACAAGGGGAGCGAGGAACAAGGCAAGAATCTAGTACTTTTTTATATGTAAGAGACTACACACAAAAGGTGATATAAGTAAATTTTTGGAGAGCTACGCGGCAGAGAAAATGGGAACAAGACTTGAAGATCAGAGCAAGTGTTTCCTGGAGAACAGTGCCGCCGCCAGTTGGGAGTTGGGAGTTGGGAGTTGGGGGATGGATCGTTAGGTGTAGGCACTGGGGATGGCAGCAAAGTAAAGATTAACCTACGATACGCAAGCACTTCTTGTATAAAGTGGCAAACAAAATTGATCTATGTATTAGCTAAACTTAAATCAATGAAATATGAAATATTACTTTTTAATATTAGCATAATGTTGAGGACAAAAACCTAGACACGATCCTCCTCGGCCAGATCGACTCCACGTGTACTTAAGAAAATATTGCACATAATTCACAGAACTGGTATTTCAATATAGATATACATACATCTTATATACATACATATAAAGAGATACACGCCCCCATACATGGACATATATGGAGGTGTACCGTATGTTCCAAACTATAATTAACAAAATTTAAACGGATAAACAGATACAGAGGATCAGCCGGCATTTTGTAAGCGAAGCAAACCAGAAAAATAAAAAATATAAAACTATAAAAGAAACTATAACAAATTGTACCAGATAATGTTCAGTGACATCTGCGAAGCGATCTTTGATGCTGAGACTTTGTCTGATCTCAAGGGAGGAGAGGGGACGCGGCTCCCGCACAAAAGAAAATCTTCGGAAACATAGCTTGCGGGATAATACAGATATTCCACTAATATTATATATATTGTATATGTAAATTCCTCTGTCTGATCGATCGGCAAAACAAAGTTCCAAAGATCGCTGCGTTATGAAAAAAACAAAAAAACAAAAACAACAACCGGTTTGCTTATAATATAGAGCAATTTTTTTTTGTAATAATCGAATCTTATTTCCAGTTAATAAAACAAAGCCCATACACACACACAAACAAACACGCAAAATTTTATAGCGAAAAAAAAATACTGAAAAATATGCCTATATAAATTATATTTAGCTGTAATAACTTCTCTACTTTTCAAGCCACTTTAATCAAAAGCAAAAACCATATTTTTTTTAGCTTAAAAAAAGGAGAAATTTCTATTTAAATTAAAACTGGAAAACAAGTTTAAACGAGGGAAGGGAGAGAAAAGTTTGACTAGAGCACGCCTGAGATTTCCCTATTCAATAATTCTTAGAAAACCAACAAAATATTATGATTAACCAAGCGAAGACCCCACTC
The DNA here is from genome assembly GCF_003369915.1 of Drosophila miranda. NCBI lineage: Eukaryota > Metazoa > Arthropoda > Insecta > Diptera > Drosophilidae > Drosophila > Drosophila miranda. The sequence continues at coordinate 21,998,638 of NC_046677.1, forward strand.
CAGTCCCCCCCACACACACACACACTCAGACACACGAATATCAATCCAAATCGAATCCAAAATTTATATAAAATATTTTATACATACAAAAACTATACATATTGTAAAGAAAAAAAAAACAAACAGTAACTAAAATAAATCAACAATTTCCAAAAGTTGTATGTAAATAGTTTATGATATTTCAAATTTGTTATCGAATTATTTAGTTTATTTATTGTACTACCCATGGCATATGGTATATGGAATACCCTGTAAGTTTCCAGCACGAAAGATCGACAGTTCGGGCCTCGGTTTTTGTTGGTTTTGTTTTCGTTTACCTCATTCAATTGTTGTTCGGAATATGTTTTTGGAAAATACGTAGTTAAATGAAAGCTAAATTGCAAATAAAAGCAAATACAATAAAAATATTGAAACCATGAGAGGAGTGTCTTGTCAATGGGGAGGGGTTTTTGAACGAAAAATTAAAAAGGAAGTCACATTGTACTATTATTTTTTATCCCAAGATTAAATGGGATATACTACTTCGAGTGTTTATTCTTGGGTTTACATCTTAAAACAGTTCTGGACAAGTACTCTTTCCAAAATGCTGTTTAACGATGTGAATATTGTGGATAATACCCAATCAGGAGTGTACAAAAAAATATATAGAAATATTTTTGAAGAGAATATATCTGAAACGATTTAATTTTTCTTTTTAAAATTCTTTAAATATAAATATACAAAAAATATTCATTTTTTGTAATGGTTTTGAAAAAATTAATAAATAGTCTTTAAAAACGTGTCCTGGAAACCACCAAATTTCTTGCTATATTAACAATAAATTAATCTATACAAAAACGAGGTGGAACGTTGTGAGTTGCTGCGGACACCGCAACTCTACAGTTATACCCGATACTAAGTCAGTATGGCTCTCCTGCGGCAGACGCCGCTAATATTGAACGACACGACAAAGAGTGCGTGCGAGAGAGACAGAAAATCAGTCTGAGCGTGACGTCGGGGGCTGCGTAGCCACTGCAAATTGATTTGTTCCTTTTGGCTACAAAAATGATCCGATCTGATCCAGATTCAGCAATCTGAATCAGTTTTCTCGAATGTGCAATATTGTTGGTGCAACAGATTTTCGTCCTTTGTGGGGGCGGAAGGGGGTGGGGCGAAATTCTGAGATATACGTTTTATAGTGAGATCTAACAGAAGTGCGGATACAAAATTTGGTTACTCTAGCCTTAATAGTCTCTGAGATTTGTGGATGCCCCAGATTTTCGTCCTTTGCGGGGGCGGAAGGGGGTGTGGCGAAATTTGGACACGAAACGGTCAAGGTCCGATATCACAGGAGTGTGGATACCAAATTTGGTTGCTTTGGCTCTTATAGGTTCTGAGATCCTTGAACTCATATTTTGCAATTGGCAAAACCGACTATGAAACCTGTGTGTTAGAGAGAGACAGAGCGAGAAAGAATGAAATTGTTTTCTTGATTCTGGCTATAATAATTATACGATCTGGTTGAGATTTTACACTCTAGAACATATAGTCATCCTCTACGATTCTGCGTTTTTGGTTTTATCGTATCTTTAAAAATGTAGATGCCACAGATTTTCGTCCTTTGTGGGGGCGGAAGTGGGCGGGGCGAAGTGCCAGCTCCGCGACTGTCGTCTGTCACGGCATTTAGGGAATGTTTAACTAAACTCCGTCGCTTTCAGCACTCCGGGTGGCAATTCTATTTCTGCCTGTGAGCTGACGTGCATCCTAATTGGTGCCCTGGCCAGACCCGTCGTCCCCGCCGGGCAGAGCATGAAGGAGGGTCGCTGGGACAGGAAGCTCTACAGCGGCACGGAGCTCTACGGCAAGACCCTGGCCGTCCTGGGCCTGGGCCGCATCGGACGCGAGGTGGCCATCCGCATGAAGACGTGGGGCATGAAGGTGGGTTTCAACAAGTTCCATTTTGCCTTGGACACAATACTAATTGAAGGTGGAATGTTTTTGTAGATAATTGGCTACGATCCCATCACCACGGAGGCGGAGGCCAAGGCTGTGGGGATTCAGAAGCTCTCCCTGGAGGAGATCTGGCCACTAGCCGACTATATAACGGTGCACACGCCTCTGATTCCAGCCACCAGAAGTGAGTAATCAACGGGGGTCCTGAAATATGTATTTATCGATGTCCCTTTCCGTCTGTCCACAGATCTCATCTCCACGGAGACTCTGGCCAAGTGCAAGAAGGGCGTCAAGGTCGTGAACGTGGCTCGGGGCGGCATCATAGATGAGCAGGCCATCATCGACGCCCTTGAGAGTGGCCAAGTGGCCGGGGCCGCCTTCGACGTGTATCCCGAGGAGCCGCCCAAGTCTGCGGTCACCAAGGCACTCATCAGTCACCCGAAGGTGGTCGCCACGCCCCATTTGGGAGCCAGCACAGCGGAGGCGCAAGTGCGTGTTGCCGTCGAGGTGGCAGAGCAGTTCATCGCCCTCAATGGCACATCACCGAAGTACACGAGCACCGCGGGCGTTATCAACAAGGAGGCCCTCGCCCATTATCAGTAGAGCGCGGACGGCCCCAAGGAGAAATTCGAATTACAACGTTCTCTTGCCAGTTTTATGAAGAGGATTGGCAGAACTCATTGTAAATACAAAACAAGAATATGAATAAACATAGCAGAACTGTTATTTCACCGCAAACAGAAGACTGTACTTTAAGCAGACAAAGAGAGAGAGACGGTCTCGTAAGTCAAGCACAAAAAGGAGAGCCAGAGCAAGGCATTCTTTTTTGCAGGCTTTTTTTCCAACAGCAAGAAAGCTCAAGCTCGCTCTTTTGATTCTTGAAGAAAGCTAAGCAAGAATGAGTAAAGCCTTGTCCAGTAGGTAAGCTCAAACTCGATCTCTCTCTCTCTCTTTCTCTTCCAAGTCCGGCTTCGTATTGGCTTACTCTTTCAAAGCTGTAACTCAGTTTAAAGCTCTCCGCCAACCAACGATCTGCAAGGGTATCAAAAGCTTCGTTCGCCAAAGCTAGTCTCTCTCGTGCTTTCATTCGTATACAGCCAAACAGTAAGAAAATGCGAACAGACTCTTTTCTTCTTGCTCTCTCTGAATGTCTAACTGTGGGACTGCAGGCAATGGAAAAAAGAGAGTGAGAGTAAAATTTTCTGCTCGACTGTCTTTACATGTGGCTGTGTGTGTGCGTGCCTTGGGCAATTGTGAAACCCTCCAACTGTACCAACAATGACCGGCTTACATCTACTTATCACAGCACTTATGGCCGTTTAATGCTGTTTGCCGATTAAAGTAGTAAGTATTTAAGTAGTGCGACATTGAAAAAAAACTATTACCCATATATTTTTATTTATTTACTAATTTAAAAAGCTTGAAACAAAGAGTGCGCTGTTTCAATAAGTTTATTGGGGTTTCCATTGCAACGATGATAGCTTTTTGGGCTCTGTCATTTTTTATATTCTTTTGTTTGCAACAGATAATTTTTTAACCAAATATGAATGCATTCTTATTTTAGCAATACATTTATATTTATATGATTTTTTGATTTATCAATGGATGCACGAATTCAGTGGATTCAGCCCTCCTAACGCCCAACCGACCGAGGGGCGCCGCCGCATGACGCATACATACAGGAATGAAAGATGTAAGACTAACATTTTAGAAAAGGGTATACAAATAATCCTTTGTATTGGAAATAGTGCTCAGAATACGACTTCTGCTGATTACAAACTGATGCTCGGTATAGCAGCCAGCTTTTATAGTTTCATGGCAGACAGCTTTAGCTACCTCACAGAGTTTGCACCTTTAAGAGTTTAACAGTTTATAAAAGCTGGCTACTAGTGCCACTACGTCTAATAACAACCAGGTTCTATAGTTCCATAGCAGCCAGACCCATCATTATGAATTCTTCATGGGATTTGAGATTCAACAATCAGTCCAACCCTTTCAAGGGTACAAAACGTGCCCCTCCTTCCAATATTTATGTCCCCGTGCCATTAGATTGAACATTGTCAAAAGTCAATTTGCGGGGAAGTTTCCTTTGGCGGACATCTGTGTTAATCGAAAAAGTTCTCATCTACTCCCTCGACCTCGGACGGGACCTCCTTTTGGCAAGCAACAAACCAGAATTGCACATAGCTAGCCCTTTCACACATAGGGGGGTAACCCCCCTGAAGAAAATTCAATTTCACAAGTTTTGTGTAAGGAACAATTAACTAATGTACCATCGGATAAGGAGTTTACTTGTGTGTCTTAGGCGGTGCCACTAACAATACAGTGTATAGAAAATATACGATATATACGACGTATACGATAGCCAAAAGTACAAGGATAGAAGCCAGAACGAAGTGACAGCAAATAATAATGAATAACCATTCATATGTAAAGTGTGGTGCAACCCAATCTATTCCCCAGAAACCAAGAAATTTACAAGAGCCGCACAGTGGGAGTTCAACCGAAAAGAGGTGGCAAAAATCAAAGAATTTCAAGAGCTCTTTGGATAATATCTGTTAGAGAACTTTACATCTTTCAGGTGGAATAAAAAGTAAACTATATAACGTACGATTATATTTTGGTATTGGTATGTTTTATTAGATCCATGCTTTGCTATCAATTCCCAATAAAAAAAAAAAGCTGATCTGTTGCATAAACAGTGCTAAGGAAGAGCCTATTTCCCAAACCTTATCATTGTTGATGTGTTTTTCGACTTTGAATTGACTTTACAAAAATATGTTCCTGAATATCTCTAAAATTTTGCTGCTATATTGTCTTTGAATATTTGTTTATGAAAGTTTCAAAGCAGGCATACAATCCCTTAGCCTATCATAGGCGGCCGAGCATCCTGCTTCAGGTGAGAAATCATTACAAGTGAGTTTTTGTGAAGGAAATCATAACGTTGTGAGAGAGCAAACGGGAAACAGTATCGAAAACGTGCTCAGGACTAAGCAAAGCCACTGCTAACAGCGCAAAAGATTAACTGAGGGAAGAGGACTACAGAGGACAATAGTATTTTACAGAATGGCGCCCACAAAGGCAACCAGCTCCAGCCGGGCCACCGTAACCAGTCAGGACGCTATGAGCGTGGCCATTAAGAAGGAAAAGGTCAAACGCTCTGCCCTGGGCAACAACTGCAATCCTAGCAATGCCAAGATCATGGCGCTGCATCAAGACAAAGAGAACTGCCACAAGGTTTTGGAAAAAGGCAAACGCTCGAAGGCAACGCTCAATAAGAAGACCGTTTTTTTGGGGGAGATCCCCAATCCCAACATGGACCAGATTCCATGCAGATCCCAGGCCCAAGCCCAAGCCCAAGGAGTGGCCATCAAGCCGATGCGTCGAATTTCCAACCAGACTGAGGACCCGTCGGGCCTGGAGGACGTCTCCACCTGCGGCGACTCCATGCGTCCCGCCGCTATTGCCTTGGCGCCTCTTCGACGCGTCCCGCGAGGTGTGGTCGACTTTGACCAGAAGAACTGGGACGACCCCTTGCAGGTCTCGCACTACTCCATGGAGATCTTCAACTATCTGAAGACACGCGAGCCGGCGTTCGCCATCGGGGACTACATGCCGCGACAGATCCACCTGACCACGTACATGCGGGCCGTGCTGGTCGACTGGATGGTCGAGGTGCAGGAGCACTTCGGGTTCCACCACGAGGCCCTGTACTTGGCTGTGAAGATCGTGGACCTCTACTTGTGCCGCGCAGTCATCAAGAAGGAGAATCTGCAGCTCCTGGGGATCACAGCCTTCTTCATTGCCAGCAAGTACGAAGAGCGCCTGCCCCTCCGGATCTGGGAGGTGCTGTACATTTGCGACGGGGCCTACAGCCGCGACGAGCTGGTCAAGATGGAGCTCGAAACGCTGCGCCTCATCCAGTACGACCTGGGCATTCCCCTGTCCTACAGCTTCCTGCGTCGCTACGCCCGTTGTGCCCAGGTCAATAGGACCACTCTGACCCTGGCTCGCTACATCCTGGAGCTGTCGCTGATGGACTACGCCGCAATTGGGTTCAGGGACTCGCAGATGGCATCGGCCGCCCTCTACATGGCCCTGCGCATGCGCGCCGGCGCCTCACACCTGGAGCAACAGACCTGGACCTCGACTCTGGTCCACTACACGGGCTTCCAGCTGGCGGAATTCGCCGAGATCGTGCCCGTCCTGAATGCCGGCCTCCATCGCAGGCCGCTGGACACCATCAAGATAATACGCAACAAGTACTCGGACAAGATATTCCACGAGGTGGCCAAGGTGCCGCTGCTCACCAACCAGGAGCTGTTCCAGAACAACCTGGCCCCAAAACAAAAAAGCAGAACCCACCACTGAAGAGGACACACACAATGTCCCCTGCCCCCTTCCTGTCCCTGACATATTCCCACACAAGCTTATATATTTTTGTGATCTATTTTTATGTTGCTATTTATTTTTGATTTATTTGTATTATTGTGACTTTTGCATTAGTATTACATAAATATTATGTTCAGTTTATTAAGCCCGGTATTTGTTTTGAGTTTGGATGGGTGTCACGCCCAGAAGAAAGCGTTTCCGACCCCATAAAGAATATATATTCTTGATTAGCCAAGTCGATAAATCTTTGTCTGTCTTTCTGGCTGTCTGTTTTGAAGGTACGAGGAGGTACCATATCTGGCAGATTGCCGAATCTGGGTCAAATCGATTTACTATTATAACAAGAATGAGGATACCAATTTTCTGTGGCTACACTTCCCCTGCCACACGCGGACTCTTTCTCTCTTTCTTTTTCTCACAAACTTCCTCGTGCAGTGTGCGCCCCAGAAGAGGAGCGAGAATCGTAACAACTGGTGTTGGTATGAGATTAAGGAAAGAGATAGGTGTGCAAAAATGTAAAGAATATATAGATAATTAGTTATAAAGTTCCTAATGATGAAAATATGATAAACAGTGGTAGTTCCTCTATTTCTCTATATGTTTTATCCAGCTCTCATAACAAGACGAGCAAAATTGAGAGAAATCATGGAGAGATCGCTCCGTCCTTGCATTAAACAACAAAAGCAATACGTTCAAAAGAGAGACAGAGAAAGAAGGAGAGAATCTCTACTGCAAAACGCAACAAATATTTTGTTCTACCATTTAATAAATTTATTTCGTAAGCCACCAACAACAAAAACATAAAGAATAATAGACGGCGATTCCCTTCTTTCCAGCAATTCAGTGAAATTTATGGGACAGTTTTATTTAATTCCTGACTTTCTGATGAAATAAACCAAAGCTAATATCTTAAAAGAAAAGTACTGGTGCATAAATATTTTTGCCATTAAATGCAACTGCAAGCCACCTATCCGCATGTCCTGTCAAATGAAAACTGCTCCTGGCATATACTCGTATGCCACATCATTCACAGTTCAGAAGGCCTGGGAGAAGGGTTGTCAATCCCAGAGTCGGCCTTATTTGGATCTGCGCAAATATTAAAGCACCTGAAACGGCTGGAAACATGATTCCATGTCTGGGGCAGCATACCAACCAGACTCCGGCAGGGTACAAAGAGAAGGAAGGACTCCCTTCCTCTTTCTTCCTCTACTTCTTCCGCTACCTTAGTAATGCTACAATACTAGCCTTTAACTATCGGATAGATGTACTTCCTGTACGGGCTTCTCGATAGTACGGGGCCTCTCAAGGCTGTCGGACAGAGGCCGTGGGCGAGTGGGCAGGGCCCGTACTCCCACTAGTTTTGATGCCCACTATAAGCTATAGCAATATCTTCGATCTAGTTACCTTGCCACACCGCACCACACCATATCATGCCACACACCTGCCAATGTACGCACAGTTCGCACCGATTGCAAGCGAACGAGCCCTGACTGGGATCGATTCCAGAGCCCACTTAGAGGTATAGCGATTTAAACTACCAGTGCCTTAAAAAACCATCAAACCATCAGGACACACCACTCACAGACTTCCCCTGCCCTGCCCATCCATCAGTCCATCAGTTCCATATCATCTCCTCACGCTAAAGTCGTATGCGTCAAAATTATTGTTCAAGTATTGTAGGTGTTACGAGTATATATGTAAATGTTGAAGTAAACGTTGATCTGGCCCATTCCGAACAAGCACTCCTTTTACAATTCCAACCACCAAGCAAAATTTCGTGGACCTAGCGCCAAGCACTGCATTCAAATCGATCGCCACTGCCCCAGAACCCAACCCAAAGTCCAGGACCCCAAAGGGGAGGGGCCAAAGGACAAGGGGAGCGAGGAACAAGGCAAGAATCTAGTACTTTTTTATATGTAAGAGACTACACACAAAAGGTGATATAAGTAAATTTTTGGAGAGCTACGCGGCAGAGAAAATGGGAACAAGACTTGAAGATCAGAGCAAGTGTTTCCTGGAGAACAGTGCCGCCGCCAGTTGGGAGTTGGGAGTTGGGGGATGGATCGTTAGGTGTAGGCACTGGGGATGGCAGCAAAGTAAAGATTAACCTACGATACGCAAGCACTTCTTGTATAAAGTGGCAAACAAAATTGATCTATGTATTAGCTAAACTTAAATCAATGAAATATGAAATATTACTTTTTAATATTAGCATAATGTTGAGGACAAAAACCTAGACACGATCCTCCTCGGCCAGATCGACTCCACGTGTACTTAAGAAAATATTGCACATAATTCACAGAACTGGTATTTCAATATAGATATACATACATCTTATATACATACATATAAAGAGATACACGCCCCCATACATGGACATATATGGAGGTGTACCGTATGTTCCAAACTATAATTAACAAAATTTAAACGGATAAACAGATACAGAGGATCAGCCGGCATTTTGTAAGCGAAGCAAACCAGAAAAATAAAAAATATAAAACTATAAAAGAAACTATAACAAATTGTACCAGATAATGTTCAGTGACATCTGCGAAGCGATCTTTGATGCTGAGACTTTGTCTGATCTCAAGGGAGGAGAGGGGAGGCGGCTCCCGCACAAAAGAAAATCTTCGGAAACATAGCTTGCGGGATAATACAGATATTCCACTAATATTATATATATTGTATATGTAAATTCCTCTGTCTGATCGATCGGCAAAACAAAGTTCCAAAGATCGCTGCGTTATGAAAAAAACAAAAAAACAAAAACAACAACCGGTTTGCTTATAATATAGAGCAATTTTTTTTTGTAATAATCGAATCTTATTTCCAGTTAATAAAACAAAGCCCATACACACACACAAACAAACACGCAAAATTTTATAGCGAAAAAAAAAATACTGAAAAATATGCCTATATAAATTATATTTAGCTGTAATAACTTCTCTACTTTTCAAGCCACTTTAATCAAAAGCAAAAACCATATTTTTTTTACCTTAAAAAAAGGAGAAATTTCTATTTAAATTAAAACTGGAAAACAAGTTTAAACGAGGGAAGGGAGAGAAAAGTTTGACTAGAGCACGCCTGAGATTTCCCTATTCAATAATTCTTAGAAAACCAACAAAATATTATGATTAACCAAGCGAAGCCCCCACTCCAGTCCCCCCCACACACACACACACTCAGACACACGAATATCAATCCAAATCGAATCCAAAATTTATATAAAATATTTTATACATACAAAAACTATACATATTGTAAGGAAAAAAAAAACAAACAGTAACTAAAACAAATCAACAATTTCCAAAAGTTGTATGTAAATAGTTTATGATATTTCAAATTTTTTATCGAATTATTTAGTTTATTTATTGTACTACCCATGGCATATGGTATATGGAATACCCTGTAAGTTTCCAGCACGAAAGATCGACAGTTCGGGCCTCGGTTTTTGTTGGTTTTGTTTTCGTTTACCTCATTCAATTGTTGTTCGGAATATTTTTTTGGAAAATACGTAGATAAATGAAAGCTAAATTGCAAATAAAAGCAAATACAATAAAAATATTGAAACCATGAGAGGAGTGTCTTGTCAATGGGGAGGGGTTTTTGAACGAAAAATTAAAAAGGAAGTCACATTGTACTATTATTTTTTATCCCAAGATTAAATGGGATATACTTCTGAACGTTTTGAACGAAAAATTTGGGGTTCCCACGATTAAATGGGATATACTTCGAGTATTTTTTTTTCTTGGGTTTACATCTCGAAATAGTTCTGGACAAGTACTCTTTCCGAAATGCTGTTCAACGATGGAATTATTGTGGATAATCCCCAATCAAGTAGTCTACAAAAAAACATATTTAATTATTTTTGAAAAGAATATATCTGAAATTATTTAATTTTTCTTTTTAAAATTCTCTAAATATATATGTATGTTTATATATATATAAAATAAATAGGCATTTTTGTAATGGTTTTGAAAAAATTAATAAATTATCTTTAAAAACGTGTCCTGGAAACCACAAACTTTTTTGCTATATTAACAATGAATCAATTTATACAGTTAAAGAGATATAGCGGTTTGACTTTTGAAAATTGTTGAACCTATTCAGTTGAGCGGCACTGTATAATCTGTCTATATATATTCTATATATATATATATATATATATATTATATATTCTAAAATTAATATTCTTTCAAAACTGGACTTTAAGAAATATTGTGCTTCTTATTGAAAAAGTTCTCGTTCTCGTTTTGTGACGGTGTCCCCCCATGGGTTAAGTGTTGTTTTGCACGCCAAAACGAATTCCCGTTTCGAAAGCCCACACACACACAGAGCACCCATGAGTGTGGGCGAGCTGAGAGCGAGCTTCTTCAAAGAGAGTCGTCAGCGGGCGTGCAATGCTCTCTTCTCACCGATCGTTCCAGTTATCAGCCGCCGCCGACCGCAGTGCATTCGGAGCGGCCAGAGTCAGGTTCGATGGCCGTTTGCTCTCGCGCTGGAAGTCATTTAAAAATCGTTTCGCCCCTCGAGCAGATCGCGTGTTGCGGAAGGTGTACTACATATATCTCTCATTCAAACAAGACAATTGACCGTTCCAGCACTTTTTTGGCAAAGTTTAATATGCCGCTAAAAATCAAGAACGTTTTGGTCTGCGATGCAGTGGACAAGTCGTGTGTGGAGCTGCTCCAAGAACATGGAATAAATGTAAGTTTTCCATGGCATGTGCACATGTATTCGCATGTCTGATGGTGTGATTGTATGAGTGCCTGAACAGAGACAATCAGCAGAACAAAAATTGCACTTGATTGATTGCACAATTTAATCAAAGTTGTTTACGCATTTCTCTTCGACAAGGTCACATACAAGCTGAAACTCCCAGTGGACGAGCTGTGCCAGGAAGTTAAGGTGAGTTGTTGCCAAGGGATTGCCATACACACACAGGCATATGCATGGGCATACAGTGTGTCCAGAAAGTGTTTGTACCCTTGGGATTTCAATATGTAAATTTCATTAGGTGATGGATTTATTTTGTTGTTACTAAAAAAAAGAGAAAAGGGAGTGAGTTGAAATTTAAATGCTCTTTAAATATATCTAGGTTTCTAGATTGGACATAGTTTTTCAATAAAAATGTTTGCTCGAGCACCTGTAACTTTCCAAAAATCCTCTATAATGTCACCAAAGCTAGCAATAATGTTGGAGAAATTTATCTTCCTTCATAAAAACGAACCCTTATGAACCCTTATATGAAGTCTTGTCCATCAATTCAACAAATCTTACAACCTATGAACGAAAAAATGTTAAACCCCTGAAGAGGGTGCACAAACCCAATCGAGTACCCTTGTAGAAACACTTTCTTGGCCCACTGTACCTGCGAATGGAATAACTTTATGTAAGTGAAACCCTCTTGAGTAATTTAACTGCAGCTTAGGGACACTTGCGTTTGCAGCATGCAATGTTATGCATTACCTCAAAGCAACATAAGTACTCGTGCACATAGATACATATGTATTCTGCAACATGAAGCTTAGCGAAGATGCGAGTTTTTAATGGCCATGTTCAAGATACCCTTGTGGAGAAAAGTGCTCCACTGATGGGAGAGATCAAATCACAATCAAATATTGTCTGATGCAACCCCGTAGAGAATTGAGTGTGTCTTCAAATAAATAAAATGTTCCCACAACAACCTGTGTTGCTAAGGAGGCTCGTTCGTCATAGCCGACTGATAATAGTGTTTCCGACGTACCCCCTGAAATGGTAAAAATTACAAATAACTCGCACGATTTTACATTTTTTTTGTTATCAGCTGTTGGCAGAGCGATTATCTGCTCACTCTCTCAAAGTACAAACACTTTTTGCTTCGAAGCTCTTGATACTGGAATACACATATTGTACTGCTCTCCAAATAATTGGATTTAGTTTCACGGTCTTGAACTTTCATCCAACAGTTTGCGGAATGACTTATTAAAAAAGTTTTGCAATAAAAAAGCATCTACTAATAGTCGAATTACACTCACTTAAAAATCTATTCTTTTACTCGTTAGTTCTTTAACAAAAAATAGGATTAATGCTTCGACAGAGCCAGAGCATAATCTAATGATTATATTCACTGATTAGTGATCCAGAAATGAATTCAAAAATCATGAGCTGCATTTAAAATTATAATAAAAAAAAAGAAAGAGATTTGTTCAAAAATCATGAACTGCATTAAAATTATAATTCAGATTTTTGAACTCAAAGGATTTATAGGGGCAAACATTCCATGACTCAACTTTTTGCTAAAACCAATGCAGAATTTTCCATGTATATTTTATTGGCTTTGCTTTTTTTGCTCTAACACAATAAATTCAGTCAGGCTTGAAATTTTAACGAGATATGCATTTTCACAAAAAAGAATACGTCGAAAACAAGTATTTTACTCGCAAATTTCAACCAATTGAATGTGGGAATAGTACTGTAAAATCTTTCATAGGTTTGCGTATTTTTTCGGGTTAAATCAATTTAAAAATTTCAAGCATTAAAGTTTTAAAGAGAATGAATCAAACAAGAAATTTATTGAGGTAGATAAACACGATATAAATGTGGAGCTAAATTCTTAAATCAGATGTGGTTGGATCGCCTATTCTAAACACGAATATTCTTCAGTGGTTTTCCTCTACATTAATGAATATATGTTCTATATAGTTCTGTATAATAATATTTATATTATTAATGCCTTTAACTGGAACTGTGACCCGAAAGATGGTGAGCTATTCTTGATGTATGACGTTGATGTTGACATATAAATCGTTCGACAGAATTGAAAGACCCATCGACCCATCTAGTAGCTGGTAGTAGCCCGAAGTACACTAAAATTACACGGTATTAAAGTGTTTCCTACGCCTGAACTCTACCAACACTTTGATTAGGAATATGTGTCCAAACACTTGGGGTATTCACATCAAAGATCACCACTATCGCCGCTTTTTGCGGGCCTAATCGAATCGGCCTTATCAAGCAGGCTGCCAATCAGACGATGTTGCCTCAACATTGAAAGCATTTTCTCAGAATCGAGGCACAGAGCAAACTGTAGGGCAAGATAAAACATCCCATTTGATACCCTATGGGGTACTTGAAAAGCGAGCGGAAAAATCGAATGTACTATCATAAATATTTATGTCTACTCTAATTCTTAAGTTTCTCGCATTTTTCTCAGAATTACGACGCAGCCATCGTTCGCTCGGATACGAAAATAACCGCGGAAGTTCTGGCCGCTGGAGCCGGCAGTCTGAAGGTTGTGGGCCGTGCCGGGGCCGGGGTGGACAACATCGATGTGCCTGCAGCGACAGCGCATAATGTCGTTGTCCTTAAGTAAGTGCTCCTTAAGCCGTTAGTGCAAGCCCTGGGGGGGATGGAGCTTGTCGATAGCCCAAAATTATGCGCATTTTCAATCGGCGGATTGGCCGTCGCTATCGTATTGCAGCCTCCATCCAGAACGGGACCCGCGTGGGTCAATTGCCGCCGTTTGACACGCATAATTAAGGCACCCCGAGTGTCGCGGGGAGTGGGGGCAATGGGGTCTGCGATGTCACAAGCCACAGCGCATTGCCAAGGATACGGAGCAAAGCGCGAAAATTTGCCATATTTTTTTGCCTCTTGGTTTCTTCTTTTTTTTTGCTATTTGGAAGGGCATTTGCATAATGCTGTCTAGTCACAACAAACGCCCCCGCCCCCGCCCCCGAAACACCCAGCTCCGCGACTGTCGTCTGTCACGGCATTTAGGGAATGTTTAACTAAACTCCGTCGCTTTCAGCACTCCGGGTGGCAATTCTATTTCTGCCTGTGAGCTGACGTGCATCCTAATTGGTGCCCTGGCCAGACCCGTCGTCCCCGCCGGGCAGAGCATGAAGGAGGGTCGCTGGGACAGGAAGCTCTACAGCGGCACGGAGCTCTACGGCAAGACCCTGGCCGTCCTGGGCCTGGGCCGCATCGGACGCGAGGTGGCCATCCGCATGAAGACGTGGGGCATGAAGGTGGGTTTCAACAAGTTCCATTTTGCCTTGGACACAATACTAATTGAAGGTGGAATGTTTTTGTAGATAATTGGCTACGATCCCATCACCACGGAGGCGGAGGCCAAGGCTGTGGGGATTCAGAAGCTCTCCCTGGAGGAGATCTGGCCACTAGCCGACTATATAACGGTGCACACGCCTCTGATTCCAGCCACCAGAAGTGAGTAATCAACGGGGGTCCTGAAATATGTATTTATCGATGTCCCTTTCCGTCTGTCCACAGATCTCATCTCCACGGAGACTCTGGCCAAGTGCAAGAAGGGCGTCAAGGTCGTGAACGTGGCTCGGGGCGGCATCATAGATGAGCAGGCCATCATCGACGCCCTTGAGAGTGGCCAAGTGGCCGGGGCCGCCTTCGACGTGTATCCCGAGGAGCCGCCCAAGTCTGCGGTCACCAAGGCACTCATCAGTCACCCGAAGGTGGTCGCCACGCCCCATTTGGGAGCCAGCACAGCGGAGGCGCAAGTGCGTGTTGCCGTCGAGGTGGCAGAGCAGTTCATCGCCCTCAATGGCACATCACCGAAGTACACGAGCACCGCGGGCGTTATCAACAAGGAGGCCCTCGCCCATTATCAGTAGAGCGCGGACGGCCCCAAGGAGAAATTCGAATTAATGCATTCTCACAACATTACAACGTTCTCTTGCCAGTTTTATGAAGAGGATTGGCAGCACTCATTGTAAATACAAAACAGGAATATGAATAAACATAGCAGAACTCTTATTTCACCGCAAACAGAAGACTGTACTTTAAGCAGACTGTACTTTGTACTTTG
The DNA here is from genome assembly GCF_003369915.1 of Drosophila miranda. Classification (NCBI taxonomy): domain Eukaryota; kingdom Metazoa; phylum Arthropoda; class Insecta; order Diptera; family Drosophilidae; genus Drosophila; species Drosophila miranda. Next base: position 22,013,786 of record NC_046677.1, read on the forward strand.
TACTTTGGCAGGCTTTTTTTCCAACAGCAAGAAAGCTCAAGCTCGCTCTTTTGATTCTTGAAGAAAGCTAAGCAAGAATGAGTAAAGCCTTGTCCAGTAGCTAAGCTCAAACTCGCTCTCTCTCTCTCTCGTTCTCTTCCAAGTCCGGCTTCGTATTGGCTTACTCTTTCAAAGCTGTAACTCAGTTTAAAGCTCTCCGCCAACCAACGATCTGCAAGGGTATCAAAAGCTTCGTTCGCCAAAGCTAGTCTCTCTCGTGCTTTCATTCTTATACAGCCAAACAGTAAGAAAATGCGAACAGACTCTTTTCTTCTTGCTCTCTCTGAATGTCTGACTGTGGGACTGCAGGCAATGGAAAAAAGAGAGTGAGAGTAAAATTTTCTGCTCGACTGTCTTTACATGTGTCTGTGTGTGTGCGTGCCTTGGGCAATTGTGAAACCCTCCAACTGTTCCAACAATGACACCGGCTTACATCTACTTATCACAACACTTATGGCCGTTTAATGCTGTTTGCCGATTAAAGTAGTAAGTATTTAAGTAGTGCGACATTGAAAAAAAACTATTACCCATATATTTTTATTTATTTACTAATTTAAAAAGCTTGAAACAAAGAGTGCGCTGTTTCAATAAGTTTATTGGCGTTTCCATTGCAACGATGATAGCTTTTTGGGCTCTGTCATTTTTTCTATTCTTTTGTTTGCAACAGATAATTTTTTAACCAAATATGAATGCATTCTTATTTTAGCAATACATTTATATTTATATGATTTTTTGATTTATCAATGGATGCACGAATTCAGTGGATTCAGCCCTCCTAACGCCCAACCGACCGAGGGGCGCCGCCGCATGACGCATACATACAGGAATGAAAGATGTAAGACTAACATTTTAGAAAAGGGTATACAAATAATCCTTTGTATTGGAAATAGTGCTCAGAATACGACTTCTGCTGATTACAAACTGATGCTCGGTATAGCAGCCAGCTTTTATAGTTTCATGGCAGACAGCTTTAGCTACCTCACAGAGTTTGCACCTTTAAGAGTTTAACAGTTTATAAAAGCTGGCTACTAGTGCCACTACGTCTAATAACAACCAGGTTCTATAGTTCCATAGCAGCCAGACCCATCATTATGAATTCTTCATGGGATTTGAGATTCAACAATCAGTCCAACCCTTTCAAGGGTACAAAACGTGCCCCTCCTTCCAATATTTATGTCCCCGTGCCATTAGATTGAACATTGTCAAAAGTCAATTTGCGGGGAAGTTTCCTTTGGCGGACATCAGTGTTAATCGAAAAAGTTCTCATCTACTCCCTCGACCTCGGACGGGACCTCCTTTTGGCAAGCAACAAACCAGAATTGCACATAGCTGGCCCTTTCACACATAGGGGGGTAACCCCCCTGAAGAAAATTAAATTTCACAAGTTTTGTGTAAGGAACAATTAACTAATGTACCATCGGATAAGGAGTTTACTTGTGTGTCTTAGGCGGTGCCACTAACAATACAGTGTATAGAAAATATACGATATATAAGACGTATACGATAGCCAAAAGTACAGGGATAGAAGCCAGAACGAAGTGACAGTAAATAATAATGAATAACCATTCATATGTAAAATGTGGTGCAACCCAATCTATTCCTCAGAAACCAAGAAATTTACAAGAGCCGCACAGTGGGAGTTCAACCGAAAAGAGGTGGCAAAAATCAAAGAATTTCAAGAGCTCTTTGGATAATATCTGTTAGAGAACTTTACATCTTTCAGGTGGAATAAAAAGTAAACTATATAACGTACGATTATATTTTTGGTATGTTTTATTAGATCCATGCTTTGCTATCAATTCCCAATAAAAAAAAAGCTGATCTGTTGCATAAACAGTGCTAAGGAAGAGCCTATTTCCCAAACCTTATCATTGTTGATGTGTTTTTCGACTTTGAATTGACTTTACAAAAATATGTTCCTGAATATCCCTAAAATTTTGCTGCTATATTGTCTTTGAATATTTGTTTATGAAAGTTTCAAAGCAGGCATACAATCCCTTAGCCTATCATAGGCGGCCGAGCATCCTGCTTCAGGTGAGAAATCATTACAAGTGAGTTTTTGTGAAGGAAATCATAACGTTCTGAGAGAGCAAACGGCAAACAGTATCGAAAACGTGCTCAGGACTAAGCAAAGCCACTGCTAACAGCGCAAAAGATTAACTGAGGGAAGAGGACTACAGATACAATAGTATTTTACAGAATGGCGCCCGCAAAGGCAACCAGCTCCAGCCGGGCCACCGTAACCAGTCAGGACGCTATGAGCGTGGCCATTAAGAAGGAAAAGGTCAAACGCTCTGCCCTGGGCAACAACTGCAATCCTAGCAATGCCAAGATCATGGCGCTGCATCAAGACAAAGAGAGCTGCCACAAGGTTTTGGAAAAAGGCAAACGCTCGAAGGCAACGCTCAATAAGAAGACCGTTTTTTTGGGGGAGATCCCCAATCCCAACATGGACCAGATTCCATGCAGATCCCAGGCCCAAGCCCAAGCCCAAGGAGTGGCCATCAAGCCGGTGCGTCGAATTTCCAACCAGACTGAGGACCCGTCGGGCCTGGAGGACGTCTCCACCTGCGGCGACTCCATGCGTCCCGCCGCTATTGCCTTGGCGCCTCTTCGACGCGTCCCGCGAGGTGTGGTCGACTTTGACCAGAAGAACTGGGACGACCCCTTGCAGGTCTCGCACTACTCCATGGAGATCTTCAACTATCTGAAGACACGCGAGCCGGCGTTCGCCATCGGGGACTACATGCCGCGACAGATCCACCTGACCACGTACATGCGGGCCGTGCTGGTCGACTGGATGGTCGAGGTGCAGGAGCACTTCGGGTTCCACCACGAGGCCCTGTACTTGGCTGTGAAGATCGTGGACCTCTACTTGTGCCGCGCAGTCATCAAGAAGGAGAATCTGCAGCTCCTGGGGATCACAGCCTTCTTCATTGCCAGCAAGTACGAAGAGCGCCTGCCCCTCCGGATCTGGGAGGTGCTGTACATTTGCGACGGGGCCTACAGCCGCGACGAGCTGGTCAAGATGGAGCTCGAAACGCTGCGCCTCATCCAATACGACCTGGGCATTCCCCTGTCCTACAGCTTCATGCGTCGCTACGCCCGTTGTGCCCAGGTCAAGAGGACCACTCTGACCCTGGCTCGCTACATCCTGGAGCTGTCGCTGATGGACTACGCCGCAATTGGGTTCAGGGACTCGCAGATGGCATCGGCCGCCCTCTACATGGCCCTGCGCATGCGCGCCGGCGCCTCACACCTGGAGCAACAGACCTGGACCTCGACTCTGGTCCACTACACGGGCTTCCAGCTGGCGGAATTCGCCGAGATCGTGCCCGTCCTGAATGCCGGCCTCCATCGCAGGCCGCTGGACACCATCAAGAAAATACGCAACAAGTACTCGGACAAGATATTCCACGAGGTGGCCAAGGTGCCGCTGCTCACCAACCAGGAGCTGTTCCAGAACAACCTGGCCCCAAAACAAAAAAAAGCAGAACCCACCACTGAAGAGGACACACACAATGTCCCCTGCCCCCTTCCTGTCCCTGACATATTCCCACACAAGTTTATATATTTTTGTGATCTATTTTTATGTTGCTATTTATTTTTGATTTATTTGTATTATTGTGACTTTTGCATTAGTATTACATAAATATTATGTTCAGTTTATTAAGCCCGGTATTTGTTTTGAGTTTGGATGGGTGTCACGCCCAGAAGAAAGCGTTTCCGACCCCATAAAGAATATATATTCTTGATTAGCCAAGTCGATACATCTTTGTCTGTCTTTCTGGCTGTCTGTTTTGAAGGTACGAGGAGGTACCATATCTGGCAGATTGCCGAATCTGGGTCAAATCGATTTACTATTATAACAAGAATGAGGATACCAATTTTCTGTGGCTACACTTCCCCTGCCACACGCGGACTCTTTCTCTCTCTTTTTCTCACAAACTTCCTCGTGCAGTGTGCGCCCCAGAAGAGGAGCGAGAATCGTAAGAACTGGTGTTGGTATGAGATTAAGGAAAGAGATAGGTGTGCAAAAATGTAAAGAATATATAGATAATTAGTTCTAAAGTTCCTAATGATGAAAATATGATAAACAGTGGTAGTTCCTCTATTTCTCTATATGTTTTATCCAGCTCTCATAACAAGACGAGCAAAATTGAGAGAAATCATGGAGAGATCGCTCCGTCCTTGCATTAAACAACAAAAGCAATACGTTCAAAAGAGAGACAGAGAAAGAAGGAGAGAATCTCTACTGCAAAACGCAACAAATATTTTGTTCTACCATTTAATAAACTTATTTCGTAAGCCACCAACAACAAAAACATAAAGAATAATAGACGGCGATTCCCTTCTTTCCAGCAATTCAGTGAAACTTATGGGACAGTTTTATTTAATTCCTGACTTTCTGATGAAATAAACCAAAACTAATATCTCAAAAGAAAGGTACTGGTGCATAAATATTTTTGCCATTAAATGCAACTGCAAGCCACCTATCCGCATGTCCTGTCAAATGAAAACTGCTCCTGGCATATACTCGTATGCCACATCATTCACAGTTCAGAAGGCCTGGGAGAAGGGTTGTCAATCCCAGAGTCGGCCTTATTTGGATCTGCGCAAATATTAAAGCACCTGAAACGGCTGGAAACATGATTCCATGTCTGGGGCAGCATACCAACCAGACTCCCATTTGTCCTCCCATGAAAACCGATGATCCATGCCATCCACAGAAACCCCAAACGAAACGCACAAAATGATTTCCAATAAGAGCACAAATTCTATGCATTCATTTATTAATATGAGGTGAGGCACTACAGGGACAAGAGAGAGTCAGATCAGCAGCATTGGGAATGCCTCACCCTTTCATGAAACTTCCCTTGGAAAGAGAGCACTCATTCCTTTTTGTTTCTCTTCTTCACTGCATCCCACTACTACTCCCGAGTAATGGGAGTGGGAAAGGGACAAAACTTGACGAATTTTCAAGCACGAACACACACACATAGCTGGAACTCACGTGATCAAACGAAAAAATGGCGAGACAACGAAACAATTACTTATTTTAGATTTTGAAACATGAAAAAAAATAAAGTATGCAAAAATAGTATGTTTTTCTACATTTGTATCCAATATTGCACTTTAATATTACCCATTGCCGCACTTTTCCTTCGTCAAGCTGCATTTTTGTCACCATTTGCCTCTTTTGCGCTCCCGCCCTTGATCAAACACATTTTTATACCCGATACTCAAAATGAGTATTGGGGTATATTAGATTTTTGGTAAAAGTGGATGTGTGTAACGTCCAGAAGGAATCGTTTCCGACCCCATAAAGTATATATATTCTTGATCAGCATCAATAGCCGAGTCGATTGAGCCATGTCTGTCTATAGCAACGATGTTTTGGATCCAGACTTCTGTGATATGTCACTGCTACAAAAATATTTCAAAACTTCGCCCCGCCCACTTCCGCCCCCACAAAGGACGAAAATCTGTGGCATCCACATTTTTAAAGATACGATAAAGCCAAAAACGCAGAATCGTAGAGGATGACTATATGTTCTAGAGTGTAAAATCTCAACCAGATCGTATAATTATTATAGCCAGAATCAAGAAAACAATTTCATTCTTTCTCGCTCTGTCTCTCTCTAACACACAGGTTTCATGGTCGGTTTTGTCAATTGCAAAATATGAGTTCAAGGATCTCAGAACCTATAAGAGCCAGAGCAACCAAATTTGGTATCCACACTCCTGTGATATCGGACCTTGACCGTTTCGTGTCCAAATTTCGCCACACCCCCTTCCGCCCCCGCAAAGGACGAAAATCTGGGGCATCCACAAATCTCAGAGACTATTAAGGCTAGAGTAACCAAATTTGGTTTCCGCACTTCTGTTAGATCTCACTATAAAACGTATATCTCAGAATTTCGCCCCACCCCCTTCCGCCCCCACAAAGGACGAAAATCTGTTGCATCCACAATATTGCACATTCGAGAAAACTAAAAACGCAGAACCATAGATAACGACCATATCTATCAGATTGCTGAATCTGGACCAGATCAGATAATTTTTATAGCCAAACGGAACAAATCAATTTGCACTGGCTACGCAGCGCCCGACGTCACGCTCAGACGGATTTTCTGTCTCTCTCGCACGCACTCTTTGTCGTGTCGTTCAATATTAGCGGCGTCTGCCGCAGGAGAGCCATACTGACTTAGTATCGGGTATAACTGTAGAGTTGCGGTGTCCGCAGCAACTCACAATGTTCCCCTCGTTTTCTATATAATCACTGCATAATTACACCAAACTTCACTACAGACCTGCACGACATTTTTTCCGTCGAATTTTTCACCATTTTCCGAATTTTCGCCTTGGACACAATACTAATTGAAGGTGGAATGTTTTTGTAGATAATGGGCTACGATCCCATCACCACGGAGGCGGAGGCCAAGGCTGTGGGGATTCAGAAGCTCTCCCTGGAGGAGATCTGGCCACTAGCCGACTATATAACGGTGCACACGCCTCTGATTCCAGCCACCAGAAGTGAGTAATCAACGGGGGTCCTGAAATATGTATTTATCGATGTCCCTTTCCGTCTGTCCACAGATCTCATCTCCACGGAGACTCTGGCCAAGTGCAAGAAGGGCGTCAAGGTCGTGAACGTGGCTCGGGGCGGCATCATAGATGAGCAGGCCATCATCGACGCCCTTGAGAGTGGCCAAGTGGATGGGGCCGCCTTCGACGTGTATCCCGAGGAGCCGCCCAAGTCTGCGGTCACCAAGGCACTCATCAGTCACCCGAAGGTGGTCGCCACGCCCCATTTGGGAGCCAGCACAGCGGAGGCGCAAGTGCGTGTTGCCGTCGAGGTGGCAGAGCAGTTCATCGCCCTCAATGGCACATCCCCGAAGTACACGAGCACCGCGGGCGTTATCAACAAGGAGGCCCTCGCCCATTATCAGTAGAGCGCGGACGGCCCCAAGGAGAAATTCGAATTAATGCATTCTCACAACATTACAACGTTCTCTTGCCAGTTTTATGAAGAGGATTGGCAGCACTCATTGTAAATACAAAACAAGAATATGAATAAACATAGCAGAACTGTTATTTCACCGCAAACAGAAGACTGTACTTTAAGCAGACTGTACTTTGTACTTTGTACTTTGGCAGGCTTTTTTTCCAACAGCAAGAAAGCTCAAGCTCGCTCTTTTGATTCTTGAAGAAAGCTAAGCAAGAATGAGTAAAGCCTTGTCCAGTAGCTAAGCTCAAACTCGCTCTCTCTCTCTCTCTTTCTCTTCCAAGTCCGGCTTCGTATTGGCTTACTCTTTCAAAGCTGTAACTCAGTTTAAAGCTCTCCGCCAACCAACGATCTGCAAGGGTATCAAAAGCTTCGTTCGCCAAAGCTAGTCTCTCTCGTGCTTTCATTCTTATACAGCCAAACAGTAAGAAAATGCGAACAGACTCTTTTCTTCTTGCTCTCTCTGAATGTCTGACTGTGGGACTGCAGGCAATGGAAAAAAGAGAGTGAGAGTAAAATTTTCTGCTCGACTGTCTTTACATGTGTCTGTGTGTGTGCGTGCCTTGGGCAATTGTGAAACCCTCCAACTGTTCCAACAATGACACCGGCTTACATCTACTTATCACAACACTTATGGCCGTTTAATGCTGTTTGCCGATTAAAGTAGTAAGTATTTAAGTAGTGCGACATTGAAAAAAAACTATTACCCATATATTTTTATTTGTTTACTAATTTAAAAAGCTTGAAACAAAAAGTGCGCTGTTTCAATAAGTTTATTGGCGTTTCCATTGCAACGATGATAGCTTTTTGGGCTCTGTCATTTTTTCTATTCTTTTGTTTGCAACAGATAATTTTTTAACCAAATATGAATGCATTCTTATTTTAGCAATACATTTATATTTATATGATTTTTTGATTTATCAATGGATGCACGAATTCAGTGGATTCAGCCCTCCTAACGCCCAACCGACCGAGGGGCGCCGCCGCATGACGCATACATACAGGAATGAAAGATGTAAGACTAACATTTTAGAAAAGAGTATACAAATAATCCTTTGTATTGGAAATAGTGCTCAGAATACGACTTCTGCTGATTACAAACTGATGCTCGGTATAGCAGCCAGCTTTTATAGTTTCATGGCAGACAGCTTTAGCTACCTCACAGAGTTTGCACCTTTAAGAGTTTAACAGTTTATAAAAGCTGGCTACTAGTGCCACTACGTCTAATAACAACCAGGTTCTATAGTTCCATAGCAGCCAGACCCATCATTATGAATTCTTCATGGGATTTGAGATTCAACAATCAGTCCAACCCTTTCAAGGGTACAAAACGTGCCCCTCCTTCCAATATTTATGTCCCCGTGCCATTAGATTGAACATTGTCAAAAGTCAATTTGCGGGGAAGTTTCCTTTGGCGGACATCTGTGTTAATCGAAAAAGTTCTCATCTACTCCCTCGACCTCGGACGGGACCTCCTTTTGGCAAGCAACAAACCAGAATTGCACATAGCTAGCCCTTTCACACATAGGGGGGTAACCCCCCTGAAGAAAATTAAATTTCACAAGTTTTGTGTAAGGAACAATTAACTAATGTACCATCGGATAAGGAGTTTACTTGTGTGTCTTAGGCGGTGCCACTAACAATACAGTGTATAGAAAATATACGATATATACGACGTATACGATAGCCAAAAGTACAAGGATAGAAGCCAGAACGAAGTGACAGCAAATAATAATGAATAACCATTCATATGTAAAATGTGGTGCAACCCAATCTATTCCCCAGAAACCAAGAAATTTACAAGAGCCGCACAGTGGGAGTTCAACCGAAAAGAGGTGGCAAAAATCAAAGAATTTCAAGAGCTCTTTGGATAATATCTGTTAGAGAACTTTACATCTTTCAGGTGGAATAAAAAGTAAACTATATAACGTACGATTATATTTTTGGTATGTTTTATTAGATCCATGCTTTGCTATCAATTCCCAATAAAAAAAAGCTGATCTGTTACATAAACAGTGCTAAGGAAGAGCCTATTTCCCAAACCTTATCATTGTTGATGTGTTTTTCGACTTTGAATTGACTTTACAAAAATATGTTCCTGAATATCCCTAAAATTTTGCTTCTATATTGTCTTTGAATATTTGTTTATGAAAGTTTCAAAGCAGGCATACAATCCCTTAGCCTATCATAGGCGGCCGAGCATCCTGCTTCAGGTGAGAAATCATTACAAGTGAGTTTTTGTGAAGGAAATCATAACGTTGTGAGAGAGCAAACGGGAAACAGTATCGAAAACGTGCTCAGGACTAAGCAAAGCCACTGCTAACAGCGCAAAAGATTAACTGAGGGAAGAGGACTACAGATACAATAGTATTTTACAGAATGGCGCCCGCAAAGGCAACCAGCTCCAGCCGGGCCACCGTAACCAGTCAGGACGCTATGAGCGTGGCCATTAAGAAGGAAAAGGTCAAACGCTCTGCCCTGGGCAACAACTGCAATCCTAGCAATGCCAAGATCATGGCGCTGCATCAAGACAAAGAGAGCTGCCACAAGGTTTTGGAAAAAGGCAAACGCTCGAAGGCAACGCTCAATAAGAAGACCGTTTTTTTGGGGGAGATCCCCAATCCCAACATGGACCAGATTCCATGCAGATCCCAGGCCCAAGCCCAAGCCCAAGGAGTGGCCATCAAGCCGGTGCGTCGAATTTCCAACCAGACTGAGGACCCGTCGGGCCTGGAGGACGTCTCCACCTGCGGCGACTCCATGCGTCCCGCCGCTATTGCCTTGGCGCCTCTTCGACGCGTCCCGCGAGGTGTGGTCGACTTTGACCAGAAGAACTGGGACGACCCCTTGCAGGTCTCGCACTACTCCATGGAGATCTTCAACTATCTGAAGACACGCGAGCCGGCGTTCGCCATCGGGGACTACATGCCGCGACAGATCCACCTGACCACGTACATGCGGGCCGTGCTGGTCGACTGGATGGTCGAGGTGCACGAGCACTTCGGGTTCTACCACGAGGCCCTGTACTTGGCTGTGAAGATCGTGGACCTCTACTTGTGCCGCGCAGTCATCAAGAAGGAGAATCTGCAGCTCCTGGGGATCACAGCCTTCTTCATTGCCAGCAAGTACGAAGAGCGCCTGCCCCTCCGGATCTGGGAGGTGCTGTACATTTGCGACGGGGCCTACAGCCGCGACGAGCTGGTCAAGATGGAGCTCGAAACGCTGCGCCTCATCCAATACGACCTGGGCATTCCCCTGTCCTACAGCTTCCTGCGTCGCTACGCCCGTTGTGCCCAGGTCAAGTGGACCACTCTGACCCTGGCTCGCTACATCCTGGAGCTGTCGCTGATGGACTACGCCGCAATTGGGTTCAGGGACTCGCAGATGGCATCGGCCGCCCTCTACATGGCCCTGCGCATGCGCGCCGGCGCCTCACACCTGGAGCAACAGACCTGGACCTCGACTCTGGTCCACTACACGGGCTTCCAGCTGGCGGAATTCGCCGAGATCGTGCCCGTCCTGAATGCCGGCCTCCATCGCAGGCCGCTGGACACCATCAAGATAATACGCAACAAGTACTCGGACAAGATATTCCACGAGGTGGCCAAGGTGCCGCTGCTAACCAACCAGGAGCTGTTCCAGAACAACCTGGCCCCAAAACAAAAAAGCAGAACCCACCACTGAAGAGGACACACACAATGTCCCCTGCCCCCTTCCTGTCCCTGACATATTCCCACACAAGTTTATAAATTTTTGTGATCTGTTTTTATGTTGCTATTTATTTTTGATTTATTTGTATTATTGTGACTTTTGCATTAGTATTACATAAATATTATGTTCAGTTTATTAAGCCCGGTATTTGTTTTGAGTTTGGATGGGTGTCACGCCCAGAAGAAAGCGTTTCCGACCCCATAAAGAATATATATTCTTGATTAGCCAAGTCGATACATCTTTGTCTGTCTTTCTGGCTGTCTGTTTTGAAGGTACGAGGAGGTACCATATCTGGCAGATTGCCGAATCTGGGTCAAATCGATTCACTATTATAACAAGAATGAGGATACCAATTTTCTGTGGCTACACTTCCCCTGCCACACGCGGACTCTTTCTCTCTCTTTTTCTCACAAACTTCCTCGTGCAGTGTGCGCCCCAGAAGAGGAGCGAGAATCGTAAGAACTGGTGTTGGTATGAGATTAAGGAAAGAGATAGGTGTGCAAAAATGTAAAGAATATATAGATAATTAGTTCTAAAGTTCCTAATGATGAAAATATGATAAACAGTGGTAGTTCCTCTATTTCTCTATATGTTTTATCCAGCTCTCATAACAAGACGAGCAAAATTGAGAGAAATCATGGAGAGATCGCTCCGTCCTTGCATTAAACAACAAAAGCAATACGTTCAAAAGAGAGACAGAGAAAGAAGGAGAGAATCTCTACTGCAAAACGCAACAAATATTTTGTTCTACCATTTAAAAAACTTATTTCGTAAGCCACCAACAACAAAAACATAAAGAATAATAGACGGCGATTCCCTTCTTTCCAGCAATTCAGTGAAACTTATGGGACAGTTTTATTTAATTCCTGACTTTCTGATGAAATAAACCAAAACTAATATCTCAAAAGAAAGGTACTGGTGCATAAATATTTTTGCCATTAAATGCAACTGCAAGCCACCTATCCGCATGTCCTGTCAAATGAAAACTGCTCCTGGCATATACTCGTATGCCACATCATTCACAGTTCAGAAGGCCTGGGAGAAGGGTTGTCAATCCCAGAGTCGGCCTTATTTGGATCTGCGCAAATATTAAAGCACCTGAAACGGCTGGAAACATGATTCCATGTCTGGGGCAGCATACCAACCAGACTCCCATTTGTCCTCCCATGAAAACCGATGATCCATGCCATCCACAGAAACCCCAAACGAAACGCACAAAATGATTTCCAATAAGAGCACAAATTCTATGCATTCATTTATTAATATGAGGTGAGGCACTACAGGGACAAGAGAGAGTCAGATCAGCAGCATTGGGAATGCCTCACCCTTTCATGAAACTTCCCTTGGAAAGAGAGCACTCATTCCTTTTTGTTTCTCTTCTTCACTGCATCCCACTACTACTCCCGAGTAATGGGAGTGGGAAAGGGACAAAACTTGACGAATTTTCAAGCACGAACACACACACATAGCTGGAACTCACGTGATCAAACGAAAAAATGGCGAGACAACGAAACAATTACTTATTTTAGATTTTGAAACATGAAAAAAAATAAAGTATGCAAAAATAGTATGTTTTTCTACATTTGTATCCAATATTGCACTTTAATATTACCCATTGCCGCACTTTTCCTTCGTCAAGCTGCATTTTTGTCACCATTTGCCTCTTTTGCGCTCCCGCCCTTGATCAAACACATTTTTATACCCGATACTCAAAATGAGTATTGGGGTATATTAGATTTTTGGTAAAAGTGGATGTGTGTAACGTCCAGAAGGAATCGTTTCCGACCCCATAAAGTATATATATTCTTGATCAGCATCAATAGCCGAGTCGATTGAGCCATGTCTGTCTATAGCAACGATGTTTTGGATCCAGACTTCTGTGATATGTCACTGCTACAAAAATATTTCAAAACTTCGCCCCGCCCACTTCCGCCCCCACAAAGGACGAAAATCTGTGGCATCCACATTTTTAAAGATACGATAAAGCCAAAAACGCAGAATCGTAGAGGATGACTATATGTTCTAGAGTGTAAAATCTCAACCAGATCGTATAATTATTATAGCCAGAATCAAGAAAACAATTTCATTCTTTCTCGCTCTGTCTCTCTCTAACACACAGGTTTCATGGTCGGTTTTGTCAATTGCAAAATATGAGTTCAAGGATCTCAGAACCTATAAGAGCCAGAGCAACCAAATTTGGTATCCACACTCCTGTGATATCGGACCTTGACCGTTTCGTGTCCAAATTTCGCCACACCCCCTTCCGCCCCCGCAAAGGACGAAAATCTGGGGCATCCACAAATCTCAGAGACTATTAAGGCTAGAGTAACCAAATTTGGTATCCGCACTTCTGTTAGATCTCACTATAAAACGTATATCTCAGAATTTCGCCCCACCCCCTTCCGCCCCCACAAAGGACGAAAATCTGTTGCATCCACAATATTGCACATTCGAGAAAACTAAAAACGCAGAACCATAGATAACGACCATATCTATCAGATTGCTGAATCTGGACCAGATCAGATAATTTTTATAGCCAAACGGAACAAATCAATTTGCACTGGCTACGCAGCGCCCGACGTCACGCTCAGACGGATTTTCTGTCTCTCTCGCACGCACTCTTTGTCGTGTCGTTCAATATTAGCGGCGTCTGCCGCAGGAGAGCCATACTGACTTAGTATCGGGTATAACTGTAGAGTTGCGGTGTCCGCAGCAACTCACAATGTTCCCCTCGTTTTCTATATAATCACTGCATAATTACACCAAACTTCACTACAGACCTGCACGACATTTTTTCCGTCGAATTTTTCACCATTTTCCGAATTTTCGCCTTGGACACAATACTAATTGAAGGTGGAATGTTTTTGTAGATAATGGGCTACGATCCCATCACCACGGAGGCGGAGGCCAAGGCTGTGGGGATTCAGAAGCTCTCCCTGGAGGAGATCTGGCCACTAGCCGACTATATAACGGTGCACACGCCTCTGATTCCAGCCACCAGAAGTGAGTAATCAACGGGGGTCCTGAAATATGTATTTATCGATGTCCCTTTCCGTCTGTCCACAGATCTCATCTCCACGGAGACTCTGGCCAAGTGCAAGAAGGGCGTCAAGGTCGTGAACGTGGCTCGGGGCGGCATCATAGATGAGCAGGCCATCATCGACGCCCTTGAGAGTGGCCAAGTGGATGGGGCCGCCTTCGACGTGTATCCCGAGGAGCCGCCCAAGTCTGCGGTCACCAAGGCACTCATCAGTCACCCGAAGGTGGTCGCCACGCCCCATTTGGGAGCCAGCACAGCGGAGGCGCAAGTGCGTGTTGCCGTCGAGGTGGCAGAGCAGTTCATCGCCCTCAATGGCACATCCCCGAAGTACACGAGCACCGCGGGCGTTATCAACAAGGAGGCCCTCGCCCATTATCAGTAGAGCGCGGACGGCCCCAAGGAGAAATTCGAATTAATGCATTCTCACAACATTACAACGTTCTCTTGCCAAATTTATGAAGAGGATTGGCAGCACTCATTGTAAATACAAAACAAGAATATGAATAAACATAGCAGAACTGTTATTTCACCGCAAACAGAAGACTGTACTTTAAGCAGACAAAGAGAGAGAGACGGTCTCGTAAGTCAAGCACAAAAAGGAGAGCCAGAGCAAGGCATTCTTTTTTGCAGGCTTTTTTTCCAACAGCAAGAAAGCTCAAGCTCGCTCTTTTGATTCTTGAAGAAAGCTAAGCAAGAATGAGTAAAGCCTTGTCCAGTAGCTAAGCTCAAACTCGCTCTCTCTCTCTCTCGTTCTCTTCCAAGTCCGGCTTCGTATTGGCTTACTCTTTCAAAGCTGTAACTCAGTTTAAAGCTCTCCGCCAACCAACGATCTGCAAGGGTATCAAAAGCTTCGTTCGCCAAAGCTAGTCTCTCTCGTGCTTTCATTCGTATACAGCCAAACAGTAAGAAAATGCGAACAGACTCTTTTCTTCTTGCTCTCTCTGAATGTCTGACTGTGGGACTGCAGGCAATGGAAAAAAGGGAGTGAGAGTAAAATTTTCTGCTCGACTGTCTTTACATGTGGCTGTGTGTGTGCGTGCCTTGGGCAATTGTGAAACCCTCCAACTGTACCAACAATGACACCGGCTTACATCTACTTATCACAACACTTATGGCCGTTTAATGCTGTTTGCCGATTAAAGTAGTAAGTATTTAAGTAGTGCGACATTGAAAAAAAACTATTACCCATATATTTTTATTTATTTACTAATTTAAAAAGCTTGAAACAAAGAGTGCGCTGTTTCAATAAGTTTATTGGGGTTTCCATTGCAACGATGATAGCTTTTTGGGCTCTGTCATTTTTTCTATTCTTTTGTTTGCAACAGATAATTTTTTAACCAAATATGAATGCATTCTTATTTTAGCAATACATTTATATTTATATGATTTTTTGATTTATCAATGGATGCACGAATTCAGTGGATTCAGCCCTCCTAACGCCCAACCGACCGAGGGGCGCCGCCGCATGACGCATACATACAGGAATGAAAGATGTAAGACTAACATTTTAGAAAAGAGTATACAAATAATCCTTTGTATTGGAAATAGTGCTCAGAATACGACTTCTGCTGATTACAAACTGATGCTCGGTATAGCAGCCAGCTTTTATAGTTTCATGGCAGACAGCTTTAGCTACCTCACAGAGTTTGCACCTTTAAGAGTTTAACAGTTTATAAAAGCTGGCTACTAGTGCCACTACGTCTAATAACAACCAGGTTCTATAGTTCCATAGCAGCCAGACCCATCATTATGAATTCTTCATGGGATTTGAGATTCAACAATCAGTCCAACCCTTTCAAGGGTACAAAACGTGCCCCTCCTTCCAATATTTATGTCCCCGTGCCATTAGATTGAACATTGTCAAAAGTCAATTTGCGGGGAAGTTTCCTTTGGCGGACATCTGTGTTAATCGAAAAAGTTCTCATCTACTCCCTCGACCTCGGACGGGACCTCCTTTTGGCAAGCAACAAACCAGAATTGCACATAGCTAGCCCTTTCACACATAGGGGGGTAACCCCCCTGAAGAAAATTAAATTTCACAAGTTTTGTGTAAGGAACAATTAACTAATGTACCATCGGATAAGGAGTTTACTTGTGTGTCTTAGGCGGTGCCACTAACAATACAGTGTATAGAAAATATACGATATATACGACGTATACGATAGCCAAAAGTACAAGGATAGAAGCCAGAACGAAGTGACAGCAAATAATAATGAATAACCATTCATATGTAAAGTGTGGTGCAACCCAATCTATTCCCCAGAAACCAAGAAATTTACAAGAGCCGCACAGTGGGAGTTCAACCGAAAAGAGGTGGAAAAAATCAAAGAATTTCAAGAGCTCTTTGGATAATATCTGTTAGAGAACTTTACATCTTTCAGGTGGAATAAAAAGTAAATTATATAACGTACGATTATATTTTTGGTATGTTTTATTAGATCCATGCTTTGCTATCAATTCCCAATAAAAAAAAAAGCTGATCTGTTGCATAAACAGTGCTAAGGAAGAGCCTATTTCCCAAACCTTATCATTGTTGATGTGTTTTTCGACTTTGAATTGACTTTACAAAAATATGTTCCTGAATATCCCTAAAATTTTGCTGCTATATTGTCTTTGAATATTTGTTTATGAAAGTTTCAAAGCAGGCATACAATCCCTTAGCCTATCATAGGCGGCCGAGCATCCTGCTTCAGGTGAGAAATCATTACAAGTGAGTTTTTGTGAAGGAAATCATAACGTTGTGAGAGAGCAAACGGGAAACAGTATCGAAAACGTGCTCATGACTAAGCAAAGCCACTGCTAACAGCGCAAAAGATTAACTGAGGGAAGAGGACTACAGATACAATAGTATTTTACAGAATGGCGCCCGCAAAGGCAACCAGCTCCAGCCGGGCCACCGTAACCAGTCAGGACGCTATGAGCGTGGCCATTAAGAAGGAAAAGGTCAAACGCTCTGCCCTGGGCAACAACTGCAATCCTAGCAATCCCAACATGGACCAGATTCCATGCAGATCCCAGGCCCAAGCCCAAGCCCAAGGAGTGGCCATCAAGCCGGTGCGTCGAATTTCCAACCAGACTGAGGACCCGTCGGGCCTGGAGGACGTCTCCACCTGCGGCGACTCCATGCGTCCCGCCGCTATTGCCTTGGCGCCTCTTCGACGCGTCCCGCGAGGTGTGGTCGACTTTGACCAGAAGAACTGGGACGACCCCTTGCAGGTCTCGCACTACTCCATGGAGATCTTCAACTATCTGAAGACACGCGAGCCGGCGTTCGCCATCGGGGACTACATGCCGCGACAGATCCACCTGACCACGTACATGCGGGCCGTGCTGGTCGACTGGATGGTCGAGGTGCAGGAGCACTTCAGGCTCTACCACGAGACCCTGTACTTGGCTGTGAAGATCGTGGACCTCTACTTGTGCCGCGCAGTCATCAAGAAGGAGAATCTGCAGCTCCTGGGGATCACAGCCTTCTTCATTGCCAGCAAGTACGACGAGTGCCTGCCCCTCCGGATCTGGGAGGTGCTGTACATTTGCGACGGGGCCTACAGCCGCGACGAGCTGGTCAAGATGGAGCTCGAAACGCTGCGCCTCATCCAGTACGACCTGGGCATTCCCCTGTCCTACAGCTTCCTGCGTCGCTACGCCCGTTGTGCCCAGGTCAAGAGGACCACTCTGACCCTGGCTCGCTACATCCTGGAGCTGTCGCTGATGGACTACGCCGCAATTGGGTTCAGGGACTCGCAGATGGCATCGGCCGCCCTCTACATGGCCCTGCGCATGCGCGCCGGCGCCTCACACCTGGAGCAACAGACCTGGACCTCGACTCTGGTCCACTACACGGGCTTCCAGCTGGCGGAATTCGCCGAGATCGTGCCCGTCCTGAATGCCGGCCTCCATCGCAGGCCGCTGGACACCATCAAGAAAATACGCAACAAGTACTCGGACAAGATATTCCACGAGGTGGCCAAGGTGCCGCTGCTCACCAACCAGGAGCTGTTCCAGAACAACCTGGCCCCAAAACAAAAAAGCAGAGCCCACCACTGAAGAGGACACACACAATGTCCCCTGCCCCCTTCCTGTCCCTGACATATTCCCACACAAGTTTATATATTTTTGTGATCTATTTTTATGTTGCTATTTATTTTTGATTTATTTGTATTATTGTGACTTTTGCATTAGTATTACATAAATACTATGTTCAGTTTATTAAGCCCGGTATTTGTTTTGAGTTTGGATGGGTGTCACGCCCAGAAGAAAGCGTTTCCGACCCCATAAAGAATATATATTCTTGATTAGCCAAGTCGATACATCTTTGTCTGTCTTTCTGGCTGTCTGTTTTGAAGGTACGAGGAGGTACCATATCTGGCAGATTGCCGAATCTGGGTCAAATCGATTCACTATTATAACAAGAATGAGGATACCAATTTTCTGTGGCTACACTTCCCCTGCCACACGCGGACTCTTTCTCTCTCTTTTTCTCACAAACTTCCTCGTGCAGTGTGCGCCCCAGAAGAGGAGCGAGAATCGTAACAACTGGTGTTGGTATGAGATTAAGGAAAGAGATCGGTGTGCAAAAATGTAAAGAATATATATATCAACGGGGGTCCTGAAATATGTATTTATCGATGTCCCTTTCCGTCTGTCCACAGATCTCATCTCCACGGAGACTCTGGCCAAGTGCAAGAAGGGCGTCAAGGTCGTGAACGTGGCTCGGGGCGGCATCATAGATGAGCAGGCCATCATCGACGCCCTTGAGAGTGGCCAAGTGGATGGGGCCGCCTTCGACGTGTATCCCGAGGAGCCGCCCAAGTCTGCGGTCACCAAGGCACTCATCAGTCACCCGAAGGTGGTCGCCACGCCCCATTTGGGAGCCAGCACAGCGGAGGCGCAAGTGCGTGTTGCCGTCGAGGTGGCAGAGCAGTTCATCGCCCTCAATGGCACATCCCCGAAGTACACGAGCACCGCGGGCGTTATCAACAAGGAGGCCCTCGCCCATTATCAGTAGAGCGCGGACGGCCCCAAGGAGAAATTCGAATTAATGCATTCTCACAACATTACAACGTTCTCTTGCCAGTTTTATGAAGAGGATTGGCAGCACTCATTGTAAATACAAAACAAGAATATGAATAAACATAGCAGAACTGTTATTTCACCGCAAACAGAAGACTGTACTTTAAGCAGACAAAGAGAGAGAGACGGTCTCGTAAGTCAAGCACAAAAAGGAGAGCCAGAGCAAGGCATTCTTTTTTGCAGGCTTTTTTTCCAACAGCAAGAAAGCTCAAGCTCGCTCTTTTGATTCTTGAAGAAAGCTAAGCAAGAATGAGTAAAGCCTTGTCCAGTAGCTAAGCTCAAACTCGCTCTCTCTCTCTCTCGTTCTCTTCCAAGTCCGGCTTCGTATTGGCTTACTCTTTCAAAGCTGTAACTCAGTTTAAAGATCTCCGCCAACCAACGATCTGCAAGGGTATCAAAAGCTTCGTTCGCCAAAGCTAGTCTCTCTCGTGCTTTCATTCTTATACAGCCAAACAGTAAGAAAATGCGAACAGACTCTTTTCTTCTTGCTCTCTCTGAATGTCTGACTGTGGGACTGCAGGCAATGGAAAAAAGAGAGTGAGAGTAAAATTTTCTGCTCGACTGTCTTTACATGTGTCTGTGTGTGTGCGTGCCTTGGGCAATTGTGAAACCCTCCAACTGTTCCAACAATGACACCGGCTTACATCTACTTATCACAACACTTATGGCCGTTTAATGCTGTTTGCCGATTAAAGTAGTAAGTATTTAAGTAGTGCGACATTGAAAAAAAACTATTACCCATATATTTTTATTTATTTACTAATTTAAAAAGCTTGAAACAAAGAGTGCGCTGTTTCAATAAGTTTATTGGGGTTTCCATTGCAACGATGATAGCTTTTTGGGCTCTGTCATTTTTTCTATTCTTTTGTTTGCAACAGATAATTTTTTAACCAAATATGAATGCATTCTTATTTTAGCAATACATTTATATTTATATGATTTTTTGATTTATCAATGGATGCACGAATTCAGTGGATTCAGCCCTCCTAACGCCCAACCGACCGAGGGGCGCCGCCGCATGACGCATACATACAGGAATGAAAGATGTAAGACTAACATTTTAGAAAAGAGTATACAAATAATCCTTTGTATTGGAAATAGTGCTCAGAATACGACTTCTGCTGATTACAAACTGATGCTCGGTATAGCAGCCAGCTTTTATAGTTTCATGGCAGACAGCTTTAGCTACCTCACAGAGTTTGCACCTTTAAGAGTTTAACAGTTTATAAAAGCTGGCTACTAGTGCCACTACGTCTAATAACAACCAGGTTCTATAGTTCCATAGCAGCCAGACCCATCATTATGAATTCTTCATGGGATTTGAGATTCAACAATCAGTCCAACCCTTTCAAGGGTACAAAACGTGCCCCTCCTTCGAATATTTATGTCCCCGTGCCATTAGATTGAACATTGTCAAAAGTCAATTTGCGGGGAAGTTTCCTTTGGCGGACATCTGTGTTAATCGAAAAAGTTCTCATCTACTCCCTCGACCTCGGACGGGACCTCCTTTTGGCAAGCAACAAACCAGAATTGCACATAGCTAGCCCTTTCACACATAGGGGGGTAACCCCCCTGAAGAAAATTAAATTTCACAAGTTTTGTGTAAGGAACAATTAACTAATGTACCATCGGATAAGGAGTTTACTTGTGTGTCTTAGGCGGTGCCACTAACAATACAGTGTATAGAAAATATACGATATATACGACGTATACGATAGCCAAAAGTACAAGGATAGAAGCCAGAACGAAGTGACAGCAAATAATAATGAATAACCATTCATATGTAAAGTGTGGTGCAACCCAATCTATTCCCCAGAAACCAAGAAATTTACAAGAGCCGCACAGTGGGAGTTCAACCGAAAAGAGGTGGCAAAAATCAAAGAATTTCAAGAGCTCTTTGGATAATATCTGTTAGAGAACTTTACATCTTTCAGGTGGAATAAAAAGTAAATTATATAACGTACGATTATATTTTTGGTATGTTTTATTAGATCCATGCTTTGCTATCAATTCCCAATAAAAAAAAAAGCTGATCTGTTGCATAAACAGTGCTAAGGAAGAGCCTATTTCCCAAACCTTATCATTGTTGATGTGTTTTTCGACTTTGAATTGACTTTACAAAAATATGTTCCTGAATATCCCTAAAATTTTGCTGCTATATTGTCTTTGAATATTTGTTTATGAAAGTTTCAAAGCAGGCATACAATCCCTCAGCCTATCATAGGCGGCCGAGCATCCTGCTTCAGGTGAGAAATCATTACAAGTGAGTTTTTGTGAAGGAAATCATAACGTTGTGAGAGAGCAAACGGGAAACAGTATCGAAAACGTGCTCATGACTAAGCAAAGCCACTGCTAACAGCGCAAAAGATTAACTGAGGGAAGAGGACTACAGATACAATAGTATTTTACAGAATGGCGCCCGCAAAGGCAACCAGCTCCAGCCGGGCCACCGTAACCAGTCAGGACGCTATGAGCGTGGCCATTAAGAAGGAAAAGGTCAAACGCTCTGCCCTGGGCAACAACTGCAATCCTAGCAATCCCAACATGGACCAGATTCCATGCAGATCCCAGGCCCAAGCCCAAGCCCAAGGAGTGGCCATCAAGCCGGTGCGTCGAATTTCCAACCAGACTGAGGACCCGTCGGGCCTGGAGGACGTCTCCACCTGCGGCGACTCCATGCGTCCCGCCGCTATTGCCTTGGCGCCTCTTCGACGCGTCCCGCGAGGTGTGGTCGACTTTGACCAGAAGAACTGGGACGACCCCTTGCAGGTCTCGCACTACTCCATGGAGATCTTCAACTATCTGAAGACACGCGAGCCGGCGTTCGCCATCGGGGACTACATGCCGCGACAGATCCACCTGACCACGTACATGCGGGCCGTGCTGGTCGACTGGATGGTCGAGGTGCAGGAGCACTTCAGGCTCTACCACGAGACCCTGTACTTGGCTGTGAAGATCGTGGACCTCTACTTGTGCCGCGCAGTCATCAAGAAGGAGAATCTGCAGCTCCTGGGGATCACAGCCTTCTTCATTGCCAGCAAGTACGACGAGTGCCTGCCCCTCCGGATCTGGGAGGTGCTGTACATTTGCGACGGGGCCTACAGCCGCGACGAGCTGGTCAAGATGGAGCTCGAAACGCTGCGCCTCATCCAGTACGACCTGGGCATTCCCCTGTCCTACAGCTTCATGCGTCGCTACGCCCGTTGTGCCCAGGTCAAGAGGACCACTCTGACCCTGGCTCGCTACATCCTGGAGCTGTCGCTGATGGACTACGCCGCAATTGGGTTCAGGGACTCGCAGATGGCATCGGCCGCCCTCTACATGGCCCTGCGCATGCGCGCCGGCGCCTCACACCTGGAGCAACAGACCTGGACCTCGACTCTGGTCCACTACACGGGCTTCCAGCTGGCGGAATTCGCCGAGATCGTGCCCGTCCTGAATGCCGGCCTCCATCGCAGGCCGCTGGACACCATCAAGAAAATACGCAACAAGTACTCGGACAAGATATTCCACGAGGTGGCCAAGGTGCCGCTGCTCACCAACCAGGAGCTGTTCCAGAACAACCTGGCCCCAAAACAAAAAAGCAGAGCCCACCACTGAAGAGGACACACACAATGTCCCCTGCCCCCTTCCTGTCCCTGACATATTCCCACACAAGTTTATATATTTTTGTGATCTATTTTTATGTTGCTATTTATTTTTGATTTATTTGTATTATTGTGACTTTTGCATTAGTATTACATAAATATTATGTTCAGTTTATTAAGCCCGGTATTTGTTTTGAGTTTGGATGGGTGTCACGCCCAGAAGAAAGCGTTTCCGACCCCATAAAGAATATATATTCTTGATTAGCCAAGTCGATACATCTTTGTCTGTCTTTCTGGCTGTCTGTTTTGAAGGTACGAGGAGGTACCATATCTGGCAGATTGCCGAATCTGGGTCAAATCGATTTACTATTATAACAAGAATGAGGATACCAATTTTCTGTGGCTACACTTCCCCTGCCACACGCGGACTCTTTCTCTCTTTCTTTTTCTCACAAACTTCCTCGTGCAGTGTGCGCCCCAGAAGAGGAGCGAGAATCGTAACAACTGGTGTTGGTATGAGATTAAGGAAAGAGATAGGTGTGCAAAAATGTAAAGAATATATAGATAATTAGTTATAAAGTTCCTAATGATGAAAATATGATAAACAGTGGTAGTTCCTCTATTTCTCTATATGTTTTATCCAGCTCTCATAACAAGACGAGCAAAATTGAGAGAAATCATGGAGAGATCGCTCCGTCCTTGCATTAAACAACAAAAGCAATACGTTCAAAAGAGAGACAGAGAAAGAAGGAGAGAATCTCTACTGCAAAACGCAACAAATATTTTGTTCTACCACTTAATAAACTTATTTCGTAAGCCACCAACAACAAAAACATAAAGAATAATAGACGGCGATTCCCTTCATTCCAGCAATTCAGTGAAATTTATGGGACAGTTTTATTTAATTCCTGACTTTCTGATGAAATAAACCAAAACTAGTATCTCCAAAGAAAGGTACTGGTGCATAAATATTTTTGCCATTAAATGCAACTGCAAGCCTCGTATCCGCATGTCCTGTCAAATGAAAACTGCTCCTGGCATATATGCCACATCATTTACAGTTCAGAAGGCCTGGGAGAAGGGTTGTCAATCCCAGGGTCGGCCTTATTTGGATGTGCGCAAATATTAAAGCACCTGAAACGGCTGGAAACATGATTCCATGTCTGGGGCAGCATACCAACCAGACTCCGGCAGGGTACAAAGAGAAGGAAGGACTCCCTTCCGTCAGGAGTTAAAATTAAAATTTAATTTCAATTAGCTTATGTTGCAGCTCAAATGGAATCAAATTTTGAGCCAGAATCGAAATTGAACTAGGACCTGAACATAAAACGCACTCAGACATAGAAATGACGTCTGACGGAATGTCCTTGTACATACATACATATGTACATTAGAGGATGCAAACAGTGCGTTTCAGGACAGTCAGTTAAAGAGTGGAGTTGATAGATGGATTACTTCCAATAGCACGTCGCTTACATTCGAGAAGGGCAGAGGTTATATTCCACTTTCAGGCGTGATTTACACCAGAAGTTGTATCGAAACTTTTGGGATGTACACGAAACAACAACCAATTATATTGAGAACGAAATCTAAGGGATTATTATTAATTACTTGTAGTCAGGCCTTTATTTCCGGTTGCCTAACAGCACCGGGTCGCACTGTACGGCCTTGGAGCGACTACCGTACGGAATGTTGTTCTCAGTTACAAATTACCTTATCAATGAACCAGTGCGGGTCTCGCGAGTCAATTTGGAATATATACCTGAGACAGGCACAAAAGAATTGGAATGTGATGCGTAATGGGACATGTGATGCCGTTCACTGGGCCAAAACAATTCAATTAGCTGTCATCGAGTACTTGGATGGATACTCGTGTAATTGAACAAACGCAATTAGGGAGCATACGCGACCGTCCTGACGTGAGAGTACTGGCGGTAATCGGATCTCTGAGCTGTGAAAATTAGCCCACTCATATGTCAATTCGTTCTAAAATGCTTCTCAGCAAATCCTATTAACCCACTCATTGCAGAAGAATCTCGAAATTAGCATACAAAGCATTTGGATGACCCTGAACCTGAACTTGAAAAATGCATGTGGGAACCGGGTCAAATTTGCTCCCGCTCATTGCGGCCGAGTTGGCAAAAAGCTCTGACCATGACAATGCAAATGGGAAATGGGGTCACTGCTCACAAGGATTTAATTCATTGAAAGCTAAAATACTGATTTAAACGGAAGCCAGAATTTAATCTTCCATTTGTCCTCCCATGCAAACCGATGATCTATGCCATCCACAGAAACCCCAAACGAAACGCACAAAATGATTTCCAATAAGAGCACAAATTCTAGGCATTCATTTATTAATATGAGGTGAGGCACTACAGGGACAAGAGAGAGTCAGATCAGCAGCATTGGGAATGCCTCACCCTTTCATGAAACTTCCCTTGGAAAGAGAGCACTCATTCCTTTTTGTTTCTCTTCTTCACTGCATCCCACTACTACTCCCGAGTAATGGGAGTGGGAAAGGGACAAAACTTGACGAATTTTCAAGCACGAACACACACACATAGCTGGAACTCACGTGATCAAACGAAAAAATGGCGAGACAACGAAACAATTACTTATTTTAGATTTTGAAACATGAAAAAAAATAAAGTATGCAAAAATAGTATGTTTTTCTACATTTGTATCCAATATTGCACTTTAATATTACCCATTGCCGCACTTTTCCTTCGTCAAGCTGCATTTTTGTCACCATTTGCCTCTTTTGCGCTCCCGCCCTTGATCAAACACATTTTCTTGGAACAAAACACATTTTTTTGTATATAATCACTGCATAATTACACCAAACTTCACTACACACCTGCACGACATTTTTTCCGTCTAATTTTTCACCATTTTCCGAATTTTCGCGGGTTGAAACGCGGAGCTTACTCACGAAGGCACGTCTTGGCCGGTGAAAAAATTTGAGTGCAACCAATGCAAATGATTTCATTCTATGCTCTCCTTCTCCTCTTCCTAATTGCTCTCTCTCCCACGCTCTCTCGAGTACTTTTGCTTAGGCTTAACTCTACTCCTTGTCTTCATCCGCTGCTATTGCAAAGCTCTCTTCCAATCAATTAATTTAATTAAATTGAGTAATTTCACAACAAAATATCAAATAATTTATTTATATTAGATAATATCAGCATGCGCTGCACCTTCACCGCGCACTGTAACGTAACCCTCTCACCAGTCCCACTCCCACACTCTTTCGATCTTTCTTTTCAGTAGCAGAGGAAGAAGACAATGAGCATGATGAAATTATACAACTAGCTGAAGTGTGCGTGGGAGAGAAAGAGAGCAATATAGGAAAAGGAGAGCATAGAATGAACGCATTTGCACCGCTCTCATTCTAATTTTTTCGCCCGGTCAAAGCGCGTGTTTGTAGGTCAGCTCCGCGTTTCAATCCCTGAAAATTCGGAAAATAGTGAAAAATCCAACGAATCAAATGTCGCGCAAGTGTGTGGTGAAGCTTAGTGTAGTGATGCAGAAATTAGATACAAAAACAGTGTTTCAGTGTTTGATCAAGCGCGGAAAAGAGGCAAAATGGCGACAAAAATGCAGCTTGGTGAAGGAAAAGTGCGGCAATGGGTAATATTAAAGTGCAATATTGGATACACATATAGAAATACATGCTATTTTTGCATACTTTATTTTTTTTCATGTTTCAAAATCTAAAATAAGTAATTGTTTCGTTGTCTCGCCATTTTTTCGTTTGATCACGTGAGTTCCAGCTGTGTGTGTGTGTGTGCGTGCTTGAAAATTCGTCAAGTTTTGTCCCTTTCCCACTCCCATTACTCGGGAGTAGTAGTGGGATGCAAGGAGAAGAGAATCGAAAAGGAATGAGTGCTCTCGTTCCAAGCGAAATTCATGAAAGGGTGAGGCATTCCCAGTACTGCTGATCTCGTTTAGTGCGTTTGCACGAATTTCCTCCCTCTAGTGCCTCACATCATATTAATAAATGAATGACTAAAATTTGTGCTCTTATTGGAAATCATTTGGTGCGTTTCGTTGGCGGTTTCTGTGCGGTTTTGTCGTAACTTCGTAGCACGTAGTACCATGACTCTCTTCATCAGAATCGTCCGAATCGGAGCAAGTCAGCGAGAAGAGAGATGACAAAAACAATGTTGTTCTTTGCCATTTTTACTTTTATTTTCTTTGTGGAGTGGGGAACGCATCCTTCTGGGTGTAACGCACATCCATTTCCCCCACAAATGGAATATAGTCCCATCGAGTATCGGGTATAA
Source organism: Drosophila miranda (assembly GCF_003369915.1). Classification (NCBI taxonomy): domain Eukaryota; kingdom Metazoa; phylum Arthropoda; class Insecta; order Diptera; family Drosophilidae; genus Drosophila; species Drosophila miranda. The sequence continues at coordinate 22,040,531 of NC_046677.1, forward strand.
AAATAGCCCAGAACAATAAGTGAATTAATCTGAATAGCAAATTTCTTACGTTTCATAAATAAACGCTCGAGTGGAATGCAAGGCAGCTGGCAACTCAAAACATGTTTACCTGCTCCAAAAATTAGAGCGTAATTGGGGCTTACTTCCTTACAAATAGCATAGTGAAAAGAAATAAGTTTGTTTTTCTTTCCCTTCAAAAGTTGGTAATTAAGGGGATGTAAAAAACAAAATACTTACGATAAGAAACAGTTTTCGAGGAAACATAAGATGCGTAAGTTTAACTTGCTCTCTCGCTGTTTTGTAGATGAATGAATCTGTAATCCACCACATATTACTTCCCACAAATACCTATTTCCTCCATACACAAGAAAGGTCGTCAGATTATCTCCATAATTGACGACTAGACTGCCTGAAGATGCCATTTGATTGTAGGTGGAAATGTGATTCGCAATTTGCAGACAGAACGAGTTGGATAAACATCAGACAGGAAGGCAAGACACACAGGAAATAAGTAATGTGCTCAACAGGCCAGAAGCCATCCGACCGACCGACCGACCGACCGACCGACCGACCGACCGACCGACCAACCGACCGACCAACCGACCGACCGGTTGTGACATAAATCCCACGCCTACGCCTAGGCCTACGGCGTACACAAATCAGCATTGGGCCACAGTAAATTTAAAAACGGAAATTTTCGACCCATGAGGGAACGAAAACAAACAAACGAAGTCCTTCACATGCTGACCATTCACGCAACACGAGCAGGACGACCGGTCCTCTCCTGATCCCAGGACTCTATGGTTTTTGTCATTCATAGACCACTTAGTATTGGCGCGACCCCTCCAAACCCTCGGCAGTAGGCAGTCGAAAGCCGGAACCGAATCGAGTACGAGGCGGGACACGAAGCGCGTAGGCTATAAAAAGCCATCCGTCTCGGAACAGGCAGCCACAGTCTCTGCCAGACTACGGCCGTGATGCAGTGCCGTGCCGCACATAAACGGAACGGATAGCCATCACCTGTTGGGATTGAGCATATATTTTAATATCTGTGGACTCTGGTGTCGGTTGTTTATAGATGCACTCCCAAGCTCTAGTCCGTACCATGTGATAGTATTCCTTGGTGACGTAGTGCGTCAATCAGTGTCGTCGTCCCCGTCCGAGTGCGTGACGATATCAGTTTCGTGAAAAATAAAACTTTATTGCGTCCGTTAAGAATGCCTGCCACTGCCACAGCCACAGCGAGAGCCACAGCCAGAGCCAGAGCCGCATTCTGTTGCAATCTCGCGTTGCCAGCTGCCATGCTCGTCCTGCTGCTGCTGGGTTCTCAGAGGAGCTCCCTGGCGGGAAGAGGAACGGCAGCAGCATCCTCGACACGCCGTCTCTCTGACACGATAAATATTGGATTCCTAGCGGAATACTCCCAGATGAGGGTAAGTAAATGGCATATCCCTAAGCTCCAATCCTGATTTACGTTGATTTGTTTGCATAGAAAATTTTTAAAATAGAATATCACCGAAATTATCGAAACTCTGACGCCCATCCCGTACTTAATTGTAAATTGTAAATTGTGTAACTAATTGTGTATGTGCATGCATAATGTATGAGAACTGGTGAACATTTACAATTCTAATGCGAATCCGTCGTTGGGCCACAAGGCAACGCATCTTGTCCGCAAAATATCATCAAATTCATGGCTTCGATATTGGGCGACACCAAAATGACTCCAACCCATCATCCAGAGCGTGTCCTGCCTTGAGACTTTTGACGGGCATACGCTGTCCATAATTCTGCACGCACCTACAGTGCGTTTCACAAGCATAAGGCAGTTTAAAGTGGTGACAGGGTGACAGCATATATCTGCTAATAATTGTGGAATGACGAATTTCCAAGTTCTTGATCGTTAAAGTCGATTTAAGATTCATTTCGAATACAATTCTTCAAGAATAAGTGTTCTCTTTCCAAGATTTCGAAGACTCGAAAGTGTTTTATTAAGAGTGAAGTTTTCCTTTGGAAGTTGTCTTCTCTTCCTTCCGCCTTTCTGGATATCATATTCGTATAGTTCTGAAACGCAGTGTAACACCACCTCACGGTCATTAAATTGAAATTTTTGCACAAATTATATTTAAACAGTATCATAGCCTGGGGAAATATTGACAGTCGTGAACCCCGCCTTCAGGGTATGTGGACTTCGATGTAATGAAGTGTCACCTTTCCCAAGGATTCCTTCTTTGTTTTGCTTTCAATTTACTAGCCGTTCACGTGAAGCTCACGAGAGATAAGGAAAAGGATTATGCAGCTCCAATCGATTGACCAGTAATCCCCATCAGGACGCACTACTTCCTAAAGCTTTCGACCGATTGGAATGCGATTTAATTGGCACCAGCATGAATGTCCATAGACCTAGTATATATGTAAATTTTAAGCCCGAATTCGGGGCAAATAAAAGGCACAAAGGCAAATCCATCAAGTGTCAGTTGTGCTCCATAAATTGGCCAGCAAAGCCAGCAGCTTGGCCGTGTTCAGTTGGGCTTAATATAAATGGGAAATAAATGTTTCATACATCTTATACAGGGGGGTAAGCTGTCACACGATGAGAGATTGTGTGGATCAAAAATATGGTGATGATGGGCATGAAAACGAATCTAATCATCTTCTATAATCCCAGGGATTTGTGGCCATGTGTACAGATTTCTTGATGGACAACTTTGGGAGGTATTGAATTTTTAATCATTTGGTGGGGGCAATCCTAGATTTCTTAGAGCGTAATGTGCTATGTGCTCCCTGGAGAAAACCACGTGAATAAATCAAATTGATTGACATAGAGTAGAGCAGGCTAGACTGGTAATTTAAGTAAATATTATCTCGCCCAGTTTTATTGTTCCCCTTTGTACCATCCGACAATGGTTTTTATAGCCCTTTAGGGCATTCAAACCACACCAGACAAAAAAGAAGAAAGGAAATATTAATTAATTTCATTTATAAAGGGGAGATATGATAGTGGGTTTGCCTTTAGGGAAGTTCGGAGAATAGGAGACTAGCGAATGGATTTTATTTCAAGGACTAAAATGTACTCTGTTTGAGTGCAATTGAAGTGTGGGCCTCGCGTAACATGTGTCAAAGTATCCCAATAAATCCGGTAGTCCAGCTTGCAATTCCGGGAAACCAGCTATAAAGCGGGGAAATTGCTCATAAAAGCCACACCAACGCCTCTTGCCACAGCTCGTTAAAAGGACAGAAGCCATCAAAAGGACACAATCTCCTTTCGTTTAAATGTAATCAATCGTGGCTTTAATTGACTTCTCATGGAAAAAGTACACATCAGCTGTACCAACAATATCTGTACAAATATATTTTACTGAAAATCAATAAGAAATACAACAGTGCGATGCTCCGACCGGAAGCGGCAGAGCTTCGAATATTCCCAGAAATCCTTTGCTATGAAATTTAAAACCAATTCTGTTTTCAGTTAAGTTTCACTTCAAAGGAAATATTTATGCTTAGTGCCTCCTCCCCCCTCCAGAGCCTGGGGCCAGCAGCGTTTAAACGACAACAAAAAGTTACAAACTGAATAATTGATTTGGCCATCAGCTATTTGGCTCTGAAATTTGAATAATTTTTCCTCCGAACATTCTCAAAGATTATTGAAATCAAATGAACGCTAAATCGGCTTTTGGAACACCACCTACGAGCACACAAATTTGTTTGACTTTTAGAAAAGTGGACACATTTCCTTGGAACTGATTGGCGGATCAGGAGGACGGGCTTTGTCGGCGGACACCACAACCCGGGAACTATAGCGACAAATTCCCTTCGTTTTTGGCCGGTTCTCCGTTCTCCTGCTCGAAAAATTGCTTCAAAGAGCTATTATGCTAAGGGCCTTCTTTTTATGGAATTTTTTCCATGCGTTGCACAGTAGGTAACACGAAACAGTGGGGTGAAACTTTATTCCTACCAGAACTTTATCGAGCACCCACTATAAACGAGTACCCCCATCGAATGATTGTTATTGAAATTGCCCCTGGAAGACAGTCTCTTCTTTATTTTGCAACAGGCTTCGAGTACTGGGCCCACTGTGCCGGGTTACTATGGCATTAAAACACATGCTGTTGCTAGTTAATTGCCAGGTCATCTGTCATATTGCCACCTCTAAACCTGGATGTTGCTCATTTCCGTAAAAGGCGCGCCACTTTTCACCGCTTGTTAAACATTAAGGACGCCAGAAAAAAGGAAAACCCCTATGTGAAGCAGAATATGAGAGCATGATTAATTAATTACATTCTTTTGATATGAAAATAAACATCCCATTCAAACAATGTTGTTCTCGTGGTAGAAAAATAATGCTAGATGAAGAATATTAAGTGTTCTCTAGGTGTTGTACTTGCTGGCTATCAAAGTGGGTCTCGACATTCCGAAAATGAAGTTCATTCAGGGCCTGCACTCATTTTAAAAGAATTAAAGTCTGCCTTGAGTCCCTGGCGTCCTTGGGGTGCAATCTTTTCATCACTTATTAAACAGGAAACACTTGTTAAAAAAGGAAAACTCTACTTGCAGCAGAGTATGAGCGAGAGCATGATTAATTAAGTACATTCGTTTGAATTGCAAATATGCCTTCATTCAAAGGCTACAAAATGCAATAAAGCCAAGGAATTCAAGCAATTCCATTCCCTCGGCAAAAGTAACTTATTTTCGTAGCGATTTATAATGTGTCAAATAGATAGGAATTTTCTTATCGTAGTTTCGTGTAATGCATCTGAAATAGGTGTGGTTTTTCATTTAAATAAATTAAATGACCCTCAGAGGGACCATCCATAGGCCACTATAGTCCTTTGTTATCCGGATGGAGGGATATAAACCACCGCGGGAGTGCTTGTGAGTCCTCGAGAATCGATCTATTTCTTTTGGAAAATCTTCCTCTTGAAGGCATCTTCTAGTAATGGCAGCTCCGGGGCGCCCAGGTATCTTCTCCTTGTCCGTGAGAGACCCGGGCAGTTACAGATGATATGATCCAGGATTTCGATGGCCCCTGGTTCATCACATTTCCTACAGCCGTCTCGGTTGGTGATGCTTAGCTTCGTTGCCTGCGCCGCACCCCAACAGTGACCTGTAAGCAGTGACCCCTAACAATCTGCATTCCCTCCATGGTAGGTGCTGTAAGTACTGACTGAGTTTTCCATTGCATTCTTTGCACATAGTTTTCAAGGTTCTGGTGGGTGTAAGCCGGGCTGATGCTCTAAACCGCTTTTAGGAGAGACAGAGGCAGAACGACCGCTGGCTCGTTGCCCTCGATGCCTTGGCGGCTGGCAGCCCAGTATATCCGCACTGACTTTGTCTTGCTTGGGGGTGTCTAGTGCCTTCCTGCTCGCCAAGACACTTCTGGAACTTAACGCAGACGACTGCTTGGCTGTCAACGAATAGATTTACCACATCGTGTGCTCGTTCTGCTGCTTTCTTGATGGCAAAATCTTCCGCCTGGAATATGCTTCATCGGTAGGGTAGCCTTATATCAGGGTCTGTACAGTATAGGCCCGCTAAAACACCTCACAGTCATGGGGACCCATAAACCAGATTGTTTTCACATCGAGGCCAATTTGGGGGAGTCATGAAGTCAGTAAAAGGGGATCACAACGGATTTTCACAATGCATTTATGCGCTGTCCTGCCTTTCCATGTCCAGGGGGTCGACTCCGAGTATGGTTTCGAGTGCTTTGTTGGGGCTCCTGTATGCAGAGCAGAGCCTGTGGCTGAGGTTTTTCCAGAAGCTTATTGTACGTCTTTTTCGTTAGCTTGCCACGGCAGAGCACACAGAGACTCCACCACCTCGGTGGAGAGGTAGATCCATTGCATTAGAGCAGGTGACAAGCCCCCTGTGCTGCTGAGCATCTGCTTGGTGCTCCCAAGAAACACCCACAACTTGCATACACATCCATCCGCCTGGCCAAGACTTTCATCTATCTTCTGTCACGAAGGAAGCAAATGCATAGATTACTTATAAATTGCAACTGTCAGCCGAAAAGGCTCTCACTTTATTGCAGTTCGGTTCAACAGAAGTGTGTCCTTGGAGGTTATTTCCTGTGGGCTGTGGGCTAACATGAAGGGACTCGATTGCATCTCCTCATTATCCTGTTCGTTTGCTGCTCCCAAAATGTCCAAATGATTGCATTCGGTTTTGAGCCTGAGCCTCGGAGCACAAATTGCAATTTTCCGTAAGCCATGGGCCAGACGAAAACGCAACGACATTTGGCCCAAACTGGGAAATATTGTTTTAGGCCGAAATCGGGGCCACACGTGGCGCAATGGGTGGCTGCTTTTTGGGGCCTATGGCGGTTCGAATAATTGCTTGGCGGACAGCCTTTGGCAAAGGCCTCAAAACTCAAAAAATTTTATGTTTAAAGCCTCTACCATTGCAAATATTTCTTAAAAGAATTTTCAAGTCGAATTTGGCAAAGTTTTAATTGGGAATTAAATAATTAATTTTGTAAGGGACACACTCAAAAATGTTTTCGCATACAAAAGCCAGAATTTGCAACAAATTTAATGCCGTAATTGCTCACCAAGAGCATCGTCGAGGCGTCACCACATCTCACGTCCCTCATCCGATGTCAAGTGCACAAGGGAGCGGGACAGACCACAGCCTGCCACCGAGACCGACCTAGCCGGCTGCTTATTTAAAGCCCCGCTATAAGTGGATTAAAATTTGAATTAAAACAAGTACGAAAGGCGGCAGTAGACGCGTACTCGTGTTCCCTATAGCGACCCACCTTTCAAAAGGGCAAAACCATATGGAAAAATGGATGTTTGCTGTTACAGGGAAGCTGGAAACTATACCCAATCATATACCCGAATCTACTATACACTAGGGACTAGCTTTTTTCCAGTACAGTACAGGGTATACTGTATGTTCGGGTATGTTTTTGGTATCCCACTGCTTTTTTTTCTACCTTTTCCCGAGTCCCTTTTTTTTCTCTTGTTATTTTAATAGCTTTCTGCGAATGGATTTGACGAGAGAGGGGCTCTGCCCCTCCACACTTCAACCTTGACGAATATTTTTAATTTCCAGTAAATACTCGTAATTCGAAAAGGGCCGTTTACATCGTTCTAGAGTACCGATGAAGCCACCAGATGGTTGCATTACAAATGGCTGATTTATGGAATAATCAAAACTGACAGAGTAGATTTTTTAAAGAGCAGGCGTGATTTCCATTGTGTAGACCGCTGTGACATATGGCCCTCAGGGCAAGCCTCTACTGAAGCCTCTCCGCCTTGAAGGTTCGACGCTCGACTAGAGAAAAAACCCTTTGGTTTATGCATTGAGGTCCCAATCTTTAGGCCTTCTAAAGTCTACCTCGTAATAGAACCACTAGAAGATGGACTTTCTTAAAGGACATTGCAACTTCTTGGACAAAAGCAAAGGTTAAATCTCTGATTACTCCCCACAGAAAGCCTTCTGAAATTTGAATTTTTCATTTCTCCATGGCCTTCAAACCCTAATGGCCTTAGGCCCAGCAGGCCCTCTGAGATGGCGGAACCATTTGGGCAGAACTTTGATATTCGAGATCAAAAGTACTTCCTGCTTTTTTGCCCCCCTTCGAGCATCGGCGGCGTACTGTGACAGACAGCCTCCCATCCTTTTAGCCGGAAACGGACGAGACGGGGCCCAACTCCAAAACTTTGCGTGCTGTCAAATGCCACAATTGTAATAATTATGTTTACAAATAACCTACGTACAATTGAAACGTGTATCAGTCCCTAATTAAATGCACGGTTGGCTGGCAACAGCTCAGCATTTAATTATAATTAAATTAGCAACTTCGGGCTTACTATTAATTTAATGTGGTTTTCGGTGGGATTTGGTTTGGCTTCCGTTCAAAGGACATGCGGCTGGCTAATTATTTCATAATACAATTGGTTTCTAATGAACTACTGATGCAAGGCCCTACTGCCATGGATCTATGAGGCACGAGACGTGGACTCCTCTATAGAAAAACACCCCTGTACGAGAACGGGGGGGGCATAAAACTGATCAAGGACTCTCTACCATTTGTGTTATACTGTCTGATCGCTCAAAATAACAGTTTTTTTAGTTACACCTCTTGGTTCCAAATTATCTTTTGTGACTCTGTACAAAATGGCTAAGTTTTTGCCGTATCCGGTGTGTGTGTTCCTGATGCTCCAGCTGACGGCCCTCGTGTCGATGGTGGACGTGGAGTACAAGGTTGTGAGGATACGTAGAGGCCGCAAGCCGCAAGCGCAGATGTTCTGGAGCTTTGATGCCCACGAGCTGCTCTGCAGTCCACTGTATTCTCTGGCCGCAATGAGCCTGTTTTACTACGGCTATGGTCTGGCGTATCTGCGCCATGAGGGCCCCTACAAGAACCTTCTCCTATGTCTGTGCAACGCCAGCGTGGACCTGTGGCGGAAATTCTGGCCGGTAATGCTACTGCCGTGGCTCATGACGGTGCTGCCCGGCGTACTGCCGTATCCCAATCGCCTGTGGCACTGCCTGACCATGGATACCTCGAGGATGGACTTTTGCTTCATCCATGTGGTGGCATGCGTTAGCTTTTGGATCGTGTCGATGATGGTGGTTTTTCTGACCTTCAGCTTTACCGTGTTGTCAAATCTCTGCCTGCACCGATCTACGCGAATCGATAGGTACGTGTCGCCCGAGCTACGCGCCTACATACGGGGCATAAACGAGTCGTACGGCTTTCAATTGATTACCATCCATCCGTAAGCAATGGCCCTGAGATCTCCAACCATAACCCACGTAATTCTAAACCACATATCATTAAAGATCGATAAGTTACATCAGTTTGTGGTCGTTCTATCATGTAGCGCAGTAATATTTTTGACGAGACAGCCAGGACTAGCTGTGTAGATCCCGTCAAGACGATCCACTAAGCCGCTTCGACCGATGCAGCAATCACATATGGCGATCCTGCTTCACATATACTACCTAATGTACAATAATATACCAATTAAATACTAAACCCAAACTGAATCTTTCCTGGGTAGAACTTTCCCTGTTTCAGGCTATATTTTATTACGGGGGGGTGGGGGGGCTTCGGGCTTCTCTCCCAACGCCGATGAAGCCAAGCGGAATATTTTGGTCGGTTGTTTGCCTTTCCCACTGCCCCACTAGCCAACAAAATAGGAATAAATTAAGACACAAAACCCTGTCCCGACCCGCGCCCTGCCCTGCGGATGCTGCCGATTCGTCTGGCTGTTCCCTGGCTACTGCTTTAATGTGATTCAATTTCCCTCAGGTGACTCTTGGCGGACTGCCGCTGGCCGTGGAAGACGTTAACAAGAACCCACATCTCCTGCCGGGCAAGAAGTTGGCCTTCAAGCCCGTGGACATTGGCAAACAGAGTACATATCGGATCAAGCCTTTAAGGTGAGTCGTAACCACAACCCAACAGTGGGCCATATGCAGATATTGTACTTTTTTTGATTGAATTTTCCAGGGCAATGACCCAAATGCGGGAGACTGGCATCACAGCCTTCATTGGGCCCGACGAGAGCTGTACGACCGAGGCCCTGCTGGCCTCCGCCTGGAATACCCCGATGCTGTCATTTGTGAGCCTCTCTTCTCTCCCTTCATGGTATTTTCTGTACATCATCTCCCTTCTATCCTATGTAGAAATGCTCTGACTCAATTGTCTCCAACAAAAGCACATTTCCCACCTTTGCACGAACTCTGGCACCAGCCTCGAAGGTAATGCCTCTCAAAGACCTCAAGCAACTCCTTAAACACATCTCATGCCTTCCCATAAAGGTATCCAAGAGTGTGATAAGTCTGCTGAGCGCCTTCCACTGGCAGAAGTTTGCTATCGTAGTGAGCTCCAAGCCCATTTGGGGCTCAGATGTGGCACGGGCCATACAGGTGAGTGGGATATGCTATTCTGTGGCTACATCCTTCATTGACTTGGTGCTCTTTCGTATCAGGAACTGGCAGAGGCCAGGAACTTCACCATCAGCCACTTTAAGTATATATCGGACTATATCCCAATCACGAAAACCCTGTCGCAGATTGATAAAATCATAGAAGAGACCTACACGACGACACGCAGTAAGTTTTTGCCTGCCACAAGACTTTGGGTATAATCCCACGACACTCTATAACATCCCTCAGTCTACGTGTTTATCGGGGAGCATATAGCGATGGTGGACTTTGTGCGAGGTCTCCAGAACCGACGGCTGCTCGAGAGCGGCGACTACATCGTGGTGTCCGTGGACGACGAGATCTACGACTCGAACCGACGGGTGAACATTATGGAACGTAGTAAGTGGTTGGTTCGATCCAGGCGGTCCCGGCTAGAGTTCTAATGCATGGCACCATCTATTCCAGATTATTTAGATCCTTATATTAGAAAAGAAAAGAGCAAATCACTGGACAAAATCTCATTTCGTTCAGTTATAAAAATAAGCATGACATATCCACAAAACCCCCATATTCGGTAATTTATCTGAATCTTAGTTATCTAACTGTGCGTATTTCTGTTGCCTCTTTCAAAACAATCATTATACGATATTTTTAAAGGATCGATTTGAGTTTGCCTATCAACAAATGTAGTTTGAGTTCGTTGAGCATGTTTTCAATTAACTATTGGAAGATATCAATTAAGGCTATACTTTTGGCAGAGATATAGTGCCTTTTAGGGATCCTTTTCTTATTCCAATTATTTTTCAAAAATATCTAAAACAAGTTTCGATGTTAGAGTTCCATTTCCAGTAATTCTTTTGCATGGCTTTTCAATATTTTATGCATAATTCCGAAACCCATTTTTGTCCGTCTATTCTTCCGTGTTTCATTGTGTTTCCAGCGATATTTGCTCGAAAATAAAGGAATATGCACGCAAGACTCCATTCCTGGTGCCATATCATCAGCGTGTGTTCGACAACATATCGGTGGGTAGTACCTCAAATACTATATCCCATCAGATCTCTACTTTAACACTTGTTCTAACCAATCTAGGTCCCCATTTATGGCCTGCATCTGTACGATAGTGTTATGATATATGTACGCGCCATTTCGGAAGTCCTTAAGCTCGGCGGAGATATATACGATGGAAACTTAGTAATGAGTCATATATTCAATAGATCTTACCATTCAATACAGGGATTTGATGTAAGTACTCGAGAGTTTATTTAGTCTAAAAAAAGTAAAGCGGGAATAAACTTTTGTTTGGGACAAATCGGAATATATTTTCCAGCAATATTCATAAAATTAAATATGCAATATCCCCTCGACTGTGCATATGAATAATTTCATTTTAAATACGAACAAGTACAGGTGCAAAAACCAACAGTTCAGGTGCAAATGACCCAGTTAAGCGGCTGGACTGTCAACCAGTCCACAGTTGATTTGTCAACTGTCGGCACGATGCTAATGGGCTTTCAGCTGAGTCGTAGATATGCCTTCTGGGCGGCAGTCTCTGCTGGAATGTAGCTATTGCGGGGGTCATCAATCTCCTACTTCAGGTTGAACCCAGTGCTGCTGATGATGATGATGGGGGAGACAGAGAGTACAGGACAGGACAGAGTTTACGGATGCCAAATCAGCAGGGGGTTATCTCTTATATATCAGAAAAGTAACAGGAGAAGAGCCTCATCGAGTGCTTATTGGTCTCCTCTGATCTTAAAGTCGTATTAGAGGCATCTAAGTCCTGACACCATTACGAATCCCTTACATATACGAGTATGCCTAACAAAGCTCCACTTCTCATCATTCCCATAGGTCTACATAGATGCCAATGGCGATGCGGAGGGCAATTACACGGTAATAACATTGCAGAACGATTTAAGCAGCGGATACTCGGGCGGATCCCTGGCCAAGATGTCCATGCAGCCAGTGGGATTCTTTGCCTACAACAAGCATTCCATGATACCCGTGAGAACCATCAGAAAAGAACACTATTAGTGGTGCTAAATAATTCCCCAATTCTTAGGAGTTCCGTTACATAAAGAATGACAGAACCATACAATGGCTCAATGGTCGGCCACCACTGGCGGAGCCTGTCTGCGGCTTCCACGGGGAGCTGTGTCCGCGCAAGAAGCCCGATTGGCGGTACCTGGCCACGGGTCCATTGTGTGCCCTAGTCGTGGTCGTGGCCATCGCTCTATTAATCAAGCAAGAACCCATCTTACCATTAGTTTGTCTTTCTACTAAAGTGTTTATATGCCTTCGCAGACATTATCGCTATGAACAGACCCTGGCTGGACTCTTGTGGAAGGTGGACATGAAGGAGGTGACGGTCATCAATCTGGGCGAATACAACAATCCCAGCAACAAGAACATAGTGGGTGAATCCTCATTAAAGCACTCTATTCAATGCCTCTCTTTAACGACCATATTTTTGACATTCTTGCAGTTTCAAATCTGTCGTCAAAGTATCCTTGTGGTTGGGGAGCCGAACAAGAGGTCCTTTACAAATATTGGTAGGCATTAAGTATCATATTAAGGTCCATATTTCATTATATTATCGTTTGATGCAGCTCTTTTTCGGGGGAATATTGTGGCCATGAAGAAGATTCACAAGAAGAACGTGGACATCACGCGATCGATACGAAAGGAATTGAAACTAATGCGTGAAGTTAGTCCGAATCAGTAGCAATCGACGCCCATAACCCCCGTCGTAATTCCAGGTACGGCACGAGAACATCATTAATTTCATAGGCGCCTCCACGGACCATGGATCCGTAATCCTATTTACCACGTACTGTGCCCGAGGCAGCCTGGAGGATGTGCTGGCCAACGAGGACCTGCATCTGGACCACATGTTCGTGTCGTCGCTGGTCTCGGACATTTTGAAGGGCATGATTTACCTGCACGACTCGGAGATCATATCGCATGGCAACCTGCGGTCCAGCAACTGCCTCATCGACTCCCGCTGGGTGTGCCAGATATCGGACTTTGGCCTGCAGGAGCTCAAGGTGGGTCAGGAGGAGCCGAACAAGTAAGGACTTACTGGTTGACTTTCCGCCGGGACGAAAGCACTCCATCTTTGGTCTTGTGACGTTCGCAGAAGTGAGCTGGAATTGAAACGTGCCCTGTGCATGGCGCCGGAGCTTTTGAGGGATGCCTATCGACCGGGCCGTGGCTCGCAGAAGGGGGATGTCTACTCCTTCGGTATACTCCTTTACGAAATGATTGGCCGCAAGGGTCCCTGGGGCGATGCGGCCTACTCGAAGGAGGGTGAGCCCAGAGATCCCTGGATTTAATTCAATAAATAACCGAAATATCTACATATCTTTTTCCAAAGAGATAATTAAGTTTGTCAAGTGCCCGGAACTGCTGCAGCACGGAGTATTCCGTCCGGCTCTGACGCACACCCACTTGGACATACCCGACTATATCCGACAGTGTCTCTGCCAGTGCTGGGACGAGGATCCAGAGGTCCGCCCGGACATTCGGCTGGTGCGCATGCACTTGAAGGAGTTGCAGGCTGGTTTGTATGTACCCAAAATGTGCCCTATAATTTCACAAGGAAACTGTGTAGATGTGAATATGCGAGGAATGGGATATCCATCTGTGGGCTCCTTATTCTTTTTCTGCCTTCTGGGGGAAGAGTTGTTTTGGTACCTGTTTTCCAGGTTACTTCAACGAACGGACAGACGTCTAGGGTTACTTTAAATCTACTACTCATCAAACCCATTCAATCCATTTACAGAAAACCCAACATATTCGATAACATGCTCTCGATAATGGAGAAGTATGCCTACAATCTGGAGGGCCTCGTACAGGAGCGAACCAATTTGCTTTACGAAGAGAAAAAGAAAACGGATATGCTCCTCTACCAGATGCTGCCCAGGTGAGATTTTCTGATACCAAAGCATCGAGGAGTTTCCTTCAATTAAATCTTCCTTCCTTTGGCAGAACTGTTGCCGAGCTACTGAAGCGAGGGGATCCCGTCGAAGCAGAATGTTTTGATTGTGTGACCATCCTGTTTAGCGACATTGTGGGATTCACGGAACTCTGCACCACCAGCACACCCTTTGAGGTGGTGGAGATGTTGAATGATTTGTACACCTGCTGCGATACCATTATATCCAACTATGATGTTTATAAGGTGCGGTTATAGAGGAGCTTAAAGATTCATTCAAAAACGTTGATCCCATCCAGGTTGAGACGATTGGGGATGCCTATATGGTGGTGTCCGGATTGCCTCTGCAGAATGGAAACCGACACGCTGGGGAGATAGCCTCCTTGGCCCTGCACTTGCTGGAGACGGTGGCAAATCTCAAGATCCGCCACAAGCCCACGGAAACTGTACAGTTTCGCATCGGAATACACTCGGGCCCGTGTGCGGCAGGTGTCGTGGGACAGAAGGTATGTGAATCCCACAAAACATTAGGTGTATAATGTCTGTTGAAATATCAAATCCTATTAGATGCCCAGATACTGCCTCTTTGGGGACACTGTGAACACAGCCTCGCGCATGGAGAGCACCGGAGAGTCCATGAAAATCCACATCTCAGAGGTCACGTACCAGCTCCTGCAGTCAATTGGCAGCTATGTCTGCATCGAACGGGGTCTGACCAGCATAAAGGTAAACTCAGAGTGTACAGGGTGATGGATGTTTCTGTTGATTATGCAATCCAACTGTAATCGTAGGGCAAGGGCGACATGCGAACTTATTGGCTCACGAATCGCCTACAGCCCGAGCTGACGCCGGACCTCATCAGCACCGTGGACACTGTGGATGCCTACTGTTCAATGAGCCGGACCAGCATGGATCACACAGTGCTGCAGTATCGCAGTCCCACGGCCATGCCGGGCAACATCAGAGCTGGTGCCTGCAACTGTGCCACGAAATGCTTGTACAGTCGTCGCTCCGATGACAATGTGACCAACTCCCACGAGACACCAGAGTTCCCAAAGATGACCGAACCGACGCCGATGAACTGCAGTCATCTGTGCGTGTGTCGCCTGAACAGCAGTCAACTTTTTAACAATCGCAGTCCGCGATCGGCGCCAAGCATTACCTTTAGACTATAAGAAGTCCATATCTTTGACAGAGGAGCTTCAGATGGGATCCACATCGATCTAGAACTATTTCCTGACGTCCATCAATGTTTATGTGTTTGTGATTCAATTATATACATATACGTAATTACATATTATTAGTACGTATATATTCTGTGCTTTAATTTGGCACAAGAACTATTTCTGAGCTTTGCCAAGGGTAAAATTATCCTTTAGGGCCTGCCAGCATTCGTAGTAAGCGCCATCCAGCTTCTGGCATGTGTCCTCTCCCCATTTGGTCACGGCCAGACTCAGCGAGGACTCGAACATAAAGGCCTTAAAGGGATAATGGAAAGAGGATATCAACACTCTACACATGCTAAAGTTATTTCAGACCCAACACAAACCTGTGTTCCCTCAGCGATACGTTCCGGCACAAGTTTCGCATTCGAGGCGCCCTCAAAGCACTTTACATCCGGACCATGTGGGGTCATAATCGAGTGGAGAGTGGCTCCACCAGCGGCAAAGCCATCCTCCTTGGCCTCATATTTACCTAAAATCAAGCCCATGAACTCGCTCATGCAGTTTCCTATCGAAAAAGTGCAACATTAATTATACAATATATATTTTTTTTGGTCAATCTCTACGTACTGTGATAGTAGGGCGGTCGGAACGTGTGCTCCTGAACGGACCACCTGGGTGGGAAGATGACAAAGTCGGCAATGGCGGTTCCAGCCCTCAGACTTGGACACGTGAGGACTGTGAAGATGCTGGGATCGCAGTGGTCGAAGCTCACCGAATTGATGACCATGAACTTGGATAGATCGTATTTGTAGGGAACATAGTTTCCATGCCAGGCCACCACATCGAAGACACTGTGATTCTGCTGGGCAACAAAGAGACTGCCCTGGAATTTGGATATAACCTGGAAGTCTTCAGATGCTTATTAGATTGACGGCTCGAGGCTGATGGGACTGTAGTCACCTTCGATGGGTCGATCATTGAACCAAGCCACTGGCGTTTCAAAGTCCCTGGGATTGGCCAGACCATTGGCACCGATGGGTCCCAGGTCTGGCAAAACGAAATGACCATCGTACACCTCCAGTATATAGCCTCTGAAAACCAATTTACCAATTAAAGATATGCTAATCCTCAGCCATTTCCTTACCTGGAGGGACCGTTCACACTGACAGCGAATCGAATGCCCTGAGGGATCACGCAAATCTCGTTGGGTGCCACTTTCATTCGACCCATCTCGGTGGTTATATCCAAAATTCCCTGCTGAGGCACTGGAATGAAGAATAGGGTATGATACAATTATAGTATTCAACGGAAACAAACTCCCTCTTACCGATCAAGAAATCACCATCGCTGTTGTAGAAAGCCGAGTTATCCATGGACTCGTTGCACGAGTATATGTGGATCGCCAGCCCATGTCGAGCTCTAGGATCCCCAGCGCCACAGACCGTATGCAGACCCTCTACGAAAGTAACCTTCCTGCCCTGCTGAGGCGGCAAATCGAAGGGTTTCCAGCGAAGCTAAGTAGCGAAAGGGATTGCTGCACATTTCTATGATAAACATCAATGAATATTCACCTGATTTGGGTTTGGTGGCTGCTCATCCCAGTTTTGCTTGAAGTAGGGCGCTCCTTTAAACGGCTGGAATGGCTGATGCACTGCCGAAGGCAGTTTTCTGTAGAGCCAGGTTCTTACGTTTTCGGTTCTTGGCGCTGTGAAGGCGCTTCCTGAGAGTTGCTCTGCATAAAGTTTGTAAGGACAAACCTGAGGCGAGTTCTGACCCAGCGGCAAGGAGTTGGGATACCGCTCATCCTCGGAGGAAAAGTGCGAGCCAAAACCCGACAGGTACTAAATTGAAAAGATGATAGCTCTATAAATGTTATGCCGGAGATTTGTACGATCTCCCAATCGGAAACTTGTTTATTTCGAAGAAACCGGAGAGGATGAATGTGATACAGTAAGCATTATGTGATCCGTGTTGTCCATGTTTAAAGATCTTAAGTTTTTAATCAAATCGTAGATTGAAGAAAGGACCTAAAATCAACAGGCCGCTTGGCAAAGCGATTCCAGAGTATTAGAATACACAGAGGGATATAAATTATGAGTCTGATAACTCAAAAATCAAATGAACTAAACCGATTTAACGATATGATGATATTGTTTCTATAAGCTGGTAGCACTGTACGAGTATTGCACTCATTTTCTAATTTTTTTGCAATAATCCATTGTCTATAGATGTTGATCAAGAAACATAGACTGTTTATACACTCTTAAACTGTTGTTGGGTTCTAAAAATATCACTCGCAAGCCGCGCACAGCTTTCTTTTCTAGCCAAATCCAACGGATTAAGATTCACGAGTCACGAAATGTTTGAGCAAACGTTTACCTTATACTGCGACATATCCTCAAGCGGTCAAAAGTATCAACTGAACTTCGTCGATCAGCAGAGACTTGTATTTATACACGATCGGTCGAGTCAGGCCACTTGTTTACCAGTTACTAGATGGCAAGTGTTTTGAATACCTGCTGGAGAAACTAGTCGCCGGGAATAGGCCAGTCCTCCAAAATCTACCGAATGATAGCAGAGGCAAAAACCAACACCTGCGCCCCCGGTTGTTTATGCGAGATTGTTTTGATTTTGCTTATATCTAAATCAAAGCACTGAACCTCTGGGGAGGCATATCATGGGTCGAATTAGCATAGCGGATATTCTGGTTTTCCGGCCCCTAATACTACAGCTAGATGTATGCCTAATCAGAAGCAATCAGAAGCAAGTACCGAACCGGTGGGCCTTTGAGATAAATTGAGAACTTCAAATGGAAAAGAGTATTTTCCAGTCGATGGATATCTGCTTGACGCTTAACAGCAATAATAACATCTCGTTCTCTCAATCCAAATCCCTCTACAACAAATTTAAAATAGGATTATAATTATTCCCGCTGCTGTTAGCAAATTTAGCAGTCAAATTTCAGTCTTTCGGTAGCTGGCTTTCGAGATAGCGGCTGGCTTTTGAGCGCACTCTTGTGGCTTTTCAACACAATATTGAAGATAGCCTGGAGCCACTTTTTAAAGCCACCCTGAATAATTGTCGTGACAAAAATATGTATGGGCGTTACTTAAACTAATGAATTGCTATCAGGGTGTCACATCGGTGTTAGAGACATCTTCCTGGGCGACTTTTCTGTGCTGCTTAAGAACGTAGATCGCCACTGAAACGACCCGAGTTTGGTCGGTCGAAACATACCCTTTACTTTACAATTCATTAGAGATTGTGGCACTTTTTGAAGACGCTGGCCTTCAATATAAAAAAATTATTACTAACAAATTAAATTAGAGCGGCTAGAGCCGGAGCTCTACATTTATACCCGATATTCAGCCAGATGGCGGACAGGAAAAGGCTGAAGTTTTCCGCACATCGGGGACTTGACTTGTTCTGCAAAACTAACTAGATTTCCTCAAAGGGTAATGAACGAGAACTCGTATGTAGATTGTACATATTTTAGGATACGGATAAATTGTGAACACTTGTTTCCCGCACACTGAATTTTTACTGTTTTTTTTAACCAATCAATACATCTACTGGATATGGTATTTACATATCTAATTTGAGGTGCTATGCTTCTAATCTGTTTTGTCCGTGAAATTGATTGGTTGGAAAAAACTAACTAACTCACTGCATCTCCCATTGGTACCATGGCAACAGTAAGATGTAACACCTCTGAGGAGGACGAGGACCAGCAAAGCACTCGCAAAATTCATCTTCGGTCTATGCCGCGACGACGGCAATTGTTGGTCGGTAGGGTTATACGATAATATAATGTATATAATATAAACTAAAATAGTTGTTAGGCCAATCAATCCATCTTCTGGCTATGGTAGTAATCTATTTTGGCATGCTTCAAATGTTTTGTGCCCTTGAAATTGATTTGTAGAAAAAAACTAAAACGAAATTTGAAAAACGAGCGAGAAGGTTGGGAGATGGGCTCGCAAACGCAGCCTTTTGGGAGTTACACATATCCACTTTTGGCACAAATCGAACTCCAAATCCACTTTTTGATAATCGTATTGAGAAAAACGCAGATTGGCCATCTCGGACTCGAGATGTAGTTGCTCAGGGGTGGGGCCCCATGCTGTGGTCTTCGGGATGGTCTTCTTGACAGCAAGCGTTTGACGCCATTTCCGTAGTATGCACCTTCCAAGATGCTAAGTTAAGTAGTAAAGTCCAGTAAGCCACTAAAGTAAGTAACTAGTCGTGTAATTTATTGCGGCAAAGATTCAAAGTTATAGTTATGCGGTAGGCAAATACAATACAGTTGATGTGTCTTTCATGTCCGTCCGTTCGGTTCGTCTGTCTGTCTGTATATTAAAATACTTAAAGTACTTTTATGCAGTAATTAAGACTAAATTAGTACGAGTATATTAAATTAAACCGTTTAAGGACATGCAGCGCTCGTGAGTAAAAGCGGAGATTCACTCACAGGACTGGCGAAATCTACAATATACGATGGATACAGATCAGATGATTCTGGCTGATGACAAATATGCACGGCATATCTGGAATGGTGTGGGATGAATCGTGGGATGAATCGATATCAAATCATATTTTGATTGCTCAGATTATAAGGTCATAAGAAGGTTATACGAATATAAGGAAAGTTTATCTGAGTTTCATATGCTTCGTCTATGAACTTTACACCTAAACAGAAATTCACTTAAATAAGGGTACAACTTGAGAGAAATATTGTTGACAAACCAATCAATATAATTAGGTTTTGTCCCGAAAGATCGTGATACTTCCACTCGGTTGGGGCGATTAAAATGACGGACACTGGTACGCTTATGAGTGCTACGTTACGTTACGATACGTATGAGGATAGATACTGCTGGGGAAATACTGCATCTGCGTCTGCGTCTGCTGGCAAGGATCCTAATCGTGCGACAGGTTCAGGATGTCATCGCTCATGCTGCTCTTGGGAATCTTGGCTGGCGGCGGTGCAGCCAGATCGGCCACCGAGGCAAACTCCATGCGTTTTTTGGGCACCCCGCTGCCGAGAAGGCCGCCCGGGGGCGCCAGCTCCCCGTACAGTCGGCTCAGGTCTGGCGATGGCCGTCGGTGAGAGGAGCCACTGCTGCCATCGGACGGGGCCGGTGACGGTGTGTTTGACGGCACACTCGATATGGCCAGATCCACGGCACTGAAGTTGTATTTGCTACCGGAGTTCGAGTTGCTGCCACCACCGCCGCTGCTGGACGACTTGGTTGGGGTGAGTCGCTCCAGGGCCGGCGAAGCCGAGGATTCTCGGGTGCGCGCCGACGATGGTGTAGTCGACTTCGGTGGCTTCATCATCATGGCCGACAGCGACTCTTGTTGGATCTTGAACAACGCCGACGGCGACATAAACATATTGTTGGCGGCCAGGGTCGTCTTCGAGAGCGGATCTGGTATGCCGTATTTTCCGTGCTGCTGCTGGAAGAAGGCCGCATAGTCCTGCATTTTTTCCTGGGCCAATGCATTGTAGTAGGCGGCCGGACTCGACAGTGACGAGGGCGAGGGTACACCCGTTCCGCCAGCACCGCCCGACGAGCCGGAGGATTTCATCGAGTTCGACGAGGAACCGGCCCCCACCACAGCCCCCGATGGCGTGGCAAACAGGGCATCCAAGTCGGCGGCAGCCTTGTTCTGACGGTACAACAGCGCCTTGATCTCCGAGTCCTGCTTCTCTAGCTGCAGCAGCTGGTTCAGCATATCGTTTCCCATGTCCTTTTGTTTCTGCTTTGAGCTGCCGCCGCCGCCACCACCCCCACCGATGCCTGCTCCAGCGTTAAGCAGGGCCGAGAGTTCGTTGTGGGCCCCGGCCATGTGCTTGTTGGAGGCCATTGCCGCCGCAAACTGATTGTTGGGATCGAACAGTTTGGTGTAGGTCTGTAGCAGAGCCGTGTAGTCCGCCTGGGCCGACTGCTGCTGCAGCTGATGTTGTTGCTGCTGCTGTAGTTGTTGCTGCTGCTGTTGGTGTTGTTGCTGTTGCTGCTTCTTGGAGCTGCTGCTGCTGCTGGCGACTGGAGGCGGAGGAATGGCAGCGGCGGCCAGACCAGCCATCTGTTGCTGCAGGAACGCGTTGAGGTCATTACTCTGCTTACTTTGCTGCATGTAGGAGTCGTAGCCGAGCAGCTTCGAGGCCTGTATCAAGTTGTTGTAGTCCGCATTGAGGGCAGCCGCAGCTGCCGCAGCCGAAGCGGAGGCAGACGTCGATGGGGACGACTTCGAGGACTTGCCAGACGACGAGTTCGAGGGCTGGCTGCCAGTGAGCGCACTGGCCGTGGGCACTCCCAGTCCCGCTCCTGTCAGATAGCTGTAGTCGGAGCCGAATCCAAGGGTGCCCAGTGTGGTGGCTCCCAGCGCCTCTGCCTGCTGCAGGAGCAGCGCTGCATACTCCGGGGAGCGGATAAGCTCGCTCATCTTCAGGGGATCGTTCTTCAGCTCGTCCAGCTCCTTCATCAGCTTCGTTTTGTACGAATTGGACGTGGAGCTCGAGTTCGAGGAGGACGACGACGATGAGGATTTCGACGACCTTTCAGACTTGGATTTACTGTTGCTGTGGCTGTTGTTGTTGCTGCTGCTACCACCACAACCACCTCCACCTCCACCGCCTCCCGCGCCCGTGGGCAGTGGCATGTTGAAGCTGTTCGAGTAGGCGGCCACCGCTGCTGCGACATTCGGATCATTTAAACCGCCCATGGCCGCTGCTGCCGCCGCCGCGGATGCGGAAGCCGCATTGGCTGCATTGCTGCCCTGCTTGGAGCCTCCCACTTTCGCCGCAGCTGCCGCCAACTGATTGAGCGACGAGTTGCCGTAATCCTTGCGCTGCTGCTGGAAGAGGGCTGCCAGATCTGCTTGCAGGAAGTTCGGCGGTAGCTGTCCGGCGAGCTGGGCCAGACTGGCGGCCATCAGATCGTTGGCTGTGGGTAGACAGGCCGCTGCTGGTGGCACCAGGGCACCTGCTGCTGCCTCGTACTTGTTGGGCGTAATGCTGGGGCTGTTGCGGGCAATGTCGCTGACACTGAATTTGCCCGGACTTGGCGCTGGCGAGTTTCGAGTGCGGGACGTGGACGTGTGGGACGAGGCGTCCGATTTGGCCGGCGACGGAGAGGCTCGCACGGGCACCTCGAACTTAGCCGGACTGGCAGAGTTCGATATGGTGATGGGGCTATCCCGCGGCGAGGCGGTCAACGCAGAGGTCAGGGCTGAAGTTGTGACGGCTGAGGGGGCGATTGCCACACTTCCACTCGGTGTCTGTGGGGGAAGCAGCTGGCTCGTGGTCGCCGACGGTGGCATTGCAGGAGCCGCAAGATTTGGCAGAACTGCGGGTAGGCTGCTCGTGGGATTGGGAGTCGCTAGTGGCGACAGCATGCGCACTGGATTCATGTTCAGGCCGGATGGCATACAGAGCTGCTCCTGCAGCGACATCACCTTGAGGTCCCTCGCCTTCTGTTCAGCCTGGGCAGATGATTCCTCTTCCGCTTTGCGCGCACTCTCCTCAATGGATGTCGCACCATCGGCGAGAGGCTCTTCCTTGGCCGATGACAGCTTCACATCGCTAGAGGCCTCACTAGTCGCCCCAGCACCGGCTCCTGGCTGTGTCTCCATCTTCACATCCATCTCATCGTTGTCGATAATCTTAATGGTTTTCGGTGGTATGAAATCGTCCTCTTGCTCGCAGTCCAGCACAGCGCATATCCAGTTCCACAGCGCCTTGTCGCTCTGCTTCGATGGGAATTTCGGGTACAAGGTGTTCTTCAGCTTTTCGTTGTATGTCACATCGTTGTTGAAGATGTTGCGGAACTTGACCACTTCGCCGCGATACTGTGAGTAGTAATCCACGCACAGCTGTATCTCTGTGCGCACCTCCTCCGGTATCTCCTTGTCCGGCAGCACCGAGTACTGCATGAGCATGGGTCGTCCGTATTCCATGGCCTGCTTGTTCTCGTTGGGCGGCACAATCCAAATACATTTGACCACCGACTCCAATGTGGGATTCTCATCATAGTAGGGTGCTGCAAGAAAAGATTAAGAATTATAAACATTCCAAAAATCTTTAGGCTATTCTCTGTCATACAAAGAATGAGGGAAACACAGGGCGTGTAGGTTAGATCGCTCGCCCCGCGCATTCGTATCTGGTAGTCCAGCTGAGAGTCGCAGTCACGCAGTGTGGGCTCCGCTTGGAACTTGGGATGGGAGTGATACCATCCCACCAGCAGCAACTGATCCTGGATCATCATCTTCTGTATATCGCGCTCCACTTCGCCGGCTCGCTGTCGATCGAATCGCGTGTTGCGACAAGGATATGTCTTTGTAATCGATAGAGCTGCCGAAGGAGTAAAGTTTAGACGAGGTTAGGGCTGGTCTCTAGACTCTGGAGATGTGGAACCACGAGCCGGACTCACTGTGTGTGTTCATGTCCCAGGTGCCGCCCAAGTAGCCGCAGACCTCGCGCACTGTCAGATGGCTGTGGAAGTCGGCCAGCAGCAAAGCCGACGAATTAATGGTTATCAGGAAGGGCTGCAGTTTACCCACAGACGTGAACGGCACGGACTCAATGAGCATGTTGGCATCGCTGTGAGTAGATCTCCATAAGAATTCAGACTTTCAACGGTTATGGAAAATACTCACTGAACAATATTCCGATTCGATATGCTGTTGTGTGCGAAAACAGTCCTCTTCACGATTATCTCCGGAGAGTCAGTCTTTCGCTCAGCATCTACAACGAAAACAATTTATAATGGATTACCAACAAAGGAAGGCCAGGTAGCTGGCTGGACACATACCTGTATCACCGTCGTCAGGTGTGGATTCCTTTTGCAGGGCACACTTCCGCAGATAGGTGTTTTTGTACGAGTCCAATTTCTTGTTCTTGTACTTGACCGATGCCCAGCCGCAGCCGCTCTTCTTCTCTGGATTGATGATGCGCTTGCAGTGCATGGCCCAGGCACTGGGTGTGAGAAATATCGTTTCAGTCTCTTGCGATTTGATTTTGCCATCGGACAGCAGGTCGCCGACAAACTTCTGGCCAAGGTACTCGATGGTCATCAGACCCTTGCCGGGCTGCAGCACATTGGCGGCCATCAGCGTTTGCAGAGTAACGTTGCGTCCGACGGTGCCATTGAAGCCCTCGTAGTTCTCCTTGGCCTAAAATTTAAAGGTGCATGTGTGAGCACAGGCGGGCAGATATGTTTGTGAGTAGCCATGCTCACCTCATCGTCGTTGTCGTCGTCCGGCGCATCACTGTCCACATCCTTTTCACAGAGACTGTCGTTTAGTATGGTCGCGGGTGCTGCTGCAATATCGACTACCGTTGGCTCTGGATCCGGGATGGCTACGGCGGTTGTCGGTGTCGACAAATCGCATTCCCCATCCCCCTCGCAATTATTTGTTGTTTGCGGCAGCGGCGGCGGCTGCTGAGCCTCCCCCTCCCCATCGCCCTCACCATCAGAGCTGCTTACCACCTGGTTCTCGCCGCACTCGTCTACTTGGTCGCCATCGACCAGTGAACCATTTTCCACGCCGTTCTCCATGCGTCTTCGTCTAGAATTTGATCAACAAAGCCTTAAAATTAATGCAATTCTCCTCACAACGCCGCAGAATTTGTGTATGTGGTAGCAAAGTAGTGTTGGTTTATTATAGAGCTGCAGAAACATCGATGGCAACATCGATAGTATCGATGATTGTGTGTGTATCGCATAAAATATATACATAAATTTGCGACAATTCGATAATTTCGATATTTGTTACCATCGATGCTTCTCTCATCTCTAGAAATTGTGCAAAAAGGCGCGATCTCCAACAAAACAAATCAAATTCGGCATTTAACTCACATTTTATTATATATTTAAATGGCGCTTTGGGTGGATAAATACCGGCCCCGGGAACTAACAAAGCTAGATTTCCACAAGGTAAAAAACGCTGACGCCATTAAAATGCTGTGTATACATTCTTGAAAAAACAATTGAAATTTCCATTAATTTTTGCATGCAATCTACAACAGGAGCAAGCCGAAAACCTGCGCAACCTATGCAAGCAGAGTGACTTTCCTCACCTTATGTTCTACGGGCCATCCGGCGCCGGTAAGAAGACGCGCATCATGTGCCTACTACGGGAAATGTATGGAGCCGGCGTGGAGCGCCTGAGGAGTGAAACAATGACCTTTACCACGCCATCCAATCGAAAGGTAGAGGTAATGACTGTCAGTAGCAACTACCACTTGGAGGTGAACCCGTCGGATGCAGGCATGTACGACAGGACGGTGGTCATCGATCTGATCAAACAGGTGGCCCAGACCCACCAAATCGAGATCAACGGCCAGCGGGAGTTCAAGGTGATTGTCATCTCAGAGGGCGACGAGCTGACCAAGGATGCCCAGCACGCTCTGCGTCGCACTATGGAGAAGTACGTGGCCACGTGCCGCATCATAATGTCGGTAAATTCGACTTCTCGCATCATCCCAGCCATACGATCTCGTTGCCTGGGAATTCGCGTGGCCGCGCCTTCTGAGGCAGAAATGACCGCCATTCTGCAGAGCACCTGCAAGCGCGAGGGCCTCGCCTTGCCCGTCGAGCTGGCCAAGCGGGTGGTGGACAAATCTGAACGGAATCTGAGGCGCGCTCTGCTGATGCTCGAGGCTGCCAAGGTGGCCAAGTCACCGTTTACGGCCCAGCAGGAAGTCCCCGACCTGGACTGGCAGGTCTTTCTGCGTGAAACTGCCTCACAGATCATCAGCGAGCAGACGCCCGCCAAACTGGAGAAGATACGCGATCGTTTGTACGAACTGCTAACGCAGGGCGTACCACCCAATCTTATATTCCGCGGCCTCGTCGAGCATTTGGTCAGCAATTGTGATATGTCCATCAAGGCAAAAACGCTCGAGCTGGCCACCGAATACGAGCACCGCATGCAAAACGGCGCCAAGCACATCTTCCACCTGGAGGCCTTTGTTGCCCAATTCATGAGCATTTACAAAAAGTTCATGTCCGAACTACTCATGACGGACGACTTTTAAGATTAGCATTTAATTCGAAAAACATACATTTTACTAAATAAACTGAATTACTGGCGTAGTGTCTGCAGCTGCTGCTCTTCCCGATTCCGCAAAATGGCCACTTTCATTTTATCCGATGTGGTACGGCTGACAGTCTCAATGTATCTGGCCACATCCTCCTCCAGCTGAATGCAGGCCACTTCGTATTCCGAATTTTCCTTGCCATTGACCTTCAGGGCGTGCAGCAGCAGATCAATTGTGTTGATGGGGAATGCGAGCTGCGGAGTCGTCACATTGATCGACTGCTGGAAATCAAAGTATTCGCTGCCTGCCCCGAGCATGGCACAGATCATCTCGCTGGCCATATCGGCGGCCTCCAGCAATCGATTGTGCCTGACGTACAGATGCAACAGCTCGCGGGAATTGCTCAGCTTGTAGGAGTCGTACAGCCACTTGGGCACAAATGCGTTCATCGTGAGCAGTCGGTTCACGACGCTCTTGCGTATGACTGTCGTGTCCTTGAGCTCGTGGTTGAGTATCAGCTTCTGCAGCAGGGACCATGCCATATCTGCGGCATTGTTACGATGTGGTAGATCTAATAAGAGGATAATCAGAGATTAAATCAATTGAAATTTTAGAATTTAGACAGATTTATGCACCTGCCAGATCGTTTTTCTGCAGCCAGGCCCAGGCATCGCTGGCCTTCTCTTCTGTGGCGGTCACACAGGCAGCGGCCAGGCTCTCAAATGTCGGCAGCACAGAGAATTTGTGCCCGCGGGACAGTTTCAGGGCAGCCGTATACAGACCATAGCTTACCAGGAGATAGGATAGCTCCTCTGCCCCTGACAGCTCATAGGCGGCTATGTCCTTTCGATAGTGTGAGAGCTCCTTCAATGCCACGTTGTAGACAAGCTCGCGACGTATGTCGGCCAGCTCTAGGACCAGCACTTCATCGTCGATCGGCGGCAGATCATCTTCGTTATCCAAATCCATAGCCGTCAACTCCCGCTCGTCGCCAATGATTGGCTTGGCTATCCATCTGTACCGACTGTCGACCAGATTCAGGCAATTTACACAAATCAGGAGCGCGGAGCAACGCTTTTCCAGTGCCTTTGGGTCATTGCTGCTCACCTGCAACCGCATGGCCTGCTCATACATGACTGTGGCAGCCTTGCGCATATTACCCTTGCTCGTGTGAAAAGCATACAAAAAGTTATAGACGTCATTCTGATCGATGTTCAAAGAGCGCGCGCGCGACTCCACAATGCTCTCGAACTCGTTCTGCAGGCCATTGTAGGGGAGCTTCATAAGCAGATCCAGGTTCTTGCATTGAAACAGCGTCACCACCAACTGACGCAGGCAATCCTTGCGCCGTGATATGTCGGCATTGTAGATTAAAGCGTGATACGCGTCTTCGTAGTGGCCCAGATGCATATGGTTATTGAAGACTATAGACTGGAACATCGGCAACTGTGGATCATGATCCCCCAGCTTGCTTATGGCCGTAAGAGCCAGCTGAATGATGCAGTCGACGGCCGAATACTGCTCAAATAGCTGT
The DNA here is from genome assembly GCF_003369915.1 of Drosophila miranda. NCBI lineage: Eukaryota > Metazoa > Arthropoda > Insecta > Diptera > Drosophilidae > Drosophila > Drosophila miranda. The sequence goes on from NC_046677.1 coordinate 22,068,106, forward strand.
ATAACCTTCAGATAATAATGCACCATCGCCTGTTTTCTATCCTCCACTGATGGTCCATCATCATTGCCCAGTTCGAGGCTCTCTTTCATTTGACTGTACAGCGGTGTGGTCTTCAGCACGTGCTCAATGAGGAATGCATCGTCGAGCACTATTTCAGCTGTATTCTGAAAGAGGATCACTGCCTTTTGTGACTCGCCGCAATCCAACAGCGTCACAGCCAGCATAAAGGCTCCTGCGAAATAAAGATTGGATTTGGCATTGATGGGATAGGCAACTTCTTCGACGGACTACTCACGACAATAGGATTTGCTTTTGCACCAGCCGGACAGCAGGCGCACATAATCCTGCACAATGATTTGATGGCATGTGCCATAGAGCCATTCTGGGAATACATAGCTGGGAGATTCGGGCCATCTGAAAGGACAGACATAAACATAAATAAAGTACATAAAGAACCTACAAATATTTGGCTAGGGCTTTACTCACAGCATCTGATTGCTGTAGGTAACCAGCTTCAGCAGCGTTTGACGCAATGTTGCTGGCTCCGTCTCCAGTTGCATGCTCGACTCCTTCAGCAGCTTCGACAGAGCACTGAACAGACCCTTGGAACGTAGGAATAAACAGAGCAGCGTGGTCTGGTCATTCCCATAGCCACGCACATGGCTTGAGTACGGTCGTGAATAGCCATCAAAGAGCTGTGCCCGATTGAGGCGCTGAATGGAAGCCTCACTATAATATGAACACGATTATAATCATTCAATGTTTAGGATTCAGGGTCTTTTTGCTTACAAGCCTGCTGGGGTATTTGAGGAAATGGGTGTCACGGCCATCCAAACAAGAGTGTAATACGATCTCATGTAGTTCTCAGTCGTCGTAAGGAAACTTTGATCCGTCTTACAATGTTCCTGCTCCAAAATGTAAAGTACAATGAGTAAATTGCGGCAGACAGAAAAGCTGTAAAGGAGATACAATATTAAGTGTAATTAGATGCAGATTAAATGAGGGATATATTTGTATTTATATTGTACCGTATCAAAACCATTTGTTTGAACGTCTCGGCTAGAATGGATATTCCGTATTCGCTGCCAAACAATGCCCCAGTTGGCAGCAGGAAACGCGTGGACCTGGCATAATCTGCAAAGAGAAAATAGAGAATAAAACAATAATAATATGAATAAAGCTATAACGATTGGCTCTACCGTTTGACGGCGATGCATCCGGATCGATCACGCAAAGAATATTCAGCAGCATATCGACAGCGTCCTGCAGGTTGGGTATATGCTCTAGCTTGATCTTCAGTTTCTGAACGGTGTCCATGGGCAGGATGGCGCCAGTGTCATCATCATCTAGGCTTCTGGCAACCAGTTTGGCCACCAGATCGATGGGCGACTCTCGCTGATACAGTTTCTTATCCATTTCCATTTTGACATCCTCTGGGATGGTCTTTTCCACCTGAGTGACGATCCTTATTAGCTCAGCGAATGCTGTCGACATTGAGAGATTGTCTTGAAAGAATGGGGACATCAGCGAGGCCACATCTGTGGCTTGCTCTCCAATGAGCAGAATATGCTCCCACAGTTCGCATGGACGTAGCAGGGCAAAAGATTGCCGCCTGATGAGGCATGCCGCATCCATGCCACCCAATATGGACAAACCAATGGGCTCCGAGTACTTGATGTGGTATTGCTCGCAGCAGGAGTAGAAACGATCCCATAGCCTAGTGGCGATTTCTAGATACTCCTCATCACTGACCACAAACTCCTTGAACTCGTTCTGGATCTCATCCTCGACGGCCTGGCACACCTGCTCCTTGAGCACTGTCATCGACAGCTGCCTAACATCAAACTGCAGGTTGACGCGTCGGAACATCTTTTGGGGGGAATCAACAATAGATTAATCTACATTTCAGGCAAAGATATACTCACATATAAGGCCTTGGTAATCACAGTCCGATCGAATCGACCCGGATGGAAGATGTACGAGCAGTAGGCCTCGCGTGGATCGATTCCCTGCTCCGTGGTGAGACAATAACGATCCGGTGGCGGTTCTAGGACAGAAGAAACCCATTGAATGGCCTGATTAGAGCCATAATGAATCGTCGAGGCATTAAAATCCCCTTCAACATTGCTCCAGAGCGCCCAGATGTGTGTGAGGGTGACATTAAAGTCGATCAGATCCATGTCTGGTGCCACCACTGTGTGCTTCACAACCAATTCTATGTCTCTGGAACCCACATCTGTCATATTCTTGTCGATTTGCACGCAAACAAACTCGGCCCCTTCGTCGTTTGAGAGGAAGACGCAAAAGTTTCGGTCGTCAATTTTTCGTATCACATTTGTTTGTGCTGCAAAAATAAACCAAGTATGCAATTAGCAGGTGCAAAAATTGAAGCTATAGAATTCGAACACTTACGTCCTTGTGCTGTTGGTGCTCCTACACCCCCACCAGAGCAGCAGTTAATGGTGGATACTGCCTGCATAGTATCCAATGACCAGAGTCGCAGCTCATTGCTCCTGTAAACAACCAGAAGATAGGTCTTGCCATCGATTTCACTGAATGACATGTCATTGGCCGCATCCACAGAGTCCGCTCGTCTAATAAAATAGCAGAAAAAGACAATATTAAATCGGTATGGCATGACCCAGAAGCTGCGGCACTCACCTCAGAGCACCCGCAAATTTGTACAGAAATCGAGGCATCAGATGCGGTTCCTTGACCTCTTGCGTTACAGTAGCGCCATCGATACAGTTCATCACGTGGTGCAACAGCTTGTTCGGGTAGGCCACCGCAAAGTGGGCTACTTGAGCGTGCCCCGACATAAACGAAGCAGCGACAGTGGGCATTCCAAGTCCGTCCGTAAGAAAGTACGCACTTGGATCGTCGATCTTTTCAGTCACATCATAGAATATAGATTGTGACTGCAGATCGTCTGGCCCAGCAGCAGCGCCCACATCTACAGTAGCCGTCTTCAGTGGGAACACATATCGATGGACACTGCTCACAGTGACGACCAACAGTGTAATGGCTTGTGGCTGTTCCGTAAGGGAAACATTGAGCACAGTCGACTCATTGAATCGCATACGCAGTTGGTTCCTGACAAGTGATATATCCAAGCTAACTTCACCGAGCTCCAGCACCGACTTGTTAGTCCGCCTTTGGGCAAAAATATTAGTTGCTTTACCGATTTGTTCACAAATCAACTTACCAATATATGAATCGGTTCCGGTACATCACGTTATTGTTTTTGTAAGAATGTCCGCCAGATATCTCAAAGTTTTGGGAGTCCTGCAGACTGTTCAGTGTATCTCCTGGCAGATGGAAATTAATAAATGGTCTCTCTCTTTATCTGGGACAACCTACCCGTATGTATCGTAACATCTATCCAGTCTGCTGGCTTCAGGTTTTTATTCGCAACTTCGCGGTAGCTCATAGTAACATCCATGTTGAAATCTGAGATTAAATTAAATACAACTAATAACAATCCGGAAAAGGTTAAATTTTTGACGCCGGCAACTAGAGCTGTACTTTTTCTCAAACATCGATGTTTCATCGATTGTTCTCAAAACATCGAAAAACATTCCGAACATTCCGATATTACCTATAGATATTCTGTGCACACATGTGCCATTTTGACAACAAATTGAAAAAATGAGCTCAGAAGGAGATGAAAATACAGTTGTGTGCTTGCCAGGAGAACGCTTGTGCCGAGTAGAAGACAATGTTGTTTTGGGCATAGGCACATACGAACAGAACGGCTACATCTACGCCTCCAAATCGGGGGTCGTGAACATTGAAGAATCTGGAGAAAACGTAAGTTGGCCTGAGGGACGACCTGCCGCAATAAATTGAAGCAACCAATTGCCTCTTTGCAGTGTCAGGTTGTAAGTGTTCACAAGCCAGGCTTCCACCTGACCATTCCGGCCACCGGGGACGTCGTCACAGCCCGTGTTCTGGTCACAACACCAAAGTTCGCCAAGTGTGCCATATTCTGCGTGCGAAACGTCTTGCTGGAGAGCAGCTATCGCGGGCTGCTGCGGAAGGAGGACGTGCGGGAAACAGAAAAGGATCGTGTCGACATATACAAGTCGTTCAAGCCTGGCGATGTGATACTGGCCCGCGTCATCAATCAAATGGAACAATCATTTCTCCTAACCACTGCCGAAACAGAGCTCGGTGTGGTCGTAGCCTATGCCAGCGATGCCAGTAAAACCCGAGTGCCTATGGTGCCGGTGGGCTGGAGCGAGATGCAGTGTCCACTGACTACCATTAAGGAGCCCCGCAAAGTGGCAAAAGTCCTGCCTGAAAGTTCAATAAATATAATCAAATAATGCCCAGTAATTTATGTAACATCTAAAAAAAATCATTAATAATTCTCGGTTAGTCACTAATTAATTCTGTAACGTTGCCTTAGATTGCGGCTGTACGTTCATTCTATTTCCATAGTTACATGTTCTATAATAATTAGTATTTATAGGAACATATTAAAATTTTCTATATAACCAGACAAAAGCATACAAATTGATAGCATCCATTGGATTCAATTCCATTGGATTTTCTTAACTTAAAACATTCCTATCCAAGGCATTCCTCAGCCTAATCATCTGATTGGTGCGATCGCATCGTCAAAATTCCCCCTTCAGAAGGGAAAGAAGTGAATGAACCTTAAGTTACCATAGCTACGTCGTTAGTTCTCGTAACTAATCTTGGCTGGTTGCCACGGTTCTCATGTCAATTTAAATGCATTGTTGTACATATTTATTTGATTGGGAAGCGATGAACCCAGGAACATGAAAGCCAATTGAGTTTATCAATTGATCTTATAATATTGAATATGTAAATATAAACATTTTAGGTGTGATTTAATGTTTTTTTAATGTACTGCCACCTTTGCGATCTATTATTTCCCCTTCTGAGCGTAGAGCATCTCCTGCAAGAATCAAACAATTTATCCTCAAGTAATTTAAGGGTCAGCTCATCCATAAAAATCAGTAGATTTAGACTCAGGAAAGCTACAGGCAGGACATGTGGAATAACAATCTGGTGGTCTACTGATCTTATATTACATTTTTCATATATGTATAAAGAATATTGCGTCGCAAATACAACGCCAGTTATAGAACAAGTCAAAACATTTGTCGTTCATATAAAAGTTTCCTCTAATTCACAAACCAAATTATCGAGGAAATCAAATAAGTCAAATAAATGGTAATATATGTACGCGTCATAGCATCGCATGGGCTCCATAAAACACTAACCCGTTGCCAATCAATGTCGAGGGAAACTGTTATTGAGTGGCATGTGCTATGCAAATAGGAATTCGCTTCGCGTGTTGGAGCTGCGACTAATTCAATCAGAGGAGTAGGAGCATAGCAGGCAGGCAGGCAGCTCCTGGACTAGGCCACGTTATCTTGTCTTGCCAAAAATGCAAATGCATAAAATGTTACAGGTGTGTGTCTGGGAGTGAAGGAGTGAAGTCCCGGTCGAGTCCCAATCCCAAGCATGGGGGATGGATGGATGGATGTGTATGGCCAATCGTTGTTTGGTCGATAGGCCACGCGGCCGGCTTGGCTATTCGAAGACTGGTTAATATTCAAATTAAAGTAAATCGAACCAATATGCACTCCAAGTGAACATTGTATTGTAGTTGTAGTGTTGGCCCTGTCGCAGTTGTCAGCTTGAGCTGGTCTCACAAATTCCGAGAAGCCTATAACATAAGTTTGAGCACCGGGCGATTGCTCAGTCGGAAATAACTCGCGAGGACAACAGCATACCGGCAACGGAAGCGAAACTCATCATGGTGCAGATATCGCAGACCGAGGACGACATCAAAATTTCAATTGAACTTAATCGTCTGGTGACACGGAAGCCGGACGTTGTCCTTCTGCCCCAGTACTTGAAGTTCAATAATCCGCCCATATTCTTTGAGCGTCATCTGGCCCAAGAGATCGACGAGATGGCCAGGTTATTATCATACCTTCTATACACACATATATTCCTCCGTGAGTAATGATATGATAACATTCGTTCAGTTTTTGCCGCATCTTCAAGAACGAGGCCCGCATCGTGCTGGTAAAGAAGGAGAAGGGCGTTTGGCCAGAGATGTTTCAGAAGCTTGACAAGGAGGCACTCTTGAAGAAGCGCCTGGAAATCGCCGATCTCATTGTAGAGCGCAACAAGCAGCGCGATCAGCAGGCCATGGAACGATACGAGAACAAGCGTCGCGCCGAAATCTCGAAGGAAATCAAGCGCGAAACAGAAATGAGGGATCGCGTCAAGCAGTTCCAGGATAATGCCCGACGTGAGGCACTTGTGGTGGATGTGCGAAAGGAGACATCCACGAAATCTGTCAGTCCCCCATTACACGCCCCCTATCAGCAACAACCGGCCCCGACAGCTGCCGCTCGCCTGTCCACTCCACTGACTCGTCCCCCGATGACCACCGTACGTGGCAGTGGACGCATCAGTGTGAGCTTCACTAATGAACACAAGCGGGTCACTCCCAAGCGCGAGTCCCAAACAGACATACAGATGGCCTTTGCGGCGGCCGGCAAACCCACTGACCCGTCCATGAAGTCTCCTATGGATACTCTGGATGAATGATTATCCCCACATCATCACAATATTATACATATGTATATCCCTTTTTATGCGTGTGTGTCTGAGCCTGTGCAAAACTGGTGTTTCCTATTTTCATATCTCTACAAATTTAAACTTGAATTAAACTAAAAGACAAGTGGGTTTCAATATCTTGGGAACATCAATATTGTATAATCACTAAATATATTAGATAAAACCTAGTCAAAATTATGCAGGGCAAAACGTAATAATAAACAAACATTTAACCACCTATAATTAAAAATCGTTTTCTTGGTCAGCGTCTTCCTGATCTGCTTGACGCGGACAAGTACTGGGGCCCAGCCGGTTCCAAAAGGTAGATTCCGCATACAGGAGACACAGCCAGCGCAGCCACAGACGCTTCCATCTCCAAACCGCTATTATAGTTTCTTTAATGTTAAAAATAAAACGAAAACTATAAACAAAAAATTGGCGGTTTAACCAACTACAGTGCTGGCAAACGACATAGACCGCTGCAATATATCGATACACATCGATAGGATCAGCTGATACACAGTTTTCTTCGTTCGACGACGTTGCTTCTTTTTTTCACATTTTTTTTTGCCGCTATGAAACTTTAGTAATCTGTAAAGAATCGTATTTAATTTGTAAGAAAACACACATTTGGAGACTGAAAGAACCAGGATAAACCCATGAGTACGAGAGAAGAAACCATCGAAGGCGCTGCCGGCGACACCGACCCAAACCAAAGGCTATCTAAAAACGGGGCGACGACGGCCGGCAACCTGGACGATCTGGTGAAATATGTGACCCTGCACGTGCGCATGCCAACGCCACTGAGCGGCGTGGTATTGCCCTTTGTCCCGCTATACCTGACTGCCTTATACCTATGCATCTACATGTACGGCGGCGAGGGCGCGGATGTTCCCACCACTCAAGAGTTGATCTCGTCGGAAAACCGGACAACGGACTCGACCATTGCCTGGAATGACATTGGCTTCATAGCCGTTCTGGCCATAGCATTTCTACACATTCTCACATTACTCTTCTGCTACTGGAGCGTTCATGTCCTGGCCTTTCTTACCTGCCGCAAAGCGAAGCGACCGGCCCTGAATGTCCTGGCCAAGGTGGTGCCCACAGCGAACAATGGCAACTCAAAGATAGTTCCGATACGCTCCGCCAAATTGGAGGATGGTTCAACGCAGTATTTTCTGGTATTTCAGAAGACAAAATATGTGTGGAACGACGATAGGAAAAACTTTCGCGCCGTCGAGTTTCCCGTGAACGGACTCTTGAGAAACTATGCCGCCTCTCGAGGACTAGAGTCAGAAGAGGCTGTGAAGAAGGCAACTTCCACGTATGGAAATAACGAGATGGATATGGTGGTACCAGAGTTCCACGAACTCTTCCTTGAGCGGGCCACTGCACCGTTCTTTGTGTTCCAAGTGTTTTCGGTGGGACTGTGGTGCATGGACGACTACTGGTACTACTCACTGTTCACGCTCTTCATGTTGATTGCCTTCGAGTGCACCATTGTGAAGCAGCAGCTGAGGAACATGTCCGAGATCCGTAAAATGGGTAACAAACCGTACCTGATCTATGCCTTTCGTCAGAACAAGTGGCGCCACATTGGCTCGGACGAGCTGCTTCCTGGAGATCTAGTGTCCGTGACCCGCTCCCAGAACGATAACATTGTACCCTGTGACCTGGTTATACTGCGCGGCACATGTATTGTAGATGAATCGATGCTGACGGGCGAATCGGTGCCGCTGATGAAGGAATCGTTGGAGTCTTTGGACAACCTGGATACCGAACTGGATGTGGACGGTGATGGAAAGCTGTTTGTGCTCTTTGGTGGCACCAAAGTGGTGCAGCACACGGCCCCCACCAAGGAATCGCTGCGTGCCCCGGATGGCGGCTGCATTGGCTATGTGATCCGCACGGGATTCAACACATCGCAGGGTAAACTCTTGCGCACGATTCTGTTCGGTGCCAATCGCGCCACGGAGAATAACAAGGAGACTTTTGCGTTTATTGCCTTCCTCATGGTATTTGCTGTGGCCGCAGCCTCCTATGTGTGGGTAAAGGGCAGCGAGGATCTGGAGCGCAACCGCTACAAGCTCTTCCTCGAGTGCACTCTAATTCTGACGGCCATCATACCGCCCGATCTCCCCATTGAGCTCACCCTGGCTGTGAATACATCGCTAATCCAGTTGACCAAATTGTTTGTATTCTGTACGGAACCCTTCCGCATTCCGTTCGCTGGAAAGGTTCAGATCTGCTGCTTCGACAAGACGGGAACACTGACTACGGATAACCTCATGGTGGAGGGCATTGCGGGGCTGACACCGAATGGGAGTTGTGTGCCCATCGAGCAGGCAGAGTCGAACACTGTTCAGGTCCTGGCCTGCTGCCACTCGCTGGCCCTGCTGGACGACGGGCTGGTGGGCGATCCCCTCGAGAAGGCCACCTTGGCAGCTGTCGATTGGAATCTCACCAAGATGGACAGTGTCATACCGAAGCGGACGCAGATGAAGCCGTTGAAGATCATTCAACGTTATCACTTTTCATCGGCCCTGAAGCGCATGTCGGTCCTCGCTGGCTACCTGGTGCCCTACTCCAACGAAGTGAAGCACATTGGAGCCGTCAAGGGAGCACCCGAAGTCATTCAGAAGATGTTGCGGGAAGTGCCGTCGGACTATGAGAAGGTGAGTGCACAATTAAAAGAAAATTAGGCGAACATTAACCTTCTTGTAAAAAGATTTATCTCGAGTATGCTCGTCGTGGCGCCCGTGTTCTGGCTCTGGGCATCAAGGAGTTTGGCAGCCTGGGAACTCAGAAAATACGCGAACTGAAGCGCGATGAAGTGGAATGCGATCTAACCTTTGCCGGCTTCGTGATCATCTCGTGCCCCATGAAACCCGACTCCAAGACTGCGATCAAGGAGCTCATTCAATCCTCCCACAAAGTGGTTATGATCACAGGCGACAGTCCGCTGACTGCCTGCCATGTGGCCAAAGAGCTGCGATTCACACGCAAGAAGCTGCTCATCCTGACCCCGCCCGAACCGTCAAAGCGAAACACTTGGAACTGGATATCCGTCGATGGAGAGCAGTCGTATAAAATGGACGAGCGCAGCAAGAGCATATCTCTCATGCTTGCCACGCACGATCTGTGTATTACTGGCGAGGGACTGCTCCATCTGCAGCACAACCAACCCCAGTATATGCGTCAGCTGCTGCCCCACGTGACAGTTTGTGCACGCTTTGCACCCAAGCAGAAGGAGTTTGTGATCACCACGCTAAAACAGTTGGGCTTCTGCACGCTCATGTGCGGCGACGGCACCAACGATGTGGGGGCCTTGAAGCACGCCAATGTGGGCGTCTCTCTGCTTACCAGCGCGCCCACGAAGTGCAAGCGCACCGAAGAGGAACAGCAGCTGGCCACCGCAGCAGCGGCTGCAACCACGGCCGCCGCTGCCAACACTGCCAACCAACAGTTGAGCCCGCGAGAGCGTGCCATGCGCCGGCGACAGGAGCACCTTAATCAGTCGCAAGCTCGCCTGCAGAGTGCTCTGCGCGACATGGAAGAGCAGACGATGGTTAAGCTGGGTGATGCCTCAATTGCGGCGCCGTTCACCAGCAAATCGTCCTCGATCATGTGTGGTGGGTAGCCCTGGGATTTCTCAGCCTTTTGATGCATTTCTGATCTTCCTTTTTCTATATTTTCCGTCTCAGTCAATCACATAATCAAGCAGGGACGCTGCACTCTGGTCACCACACTGCAGATGTTCAAGATCCTCGCTCTGAATGCCCTCATTCAGGCCTACTGCCAATCCGTGCTGTATATTGATGGCATCAAATTCAGCGATACTCAGGCAACCATGCAGGGCATCTTCATCGCGGCCTGTTTTCTGTTTATTACTCGATCCAAGGTCTAGAAATTATAACAGGTCTATGGCTCACTGTACTCACAATTCTATTTGCAGCCACTGAAAACTCTGTCGAAGGTCGCACCACTGCCAAACATCTTCAATTTCTATACAATTTCTACGATCCTCTCGCAATTTGCAGTGCATTTTGGCACGCTCTATTACTTGACCAATGAAGCCACCAAATTGGCACCGCCAAGGTGGGTCTACTACTATAATACTCCTCTATATTGGTACTAACTCTTTTCTTTCTTTTCCTAGAGTGGGCAAAGTTAAGCTGTATATTGACATGGATGCCGAGGAGAAGACCAAATACGATCCAAACATTGTTAGCAGCACGGTCTACATTATTAGCATATCACTGCAGGTGGCCACCATTGCAGTCAACTATAAGGTAGGAACTAGACCAATCCCTGCCGAAAGGAACTATATAATATAATCCTATATTTAATTAAAAGGGGCATCCCTTCATGGAGAGTCTGCGCTCCAATCTCATGCTGATGTATGCCATTGGCGCCTCAGCCGCGTTGGTGCTGCTGCTATCCACGGGCCTGGTGCCCGATCTGACGGAATTTTTCGAAATTATTGATTTCCCCACAAATGTACGTATATGCATTTGCAAGCCATTATGCGAGACTATACATTAATTTTCCCTTTATAGTTCCGTTGCGTATTGCTCGTTGTCCTGGTGGCGGACATCATTGGTGCCTTTCTGTTGGATCGCATTTGCTCATGGCTGTTCGGGGAGACACGTGGCAAGTCCAAAGTGTTGAACTGTTAGGACCATTTAGATTTAAGTACTAGACAAAAGTGGCAAACCCCACAAAATCTTACGTTCCACAGATCAATGAAAAATTTCTTCGTTTCATTATATCTTTAAAGCCAGGCGTCGGTTTCTTAAATTCTAAAAATAATTTGGATTGTATTAGCGGCCAAGTTTGGTCCTTATTTTATTACTTTGATGCAATTAGCAAAATTGTCGTAATATTTGTAAAGCAAATACATTTAAGAGGACAAGTATAATTTATATTCAAGTCTGTTGTTTGTCCTGTATGGTGTCCTCCACTTTAGAGTCCTCCAGCTGTTTGAACTGTATCAAGATGACCAAATAAGTGGTCACAGCCGAAAAGATCTAAGATTGAACATGTTTTTAGTCATTTATTTGAACACCTGTTACGCACAGACAATAGTCACCTTGAAGAGTGTGGAATTGTCTATGGCAAAGAATCCATAGGCCGTGAATTGTACTTCCTGCTTTATGCTTTTGGTTAGAAATTTATCAATCTACAGAAGAGACCAAACACAATATAAATACAAATTTTAGGCAGAATTTTGAGCTAGCTCAGTCTCTCTTAAAACTTTATTGAAAAGCCAGAAGAGAGCGCTTGAAAGCCAATTCGAGTTCGTAAAATAATTTTCATAGATTTTTCCTTTAAGAACTCACAATATTCTGATACTCCTTGCTCTTGGCATAGACCCTGGCTAGGATTTGGGATGTGGCATTGGCCTGGAAATAAACCCACACAGAAATCATTAGTATATCAGTTATCCCTGATTGAGATTGGGGCCCACCTCTCTGGTGGTTAGACCACAACTGCGAGACAGCAAGGCCAGCAGGGAAACATGCATGCACAGCCAGGCAAAACACCATTGAAGAATATTCGATGAGACCATTCCCTTGGCTGTGATCTGGACAAACAGATTGTAACAGTTCGTGGTGACCGTGTAGAAGGAGTAGCCCAGGAAGGAGACCAGAATTAGGTTGCAGCAATCGTTGATGCCCTTGTAGATGCGCAACAATTTGTTGTGCATGCGATATATGAACAACGAGTCCTCGGGGAAGTTCTCCATGAGTGTAGCCCCTGCCGCCTGTCGTCTATGGCCGCCCTTTTTCCGCTGCTGCTGGGCATAGGTGTAGCCATTCAGGAGCTGATTTATAAAGTGGAATCGAATGTACACGATGCGCAGCAGAGCCGAGGCAAATACAATGTACGTGGCTGTCAGACCATTCTGTACGGCATAGAAGGCCAGTAGTACGTAGGATGTGGGCGTGATTACGCCATCCACCGCATAGATCTTCAGCACAATGATGTACGTCTGACAGGCGGCAATGCCGAAGAGATATTTCACCGAGAAGCCAAAGTTTTGGCTCAAATTGGCCCCAAACTGGCGGCGCACTTCATCGTCCAGCTGAAGGATCTCGTTCATAATCCGCAGGATGTTCTTGGTGTTGCGCGCACACACGAACACTGTCAGCGTGTAGGTGAGGATGCAGAGCAGCAGCTCGATCCACTGATTCACATTGTCCGTCTCGCGGTAGGAGTAGAAGAGCTGCGCCGAGCTGGGCGTGAAGAGGCTGTACACATTGAAGATGGTCAGGGCGTGGACCACGCCCCGCACAAAGAACGAGTAGAACTCGTTGGTCTTGGTGGGTGGCCCCACTTCGTGGCTGGAGAGCTGCTCGTAGATTGGCATTAGCCCACTGGCCTTCAGCACGGACATTATCGTTCGGATGTCCTCGAAGACGGGATGCTCCAGAGTCCTCGGAGGCGGCGGTGGTGGTGGTGGCGTCTCATGACTGAAGGCATACCTATTCACTGAGGGAGTCCGATACGGCGATATCCGACGTGGATACGGATGCAAACGCGCTTTCTGTGTCGGCATTTCAATTACCCAAGTGTTCGGTGACATCGCCAACAAGGCACTGACACGACACCACCCGGCTGGAGGATATGGCTAACTGGGGCCAGACTTATCTGATTAAATGGCCAATGGCCAGGGACCTAGTTATCATTCGTCTGACTTCAGTGGCCATTAGAGTAATTGGTTTTCATTGTGGAATATTGAATATTTGCCGACAGAGTGGAGCTAAAAATCAATTATCCCATCAGCGAATAATAGATAATGCTTTTGAATACACTCCCAAGTCAATAATATAAGCATTCATTGGTTGAGGTATAGAACGGAACCACTCCATGAGTCTTTCAGTTGAGAAAACTAAGCGGCAAATCCAATCTGGAGACTCATAGTAATGGAACAAAGATGTATTTTATTTAAATAAATTATAGCTAAAAATGTATCACATACTCGTTTATTTTTGAAGTGAAAGTCTTTTAATTATTATTAAAACTATTAAAAATAGTAGGAAACGTTTATGGTTTTTTAAAAAATGTTTGAACTCATAAAATTGTTCCGAATTCCGAAAATTTTAATGAAAATCGAAAAGAATATCTTATAATTACAAGAATAAAGATATTCTGAATAAAACTCGTTTATCGAAAGTACCTAACCCATTCCTCATAAGTCGGTGTAATCTCTCAACAGCAAAGAAATGTTCATGGTTCATTAAATAAATGACGGTTTAATATAAACATCATTCATTTAAGCTTCAGAAATACCATTTCCATAAAGTTTTATTATAATAATTATCAAAAACAGACAATAGGCTTATAAGGTTCTTAATATTTGCTATTTTCTTTCCAACAATCCATTTTTCAGATACCACCACCAATTAATTTTCGTGACCAAATCCCTCTGCTATTCTTATTGTATTTACTTTAATTCCTTTTAATCCCACAACCAAGACCCACAAATCGGACAGTCATTTCGTTGGGGGGAAACAATCATTTGTATACCAGTCGGGTCCAGTCCACCCTCGGATGTGAGGGTGTTATGTTCTCTGTTATGAGAATGTTATTGCTATATTATCGCTGAGATGCGTGGAATATTATCTTCGTCACACCTTTTACTCCCCCAATACAGGCACGCGACCAGCACCCACACCCACGCACACCAAGCATATGTAAGAGTTCTATATACATATACATATATAGATATACCGACAACCGGCCTCTCACATTTTTCCACCCCTAATGAGGGATTGCAATTCAATGTGTCCCCTCTCCAGGTTTTCTGTGACTGCTTTTTGTATACCCTCGTCAAAGGTAATACCACAGTTTGGATAGGATGGAAACGATTTCGAAGTCATCATTATTAAGCATAATCGATATAGCCATGTGCGTTCATCCTTCTGTCTGTTCTTATAAAAAACTATACAGAGATTGAACCTTTTTATACTACTGTTACTACTATAGTATGTATGTATACAACTGGCAACTAATAAGATCGCATCAATATATCCAAAAATGTTATAGATTGCAGTTCATCAAGATCAAAATACAATTACTATTTCATCGGAAGAATACCAATTAGATACCAACTATAACACACAAAATCGGATTACTTTTATAGAAACGATTATGAATCGAGATTTTACATTTATTACTACTCAAGAGTGATATAATCATCAGATGCTGAAAATTTTCCAGCAGCATAAAAACATCTTTAGTTTCAGTTTTATAAAGATTGGATGACCATATAATAGATCAGTCTTTGGAACGTTCGTTCTAAAAGGGTTTTAAGACTCAGAACCCAACCATCTCATGTGATTCCCCGTAGTTCATCCAAGTTTGATTAAGATCTGCCATAGAATTATTCTTCTGCAAGGGTATCAAGAGCTTCGGTCCTTGCTGAAAGCCTCCCCTGAATGTTTTTGTCATTTCTTTGCTTCACCGTTTGGGGGAGATATCAGGCAGACAAAGCAGAGACATACTTATAGACATAGAGAGAGATAGAGAGAGAGAGCGAGAGTGGATAAACTGGCACGCTGTTGCTCCACAGCAGCTTCTGTGACGTCACGACACGGTGAGGGCTCTTCTAAGCCCTGCACGGCCCTGCCCAGCACGGCGGGCAACAGATACAGACAAACGACACATCGTGCGAGGGGCGGCTCTTATCAGCATTCGGCATCGGACAAATCGAAGACAAAAACAAAAGCGGATTTAATCTCGGAGAGAAAGGTCCGGCTAATCATTCGAAATGTTGCCACCGCCAACGACGCCGGTGCTCCTCTGGGGGCTGCTGCTCTTCTTGACGGCTACCCTGGCCAGACGCGTCCACGCCCACTACACCAGTGGGGATGTGGTCTACCATCCGTTGTCGCACTTCTGGACGGGCGTGGGCTTCTGTCCAGCCGGTGACATAGATCACAAGGGGATTAGCGCCGCCCTGAGCGCCCCTGAGCTGCAAATGAACCTCCGGCAGATTGCAGCCCTGCCGGTGGGCGCTGTGACCCACATACGCATCCACTGGCTGCTGGAGCTGGTGCAGTTCCTGCAGTACGACATGAGCGGTGTGCCACAGTACGACTTTGGTAAGTTCGACAACTTTATTGACTTTCTGCACGAGGAGCTGCGCCTGTCGCCGGTTCTTGAGTTCATGGGGAATCCGGGGCAGGTATTCACGGAGAATCCACAGCAGATCTCCTTCTTCTGGGACCACTTCGTGAAGACTACCCTCAATCATCAGATAGGTGAGTGTGTGTCGACCCAGGAAACCATGCCGCCGAAGCTCAATCCTTCTGACCTTTCCTTCTGCAGTACGACATGGCTCTGCCCGGATGACCAACTGGCGCTACGAGACCTGGAACGAGCCAGATCTGCGTGGCTACAACACGCTCAACCTAACACTGGACTACTACTTGGAGTATGTGCAAGCCGTTCGACGAGGTCTCAGCAAGGCGGGTGGTGCCCATTCCCACACGAATCTGCCCATGTACCGGGCTCTGAGGGGCCCTGCAGGCCTGTTTAAGAACCTCAACAGTCACCCACGTTGCTGGAAGCTGCTGCAGCTGTGCAATCAACGTATGGTCCACTGTCCCATCGATGTGCTGACCTTTCACCGCAAGGGACTCAACGGAAGTGCCGTGGAAGTTGTGAATGCTTCGCTGTCTTTGCTGGCGAAGATCTACAAGGAGTATCCCAATCTCAAGCAACTGCCGGTGGCCAATGAGTAAGTAGATCCAAAGAGTGCGGTAAAGAGTAAGCTACAAATCTTCATCCTCCCACAGTGAAGCTGATCCTGTGGCTGGGTGGAGCACACCGCGCGAGTTCCAGGCGGATGTGCGGTACGGAGTGACTTTGATGTCCACGGTGATGCAGCATTGGCATGCCAAGCTATCCGGCGGTCCGCTGAGCCGTCTGGAGTCCATTAGCCATGACAATGCCTTCCTCAGCTATCATCCGCACGAGTTCACACAGCGCACTCTTTTGGCCCACTTCCGGATGAACGAAACAAATCCACCGCACTCTCAGTTCATACAGAAGCCGGTGTACGCTGCCCTGGGGATGCTGGCCAAGTTGGGAAGCCGCGCTGCCGACATGGAGCTGGTAAACATGGACACCAAGCACAGTGTACAGGTCTGGCGCACCGTCTCCGGCGGCATGGGCGGACCGGGCCAGTACATGGCCACCATTTTCCTCAGTCCCGAGGAGGCAGTACCAAAGATCACGGCCTTCCATCACAAGTACACGCTAAACATGTCCATAGCCAACGAGTCGGCATTCATCACCGAGCTCCTGATGCCGCACAACACGGATCCATACTATCTGTGGACCCAGGCAGGCAGTCCAGCATATCCCAATGCCACTCTGCGCGAGGCCATGCGCCGGGCGCAGACACCACGGCTCTACGAAACGGGTCCCATCTGGCAGTACAACAGCGAGCTGGTCATCAATTCGGCCAGCATACCCCTGCCCTGGGCGATGCTGTTGCGCGTGTGCTCCGCCTCGTGGCCGAAACTAAAGCGACCGCAGCAGCTGTCTATTGTGGAGGTCACGCACCGCGAGGTGTTCATCAGCTGGCGCGAGCATCCCAAGTCCATGCAATGTCTAAAGAGCTACGAGGTGTGGTTCAAGCAGCGTGGGGGCCAGGGTTCTGCCGCCGACTGGCTAATGATATCCCGGGACTGGCACTTGCCCTATCCATCGTTTCAGTATGCACCCAACGGCCAGACGGGATCAGTGAATGGTTAGTGAAGGCTCCTTAATAGAGAGAGAGATTTTTAATTCCTTGTCTTCTTGCAGGTTTCTACAAAGTCCGCGGTGTGGATGTGTTCAATGAGACCAGTCCCTTCTCACAAATAGTCGAATATCTGGAGTTGTAATTCAAGAAAAACAGTTTATCGCACACATATTTAGACAAAAGTAAATGACAAAAACATAATCAGGCTACGGCCAGGCGCCATCCCTCTATCTGTCTCTCTTGGAATGGAACTGGAACTGACTTCATTGGGCACAAAACTTCTGGACATGCGCCTCAGCCTTAAAGCCACCCATATACATATATATATCATATACAATATTTAGTGTATAGTACATAATCTGTGTTGTGTTCGTAATGCATAAAATGCCCACATCCTGTGCAGGGAATCGGCCAAAAGCGTAACCATTATGCATTCTCTGCCTGGGCGGGGTATTTACAGAGAGAAAGAGAGAGGATCAGGCACTTAACAGCATAAACGAGTAGAATCCCTGTTCTCTTTTAAACAATATACTTTTTGTTTGCTTAAAGCAAAAAACTACATAAGTCTCTAAATCCAGTTCAGCCCTCGGCATCTAGGACCAGCCACTTTTCGTTGATGTGTTCGATTTGCTTCGTCAGGATGGGATTGCGGACACGCACTTTCACCTCCAGCTTGCCTCCGACCTGCTTGCGGCCATCCATCAGCTGTGCGAGATAAAAGAGAACCAAGTTATAAAAGCTGCTGGTGCCACATGGTGTTAGGTTGACTCACATCGTACGTGTCGTGTATATCACACTTAGTCTCCAGTGGCTGCAGCTTCACATTGACGGTGCCGATCAGTGTGTCAGATCGCAGGAATCCTCTGAAACAACATAGGGGCAGTTTACGACTTAGTCCACAACAATCTATGCTGCAGCTATTATTTGGTTACGATTTATTTAGCGCGTGGCATTTTGAGATGAGTTCATAGTGTGGTGTTTGTTTTTTGTTGGGAATTGAGGCGTAAACAATTTTGAGAATATTTTATTAAAACCATTCCACATGGGAAATCAAGTGAATTCAATGGATAATGCATATGAATAATCATATACTACTGTGAGATATATGTATCTATGTGTGGTGCTGAAGCCGTGACCGAAATACAGTGATCTAAAGAATTTATACTGATTACGGGAGGGAATCAAATCAAATATTTCATAATTTGTAGGCAAACAAATATTACTAAGCCAAATAATAAAGAAATATATATAAAATAAACAATTTCTTTCAATCTAAACTAATTTAGCGAATTTCTAAATACGTTTCAAATGGGAAATTAAATAATAATCTTTTTGGAATGTTATGAATACCTGTCTAAGGGAATACCGACTTTAAGAGTCTATGAACATTGGATGATTGAATCTTTTTGAGAATGCAATACTTCACATGCTTTAAAAAGTTACCGGAATCACTCCAAAGTAGAACTGCTTCCTTTTGTGAGTCTTAGGGACTCATAGGTACCCATATGGGTAGTAAAATTTTCATCTCTGCGAAGTTCCCATTATAATTTTAGCAACCATAGTACATGTTTTATGTGAATATATATCGTTGAAGTCGAAACGTGGCGAAAAGTGACTTAATAAGTGGAACCATGTGAAAGGGATTTGTGAATGGGAAAAGTTTTTAAGAGTATCGAAATGGCGAAATGCTCAATCTTCAAATGCTCTAAAACAATAACTAATTAGTTAAACCATATACCACTTCTGTTAGTCGCGAAAAAAATGCATGGAAAGCGCCTTAGTACGGATTAAAGAATTGTGCTAAGATTCACCCACTCACCCTCTGGAATAGATCTCTAACTTGACACCGTGCCGCTTAAAGATTCGCTGGAACTGGCGATTGCTGCGCTGAATGTCCACCTTAAAGCGTTCGTCGTAGTCGGGGCTGTTTGTGTCCTTGATCACATTGGTTTTTGTCTTGAAAGATTCATCCTGGAAGGGTACACAATTGCGTTAGGGGAAGACATTCAAATTGTACTTGTATTTGCTTACGTTGAGGAGTGGAAACTCTACTCGAACATAGGTGTCCACTTCCTTGGGATTGGGAACATTATAGTTGATTCCACGGGCCACAACAATTTCCAGCTCGTTGTCTGTCAGATCCGTGTTGCAGTGGACAATATTAAAGTTACGCTTTTCGTAGTGGAACTTTGGCAGTGGCTGGCCCTTTCGCTTGGAGTAGCGCACCAGATCCAGGTCCTTTTGGACAGTCAGGGCCAGATTTTCGAAGCGATTCATGCCGGCCACATCGCCCATGGCCTTGTGATGGTCTCGCGTATTCTTACACATCATCAGCTGCTTGGCTAGCTGCTCCTCCATGCGTACACCGATCTCACAGATGTCATCGCTGGGATCGCATTCCTCTGCCGAAACAATGGCAAAGGAGGCCTCCAAGTTATCACGCTGAGAGGGCGGTACGGGCAGCTGAAAAGGATTGCATGTTAAACTGATATCTTTTTGATATAAATCCCATAAAACTAACCGTACTGAGGTCTACGGGTAGTCCGCTGCTGGCCGCATTGAGAAGCGAATCGAATCCCTTGTAGATCTTGAGGTACTCCTTGGCCTGATCAATTTCTCCCGCCTTCTTGGCTTCGATGGCGGCCACCTTGAACTCCTTTTGGCGCTCGAGCAGCAGCTTCATCTGTTGCTCGGCCAGGTTGCTCTTCTGGTGATTGCCAGTGACGCGTGTCGTCAGCTCTGTCGGCTGCGGTGGCGAAGGTGCCGCCTTTCGTGGGACCGTTGGCGTGGCCGCACTGCTCCCAGATGGAGTTTCTCCCGCAGAAGTGCTAGCCGTAGCTGGCGGAGATGTGGGCAGTGATGGAGTGGCTGCTGGAGCAGGCTCTGTCGAGGGCAAGGGTCCGAAACCTGGAGGCACAGGCAGCTCATCGTAAGCCACAGGTTTCCCAGCCTTGTACTGTTTTATGGCATCTTCGTACTGCTTTACAATACGTCCAAAGCGTCGTGCCTTGCCGGTGTTTTCCTCAGCCTTGGCCGCCGCCTCTACAGACTTATACTTTTCCAAGCGCTGCTGCAGTGCCTCCAGCATGGATGCTGCAGCAGCAGCAGCAGGTGGGGTAGCTGGAGCTGGAGCGGGTGTCGGCTCAGGAGCTGTGACCACTTCTGGGGCGGCTTCACCTTTCATCTTGGCTAGGAACTCAAGAAACTCGGAGGGAGGAGGGGGCATGTCACTGAGATCCACTTCCTGACCATCCTCGCACATCTTGACGACCACATCGAACTGCTTCACGACCTTTAGGAACTGCA
Organism: Drosophila miranda; assembly: GCF_003369915.1. Lineage (NCBI taxonomy): Eukaryota > Metazoa > Arthropoda > Insecta > Diptera > Drosophilidae > Drosophila > Drosophila miranda. The sequence goes on from NC_046677.1 coordinate 22,088,780, forward strand.
GGGCATTGGCTGTGTCGCCACTGCGCTTGTGTTGCAGGGCCGCAGCTTTGTATTCGCTCTGACGGCTGCGCATTTGGGCCACAAGTGGATTTGGTGGCGCGGCAGGCGCCGGAGGAGGAGTTGCAGCCGGCGGTGAAGTAGGAGTGGGCGGAGCAGGAGCCACACGTGTGGGCTGCGTCACTGGAGTGGATGGAGCCGGAGATTCGTCTGCAGCTGGTAACGGATCACCAGCTGGTTTCACACTTACTTCAGGAGGGATATCATCCACATTGATGGTCTTTCCAGCAGCCGCCTGCTTATGCAGATCCTGCAAGGTTTTGAGACCCCGACCAAAGCGACGCGCCTTTCCAGAATCACCCGACGCCTTGGCATTCGCCTCCGCCTGCTTGTATATTTCCAATCTCTGCTTGATTATGCCCAGAGTATCCACTGTGGTGGTGGGCAGGAACGTCTGCACAGGTTCCTCCTCGCTAGCAGCCGGTTCAGCTGCAGCTTCCTCTGCCTCCGGTTGTTCCTCCAAGCCCCCAATGCCATGCAGTTCGCCCAACAGGTCAGAGTCATTTTCCAGATTTTCATCGTCGTCATCATCGCTGACATCACGCAAGCTGTCGGCAATCATTTTGTCCAAATCACTGGTGGGCATTAGCTTTGGCTTCGGCTTCGCCTTTGGCCTCTGGCCGCCTCCACTGGCAAGGGCGGCCAGCTCTGCCTCCAGGTCGCTATCCCCGCCATCGTCATCCCCATAGCCAGAGGTGGGATCGAAATCATCTGGAATTTCCGTCAAGCCAAACTGTCGCGTGAGAGTGTAGGGGGAATGAAGAAGCGATGACTCATAATAAATAAATAAGCAGATCTAGTTGACTAGTTCAACCATTTACCTGGGCCAAATTGTGCTGTCGTCGCTTGGCAGGCTCTGGCTTCCGCTTGGCAAACATCTTTGACTAGTTTAAACCTATAAAATTAATACAGACACTTCTATTCCAAATCCGTTTTATTGCGTTGCAGCTGCTCTCAGACAACAATAACAGAATCGCTAACGGGAAGCAATGAAGGTGACGCAAGGAAGAGCTGGTCAAAGCCTGAGCGACGTAACTTGTCCAGGGCTATATAGCAGCTATATTGAATTATTTTTGAACTATAAGTTAATTTTTATTGAATACTTTTTTCTAGAACATTCTTGAACGTTTAATTTGGAAATTTCTTGAAGTGCACCAATGAAATCCGACATTCAAGAGCGGCAAAAACCTTGCGCCACCTTCTCACTTGTCTTGTTTCAGGGCTGCGTACACACTTACAAGCAGGGCTGCTCGCCAGCTGATTAATCGATAAAAAAAACATCGCACCATCTATCGAAAGTCAGCGCACACACAGTGCGAAACATTTTGCGAAAAAATTAGACCAAAAAGTTATATTGATTGGAAAATTGAGCAGCTTAAGCTAACTGGTGTAGCCCCTTAACAAGTGGCAAGGCATGCTTTAATCCCCGCCAGCTCAAACCCGGCTGTGGTGGCTTTGTAAGGCTAGCAAAACCATTGCAAGTGGAGCTGTCGTGGTCTTATTTGCCTACTTTTTTTTTCCCACCTCCTCCAACTCTGTCGCTGTGTGGGCCATCAGCAGCAGCAGCAACAGCAACAGCAGCAGTTTAACAACAACGAGAGAGGAGAGACTTCGTCACGAAGGGGACAAGGGGCCGTAAGACCACCGACAGTCTGTTTGGTTTAGGCGTGGAAATAAACAAATAGATCACAGGCACAGAGTTCCAAGGAACGGAACGGGGCGTGGCTAGCTTAACACTCGGCTTGGCAACAACAGCAGCAGCAAGAGCAAGAGCAACAAGTAGGCGGCATGGACGTAACGCTTACCGAGCCCGAGACACGTTTCTACAGTGAACTCTTTCATTGCTGCGATGTAGAAAAGACGGGCATGGTGCCAATGCTCAAGGCAACGGAGCTCTTTCGATCGTCGGACATTGCCAGCGCAAAGCTGATTGAGGTAGGTCCAATTCCCGACCCTCCGATCGTGACACAGCTAATTAGTGAATCTCGTATCTCCGGCAGATCACCGGACTGGCAGGGATTCCCTCGACAGCGTTGCACATCTCACGCGCCCAGTTCTATTCATGCCTCAAGCTGATTGCCGCCCACCAGGCAGCGATGCCGCTGCGTCAGGAGCTGATATTCGCCACGTGCCCATTGCCATTGCCACATTTTAGCTGGAAGGAGTTGTCAGCAGCGTCAGTGGCCACAGAGAACGGACTGGGGGCCCTGCCACCGCCACCGCCCACAGATCGGCGGAACTCGTTGCGTCGCAACTCGCAGCAGGATCAGCTGCAGGACACCTCGGATGTGCCCAGCACCGACTCAGAGGTGGAGCAGAACGAGTCCATTGAAGAGGCGGCGGGACAGCGCACAGATGGCAGTGGCGTTGTCAGCAGCAGCAGTCGAGAGAATGTCGGGGTGCGTATCTTATCATGGCATATATGCAAATAGGCTTAACATTGTCCCCTGTCCCGTGTTCCCTCTCCCTTATCTATGCGCAGCGTCGACGTGGCGGCTCTCCAGAGGCCTGGAGCACGAACAGCGATAGCCCCACGCCCACCAATAGCGTGGCGGAGCGACCCTGGGCTCAGGATCCCCTCTGGCAAGGGCTCCTGGGCGACGAGCACCGCCAGCTGCTGGGCACAGAGGAGGAATCCTCCGATCGCCACAGCAGCGATGACGATGACAACGAGAACGAGCTGGTGGCCGTCTATCAGATCACCGCAGAGCAAAGGGAATACTACAATAAGCAGTTCAAAACAGTCCAACGTGATCCCCATGGCTTGCTCTCCGGCCAGGCAGCGCGGTGAGTGCTCAAGAGCTATTTTTGGCTAGAGATATCTTTTAATTTGATCTTCTGTAGGGTTTTCTTTGAGAAAAGCCGCATACCCGTGGAGGAGCTGCGTCACATTTGGCAGCTGTGCGACGTGACACGCGATGGGGCGTTGAGTCTCTCTGAATTCACGGCTGCCATGCATCTGGTGGTGCTGCGACGCAACAATATACCGCTGCCCACCAGCCTTCCCCACTGTCTGCATCCGAATGTGCTGCAGACGAAAGCGGTTGGGGGCAGCGGTGGAGTGACCTCCTCCTCGTCGTCGTCGTTACCTCAAGAGCCCCCCGAGGCTGATCTCCTGCATTTGAACGATGACGACGAGGACGAGCAGACGGATAATACAATCATTGGTGTCAATCTCAGCGGAGGCAGCTCGGCGGGCACCAGCAAACCGCGTCCCACTGTGCCGCCGAACGACAAGAATATCATGAATCTGAGCACCATCTCCACCTCGTCCCAGGCCAGCAACAGTTCGAGACGCGAGGCGACACCCACCACAACGTCGCTGAATAAGAATCGTAGCATTTCGAATTCCCCCAATCACGAAAGGGTCGTGGGCGGTACAGTGTCGTCAACGGGAAATGCTCCCGATTCGAGTAATGCCTCCAATCAGTGGACAAAGTTTAGTGAATCTCCCACAACGAGTGCGGCACCAGCTCAATCCACGACTGGAGTTGCTGCTTCGACTTCGGCTACGGCCGCTGGTGCGGTTGCTGGTACTGCTGTTGCTGGTGCTGCTGCTGCGGCTGTTCCAGCCGTCTCTAGTCCCGGCCTCAAGCCAGTTTTGTTTGATATGAAACGTACTGCACAGGATGTGGTCTCCAATCCGCAAATATTGCATCCCGTGCCTCTGCGTGTGACTCCCATAGGTAAGAGGAAGTGAAATACAAGAAACGAATAGCTCTAATAAATTACTTTCCCTTAGGCACTGCCATAGCCTCTTCCTCCGGCGAGCAGTCGTCCGATATGGATGGGGTCGTTGTATTGCGCGAGGAGAGTCCGAAGACCATCACGTCGACCACCACAGTCAACAATCAATCAACAGCAGGAGCAGCAGTAGCAACAGCAGCCACAGCTACAGCAGCGACAGGAGCCACTGCCACACATCGTGAGAGCAGTGATCTGCGTGCCATTCAGCGTCCCCAGGCCAAGAAGCTGCCGGCCAAGAACAGTGTGCTGCCACCGCCACCACAACGCGAGCCGAGCATTGGTTCCACTGGCCCCAGCGAGACCTCGGATCCGCTGCCCACGGCAGTCTTTGCCACGACAGTCGCCGTGTCCAAGAAGGAGCCGCCTCCATTGCCGCCACCAAGGCCACATCGTCATGCGAGAAGCAGCAGTTTGGACTTGAACAAGTTCAAAATGGGCACAACGGGCGGTGCACAGCAGGCGGAGGTGAGTAAACAGTGCATAGGCTTATTAGAAATCTTTATTTCCTTTGCAAGGCTGTACAGATCTTCAGACAACCGATGATTTCTATCTGTACCTTTTTCTCTCATCTGTGAATTTTTGAAATCCAACTGATGATCCTTTCATACCCTTGCAATATGTGTATACAGCCCCATCGATCCCCTTGGCTGTTGTTAGACTAAAGTTTCGAGAGTATAGTATAATATATTGTTTGTATGTTCAAGACTATGTACGAATCAGTTCCTGGAAGCTTAAGCGTTAGTGGGAGATAGAAAATGAGTGTTCAGAAGTTTTAGAAAAGCTAACTTAAGCGAATTACTAAACGAATATCCAGCTGAAGAAGATGATTTTGAGGACTATAAAATTGTATACAATAAATGGCTGCATGACGAAGAGACTTCGGAGAGAGGTTCTCAGAGTTAGCTTTCCCAGAAATGAGTGCTTCAAGACCAGGGATAGTATAAAAATAAAGATACATATCTCACAGACAGGTTCAGTACACAATAGATTCGATATATAGATAATTAAATGAGAAATCTATAAATGAGTAGGACTTATGCGTGTAAATATGTTCAAGATGAGTAAGCTGAGGGCATAGATCGATTAAAGACGATTTCAGTTGAATGCCCGTGTCAATACCTATGAAAACGAGGCTTGGAATTAGCAGGAAAGACCGTGAGAGTTAGGTCCGGAGAGTAGGTTAGATCAAAATAAGGGCGCCGTAATCAGACGCCTGACTGCACCACTGACTATAAATTCGCGATTAAAAAGTTAATTTCGGGACAAGTCTAATCAATTTAAAGATGCTCAAGACTTTCCACTTCACTATGGAGCCATACATGAGTATTTGCAAGGGTATTTGAGACCTCGGCATGCCGGGGATTACCAGTTGCTGTGGTTGTTTGTTGCTAACTTTATTCCTCAAAGATTTACCACCTATAATATGTTATGTTATGTGTATATAAATATGAAACCCACCCTACCCCTACTCTTTGTTAAGATTACTGCGCAAGCCAGCTTCGATATGCAAACCTCAGCGGGTTTTGCCGATTTCACGCACTTTGCCGACGAAGGTGGCGCCGCGAATGTTGTAAGTCCATAAACAAATCTTAAATGTTTGAAAGCATTCCACTCCAATTGGCTGTAGCTCCACTAGTGTTATGTGTCCAAATTCAGTAGCTTCTAAAAACATTCCAAAACAAAAAACCCACCAATTAATCTACAACCATTTCCTCCTGATCGAATCGTACTAATCTTTGGTTAACTTCTAGCTGGAGAGTGGAACTGTAGCCGAGCAGCAGCTGCACTCGCTGCCGCCGGCCCAGCCACCGCCTGGCGGTGTGCCTCCGACACGGCTTACACTGCAGCAGACCCAAACGCAGCAGCGGGTATCAGCCTTTGAGGTCTATCGCAAGCCGCAGACGCCACGGAACTCACAATCGCCGCCGCAACAGCCGCCGCCACCGGCCCCGGCCCTGGTCGGGAGCGGAGCTGTCTCTCAACTGCCAAGCGCCGAAACCTTTGAGAAGCGAGTGACGGCTATAAGTGACAGCCTGCGTCACGTGTCGTTTAAGCAGAACCAGACGAGCACCACCGAGCTGCTGCAGCGACTGCGCGAACAGAACAGCTCCCTGCTGCACCTGTGCAATGATCTCAGTGACGAGCTGCTGAGCGTCCAGACGCGCAAGGAGGAGATGCGCCTCAGGCTGGAGAGCCTGAATGGTGGTTCCGAGGGTCCCACTGGGCGAACAAGCTCGTCGATATCTTCGGCTCCGGTTACGGCGAATGTCACCGGGGGATCCTCTGGGTCAGCCGGTTACACAAATGTCTAAACAGCGTCAGATAATCATTATTTTCATTATCATTTGTCACACTTTTATGTGTTGATTCTGCACAATTTGTTTATCGCGCGGTATCGCCCACTGACATTCAATCATTTCTATTCAAAAAGGTTCTCTTTTCGCTGTTGCAACAAATCTAGAAAGCTGTGCAAACAGACATGGCATGAATGCTGGAGTGTTTGCACAGTTTCGTTGACGATGGATGGCCAATGGAATGGATGGATGGATGGAGGAGTAGAAAGTACTCCCAAGTTTGTGTGCTGCTACATAGAAGTCGCTAGTTTAATTTGTAGGCTAGTTAAATCTCAACAAATCATGCGAAAATCAACAAAAACAATAATGCCGCCTCTATAGATATTTATGCAGATCGATTTATATATACATATATATGTAGAGTGTATGTATATGTGTACTACGAGTGTATGCATATGCAGTTCTCCTAATTGTTACAAGTAAATGTTGACACACACACACAGCCCTCGAACCCGAACCCAAATCCGTATCTCACCCCCCTCTTAGTGTATAATGAACTGCCACAAAGTGGTCCAACGCCCAGCTGTAATATTTCGTGCTACAAACCTTTTGCAATTGCATTTTTCTTTTGCCAATTTGCTATTTATCAACGCCTCGAAATTCCAATGCCTCCCCCATTTCTTATTCATTCCGGCAATGAAAACTAACAAAGAAAAATCCAAAACGAAAAAAAAAACGAAAGAACCTATATTTAATCTTAAAAATCCTATCTATCAAAAAAGAAAGGAAAGTAAAGCCTGGCTTAATGTTTAAGTATTAGAAAAGGGCAAAAAAAGCTGAAACAGAAAAAATTTTCATTTCCTTGAAGGCGCAGCTCCTACCCCACACAAAAAGTATATACCTATTATATACTATATATTTTCTATATGTATAGTGTACACCACAAGAAAAAACTTGATATTATGTACATTTAACAAAATTTCTTTATAAACGAAAAGAAGATTGAAACAGGAGAGAAATTTAATTTAAACCGGACCACTAAATATGTCGAATTTATCAGATATATACCAGCATATGTATCATTTCTTTTGCATACTTAAACCACTTGATGTATGAGTTTTCTTCAACTTGTTAAACATTTACCCCCACCCCAAAACACACACACACACAAAACATAAAACGTAAAGAAAAAGTCTAATGAAATTGAAGAAGTAAAAAAGTGATATTGAAACACTATGAAAACATATTATTACGTTTCTGCGTGATCAATGTGTATTGTTTTGATTGATATACATCTGTGTGAGTAAAGATAAATGTATTATGTGTTAAAAAAGCTAAAAAATGCAATAAAAGCAAAAGTGCGAGAAGAGCAAACAAAAATTGTATATCATTTGAATTTCGAAGTTCGATACTTCGACAGAGCAGTCCGGCCTAAAAAGCGATAACATCGCTATCGACTTCATTTGCACACAATCAGGGTGACCGCTTACGGTATTTTTAATACTTTTCGGTATTCTTTGAGGTCAAAATTGAACCGACGGTATATTTACGGTATATCGGTATATAATGGTATATTTTGTCAATTTCATCAATATATTAAATTTCATTTTCAACGTTATATACAAATCCAATAAAAGCAAGAGTTAAAATTAAGCCAATCAAGTAGAAAATAGATTCATCAATCGTATAAAACTATGTGGGCGTGGCTAAATGTTCTATATAGCTAGTAATATTCCACGGAATATGAAAAACGAGAAATATGTAAAATATAACTTGAATTCGTCAGTATATTTAAGGTATATTTTTCAAAAGACTGTATATTTCGGTATATTTCTGAGGGTCAGACGGTATATTTTAACGATAAATCCGCGGCCACACTTTTTGCGGCATCGAGCAAATTTTCTGCGAAAATTTGTAATTTGTTTTTCAATTAAATGGTTTAATTTGCTGCAAGCTACAACAAAGGTTTCCACACATCTCACAGGCTAGGGAGGCTTCGAACGCCCAGTGGCTCAAGAGTGTGCTTATTTGATATAGAGCAGGTTAGTGTGAATGAATGAATGGTGGGCGAAGAAAATAATGGTCTACCTGCGCCCCGTCGCGTACACACATGTACATGTACATTTTCCTTATTCGAACTTTTGCAGTAAGTTAATGTGTCAATGTTAGTCGCGCTCTTTGCGCTCGCACAGTTGCCAATATTTCGTAAGCCGACGCCGCCGACACCGCCACCGCCACCTCCATCTTCATCGTCGCGTCCCCAATTGTCAAGGTGTGGCAAAGCAACAAAAGCAAACGCATCCGCCCATTTAACATCCCCAACGATCTTCACAATATCCGAGATGAACACCAACGCTGACCAGGATCAGGGCCATGCCATAGCCGCCAATGGGAATGCCGCCGACTCCAATGATATTGAAACGATGTGCGTATTACAGTGTAGAATATATATGAATCATCCCATCGCTTTCCTCCTAACTAATGATAAATGGACACTTTTTGCAGCCATTTCAATCCGCACGAGAAGCAAATCTGTCGCATCATCAAAACGAATCATACGAAAATCTTGGCATCCGCCTCTGTCCATACGCGGGGTTCGTCAAAGGTCAAGCTAAAGAACATTGTCGACTACAAATGGGAGCGCAAATACTATTATCCTGGCCATTTGGTGGCCGTCCATCGTGATGGCAAACACCTGGCCTATGCCATCAACGGTAAGAACTCCCACCGATTGACTTCCCTCATTTATTTAAGAGAATTCTCGTCTTTCAGTCAACAACAAGGCCACCGGCATGGAGGGCATGGTGCGTGTCTGCAATATCAGCACCAGCATGCGTGCCCTTATCAAGGGTATGAGCGGCGAGGTCTTGGATCTGCAGTTCGCCCACACAGATCGGGAACGTATACTGGCTGTGATCGACATGAGCTCCCTTTTCGTATACAAAATCGATCTGATCGAAGGAAATCTGCTGTGCAATCTGGTGTTGAAAGTCGAGGATCCCATTTCCAACTATCAGCCCGAGTACGATATGGTCTCCTGGTGTCCGTATGTGTGCAATAGCTCGAGTGCAGGTGCCCCCAGTGAGGATGATGATGAGAATCAGCTATTGATTTGGTCGCGCAGCCGACAGTTTCAGGTCTTTCATGTGAAAATGATCATCAGTGAGCATGGGGTGAGTGCGCGGTAGTCCCCCAATCTATTGATAGACTGATTGATTTATTAATGTTACTTATTAGCGTGGCAAGATCAATCCTAATGTCCTGGATGCTGGCTATCTTAAGATTGAGGAGGATTCGTTGATCACCTGCGCCGCTCTTTCGCCCGATGGCACCACAGTGGCCGCCGCCTGTGCCGATGGCCTGGTGCGTTTCTATCAAATCTACTTCTTTGATGTCCGCAATCTACGCTGCCTGCACGAATGGAAGCCCCACGATGGCAAGAAAGTCAATTCGTTGTTTTTCCTGGACAACATCAACAAGCCAGTGGAGGAGTAAGTCGATGACCGCTAATATTACTCTGATTCCATACTGATACACTGATTCTACTGCAGATCCTACTGGCAGCACGTAATCACCACCAGCGACAACAACACGGAAATCAAGCTGTGGAACTGCTCGTTGTGGGAGTGCCTGCAGACCATCAATATTGTGGCCGCTCTGGCCGTACCCGGACAGTTTATTGCTGGCATCGATCGAAGTGCCAACTATTTGGTGGTGTCCTGCCTGGATAGCCTGGCTGTTTATGTCATGCAGATTGGCAGCGCCAGCGGCAGTGAGACGGGAGATGCGGGCGAACTCAGTGATGGCGAGGGTAACGATCAGCGAATCCAAAACGTGGCCGAGTTCAAGCTCAGCTCGGGAATACTCTCCTTCTCGATTGTGAACGCCGCCATGCGGCGTCTGAAGAGCTCTGTGGAGAGCTACTATCCTTTGGAGGAGCCGGACGACTTTGATGATGAGAACAATTCCACATACGCGCTGGTGGTGCACATGTTTGTCGTGCAGGCCAAGAGCCTGCAGGAGTGCCACATCATCTACCAGCCGTGTGTGCCCGAGAAGACTGAACGCAAGAGTCTGACTAGCAGCAGCATTAGCAGCATTCCGAGCAAGCAGCGTTCCGAGACGCCTGAAGATAATCTGTTGCTCCTCAAAAAGGAGACGACTGTCTCGCCCAACAGTGGAGCAGGTTCAGGCAGTGTTCCACTCGACGCACTGTTTGCCAAGTCCGCTAAGAGAGCAGCGGCTGCCTCTGCGGGTGGCAGCAGCTCTTCTGCTGTGGTGGCAATGGCTGTAGCTGCTGCCGCCGCACCTTCAGCCATCCTCCAGCAGGCCATAGACGCTGCAACGACCATTAAATCGAGATCCGCTTCGCCCCAGTTTGGCAGCGCCTATCCGCAGGTGAATCTTATGACACCAGATGCTTTTAGTGCGAGTGGAACACAGTCCAGCAGCACAGCGACCACCGCTGTGGTGGTGGCCACCAGCACCACAACCACCACAGGGACTGTATCTACCGGAGCAGGCCCCGTCCCAGCGGTGACTGCGGCCACCGATGCCATTGACTCTCAGGTCTTGAATACTCTCCGCATGCTGGCCACCGTGACGGGCGGCAAAGCAGGCGAAAATTCCAATGCGAATATCCTCAATTTGATGAACAATACCCTCATAGAGGATCTCGAACAGCAAAAGATCAAAGACAAGTTTGAGGCGCGCAAAAAGTTCATAGCCATCGATCGGAATCCCGAGCGAAATCTAGCCGAGAACTTGGCCAGCGGTGGCTCGAGTCCCAGTCGTGAGGTGCAGGAGATTATGGCCACACAGGAGGATGCCGATGATGCCTACGAGGCGGAGCTGGATAATCTAGACGACGACGACGACGACGACGATGATGATGAAGAGGAGGAGGAGGAGCTGGCAAACTCGTCACCCCTGCTGGAGCCGGTTGATGCCAAATGGCTGGCAGAGACGGCCAAGGTGAAGCTCGTAAAGAAATCGGCAGAACTGCAGAATGCAGCACAGATCATGTCGCAGGCGGTGCAGCACAAGAACAATGGCAACGTGCCGCCAACACTGGGCGGTGGCAGCATCAATAGCAACAGCAACAACAACACTGGTACAACTTTGAATACGAGCAACAGCAGCAGCCACAATGCTGGCGAGGGCGAGAGCACGGCAGGTGGAAATGCAGAGCTAAATGATAAAATCGATCTGTTATTGGGTGAGTAAGAGATGCATCATATCAAAGACTATAAAATACGAGATCAACATCAGGAAAATATTCCATACCCATTTTCGTTCGATGGTTCGCGTGGGTACTGTTACTTCAATTCTCTTTTGAGCTTTCCTTTGTCTCTGACCGCGGCCCCTTTGCCTTCGTTTTTTCGACCATGCCTTGGGCAGCTGAGTCGGTCCCCAGAATACAAAAATGAAGATTCACTTACAAAAAAAGATTCTTTGACGTCCAAAATGCAATCGACGACAAATAGAAAATCACTTTAGAACATCAAATCCTTGGCATAGAGTCTTCGAAGTGTTGCTTCAGACCCTTTAAGGTCATGAACAGGGTCTGTGGAGTCCATAAGTCCATGAATAAAGTCAATCAAGTCTTTTGAATGAAGCATTGGGTCTCAAGAGCTTCTTTAGAGCTCTGAAACAGAGTCGATCACTAAACCCAGTCTTTAATACTCTTTAAGATCTGGTCAAGGCACAATCTAAGCAGCTGCACAAGCTGGAGAACGAGGTGTCCAAGCTACAGCTGCAACAGCAACAAACGGCGGCAGTGGCAGTGGCGGCAGCAACAGCAGCACAGTCTACCAAAAGCGATACCTCCTTGGAGCCCAAGAATGTCAATCAGTTGGCATACAAAATCGAAATGCAGCTCTCCAAGCTAATGGAACAGTATCTGAAGCGATACGAGAACGAGCACACGAAAAAGTTGTCCGAGTTTCTGCAGGCGCGGTGAGTGGGAAATGGAGATTAAATCTTAATCGAAATGCATAATTTAGAACTATCTCTCCGTATAGCGAGAACCAGAATCGTGAACTCCGGGAATCTGTGGTGGCCGTTCTCAATCAGTATGTGCTCACTCATTTTACGGACATCATTGGCAACGTACTAAACATGGAACTGCAGCGTCAATTGTTGCCCAGGGTGAATGCCAAAATGGATCAACTCCAGGCCCAAATACAGGTGGAGTTTGTCCAAAAGTTGGGCGTCTTTGAGAAGGCTGTCAAGGAAAATATTGCTCAAGTATGCAAAAGCAAGGTAGGTGGCAAGTAAAGCTCCTAATTGTCCACTATTGATATTATTTTGTGATACTCTACTAGCAATTTATTGATTCCTTCGGCAAGTCAGTGCTGATAGGTGTCCAAAGCAGCCTACAGTCAGCCTTCATAGAGTCCATGGGCAGCACTCTGATACCGGCGTATGAAAAGTCCTCGCAGAATATGTTCCAGCAGCTACACGATGCCTTCACTGTGGGGATTAAGGAGTGTAAGAAACAGATTTCAGAGTTACTTCGGATAAAATGGTCTTCTAAATGAGTGTCTCTTCCCTTCCAGTCATGGTCCAATTCAATGCCTACCTGCAGCAGATGCCACAGCAACAAGGCGCTGGTGCTGGCAACTGGGATGAGCTCAATAATAAGCTCGGCCTTTTAAAGCAATTGGTCGAAAGTAATCTGCTCAAGCATCGCACCGAACTCACGGACGCCATGCTGGAGACCCAGCGTGAGGTCAAGAGCCTGGAGATTCTATTAGCCCGCCAGGTGCAGGAGACCATACGAGCGGAGCTGCGCAAGTTTCTGGAGAACCAGAACTTGGCCATGCGCTCGCAGGCGGCCACACCAGCGCAATCGTACGATTTGAGGGACAACATTAAGCAGCTGCTGCATGCGGGGCAGACAAATAAGGCCTTCCACCAGGCGCTGCTGGCCAACGATTTGAATCTGGTGGAGTATACGCTGCGACACACGGACAGCAACCAGGCCTTTGCCCCAGAGGGATGCAGGCTAGAGCAGAAAGTCCTGCTGTCGCTCATTCAGCAAATCTCCGCTGACATGACCAATCATAATGAGCTTAAACAGAGGTAGGATTGGATTGATTCCGATTGCATTTGAATATCCATTTGCATACTTAAACAATCTGTTTCCCAATCCACTTACAGATACCTCAATGAGGCGCTGCTGGCCATCAATATGGTGGATCCCATTACCCGCGAGCATGCCCCCAAGGTGCTCTCCGAGCTGTACCGCAATTGCCAGCTGTTCATCAAGAATTGTCCCAAGAGCACGCAGTGCAGCAATGTCCGACTACTCATGAAGGCCATCATGTCGTATCGGGATCAGCTGAAATGATATCACGAGAATTACAACATGGCCAGTGGCTGGTATTGATTGATAGTGTGCCCCCGATACCCATCCCATCCATCCATCCCCCGATCCCTATTCAATATACACACACACACACACACGCTTGTAGAAGAGGAGTAGAGTCCCAAAAACAACAACTGCAGCTAAAATGTTGAAATTCCATCGGGATTTAAATTAAATTTGTTTATTTCTTTCGTCTCTGTGCGCGTGTGCTTTTCGTTTTAGCTTAAGGGACTTGTAAGTTTTTGTTCTCTCGTTTAAGATCCCGGCAATATTTTGTTCTTTATAATTTTTCCCTTTTCTTTATTGCACGCGAGCTGCGAGCAGTTCCCGGCGTGTGTTTTAATTTTCGTTCCCTGAGGTTCTTCTATTTTAATTTTTATGACGCTTATAAAAGAAGGGAGAACAGAAAAAAAAATACGAGCTGTAGAAATTAATTTTAAAAATGATTTCCAACATAAAAACAATTACGTTACTTTTAACACACACACGCAAAAATTATGATTGCAAACGCAAAAAAAACTAAAAGTAAAATCGTAAATTATATGCTAAAAGTAAAACAAAAAAGAACAAGAAAAGATAAACTAAAAATTATAATTATAAAAGTAAAAAATAAATGTATGTACTTGAAAAAAACGAGAAATAATTCTATTAATTTTAAATTTAATAATTAAAATTTAATTTTATCAAATTTAATTTTTGTATTTGATATCTTTTGGAGCGTATTGTGTGGGATTTTTATTTATTATTTTATTTATTACTGTTCGTCTTTTTTATATGATTTTAAGATGCTTTAACGTCGACTGACGGCCACCACGTGTTTCATCAATTTAAAGCCTATTTCTGCTTCGACCTTCTTTTAGTCTCATGGCTATGTTTCTTTGGTCAGTTCCAGCCACTCGTCTTAGGATCTATAAGCATCCTGGTCATATGGGTAGACTCGTACATATATATATTCCTCAAATAGTACAAAACATCTTTTCGCTTAGAGCCTACAAAAAACCACCAATCTATGGGGTAGGGAATTTTAAAGCTGTGGTAGGTTCAAGATCAGCTGAGCAGTGCCAGTAGCTCCGAGGTGCGCTCCAGGCAGCTACAGCCACATGTGGCACAAACAGTGTGTTTCTGAAATATAAATAAAGATTAAAGCCTCCTTTGCAGGTTAAGAGTAAATAGAATTAGGGAAACACCATATAACAGCTTTTTGGTGCCTCATGCAACATCTAAGGAGTTGCCTAGTCTTTGATAGAACTCACCTCAAACCACTGCATCATGTGATCCATGTGTCCGCCATGGCCACAGGCCAGACAAGCGTTCGCTGCTCCTTTGACAGGCAGACGACAGAGAACACAGTATAGCGCCGGCCTCTTGCAGAACTCACATTTCGGAGTGCGCTTCGGCTTGTTGCAAGTGCCGCACTCGGTGACAAACTCCACGCCTTGGATGGGAGGTGGTGTGTTCTGTGTGTGCTTGAGGATAAGGGCCCGCTTTGAGAGGAGCTGCCAGCCAAAAAGAATCTCGGAATAGGCACGCTTGAACTGGTCGAACAGCGGCATCTTGGTGCGTCTGATCAGAGAACAGGAATAGGCATCGGCTTGCAACTGTTTGACGTCCAGCCAGTCCAGGGAGTCCGACCAGGAATTGCTGCGCATCTGCTTCATCTGCTGCCAATGGCTGGAGGAGCTGGACTTTACGTCCAACGGGAGCACCGTGTGGTAAGGCGACAGCTGAGCGTTCAGTTGCGGTGGCAAGCGACTGGGCACGGCCACGTCCATTATGCCACCCGTGGGACACTTGTCGAACAGGCAGGCCAAGAGGACGGACGTCTGAATATCACCCGAGCTGGCGTAGTGCATGATCAGCGACTCCAGCAGGGATTTCTTGAAGGGATCCTTGTAGAAGAGCAGCTCATTCATCGTCTCGTGCGGTACATGCGGAGTGGCTATCAATTCCGCCAGCAGCCAGACGGGCAACAGGTCCATGCGTCCATACTTGCGACAGATCTCGAGATTGCGCCGGCACGTCTCTGCTATGTTGTGCTTGTCCAAAGAGAATTCCCTGGCCATGTTGCGGCTGACATGGAGAAGACTGCTGGCATCGTAGACATGCACCACGGGACTGCCATTCATCTGCCTAATGGCACGCTGTTTTCCTGGTTTGAGTGAAATCATCCGCTCCTGGAGATAAAATGACGCGTTTGCATCCCTTTGGGCTGTGCCCATTACATTACCTAGCAGCCCGCTGCCGTTGATGGCAGACAGAGTCCTTGGGGTCATCGACTGATGCTGTCGGAGGGTCAGCCGCTTGTTGTTCACGGGCTGGGCAAACGTGGTCAGCATGCCAATTGCATTGAAATGCACGCCCGAAGTGCGTGGAAAGGGAATGCAAGCATCGTGCAGGGCACTCGAGAGAGCTCCCTCCAGCCTGGGAGACTGCAGCAGCAGTTGACTTCGGTCTTCGCCCACGCCCCCGACAGCAGCCACCTTCTTTTTCATGGCCGCCACCAGAGCACGCAGACATTGCTCCAGGCAAGTGCGTGATTTCTTGACTCGCTGCAGGGCGTTGCATCGCAGGATTTTCATGAGTATGGCACTAACCTCGCTGGACAGCGTCGTGCCCTGGCACAGCTGAAACACTGGCGGGACACTGGGACTGGGATACGATGTGGCGAAGGTGACCTGCAGTATGACCGTGTGCCCACCCGCACAGATCTTGAAGCAGGCATACCGCTTGATGGCATCCAACATGTCCACCTCCACATGCGGCATGTTCGTGTTCAGAAGCGAGAACTCGTGATGGAGCGAGCACGTGGGTTGATCTGTCAGCGACCTGGCTATATGCGGCTCCTCCCGGCGACAGTAGCCACCCCCGAAACTTGGCGAGCGTGCCATGGGCAGCGTATTGCATGCCCCATCGCCCGTAGATATGGGCAGCGAGCCAGCGGTCGCCGCCACCGAACGTGGATGCAAGAACTCTGGCGGCGTGGGCACTCTCAGTTCACTCAACTCGGGCTCATAGCGTGGTTCCTCTTCGTCGGCGGATGGCTCGCACAGCCTCAACATATTGTCATCGATTTTCCAAACTCTCAACGTGCGATCTCTGGACCAGGTAACCAGCTCCTGAAAGGTAAATCCATGATTAAATCATCCGTAGGAGGGGGTATGCTTACAATTTCAGTGAAATTCTCGCGATTGGGACGCCAGGCAAAGTCCAGAATGACATCCGTGTGACCCACAAACGAGCAAATGGGATCCGTTTGTTTGCTATTGCTCCAGAGCAGCAGACTATTCTCGCCGCGGCCCAAATGTGGCACCACAATGCTAACCAGGCCGTTGCCAATTGGCTGCAATACAGTTTAGATTTAAATTACGTATTTTAGAGCCATAAGGTAGGGGGGATGGGACACTACCGTGTAGCGTGCTCGCCAAACCGGCGACATTGTGGTGATGATCTTCTCTGCTCTGCGGGGATTGCACACATCAAAATACTTGACAGTGCCATCCTGGCTGGCAGTGGCTAGGCACGTCTCTCGCCTGTGACTCCAGTTGATGCCATGAACTCGATTCAAATGGGCTGTAATGTAATGCGTGGGACAGCTACCCTTGCGTATGTCCCAAATCCGTAGATCGCCATCATGGGCGGCAGCCAGCAGATTCCCCGACACGCGATTGAACCCCACCTGAGTGGCACCAGCTGCAAAAATAGAACAGAGCACACATGAGAGGAGAATCCATGGGGATCGATGCAATCTATTTACACATGCAGACGGCATTCAAGGAGAGGGCTGGCTTGCGCGGCTCCCGCAGGTCCCAAATGTGTGAGAAGGTGTCAATGGAGCAACTGACCAGCAAATTGGGATCCTTGCCATGCCAATCAATGTCGGTCACAGTGCGGGTGTGTCCACGCAGCGAGTTCTCATAGTAGGGCTCTGCCGGACCCCAGCGCACAATGTCAATATGCTGGCTCGTCTGCAAGAAGGAAAAATCATGAAAATCGTCCTGCTCAAGGATTCACTTCTCTTACGGCTATTGCGCAGAACTCTTTACGGCTGGAGGTTATGGCAAACTCCGCCACAGACACCTCGTACTTGGACTGGCGCTCGTGACGTCGCAGAGTTCCATCGTCTTGGCCCAGGCGCTGCAAGGCGAGATAACCACGCCCCGCCAGTAGCACCCACTGGCCGGAATAGTCTACGGACATGGCCGTAGCCTGGGAATCGCGGTGCTCATAGTATTTGTTGCTTTGTCTTATGATGTATGTCTGTTCAGAGGCGGCACTGGAACTGGTGCCTGTGCCAGCGCCTCCCATTCCTGTGACTCCACCAGCAGCACCACCGCCTGCGCGCTCTCCCGATCGCAGAGTCTCCGTTGGTGGCATCTTTTCCGTTAATGTGAGTGTGCGGGGTGATGTGGACGATGTGTAACCAAAACAGGATCAAATTAGTCCATTTTGTGCAACAAACAAATAAAAATTAAACAACGAAAAAACAACTGATAAGGGGAATGATGGAATTTCTTGACCTTCCCCACGCTCCCCCCTCCAAGCAGTGCTGTAAAACGCGAGTATCTTGCATTTTAAGTGTGACCGGAGTGTTTAGAAGCTTTTTAGCCTTGCCCGCCAGATTCAAATCCATTCAAGCCAACCCAACCACTGAAATCCACTGGAACTACGGTACAGATATATAATATATATAACGGTCACCAGTTAATGCAGAAATACCAAAAACTAAACGGTAAGTTACGTTGTTTTCATGCATTTTACGTATTTGACATAAGATCACACTGGAACGCAGAGTTGCTGTGCAATCGATGAGAAGTCAAAATTTAAATTTGAATTCAAATTTCTGCAAGTCTAATTTTCTTTTATTCATGTATATTTCACAACATCTTCTGACACAAAACTGTTCACATACACACCACACACATAACACATAAAGGGATCTGTTTAACCAGCTATAAGTTCGCTATCAATTCTGTCACATTTCTCATTGACTATTATACAAAAATAAATGGGGCAACGAATTTTATAATTTGATCAATATTAAGATTAATTGTTATTGTGTTGTATTGTCCGCTAATTTAAGGAAAACTAAACCATTTTTCTACGCTACCACTACCAAAACTACAAATGCATATACATATGTATATGCACAGGAGAATGGAAACTCTTTCACATTAAAGAGCTTTAAAAGTGGATTATTTTTTATACAAAGTGTACGCATAGCATATCTATTTCATAGAAATAAACTTAGTGGTATGGCTAAGGCTACGTATTGGGTCTCAAGTCTTTGACAAACTACCCCTCCTTGTCCCGTCCCACCCCAAATGCTTATCTGACTTATCTATGGCAATAGCAAAACATTTTAAGTGCCGGATCATTCATGCAGTAGCTCTGACTCCCATACAGATTGATGCGACTGATGGTTCCGGTCAGTACACTCGTATATCCCGACATCCTCACCGTCGACTCGAAGACAGCCAGGCCGGGCTTCGTTTGCATACGCAGCGTAATATCCACGGCATAGTCCGTGGATATATTCTTGACAATCTTGTGATGCGGGGCTGCAATGAAAGCCTGCAGTATGGAGTTCAGATAGAGCGTTCGGCACTGGGCGTTCTCCTTCAGTCGATTGTTGATGAAACGCACCACATAGCGTGCGGCGCGCTGCACCCGGCCATCGTTGGTCTGAATCTCCTGGCGCTGATGGCACGTGCACCAATGGGAGGCGATGCCAGCCTGCTCGCACGTCCTTTCCGCCGGTATGGGCAGAAACAGGCTGATGCCGCGCGGCAGGATGCCATCGACATCATTGAACTCTTCAGCCTTCTTCAGCACTTGTTCTGCCTCCAGGTTGCCCATATCCAGCAGATGCAGCATTGTGGCATGCACATCGAAGGGCGTGGCCAATCGTCGCGAGTTTGTTCTCAGATTGGCTATGGCCTCCGGGTAGCGTTCGTTCATCCACGGCGGATAGAGCATGGTCATCAGCGGCTGTCGTTCCTCCATCATGCCCTGGTAGGTGCGCCGAAAGGAGCCCCAGCGCAGGCCGTGATCGGACAGAAGCATCACCACCGTACGATTGAGCACTCCCGCGTACTGGAGCTGTCGGAGACGCGTGACCATGGCCTCATCCAAGAGTGCCGGAAAGTTGAAGTAGTCATGGGTGAGGGTCACAGTCCACAAGAACGAGAAGAACAGGTCCTTGCCCATCTTTGGCACCATTTTCGTCAGATATTCCAAGAGCACATCCGGCGTTCGTCTGCCGCCCATGCAGAGCTTCACATTGACGTCCTTTTTGTAGGCCAGCGTACGTTCCATTTCCAACAGGATGGGCCGCAGATAGTAGTCCGTCGGCTGCTTATGGAACCCATTCTGATTAAAGTTGAACGCCGATATCCGTCCGACATCCTCGGCAAAAAGGGTCTTGTAGCCAGCCTGCTGGTAACGCTTCCAAATGAAAGAGCACCCGTCGTAGGTCTGCTTGGCCTTGGGTGCACAGGCGATGTTCAGCTCCTGATCGTCCAGACCGCTCAGCATTGGCACTATGTTGGGGAAAGTGTTGTCCCCCACCTTGTTGTAGCCCCAGAGTTCGACGTGGGACAGATTCTTCTTGATGTAAGCGGCCGTCTTTCGCATTTGTCGAAGGAAGTTCAAGTGCGAGAGACTGTCAATGCCCAGGATCATCACAGACAGTCGCTCCGAGGCGGCCTCCTTGCTCTGATTAAAGCTAACCCTCTCCACACCCGGCCTGGTCGTGATCTTCTGCACTGGCTTGTCCACCGCAAAGAAGTGGCAGTCCTTGTAGATGCAACGGTCTGTGGAGTCGTAGCACCAGAGGCAGAAAAACTCCATTTCCGGCGGCAGATGCATGACCTTCTCCAGCTTAAAGCTGACGCCCGACGAATAGGTGTTGTTCCAGTCATTTTTCCGCTTCACCTCCGTATAGTTGCAGCTCACGGCGGACAGATCGCTGATGTTATAATGTGATAGAAGCTCGTTGGTGTTCAGATTCAGATGCATTTCGCCAGGCACACTGTCACTGGTACGCGTCAGCGGTTTGTTGCACTTGTAGGCACTCGGCTTGAAAATGAATTGGGCTATGTTGTCATCGACCACCTCAAAGTGTGGCATGCGGCAGCCGGTGGTTTCCACAAAGTACGCCCGACTCAGTTTGCCACCGTACGAGTCCTCGATCCTGGCCACAAAGTCGAAGCCATCGCGGAAGCGGAGTAGCTTTGTCCTCAGATTATAGTCGACGCACAGATACGAGAAGACGCACAGGCAGAATATGACAATCACAATCTTCTTGAACTGCCCGCGATTCTTGTTCATGTTGTAGTAGCGATAGTAGTGCTGCAGGTCTCTTTTCGTCATAAACTTCGGGTCCAGCAGGTATTTGCTTCTGCAGGATACAGGGAGATTGATAAAAAAGGGATTTAATTTGCAGAATTTGCAGTATAAATCGTTTGGGTTTGTATTTTTTTATAAGAGTATTAATGTCAATGGAAAAATACCCATAATCGGGGCGTGCCACAGATTGTAATTCCAACGCAGTTGAAATTTGCTGAAAAAGGTTTTATGTTACCTTTCGCTTACGACACTATTTGTAAAGTGAAGTTCTGGGTTTTTAAAAAATGCTGCTAGTATATCTGATCAAATAATAAAAGGTATATTGATTTCGGATAAACGACTTAGTATGTTGGATACGGCTGCACCTGGACGGAGCCCTAATCTGTTTGAAAAATGTTGCGGCACACCGAGTGGCATTACACCTGTGGCGACAGCGGACGTTTCTTAGGGAAAGGTTTTAGCTATTACGCAATGATTTGATTAACTTGAGGTTAGGGTTAAGTTTACAATATTAGGCACAGGGGGTGCGCTCTGTTTCCCTTGAGTGTCGCTCGCAGACTTCATCATCGATTTAGATTTAGTTCTTTATTCTTTTCGATCTCCTGGTACGCCCAGAGAAAATATGAAAGACATGCATAAATCATATTTCCAAATATGAAACCATTGACCCTGTGAAAACTTTTATTGCCGAAACACAATACAAACATACATCACAGGAAGTAGAAGATCAGAAGCAACAGCACTTGGTTAAATCGGTAGATACGTCGATTAAATAAATTTCCTACAAGCTATTAGTGATTTATATTTATATTGAATACATTGTTTGCTTCTTAGAAAAGCAGAATCGGATCACTTGAAATCAATTTCATTACTAATTACGGCTCACAGCTAACAGCTTACGAAGTGCAGCTGCAGTGACGTGTGGGAGCCGAACGCGGCGTGTGCTCGGGTCGGCTCGTCTTCGGCGGACTGTGGGAACTGTGGGTGTGGGCGGCAGCATAAGAGAATAGCGGGCCGTGGCCCTTAAGAGTGCTATAACTTAAACAGGCGGAATTATTAAGAAAAAGCTTACAAGCTTACATTTGCTAAGCAAAGTGTGCTGGAAGTGTCTTGGCTGAAGAATACCCCATCTTAGGGCTCAGTTTGGTTTGGTTCATTGGCTTGATATTTCGCTGAAGCTCCTTTCAGTCTTCACTGACCTTTGTGAAGGCACTGCTGGGTTCTTTTGGGTTCATTGTCTCCGTTAGCCTTCACTCACGAGCCATTAATTGAGGCAACAGAACAACATAATGAATGCCCACAACAAGAGGAGCAGCTCGAGTGGCCACTCAGCCGAAAGCCCTTAATCCGCTGCCCACCCTCCACCACCACCTAGCCCCATTTCCCTTCAGCCAGCCACAGGCTTTTCCTTGAAGCAGGGAATTATTTAAGCTGGCGCTAAGTCATAAATATTCAGGCGAGGAATGCCCATCCATATGCCCCTGCCCAAGAAAGTAGGCAGCTCTGGCTTACAGTCGTATGTACAGATGCAGTGTGGACGAGATTTTCCGTTAACCCACTTCGCCCAGGTGCAATCCATTCAACACAAATTTCTTTTCCCATCCATCCGATTTTGTACAAAAACAAATTCTCAATTGACACTTTGGATTGCTTTTTACTCGAGCAAACACACACACACACACACACGCACAAAAGAAAGGCTAGGCTGCAGGGAGTCAAAGCAAGAGATACCCTTTCTGAGGCATGGTTTGGTATGAATGCTATGTGAAAGGGGGTTGGATTTGTATGCAATTTGTCTTTTGATTGGTATCTAATTATGTAAAAACATGGACAATTGATGGACAATGCCTGTATTGCTTGGAATTTATTCCCAAAAACAGCCTAAGAGCCTAGTTGCTCTGGCTTACTATAAATTATAATGTGGGATACATCTCAGTCTACAATATTGTAAACAAATAAATTATAAGTTCCAAAATAGACTGCTTTTTTCCCCTCTATCGCATACATATTTATTTATGTTCTAATTTATCCGATCTTGCCAGTTCTGATCTACATATATTCTGTGTGACAAGTCTATATCGACTAAGATAACTATATACAACAGTACACCATCCTTCCTTGCGTTACCAACATCTCATCAATATCATAATACCCTTTTTGAAGCTTACAATAACACAGAAATGAAATGGGTTGAAAAGGAGGACGAAAGAGACCGATAGTGAGGCAGGAGAGAAGTAAGCATTGAGCATTGAAATGGCATTCGATGCTGCTGGCGATGACACACAATGACACACCTGTCTCCTCTCCCTCTCTTCGCTCTCTCTCTCTATGCTATGCCTTTCGGTGACTTAAATGTCTCCTCTCCCCTTTACAATCTCCCTTCATCTCCCACACCGTACTCACTCATAGCTCAAATCGCCGTATTTTCGCATATCCTTCGCACTGTAGTAGGTACGCATCTTTCCAAACAAATCCTGACGCGCTCTAAGTTCTGCTTTGCTCTTCTCACCCCGCTCTCTGTTCTTCACACTCAAGTCCTTGACATGTTGTTTGCTTTCTGTTTAGCTGCCTTTTGTCTCTGCCTCTTGTTTTGGCTCTTCTAGCATGTGCCGTTCTGCTCACTTCTGTTGGCACCACTAAATGTTTGTGTGGCACATTTTCATTTTATGCACTTTCGATACAACAATTTTCACACGACTGCACTAGCTGCTGCTGCTGCCGCTCCTCCTCCTCCTCCTTGCGGTGGCCGTTCCAAATGTGTTATGTTGTTGTTGCTGGTATCGTTTTTGATTGCTTTTGCGGGAGAAATTACTGCAGTTTATTTCCGTTGATGCCTGCTCATCAATGAAAGGCTGAATCGAGCATTGCCAAAGTTTCGGAAGCTGTGCCAGGTCCAGGCTCCAGGCTCCAGACTGGCTGGATTACTGCCTCTCTCTCTCTCTTACTGGCGTGTGTGGGTAAGTTGTGCGCATGCGTGTGATTTGAACAGCTGTTCCCAGGGATGCTGTGGCACAGAAAATACACGGCGGGAAATATTTGTAGCTATTGTGCTTGCAAGGGAAACGTATGCATATAAAATATAAATCAATTTAATCTTTTCTTAATTTAAATCCCGGGAATGTTTTGCAAAACTAGGAATATAGAAAAGCTATTCTCTCTAAAAATAAGGCTAAATCATATTGAAAGCCGAATGTGTCTATAACAGGATTCTTCCGAGAGCCTTTAATATTTCCCGAATAAACAACATTAATTTGGAGCTCCTCGTTTCCTACTGGCAATTTTTCAAGGTCAGAGTTGCACTTAGCCAATTGTAAGCCAGTCTTTGCAAAAAGAGAAGAGTCTATACCAAACATAGCATCTTAAGCGGCTTTGTTGTATCTTTTTTTAGACGTAAGACCTGCACAGATCAGGAATCTAGATAGTTACTCGTATCTATATATCTACACGTGTACATTAACAAATGGAGTTATTTTTCCGAAAAGCAGATATGCAATATTATGTTTTGTCCATTCGACATGCAGACGTGATTTCCTTGTTGTGAAAAGTCTTTGCCCGATGTCCAGAAGCTCTCTCTGAGATACTGGCTATAGTTTCTGATTTATCTAGGGTTTCAAGCGAGATAGAATGAACCAAAGTACATATGCATATAAACTTTTACCTAGGACTCGATTAGTTCTACTGTAATCTGCTGTAGTTTATAAGCTCCAATAAGCTCCTATTAAGTTAGGTCTGTAATAATAATGATTGGAATCCATCTTAAACGCATTAACTGACATGCATATGAGTGGAGAATTTTACTTGTTTTCCCAAATGTTTATGGCATAGTTGTGGGCTTTAATTGCGATTCGATTTGCATGTTGCAAATACATATATGTAGCAAGCTGCGTAATTAACCGTAGGATTCTTTTTGCCAGCCAATGTTTTATGGCCAATGACCTTTGGTTTGCAGAGCTCGCTCCCGCTGTTCCTCGAGAGAAATCTTCGTCTTGATTGGTTTTGGGTATTTTGCGTGTCAGTGGGAGTCAGCCTCCCATCTACACAAAAACGGTTTAATGTGTGTTAAATATTCATAGATATAATTGAAGTCTAATGGAATGGAGAGCAAAGAGTGATTATCTTTTTGGCATGAAAAATAATCTGTAAAAGATGTTAATATTTGGTTAATTGCGCTTTACCTCGAAGGAAAAGTCCCTGGATAAAAATTGGATAACTCAAAGGCTGATAAAATTGCGCATCCAGCACATGTACAGAATATTGTATACTGTTCTGTTGAAATAAATATTCGAAAAATAAGGCAAAAATTAATGAGCCTTAAACACAGAATCCCTATTCAGACTTCGAGTACGAGTGCTCTTTGTGCACTGCAATTTCAGAGTTATTTACATGCAAAATACTTAAGTATCGCACACACACAGAACGACCAAGAGAGAGAGAGAGATAGAGAGAGAGAGGCAAAGGACACATGCAGCGAGGAGTCAACAGAGTTCGTCCATGCCTGAACATTTTGCCATTCCTCCACCTCAGGGCTGAACAGCCAACAAGTGGAGAGCCAAGGCAGAGCAATCCTGCCAAGGGACTTTCGCATATCGCTCATTAGACGGACCTACCAAAAAAGCGCAACAGGCTGCAACAAACCCACACAGACACATACATATATATGTGCACTGGGGAAAACCAGGAGCAACTAGAAAATACATTTTCAAATACTTTAAGTTCAAGTTTCCGAATGGAAATATAGAATTTTTAATGATTTTAAATACAACGCAAGGACTTTATATTAAGGGGGAGCTGTTTCCATATGGGTATTGCATTTATAAAGCATTGCCGTTCATCCAGACTATGAAAAACTACTGGTAAACGTGTGGTATAGAGGTACTATCAAACCACTCAAATAGCTCGAGATCAAAATGAAATTCTACTTGATAATTCAACTCATGTTTTTTTTTCCTGTGTACATAAACTGTGTATATCACCCACGTACCATCGTATGTGTGTGTGTGTGTGTTAATAACTTGGCTGCAGGCAGGACATGGATTTCCATGTTCAATAATTACAGCAACAACAGACACAAGCAGTCCCTGCGAGAGTGTGGGAGAGAAAGCAGCGTAAATCAAAGTATGAAAAAAGCATTTCACTGTTGATCAGACCACCGCACTGCCCCGCCCCCTTTGAAGCTGTTCCTTGGCGATTAACAAGCATTTATAATGTTTCATTATTGTAAAAAAGGACGAGGAAAAAAGCCAACCGAAACGAGGACCTGCTTCTGCTATAAAAGCGTCAGACGCATAAAGGCAACGCTTCAGTTGAAATTTCAAAAGTGTCGAAAGCAGAATTCTGAGCCAAAGCATCCGAGTGGCAGGAAGGATTGACATTAATTAGTTTTCTGCAGCTAGAAACGTAATGCAGCACCAACGAGGGCAGAGCCCACTGCATACTTCGAGGCGCAGGTGGAACAGGACCAGATCCAGCGGCAGGAATGGCATGGGCAGCGAGGGCGGTGGCAGGAGCCCCAGCAGTAGAACCTATCACCTGCCAGCCTTGTTGATTATCCTGCTCGTCCTAATCCAGAACTTTGAGCTTCACATGTGCCGGCAATTGATGAGGCAGCCAAATGACAAACGCTCCAAGGACAAGCTCTCCTTCCTGGGCAGCGCTGCAGCCTCGGCCCAGGCTGCCCTGCCCGAGGCTTTGGCTGCAGATGATAAGCGAACTGCAGGAAGGTCATCTCCCAGCCAGCCCGAGGAGATATTCAGTGCCCCGACCGACGATAGCTACGACGAGTACCCGGTAAGTGGACATCACGCCAGGACGCCAGACACCCACAAAAAACTCGAAACCGATACCTGCGTGGGTCGTGTCGGGGTCACCTTTTGCTCATTTGCTTTTTTTGTTTTTCCTGGAAACCTATCTTCTTACGCACAATTTGTAATCGTATATTTTTCATTTGATTGCTTTTGATTTGACCCAAAGGTAAATTTCTGACGTCACGTTGCTTTTGATTATGGCAGGTCCTGAAACTTTTAATGAGCCGTAGGTTAAAACAACATTTTCAAGAATTTAAGTGGCTAATGTAGATGCGTGGGTAGTACCAATAGAGGCCTCTAACGCGAAAGTTCTGGAAAGTAATACCATAAAATTTTATAGCAAATGTATGCAATTGCATACACAGCAATTTGTGTGGGTGTTACAGTGAGCAATGATTTAGGCCATCGAAAAAATAAAGCAAGAAACATGCCAAATTGTAGAGCAGAAAAAACAGACGACCGAATCGAACAAGATAACGAAAAATGTGCGTGTGAGCATGCCGCAATTGCGTGAATCTCAATCACAAGTTCCTCTTGCGACGGCAAAACTCTTCGATTCATAATTTTTTAAGGTTTCTTGAACTACTTGAACTGATTTTATCGCTCCCTCCACAGATGGTTGTACCGAAGCGTGCTGCTCTACTCCTGGATCGTCTGATGGTGGCTCTGCACCATGCCCTTGAACAAGAACGCGTTGGACATCGAATCGGTGACTTCTATGCGGACAAGAACAATCTGAATGTCAAGTTGAGTGAATACAAGAACGGATTGGAGGAGCACCAACCAGGGGATCAGGATGGTAAA
Source organism: Drosophila miranda (assembly GCF_003369915.1). Classification (NCBI taxonomy): domain Eukaryota; kingdom Metazoa; phylum Arthropoda; class Insecta; order Diptera; family Drosophilidae; genus Drosophila; species Drosophila miranda. Next base: position 22,116,205 of record NC_046677.1, read on the forward strand.
TACTGAAATAGAATCTCACATTCTAAACTTGTATAAATTGAATTGGACTTGCGATACAGGGGTCAATCTGCATATGTATAGCGATGATGATCCGGGCGTAATGTTGGATTATGATTTCAAAGATTTGAATCAGATCAATCGCGCCACCGGCGAAACAGTAAGTTGGAATATAAAACCTAAATTGCAATATAAGACATAAAATTAGCAGCGCGATGTGTAAGAAAATTTCAGTTAATGGCAAAGAGCTTTCAGAGAAGAGCCGGTGCGGAATCGGAGCGAACCGGATCGCCCGCCACCGCCGCCACTGGTTCCCCCACTGGTTCCCGGCGCATACACCCATCCCCCCATGGCTCTGGCGGTGGTCGCATGTACTGGCGTTGCTATTTCAATGCCGTCAGCTGCTTCTAATTTACCATCAATACCATCAAAAGTGCAGCTCTGGAGTGAAACGATACGATCTCCAAACAGATCTCCAGAGAGGTTTTCTGTTTTGGGGACAGTTTCCGTTTCCCCGCTTTTGGTGGCTGCTGTGAGAGTTGTTCGCGCAATTAACTGAAAAAATCCCAACATCCAATTCAAGTTCTGTCATTTGTATCTAGAGGTATCTGTATCTTGTATCTGTATCTGTAACTGTATCGGTGTATTTGTAGCTCTGTTTATCAATGGAACTCACTGTGAAACTGCGTTATAAATAAACCACAAATGATAAATCCAATCGCATTCATAAATAAATTAATTCATATTCTTTTTCGCATACACCCATCCTATATATTCCTATAAAAATACATACATGAGTACATAGTATATCTCTTGGGAAAAATACGGCACAGACAGGAGTATCGTAATCCCAGCCATGCTTAATGCTGATTGACATGACCATAAAACTTCATTCCAACCAAATCCATCCATCGCATGCCCTGAACTCGTGTCTCCCATTGCGTTTTATTTTCGGTTGCAGAACGGAGGCGGAAGTGCTCCTTATATCGGTCAGTATCTTGATATACTGCTGTTGTCAGAGTTATGGGGGCCTATTGAAATGACAGCCTCAGACTAGCCTCAGACACAGCTATACAGCGTACGGTATTAAGGTGATCATCTGTCCCAGGCGATCAGCATTCGGTAGCAGCTTCGAGACATCGTCAATCTTGTGTGGAATCTCGAACTTGGCAAAAAGTAATAGCCAAGACAGTGGAGTACCTCAAAGAACGCCTATTTTTAGCACTATTATTCAATGCCCACAAAGCTTGGATCCCAGTAGGTATCATAAAGCTTCTAAGAACCAGAACCAATTTGGCATTCAGACTTTTCTGATATCCACGATATACACGATTACAAATTTCTAAGCTGTGGCATCCATAAGATACGAGTAAACCGGAAACCCAGAATCATAGAAAATTATCATATCTATAAGATTGCCGAATCTGGCTTAGATCGGGTCATTATTGTAGCCAGAAGTAAAAGCGCTAACTCATTCTCTCTTATTCTCACACACTCTTCTTCGTTACCATACCTGCTTTCAACTTCCCCCTCTAGTATTTCACCTAAATTGTACTCCCCGCGAATTCGGAGCACTCATCTTCCCTGCACTCTTATTTATAGGCAATCCACCTTCACTTTAATGCAATTTCCATCTCCACACCGTCTTTCTGCTGTCAATATGGTGAATCTCCGTTGGTGTCCTTTTGAATGCAAATTAACCACTTAAACTTCGGGAAAACTAGCCTGCGCTCACTTTCCCCACTCAATGCATACCATTACCCAACCTATAGGTTGTCCTTCCCCTACTTGCAGACCAGCCCACAACTGTTAGGCCAAACTGAACGATCGGCTTAAGTGTGCAATTCACGTACTATATGCCTCAGACATTTCCTTCAGCTTTTGCATTTGAAAGTTTTATCTGGTGGCCAATGGCAAAGTTTTATTGGCCAATAGAGCGCATTAATGAGATTGTTTGGACGGACATTAATGAACTTTTATGTGCATCTAATTGCCTTTGTTAATTGATGGTCTCTAGCTCCCAGGAAGGGAGGAAAATCCGCCTCACAGCAGAGTACTATGTGAGTGCCTGTCCACCTCCATAATCTCTTCCTGCCACATGGCGCGATTTCCTTATCAATGGGCCGTAAATCAATGGTAGAGCTGCTGCCACTACTATCCGGGTGCATTTTGGACTCGTTTTATGTAACCTCTACGTCATAGATCCCGGCGTCGAAACGTATGCAACAAGTCTCGCCCCGCCGCAACCCAATCGGCAACAGGTGCCGCTACCTATCCTCTGATACTCACCACGCCCGGTGGGGGGGTGGTTAAGCGTGGCTGAAGGGGGTGGGGTAATGGTGGCTGTTCGTGTGGTGAAATAATAAGTCGCACACACATTGTTCATACGCACCGTTGTACGAGCCACAGCAGTGGGTTATCGACTAGAGGATGCTCTATATGTGCTGGCAGTGGGTTGATTTTGGCGCCTTCGGGAATCAGTATTACTTGGGGATGCTCCTGGATGTCTATTAGACCACGAGAATATAAGGCGCCCCTTGCACTATGTAACACCTAAGAACAGATCTCGGTTAGCAAGATATAATGATAAAAAACGGAGAAAAAGAGGCGAAAAGGAGTGTTCTCTACATTATACAAATATCAGAAATTTGTAATATATGCCCCTTTTGCAGAACACTTTTATAGAAATTAATCTGACATTTCGCAACCTTCTTACAGTTCTGAAAGAACCCATGTACCTCATCCGGAGGCCAAGTGTAACAACAAGTGTTACTTGTTGCAGTATCGCTTGACATGAGGCATAAAGCTTTGCCCAAGCAGACGCCCCACCTAGCTAAGGCAGAGCCAAAGCCAGAGCCCCTTCCTTCCCCAATTGCTTCCTCGTGCTTCCTGCTGCTGTTGCTGCTGGCTCTGCTGCTTCTGCTGCTGCTGCTGCTGATGGCTTCGTCGTTGGCGTTGTCGTTGCTGCTGTCGTCGTCAGCCAATGGCAGAATGTTGGCTATTTTGTATATAAAGCCCAGTGTCAGACATGGCCAACATCGAGTTAACCATTTCCCTTCTTGGCGTTCACATCGAGAGTGGCAGCAGCAACAAGTCAGCCCAAAGTCCAAGGATCAGATCAGAGTTCGGTTTAGCCAAATCCCAAAAGCAAATAGTACCCACAATTAACAGGAATCGTCTAAAGTTCGTCGCCTGGCACCAGATTTGTCCAATTTCCCGACGCCACTTAAATTGCCGGCCATTTCCAGCCCATCCCCAAATCAACGCAAGGAATCGGTGAGTACCGGACGTTCGAGCCGTACAAATTGTGTGTGCCTACCTTTTGGGCCCTTTGGGGGGCACTAAACCGGCCGGCGATTAATTGAAATGGGCATTTGTGTGTCAACGCAAATGAATTTGTGGGCGCGGAAATTGTGCGACAAGTGAATTATCGGAGGCAGAGTGAGTTATGACCCAGTGATATCATATCATATGGGCAGATATCCACAGGGATTATTGAGTACACGGGAGTGCAGTGAGTTATTACCGATGATAGGAAAATGGAAAAGATCACATGGAAATATCGAGAATCAATTGTTAACAACGATTTTTTTCTGTAAAGTTGGCTTAGCAAAGGCTTATGGAAAGTGTTTGAAATATCATTGATTATAATGATAATATATAATTGGCAATCCTTTAATCAAGCTTGGAAAGTCCAATATAAATTTTTATTTTGCTCTCAAGAAACTTTTTTTCTTCCTTTACGCCCATCATTCAGATCTGAAAATTGTATCAGTTTCCTATAGTATTTCTGAAAAAAAGAATTTAAGCTGTTGAGGCCATTTTTTAAATCTTTTAGAACATTTTATTTATAGAAAAAAGTGAAAGAAGGTTTTCCGCTTGATTTTCTGTGGAAATATAGTTTGGCTCTGATATAAATTGAAGATTTTTCGGAAAACTCAAACTGAGTTTATTGTGAAAATATATGTAAAGGATTGTATGGAGGGATTACTTCAAGCTTCCCGGAAATGGAAAAGCTCCATAAATCATACGAAAATCTGAAAAAAAAGAAAAGAAAATTATAAATAAAAGTAAAAAGAAATATGCTCATGTTATGGTAGAAAATTTTGTAGTTCAATCATTCAAGAGGTTGAAAATATTCATTGGAATAGTAAAACATTGAACCAATAACTATCTTTATTTATATATTTTATTGGTATAAATTTTAGTAAAAACATGAAATACTTTCTTTAAATTCTGCAATAAATTAGTCTGAAAATCTTTAAGCATTTCTGTTTATGTTTCCACCAAAATTTTTGGATATTCTGAAAGAAACACTTTAACAATGAAAAATATTTATAGCTGGTTTTAAAATAGCTTTTTCTACTTCAAAAATAATGAAAGTCCAAAGGCACACAGAAATGTTCATCCGAAATAGAGCTTAGGGAAAAGTCGCAGCACATTTGTTCGACATTTTACCGCCAGGAAGGTGTGCGAAAGGTGCTGGGGCCTTTGTTATGGAAACACCAGAAACACCCACAGGCTGACAAATATATGCCATTCGGAGTCAATACATCATCTGCTTTTATCCCTTTCCTCCCCCATGATGTATTTAAATGTAATTTTTGTTTTGAATTTATGTACGTACGTCACTCCGGGGACCAATGGCTTGAGCAGCCTAATGACGGAGTAGGAGAGGAAACCTCCTACGATTCGGGTTGAATGAAAATGATTTGAATTATTTATGGAGTGTAGAAAAATCTGGCCAAGTGAAGAGCTAACTCTGTTCAGTTCTGTTTTGGTTTTCGTTTTGATTTAAACTTCAATCTCCACTCAAGAGCCCCAAGTTGATAAATAACTCGACTTCACTTGGCTCTAGACGGGGTTCGACTCTCGACCGATTCCTGCTGAAATGAAGCCGCAATCAAATTGCATTTAATATTTATTAGAATTTCCCTTTCCTTGCTTGTTTTTTTCTCCTTTTTCATTATTTTTTTGGCTGTGGTTCGAGGCCATCAATGAGGCAGATAATTTTGGGCAGAATTTATGATAGAAAAACCCGGGGAGGGAGTGAAAAGTGGGGGTTATCCTGTGGCCTTTAAAAACAAGTTAGGGGCCACTCAAAATAGCACTCGTTTAAATATTTAACAATTCAAATTAAATATGAAGATGGTTATTCAGCATAATTTATTAAACTTTGATGAAGCTCTTGGGTCAAAAGTTGACAGTGCTTTTAGCGACAATTAATTTATATTTCTAGACATCAAAACATCATCAAAGAGTTTTTTTTGTTAAAGTTTAAGGATTTAACCTTTCAATTTAAAAAGTTTTGTTTACCGAAAATTTGTAATTAAATTCGAATTAAGCTTACAATTTCTGAATACTTTTTCAATTCCAATGAAGACCATATCTTTCATAGCCGTAGAACCTTCCAATAGTCCCCAGAACCTAAACAGATTTGATCTCGTCTACAAACTCTTAATATTTCCAACATTCCAGGAAATTGTCGCAAGAATTTTCTGTCCATTATTTTTCAAGACATTTATTCCTATCAAATATTTACTTGTTACATTTATTTTCATTTCCTCAGTTTCCTTTTCATTTCGAGTGCCAACCATATTGACAAATCTCCCTCTTCTCCTCCATTACACATTTTTACCGGAAACCGTCATTTTCCACCTCCAAATGGGGGGCCTTCCCTCAGGCTCAGTAGCTCCAAAAAAATGCGCTGCAATAATTGAGTAAAGAGTGTGGGCCTCGTCAGAGTCTTAAACTCTAATTGAGGACACAACTCTTCCGTTTAGGACGGTAGCGTTTGAACCGAAGTTGCCACAAATCAAAGCAAAACCGCAACGCGGGCACCGCCGCCGAAACTCGATACAACTTCAAGTCACTCCTGTCCCCGAGCCCCAAGGAAAATGGAAAGCAATTTTTATGTTTTCGCAGCTGTTTATTTGAAGATGTCTGAAGTTTCCAAGTTTTGGGTGACGTGACTGACGTAATTTTAATTTGATCCAAGTGGAAATGGTCGCTAAAAAATATCAAATGACCAGATAAATCACATGGCCAAGGACAAGGCTCTGGCAGGTCCTGCCAGACACACACACACACATTAATGATGCCCACGGCAGGTCCTTGACGCAAATATTTGGCCAACGACATTTGGTCCTTAGCTAATTATACCCTGTAATTGGGGAATGGATGGAGTATGTTGTATTGTTAGAGATGTGCAGACATGTCTTTCTATCGGAGTTGGAGGAACCCCGATTGGAGTATTCCTAAAACAAGAATATAGAACATATCTTCCCCTTTTTCTGTCAAAATTCTTTTATGGAGTGCCTCCATCTCTTTTGGTCTCATTCTACAAGAATTAAAGGGTACCTGTAAGTCGAAAGTAGAGTACTCTCCTGTTTGAAAGTTCCACTTAGCCCGGAGCCGAAACAACGAAAACTCAAACTGAAAACAGAACTAAGCTGCTTGTGGCATAGACGGCTCTGGCATCCTCGTCCAGGATTAGCCGGCAATAGTATCCGGAAGGAGACCAACGTGAAAATTGCATTTTCCTTTTCCTCCGTTTTCACTCCTTTTGTTTCAGTTCCTGCATTGTCGTGGCGACGGCGGGTGGCGGTGGCTCCACTCTGATATTAAATTTCCAATTAACATTGGAGCATTATTTATCGGTGGCAATAAAAGTGTCCTGATTATGTTTGGCTCCGGGCTCTGCTTAGGGCCTGGTGCGGGTCTGGTTTGGGCCTTTTATTATTCCATTCGGATCTGGCTAGAGTTCGACTGAGAGCCTGCCATCCATCCCACCCACAGCCTTGTTATTAGTTTTTATTTATCATCCCACTGCTGCTGCTTAATCTATCAAATATTTTATGAGCTAAAAGCAGTATCCAGGCACGTAAAGTAGTGCCACTGGTAGGCATTATAATTATCTCTGTTTGGTATTGCATTTGTAAAGTGTTTCAGAGATTCGCCTGCAGTTTTGTCGTTGACAAACATTAGAAAATATATCCATATGCAGCTTGCTTTTACACACAACATTTGTATGGCTTTATGGCAGGGCTTAGAGCCATTAATAGATAACAATTGGTGTGGAAATTGTTAGGTAGGGAACTGGAAAGATTTTAAATGAAAGCTCAGCTAGTTAAAACGCTTATTTGTTGCCTACTTTTAGGAGATTTTTAGAAGGAAAGTATAAATGTTTTATGCATAAAAGAAATACAACAAAATACATAGAATATGTAGTACTTTTATTGGATTACATACATCAAATGATTACCTTCAAAATACGCTCCAAGCTTCGTTGAAGTTTTACAAAATTTAAATACTAAAATATTCTATTATTTATAAAATCCTCTAATCCTCCTACAAACCACACAATTTTCAATACATATCCTTGGCCAGAAGCAAAGTCAGGAAAATGCAAAAATGACAAGCCATAAAATTCCAGAAAATTCTAGCAGCTGCCAAAGGTGCCTGATTTTTCCTTCGAGCATCCAAGCAGCTAAAGAAGCAACATTTTATGAGCTGCAGCAGCCAGATGAGACAAGTCATTAACATTTACGGCCTCCATCAATGAGGTCCTTCATGGGTTAGGGCCTCGTCTCTGGTGGTTTTTTATATGAGGCGCTTACCTGTTGCATGCTGATGACACTGAAAGTCATTTGATGACCCCATTTTTCCGGGCTAAGCGAGTGTATGCCAGGGGATTTATCTATCCTACAGATTTCTTCTGGCTTCGGCTGCTTACGTATTCATGGTTTATGTATGGGGTTTTTCTTTTGATTTTCCGCCCACTTCATTGCCAACAAATTAGTAATTAGGTGTGGACTGCAAATGCTAGAGGAGTTAGAGGTAAAGTATTTGCTCTGAATACTGTATATGTTTAATGGGCTTTTCCTTTGATGCTTGTTCCAGGAAAAGGGAATAGTTTGACCTCCAATAACACAAGGGAAGGAGTAAAATTACCCCCTAACTTTTGTAATTGGGAAATAAGTAATTAACATGTTAATGGTTTTGTATCTGAATTGATGTTTGAAGGTCCAGCAAGTGTAATCTGCTACATGTGGAATTTATTAGTGATATAATCTTCGATTCATAGACTTCCTTGAGGGTGACTTGGTAATCCTCCGAATTGAGCTTGGAATCTCATAACAAACTGTCAGAGACTGTTCAGATTGAGTCCTCCTGCTCATCCGCACTTACATAAGCCATCAGTCGCTTGAGCAGTCACACATCTGTGGATGTGTGGAAGAACCCGTATATCAAACTCGAATCACGTTTCGGCTCAGCCTCGGGACGAAATCAATTAAAGTTCGCCCACTGGCCCACGTTTGAAGGGCAGTGTCCAGGACCTGTTATTGTGTGGCTGCCACACGTTGCACAATTGGCATTGTATTACGGATTATGGATGCAGGGCGCGTGGCTGTCTGGCAGTGGCAATGTTTCGGTTGCAAGTTCATATCCGTTTTTAATTGCGGAAATGCACTTAAGCGGGGCTAAGGTGAAAAGCAGCAGCAGCCACTCGACCTGGCCGGACCCACCCTGTACTCCAACCCGAAAGGGTATGCGGGTCACGTTTGTGGAAACAAGTGTTCTGGTTGCAGCTCCAATCTGCTTTGATATGAGTCCCTGTTGAGCGCGATACTCGTCGTACTCGTGTAAGGAAAAAACTGCACAGGGAAATCCGTGACCTTTAATTAAAAATATTGTCAGCCATCTTTTGAACAGTCTGTGTGGCGTGCAACATGGCTTTGAGCTTCGCAGGATGTTCGGTAACCGTAAAAGCGTTGGTTGCATGTGCTGCAATGGTGGCTCAAATTCTTGGAAGCCTGCCACAGCCCTTACCATAAAGATCCGTGTTGTGCAATATTAGTTACGGATTAAACGGCATTTCGAAGTTCTAGGAAACAAGATACAAAAAGCTAATCCAAAGGCACTTTAAGGCTAATTAACCCTCAACTTTTATTCTCTACCACTTTCAGTTGAAAACCCCATCAAAATGATGAAATACGTGCAGATTCTGTTGTGCTATGGCCTGCTCCTGGCTCTGGTCTTCTCCGTCAGCGAGGCCCGACCTTCCACAGCCGAAACAGGACCCGTAAGTACATGCCGTAGGTCGGCACTGAGATTGACCCTAGCTCTAATGAACTCTATGATATATTTTGATGCCGATGAAGGATGCCGATGGTCTGGAGGGACAGGAGGGTGAGGATGTACGTGGCGCCTATGGTGGAGGCTATGATATGCCAGCCCAGGCCATCTATCCCAACATACCCATGGACCGCCTGCAGATGCTCTTCGCCCAGTACAGACCCACGTAAGAGGATGGGGAACGAGGGAGTGGTTCTGTGCATAATTAATCTATATCCCAGTTACAGCGCCTACTTGAGGACCCCCTCCTATGGCAATATGAACGAGCTGTATCGGCTGCCCGAGAGCAAGCGTCAAGTGAGGTATCGGCAGTGCTACTTCAATCCCATCTCCTGCTTTAGGAAGTAAATTTTCTACCTCACCGGAAGTGTATCCGTACCGTAACCGAAAAGCCCTTGGATAACATTAACATTTCAAGCATTTCAAACAAAAAACAAAACCAAATCAAACCCAGCATGGAATTTAGCATAAAACCTCAGACAAAAATCTAACGCAAAAATGTTTAGTGCAATTAAACTAAAGCTAAGACTCAAACTACATATATCTTTATATATACATCCCCCTTATATATGTATATCGCAAATATAAATGTCTAAACAAAATACTGCAAATAAATGCTTCATTGTAGTTACCAAAAAAAAAGCAGATCGAGGAAATATTTATTGAAAATATATATTTGCAAGACAAACGAAAATTGTAAGCCCTTTTTGTGTCTTTTTCTACAATTCTTGATTTACGCTTGGCATATGGTGTGGTAAAATAATATATACAAACAATTTGAATCGCATTGAATTGCAATTGAAATTTTCTTTTGTACATTTAAATGGTACATTCAAGTCTCTTGTATAATACTAGCAACAATTTATGAAATGACAAAGTACAGTATGCAAATGTTAGAGCCATATAACAATATCTCTATATACAAATCGATACATGTAATATATATATACAATACATACATTAAATAAATAAAGTTATACGTATGCATACGAGTACGTAGAAAATAAATGCGAATGTCGAGGGAAAATTTACATTTAATGGAATTCTATAAGCTTTTGATTATTTTTGTTATTATTTGTAGTTTAAGTACTTTGTTTATATTTTTACATTCCTATTCCATCGCCATATTTATTCCTTATCTATTCAACTTGGATATACTTCAGTTTCATGTTCTTTGACATATTAGATTGCATTTCGGATATAAATTTAAGATACATTTATTCTGATAAAGTACTTATTTAATATTAGCCTTCTAGAATTCGTTAGTCGTGTGATATTTACAAAAACAGAGATCTCATATCCCATATGTATACATCATAAAATATACACACTCATCCTTGATCGAGAGCTATAACCCTTCTTGGACAATAGTGAGTCCGCAATGAGTACCAGGTATTATCGTGTCGCTTCACGTGTGCCGCGACTTCGGAACGTTTCGACGAGTCTTGTCTATACATCGTTTCAGATGGAATTGGAACAAAGAAACTCCAACAGCAAGGGTGAATAATGATTCTTATTTCAAATATAAACAAACTTTGGATACATTTTAATAATATGATTAGGTAGAAGCGCTTGATATGCTCGTTAGGAGTCCGTCTCGGCTCGTTGTGGTACCGCTTGGGATCTGAGACCTGCTGTCAGCAGTTATGCCATCCGGATGCTCTTAAGACGTTGGATATCTAGCTGGGACATACTGTGGACATTTCTAAAATGAGAGTTATGAAGGGCGAGTGTTGTAACCTTTTTCTGCTGAGAACTGGACAGGAGCAGAACAGGTGTTTCACCGTCTCCTCCTTTTTTCTCGTCTCTACAGCTACGTCAGAGGTCATTATGTGGGGTGCCCAGCCTGATTGCTTGGTTGCCTGTTAGCCAATGTTCTGTGACTGCGCTGCACCTTTTTCTGCCGAGTTTGCAGAGCTCTGAGGCATCTATGTTCGGCCATGTTTGCCGAGTTGTGCGACATCGCGGCACTAATTGCCACATATCGTCTGTAAGTCACTTGTATTGACCATTATTTAATATATAGATAATTACAATCAACATCTAAATCTCATTTTATATATGTAGCTACCAAAACAAGGGTTTCTCTATCAAAATTGAATTTGTTCCTGAAGATATTCCATTCGAAACTCACCAAATGCCGATACGTTTTTTTCATATTGCTAATTGGTACAAAAAGTCGATTCATATTTTTTTTTATTTTATTCGGCATGTTTAAAAACATTCTATAAAAGTTATATCTATTTAATAAAATATTTTTGAAACTAAAAAAGATGATATTTCTTTTTATTCAGGAACATTTTATAAGACATTTTAGAAAAAAGTTTAAGTTTGGAATTTATTCAATCTGTATGTAAGAATTATTTCAAGTATCTCAGTATTTGATTCTTATATCTAGCTTTTTGTATAAATCTATCTAGTGTCTGTGAGATTGTTTCAAGGATTTGGTGTTGCCTCTTAGGCCGAATATCCTTTAGATCTTGAAGAACTCTGCTCTGTTATCACTCCATTCAATCGCGTATAATTATAATTAACGATCCTCGTTGGATCTTGACATCCTAATCACATTTATCTGTCCCGCTTTATCTTCAGATATTCAGGCGTCTCGTCTCCATGTTCTTGGACTGGTACTGCCCAATGGCTTGGCGCTCTTTCATTTGGAGAACGAGTCGGTCCGGTGTGGAGATCTTGAAGCCATTGCCTCTGCGGTGGCGCTCTTCGATCTTCAGCGAGGTGGCCATCATGAAGATGGAGAAGACCAGGGCAATTAGATAGCGAACGATTAGCATATTGTGACAAACGCTGTTCGAAACCAAGACTGGACAGTCCAGCGATTCCAGTTTGTTCTTTTATAGCCCAAGTGCAGGACTATATCCGTTACCTGTCCTTAAGAGCGAGTCCTCCCTCCCACCGATCCCTCGATTTCTAGCCCGAGGGATTAGCGATTGGCTAGAGTTTTATAGCCAGTACTCCCCAATAAACAATTTCAGCGTTAATCCATTTGGCAATTTCCACTTCCTCTGCAGAAATCCGCACTCTCGATCGCAGTGCCGATCCCTGGATGAACCCCAGCCCAGATACAAACGGGGAAAACTAATTGCCATCCATGCCCCGATGATGCCTGATGAGTGGAAGTTCCAAGAAGGAGAGACAATGTCGACCTACCTGTGATGCTGCACCCTGGGACCCTGTTTTATGATCTGCTCTGCTCTCTCTCTCTCTCTCTGTCTCATTCTCTGCCTCTTTCTTTGTGCCATTAGACATTTTAATTGTTAATTTTTGCAAAGGCGAAGCCTGGCCAGCAGCAGGAAAATTTAAATAATGGCCAGGCTGCAGGCAGAATCCAAGAGAGGAATCCAATGGCTACCTGCATTTATTATCTGCTGCTGCTTCTGCTTCTGCCGTTGGTGCTCCTCCTCTGGTGCTCCTCTTTGGCTGCCGCTGATCTACTCGACTCCGAGTGCCATCAACGTGAAAACAAGTGGCAACAATTTTCTATAAATTGCATTTGTGCAAAATTAAGTTCAATCTTGGCCAAGTCGCGAACCAGTAGCTGTATCTCTTCGGCTTGCATCCGCTCGTCTGGGTCTGCGCCCAGTCCCCCCCCCTCCCTATCCCTCTCTCTCTCTCTCTCTCTCTCTCTCTCTCTCTCTCACTCCTGCTCTGATCTTTCACTGCTGGAGTAGCCAAACTCCATTAACTTTGCAATTGGCCACCATAACTCGTCCGTCGGTCGCCCGTTGCCGCCGTCACCTCGTCGCCCATTTGGCCGCCGCATCCACATCCACATCCAACTCTACATCTCTACATCCACATCCACATCCCACAGAGCACCATGCCGATGCCGGGCCGGGCCGGGGCCAGGTCCAGGTCCAGTCCAGGCGAGGCCTGGCCCCATCGCTTGTTAGTTTTTGCGCCAGATCGTTTATAATAATTCGTATGCGAGTCATGTCATGGCCCCTAAAGTGTATCTGCAGCCGCGCAGTCGCAGTCGCAGTCGTCGCGGTCGTTGCGCATATCTGTATCTAGTCGAAGAGCACTTGGAGATGGTCTCGTGACACGATCCAGGATAATACAACATATTTGATTGTGGTATAGAAAGTATAACTAAGGAATTTATTAAGGTACTAAAGATTGGTTCAATAGGAGATTGAAACTTAGAGAATAGCAGGCTGGATGATAAATTCCCTGCATAGGGTTGTAATCAGTCAGCAAAATGGTCACTAAAGGTACGGAATAGTTGCTCCCACTTGTCTTGTTAAAGAAGGAATTAGTAAAGAAATCATTTGTAGACCGCACCTTTTGATTTCCTTCCTTGCGATAAGAAATCATTCTGATCTGTAATATCGTAAGTAAGCTTCCCCTTTGAAATTCTACATGGGACTGTATAAGGGTACACATTTCAAGATCAAACAAGACTTGTAAACGTTCCATAATAATAGTTATGTATGGGAATCATATGTATATACAACAATGATATTTCCAAGATATTTTTAGATCTTTATATAGATATATACAATTCCATATGTTTCAGTTAACAATAGATAGATCCGAGATACATAATTTGATTGAAAATACCATAAATCATACTCATTCATTCGTAATATGAACGTTCCAGTGGTATTATCAGGAAGATTCAAGCCCAATAAATCTTAAGAACTTCCTTAAGGAATGTATAACTATTAGACAGTGCATATGATACACATTTCTAGACGTAGACGTGTATCATTCTGTGCCTCAAAGGACTCTGAATAGGACATTCGTAAAGGTGTGTCAAGTGAAACCTTCAGAAACCTTTCAATTCCATAAAAATCCAATCACGAATACCTCTCACGAATCTCACACGCCCATCTCTGGGTAATGGAGTGGCAAGTCTTGGGATCGCCTGCTCTCGCTTGGCCTGATCTGGTCAACTATGCAACCGGCAGCAGCAGTGGAGTCGCCACAGCAGTCGCTGCCCCAGCCCCAGCACCAGTCCCAGCCCCCAGACCCCAGTCGGGTGACTCGAACTTGACTTCACTTGGCTTGATCTTGCGCCCGTTTCTTCTGCGCATAGCTTTGGGTCGCCACTGGCTGCATCTTTCTCCGCATCTCACGGCCAACTCGAATCCCTACCCCCCTGCGCACTGGGCCGTTGTCATACCACTTTATCCGCGGCGCTTTGTGCTGGTTTTGTTCTATTGGTAAAAGGAAGTTAGAAAAATGCTCTGAATTCATGCGGCCACTGTCGGGGCCAGCCGAGGCGGTGGCCTTAAGTGAATTGTGCCCGGGACAAGCTTCCAGCTGGGCAGCCCTCGGATCTGCAAGGGAATTTCTATTCCATTTGGCGGAAATCTGTTCGAATGGCTTAGAGCTGCATACATATGTGCTGCCCAAAGTTTAAAAGTTGAGAATGATAATGGATTAAGTGAAAGTTTAAAGGAAGAATGTAAGCTCGGGCTGGATTGAGATGTTACTCATTGATTGAGGCAGAACCTTTCGAATAGAGATCTATACCTCAAAGAAGACTTTCTCCAGCATTTGAATGGAATGATTTGATTTTAGGCTTGTGTCATTATTGGGCACCATCACCTCTCCCTAGCATGCCCCATCCTGCACCTTCAGCTGCCGCAAAAGGGCAAAGACAAGCGGCAGCAAAAGCAACAGAAACAGCAGCAAGAAGAGAAATATGAAATTCCAAACAACTGTGGGGCACTTAAGGCGCTGCTGGTCAAGTCGGATCTCGAACTCCCAACGTAACCGGTAGTCGGTGTCGTGGCTCTTGGCTCCGCATTCACTGGCCAAAGACCAACAAGACCAAAGCCATAGCCATCGCCTGGGCCATCGCCATCGTCGTCGTCGTCGTCGTCGTCGTCGTCACCATGTCGTCGGACTCCTTGGACAATGTTGCAATGTTGCTCTTATTTCAGAACATGACCATCGTCCAATGTGGGGCCAGGGAGGAATGCCTTAATTCAGGAATTTAATGAAAAATGCTCTATGAAGCGCTGCAGCAAATTAAACAAAAAAAAAGGAAGAAAAGAAAAGAAAAAAAATCAAGCGAGGAAAACTTGAGCGCACAGAAGCCATCGGAGGAGTGGGGGCAACCGAACAGAACGGAGCGGAGTGGAGCCGCGTACAAAAAGGTTAAAATTAAAATCTTCGCTGGCTCTTGTTCTCCTTAGTTGAGCGGTTTGCTTTTCAATATACACATACCCTATAGGAATCAAATCAAAATGGGGTATATGAGGATCGGAAGGATCAGGTTTAAAGGCTTTTGAGTTTTTGGTAGTCCCAAAAACTTTGATAAAGTTTCTTATAAATAAAGAAACATTTTCTTAAATTTCTTTAGATTAAAAATTATGTTAACTTTACAGGAGTGTTATGTACAGAATTAGTATTTTATATTTTCTGAAATAATTGTAATTAAAAGGTAACAATTTCGTTACTAAATAGAAGCCCCTAAACATTTTCGTAATCCTCCAAGAATATATCGTTTTAGCAGTGAATCATTCAAAGTTTTTTCTCCACTTAAAATTCTTTTATAGATTTCAGAATAATAGTTCCTGTATAATGCTTTGTTCCACTAAGGTTTTCATTTCAATTCCTTTAAAACTTTTCTGGATGGTAGGTTAGTGCTGATATGCACATAGGTCCTTGCAGTCGTTCGACTTCGTAGTCCACGTAACACCTTGTATTTCTTCCATATATATCGTTCCTCCATTATCTGTTATTATAATGCATTCCCTTACCTAGATTCCCTTTGAATATTAAAAATTGTTGTTTTTTATTTGTTGTTTATTTTTAGAATCCTTAAATGATATTCCAACTACATTATTTTACTGCTATCAAAGATCTTATGCCACACTAGCCACTTCTCGATCGCTTCATCAAGATTCCTCTTTTCCAGAGGGTATACCCAAATCGATCAACTAAATCCTGGCTGCTACTGCTCTTTCTGCGCGCTTCAAGCAGTGTGAGATCGGTGGCAGGTGATGCCGTTCAACTTTGAGGTTGAGTAGCTTGATGCGACCGACCAAAGTTGACCAGTTCCCTCCTCGCACCACAGCTCCTCCGCCCAACCTCCGTTTCTCCCTCTCTCGCTGGTTGTGAGTGCGTCTGAAGCTCCTGTTGCTCTGCGCCGAGCGTTGTAAATTACATTTTCCAAATGCTTTTGCCATGTCGAACCAAAAAGCCATGTACATATGTGGCATAAAGGAGCTGCTGCTGCTGCCTGGCCAGTAGCTGTAGCTGGACAACTTGTGGCAGCATCTCTCGCTGTCTCTGTCCCTCTCCCTCGCTCTGGACTCTGTGGCCATGGCCGTGGTCGTGGATGCCGCCGCCTTTGCTTCCGTTTTGATTTGGAACACTTGTTGCAGTGTGTGGCAGCCCAGGCCTCTCTTCTATAGATGTGTCCTCCAACAACAACAAGCAAAAAACATCCATTCCTTGGGGATATGTACACACCGCACACCCATATATATACCATATATACTCGTACGTTGTTCCTACATGGATTCCAACATGGCATTTGGGATGCTCCTTCCCAATGCTCTTTTCGGTTTTTTCTTCTCTCTCTCTCTTTCTGTCTCTGTCTCTCTCATTCTTTCTGCGTATTTAAACATTTTGTTGTTGCTTTCGGCTCGGGGATTGGGGCATCGGGATCTCCTGTTGATTATGTTGTTGTAGTTTGTTCAGATCGTTGTTGATTGTTGTTGAGTGTTGATTGTTGCAAGCGGCCGACTGGTGGCTGCCCCGCGGTAGGTAGCTGCTGCTGCCCCTCAGAGCTGTTGGCTTTGATTAACCCGAGTGTGAGAGCTTTTTGCCAGTGATCATCATTGGCTAAGAGATTTCTGGGGATTGCAGCAAGAGAATGGGTTTTCTAAGAACTCCTTGACCTTAAGGCATTCAAAGATTAAAGCCTTTTTCGGCTATAGCCCATGGTTATAAGAAAATCCTATCATGGTGCACCTTTCACTAGAATACTAGTGTGCTTTTATATACAGAAACGAAGAAATGGTCAAAAAGCTATAACTCTAAGAATTTAAATGGATTATAGTGATTGGTTCAATACTTATCGAGAAAGATGGAATCTAAAAGTAAGTGTAAAAAGGCGAAACAAAGGATATGTGGATGCTACAAGAGTATGTTCACTTGTCGAATGGATTAGACGGTAGCATTATATTTACTTGAATGTGATTTATTTGTTACACTTCCACTAGGATGATGCATTGGATGAATATATTGATTAAGGTGTCTTGTAAAGTACTACTCATTCTTCATATAATCTACTTATGTTTCCATTATCACCGCCGCCATCGCCATCATCTTCAATGCGTTCAGCAGCTCCATCTTGATCCTATTCATCATAGGCGAAGAGAATCACGATGACGATGATGATAATATAAACAAAGCAGAAGTGTATTAGATACAGAGGTTTTTCTTTTGAAGAAGTGAATTATTGTATTTCAACTTGTGGCTCCAATAGCATCACTCCTTGTCCCATATTTATTGAATAGTTAGTTTGTCTATTTCCAGTACATCCGATAGGTTGCTACGGTCTTGGGGAGGATCATACTCCCAATCATTGCTTTCGTCGTTGCCTATTGGTGTGTAAGTAGGAGCTGGTTAAAAACTGCTTAAAGGCTTTCGATTGCGGAGGACTTACCTAAGGGTTTCTCGGGTTCCCCTGGAGTGATGTGATAATTGGGCTTTGTCACTGCCGGAATGTGCTTGCCAGGCTTCAGGCGAATGTCCAAATCTTCGCAAATGAAGTCGCTGAAGATGTAGCACCAACGTTTGACCATGCTCTTGGCACAGTAGCTGGTGCAGTCGATTTCTTCATGGTACTCACAAGCAATGCCTGCGGTGTATTCAAAACGATCTTGTTGAAAATATGTGCTTGTCCCATGTAAATTAATATTAATGTTCGGCTTTCCCGTGATGCCAAAAGCAGCCTTCTTCAATGCGTAAAGCAAGTACTGAATGTCGTAGATCAGAATGGACTTGGTTATGGCCTCGTTGTCATCGGCCTCGCACTCCAAATAGGCAAAGCAAGCCTTTACCATCGGTATTTGATCGGTGGGGGTGTACATTATGATCGGATCTCCTTCACAGACCTCTGGAAATCCATCAATGAATTTCTTGTACAGTTTCCCCATTTTCGTGCCCAAGGCACTCGGGGGCAAGGGCAACTTATGGGTTTCCCGCGAATGTTGCCTGGCCTGGTGGCTTTGCCCAAAGATGAGTTGCCCCGGATCAATAAGGGTACTGTACACCGCACTGATGCCTTCCTTGAGAGAGTAACGGCAGGTGGCATACTCAGCAGGGACGTAAACACTCCCAGTGTTGGCGAAATAATTAAAGGCAACAATATTGTACTCCTGCTGCTGGAGATCAAGTGCATTTTTTGCCCCACAGATTATGCGGTCAATGTGGCGATGCATTTCACATTTTTCCACCTGGACCTTGGACGCGGCTTTGGCTTGGCAGACATAAGGCTCACGCTCCTCTGCGCTCATCTTCGTCCAAATTTTGCCGCATTTGGCGATCGCAGCATCCTTTGCAATGGCACCACGACCTCCAGGATATTTGGACAGCCAGTCGTCTACGAAGTTCATGAAACCAGTGCGTTTCTTATTGGACATGGCTGGGGGCGTAAGAAAAACTTTTTCACATTTTGTTGTTGTCGAAAAACTACAATTTATACTACCTTTGAGCAAACGGCTAACTGAAAACTATAAAACGATGCAGCGCACTAAAAAACGAAGCTCTTAATTACAAATTTCGGGCCACACAAATGTAAATAAGTCGGGAAAACTTTTCCAAATGAATTTTAGTTAAAACGACGACGCAAAAATGGCTCAACTTTCGATGACACCAGGGTTGAAATAAATACTTATATCGATAGATCTATTCACCGCATTCGCTGAATCGATATTCAAATATTCTGGCATTCGTTTTCATAGTCTTATGACATTAGTCCAGAGACTGGCAGCGTCCTTTCGGGGCTGTGCAGTTGGTCCACGCACATTCTATAAACTTTGAGTGTCTTCGGGCCTATCCTATGCACAATTGGCTCGGCTTCATTATTCTACTCGGTAGAATATGAATCATATTCTCTCCCGAAGAGGAGCCACATCGACGACAACAGATGTAGATATAAAGACAGTCTGCACGTTAATCTTCATCACGTAAACGACATGTATTTTGTTCTTTGTATTAGTGGAACGTTGCGAGGGTTGGTGAAGAATAAATCTCAGAGCAATGTGACCACTAGAAGCAATGGAAGCAAAGGACGTGCCAACCGCTGGTCTAGAAAGGACGACTACTATATGGAGGAAGTCAAGGAAATAGAGAACCCTCCCAAAACACAATCAGGCAAAATAACGAATAACTTTTAACTTTATTTAAAAATCAATTTATTATTCAAAATTAATATTTAAAAGATGGCAAATTTTAAATTCTTTTTCTAGAGATGTCAATACAATACTATTATATTATCTTACAAGATCCATTTGTATTTCTTTAAAAGAAAGAAATTTCCTATCACTATTTGAAATTCTTTCACCTTACAAAATATTTAAGCCTTAAAGATGCCTCCCTTAGTATAGGGATTCTGGTTCCATGATCTCGTAGGTGGCCAGCGGCAGCACCTCGTTACCAAAGTAGTTGGCTCCGCCGGGTGCAATGTCCGGCTCCGGCACATCGTAGATGCGCTGGAGGAAGGGACTTCGCGAGAGCATCATCTTGGGATTGATGTAGGAGTGCAGCTTCATGGAGAAGTCCTTCTTGGCCTGTCGCCTCCATGGGGAGATCTGTTGCTCCAGCAGCTCGTTGCCCAGACTCTCGCGCTCCGCCGGCAGGGAGGTGACCTCGTTATAGACCGGAGATCGTGACCTGGGCCGAGCCGCGACCAGGAGGAGCAGCGTGACAACGATGAGGACGAGGAGTAAAAGTTTAACGTTCGACATCTTGACTGCTTGGCAGCTGGGATTGGAATGTGATGGTTGAGGCATGGCCCAGTGGAATATAAAGGATGTTTAGGTAGTGCGCAACCGATTTCCCCTAAGTGTTTTCTAATGATGCAAGTCCAAAGGCTGCTACATGCAGCTACCTGATGATTACCTCTGTAGTTTATGACCAGTGATTCCATTCTCCTTTGGTTATCCCACTCCGGGCGCACTCACTTTGCCCATCCACCACATCAATCTGGGTCTAGGCGGCAGGCATCCCGAGGCAGGCGGAGAGTCACTTAAAGTCGGCGACTCCACTCAAGGCATCAAGATCGCTGGGACGGGACTGCCGACTGCCGACTGTGGACTGCGATGCCATTTCATGTTAATCAAACAACGAAATCCATCAACAGGTGACACACCGCAGTACGGGCCAAGTGGGCGGCGGATCTGTGGGGCAGAGTGGGGATTGTGGCTATAGGGGAGCCACGACATCTACCAGACATGTCAGTGCGATAATGGTGCTCTTTCTGCCTCTGTATCTACGAGTGTGTGCGGTGTGCTGTGTGTGAGAGTATCTAAAACAACTTCATTCACAAAAATCAGACCAAGTAACAAAAAAAAAAAAGAAGCGAAAAAGCCCGAGAACGAAGCAAAGCATCTGTAAAAAGGAAGCTGGGCCATTAAAAATATCTTGTGTATGCCAAAAGCGAGGCAGATAGCAGCCAGTCACAAGACACATCCCGAGTTGAGGCAGGCTCACGGGCAGAGGCAATGGCAGTGGCAGTGGCAGTGGTAGTGGAGGTTGTGGCATCCACAGAGGCTACTTGGTAGCTGCATCATCATCAGAAGCTGCTGCACCTGCGGGGGCGGTGATGGGGGGGGGGCGGGACCGGGACAGGTCGCCGGCTAGTGGGCAGCCAGGGGGGCAGCAGCCACAGAAATAGCCAAGAAACATACGCCTAATGCCACAGTCATCGACATCCGCCATTTAGCTTGGCTTCTTAACCCACTCTTTGCCGATGGGGTTGGTTCTTATGGTGGAAAAACAAAGATTAAGAAAGATTAAGGTTATTTCGTAATAATATTATGAGTATATTTCAAAACAATGGGATCATTTTTTAAGCCGGTTTATATAGGATTTAAATAATTCTTTTACACATTTATGACTTTCTCATGTTTGATATCCCTAAAACATGTTTTAAAGTTTGAAATTCTTTTCCGAGTTGTAACACATTACTTTGCCTTGAGACAATAATATGCATATGGTGAAAAGTAACTTTTATTTCCTAGGAAAGAGTCATGTTGTCCACACCATTAAAATCGGTATTAAATAATTGGTGCAATGGGTTAGTGGTGGGGGTTAAGATCCCCGTGAAAACAGATTTGGTTCGAAGAATCCAAATAGCGAATTGCTTAGGAACATCTGCATTTTGAATTGAATTATTGAATTCATGATAAAAATGGATCTGCAAACGGAATGCAACTTAATATAGTAGTATAGAAAACATCGTATAAGGAAATTCACTAACTTGTTTCTCCATGCAATAAGAAATGAAGTAAAAAATGGTATATGCGATTTTGAATACCGCATTCATACCCTCATTCCTCATTCAACCAGGTAAGTGCATACATATTTTCATTTAGTGGGTTAATCCAGCTCCTAGCACTAAGCTCTCTTTCTCCTTGTTCTCCCTCTCTCTTTCTGCTTTTTCTTCTGATGCTGACGCTGCTGCGCAGTCGCAACTGTCTACATTTGTCGGCCTGCCTACAGCCGCCGTCGCTCTTCGCTGTTCTTCTCCTCTCCCGTCTCTTTTCCTGTGCTTGTCCGTCCGGCCGTCGCTGGCTACCATCTCCATCTTCCGTCTCCCATCTGGGTCTTGTTCTTCTCCAGTCGATTGGATGTCCAGCTTTCAATTTGCAACATAAAGCATCTTCATCGTGGGCCGCATGAATGGGCAAATGACTAGGGAGAGAGATGGGGAGAGGAGGTGGTGGGGGGGTAGGTATGCTTGGGTGTGGGCTGGGAGCTGGTTGCTGGTTGCTGTCTCCTCTCCTGCTCCACCTCCTCTTTATCCACCTCATTTTCTCTGTTCCACTGGCATTGACGGTAGGCACTCAGGCGTGCCTTGGCGGTAGTCGCTGACCTTTATTGATTGCTGTTTGACCTCGCCTCGCTATTGTTGCAGTTGTTGTAGTTGCATCTCCTAACCATTTGTACTTAGCCGATCGCTGGCATAGATTGCACCCAGGAAAGGTGTGCAGTGCAGTGCAGTGTGGGGCGGGGCGGGGGATAGGGGGTAGGCATGCGGTATACGCCCACTAAGCATCGCTGCTCTTGCGCTGTGCTTTGTCGTTTTGCTTTCTGCCTTTTTGTGCAGCCTTCATTGTTACCTTCGCCTCTCTGGCGCGAGCTGCTCTCTCCTCGTCTCCCTCACCATCTCTCTCACCCACTGCTTTTGCTCTGCTTCTTCTACTTGTGCTGCTGCTGCTGTTGTTGTGGTTGTTGCTCCATTACTCCGTTTCATGGCAGTTAATTTATATTCGATGCATTTCTCTCCCTCTCTGTCCGGCTCTTTTGCCAGTGCTTTTTTCTACCCTACCTAAAGGTATCACATACGACTCTATGGACTACTTTGTCTCTTAAGGTAATCCAACCAAGCTGCCATGGCAACGATGGATCTGTAAGGGTATTCAAAGCTTCGCCTACCAAAGTCAGTTCTTCGTTTTCTTGTTTTGCGTGCTTTGTTTTTGCTTCTTACTTCCTTTTTGATGTGTCCCTGTTTTTGTTGCTTTTGTTGTCGGGGGACTGGCTGTTGTTGTTCGATGTTCGAGGGTAAGGTCGCCGGTCGCCCGTCGGTCGTCGGTCGGCTTCGTCGGTCGTCATTGACGCCTCTCCTTGTACTTAGTCTTCCATTTGCTATGCAAAAACAAAAGACTGAAGAAACGACCAGCAAGAAGGCCATTGAAAGGGGACTTAGACTAAAGAATACCCACTAAATCTATTAAATCATTTTCCACAATGATACCACTTCAAATTGTTTGTATTGCTTCCGAGATTCAGTGGACTTTGCGAGCACATAGACTGATACGAGTATGCCCAGATCCATTCAGGCTCAGATGATGATCAAGAATATTTGGGAAGCACGAGATCGATTATACCCTTTTCAGCCCTAAAAGGTAGCAAAACGACAAGACCGAGCCTCAGCACACTTTGGGAGCCTTCGTTTTGTTTGGCTTCTATCTTGTAGTTTGTTTTGTTTGACAGTTTCTATCTGGAGGGCTATCAGAGTCGTATTCGCAGTGGGAATCGGAGCCGGGTCGGGGCTGGCACTGCGAGTCCGTTGCAGCCTCAGAGACGAGACGGCTGTCGTTTTGTTTGCTTAATTGTTTGGTTTCTCCTATTGAACGGCCGCCCCCCCCACCAGAGGCAGGGAAAACTGCTCGGTTTCCTATAGGTGGGGGCGATATTTTCCATGGAAATAAATTAGCTGATTGAGGATAACCGTAGTTAGTGGGATGTCGAATGCAAATGTGAGAGGGTGCTGTACAAGTGAATTATCACCTCGTTTTTCAGGCCCTGTCCCTGTCCTGTCCTGTCCTGTCCAAGTGATATCTCCATCTTGTTTGGGGGCTAATGGGTATCCGTGGATAATGATCCTACTACCATATTGATTTGGCTTTAATCATGCACTATATTATTATTTTTAGCTTCTTTTAAGCTCCTCACGAATCTCGTACCATCTGTAATTATTGACCGGAGCCGTGCTTTAATATCGCCAGCAAATCAGATCACTTCATAATGATAATAATCACTCAACCTGCTACACATTAAAGAGTATCAGTTCGTCAGATCAAAGAGCAGGCAATTCGCTCTCTTAGCTTGTGGCGCTCTCTTAGGCCAGAGCGTGCCAACGCAAATTCATTCATATCGAGCACAAAAAGGTGTATTTAATCAAAAGGTAAGGTCTTCCCGCTCTTCAAGTCACATGCCACTCGATCTCTCTCCCTCTCTTTGTGCATCGGTTGCTCTCGTGGGGGCCACCCTCACCCTTTCTTCTATACAGTCTGCTCGCACGCTAAAAGAATCGCCACTTGTCGTTCGGCTCCCACTGCACCAAGAGAGAGAGCGCAAGCAAGAGAGCACGAGTGGGAAGCGAGAGAGAGAGAGAGAGAGCGAGCACGAGCCGCCGCACGATGGGCTCCATCGGCGCAGACCGATTGATCAGTTTTCTGCTGCATTCAGCTTTCAGCCGGTTGGGTTAGTGATTTTTCCAACGCTCCCGAGTGCGGTTCGGTGTAACGGAAGCGAGAGCCTTTTGTGGAGAGCCAGAGGAGATTTTTCGTCCGATGCGAGCGAAGACGAAGACGGAGACGAACAAACAAATAAACAATAATCGCAATAATAAACGTAACTCAAACAATTAATCAAAACGCGACGATCAATGAAACACACACACACAACGAAAAAATGTTTATTTAATTGGTATACGGCTATAAAAAAATACTTACAACAACAGCAACAGAGAGAAAAAAGTGCCAGTGAATGAGATTGTACTTAATTTTTACGTACAAAATACTAGCTGTAAATGTGTGTATGGCATGCCTGTGTGTGCGCGTGTAACAGTGCCAGTGAGTGTGTGCGTGCATGTGCGTGTGTTTGTGTGTGCGGCTTTATCAATTGCTCCACATAAAAGTTTTCATTGAAGTGTTTGACGACAACACACAACCAACCCCAAATAGCTAGCCAGCCAGCCAGCGAGAGCGTACGCGAAGGAGGAGAATCAGCTTAAAACGGTAATTAAGACAAACAACATACTCTACTCCGTACTCTTCTTGATTCGGCCATAAGCAAATGATTCAGCAAATAGTTCGATGAACAACTGTAAATTTTGATTGAGCTACAACTACAATTACAATTAGGAAAACTACAACTACAATTTGCGGGTGACGAAAGCTGCGTCAACGCATGCTTGCAATTAGTGTAACTGTTTATGGGGTGGCTGTTTGCTGTCGCCGTCGCTGTCGCTGCCGACGCACTCCGTCTGCCAAAGTAGCACGCGCAGGAGGGGACGACGCTTCTCTCTCTCTCTGCTTACCGCTCTTTGAGTACAGTGAAAGCTCGCTTGAACGGTAATCAATCACCCTCAGATCTCGGTCTAAGCCAATTCTTTCCTACCTTTGAACACTATATAAAGTCTTTTTGTCCTCGAGGAGGTCCCACTGTAGTTTGCCAAAGTATTATTTGCCATTTTGTCGCTTTCATTAATTGGCTACCTGTCTCTCCTCGGCTGTTGTTGTTGTTGTTGTTGTGGTTGCCTCTCTTTAAAACGGTAAGTGTAAATCGAACACTCTCTTTGCTTACACCTTCCTTTCTCTCCCTCTCTCTCTTTCTCTGCAGATATAGCCCTGTCTCTGTTTGTCACACACACTTGTTGCCTGCTCATTGTTTTTACAGTTTTTAAGTGGCGCTCATATCCGGCGTTTGCTTTTGCTTGCTTTTGGGCCTGATAAGCGCACTTACCTTCACCGCACACCCAAACACACACACACTCGCACGATGTACAGCTCGCCCGCTCACTCCTTTCCCCATCTTCGCGCTCCACTCTTTGTTGTTGCGGTTACGTCTCCTCTTGCCGTTATTGTTACAGTTGCTGCATGTGTGCAACAGAGTGAGAGAGAGAGACTACCTGCAGTCTACCTGCATTTTATTTGCATTTCGCATTTTTGATTGAAACTTTGTTGTTGTTTTTTCCCCGTCTATATCCCTCCTTCCTCTTTTCCACCAAATTGCTGGCCTTGCCGTTTTTTTTTCGTACATTCTAAACTTACATTTTGTGATTCAGTGTTCTATAATGCCCAACTGTTTTCGGATCATGGCTCATTGGGTTATTCAAGGTTTTGGCCTATTTGGATCGCCCAAAACTTTCTGTACCCCTTTATCGATCACATTTTGGGAGGTTTACCCATTAAGGGGTAGAGGGGTTAGGATTATACTATGGTTGGGTATTGAGGTTTTGCAATGAGTGTATAAAACATGTGACAAATAAATTTGACAGATTTATTGTGAAATAGATGATCTTAAAGGGTACGCTTTGTACTTTCTATATGATCTTACATATTTTAAATCTATTAAAATCTCAAGGGCGGAAAAAGGGGGAACCCATAGGTCCGTAAACACACTTGAACTACGAGTACACCTGATAGTACCCTAAAGTTCATAGGTTGCTGTAGATTTGGTATCTGCTCAATAAGTCTACTATCGGGACTATCGTGGAAGTAAAATATAGACAGATCCTAGAGATCCTCAAAAGAGATCTTTAAATTGAGGAACAGTTTTACTTAAATTACAAGTTAAACCCCTTAAAATATTTATAGAACCCAATACAAAATGTATTATACAATTCCTTACTGATCTCAGTCAATATTCGAAGGTTCTCACTCGTTATGCGATTGTTGTTAGCTCATAGATCCCATATATACTAGCGACAGAGCGCACCGGAGCCCATCTGTTAATCAGCGAATCTCAGTGCATCAGACATCAGTATTTTCCCCTGCTGCCTGTTGCTGCCCGTTGCCTGTGCCTCTAGCCTGTGCCTCTGGCCTGTTGCATTGTGATGTATCAAAGTTCAGAATGTGAGCAAAAAAAGCACATTTCGGTTTTGCGTTTAATTAAAGTTCAGCACCTCGTCGCCTCAACTCAACCCACTCTCGACTAAAATCACGACATTTTCGATCATTAACACACAAGCACACACACATGCACATAAGCACGCTCTCACACGCTAGAGATCGAGTGTGTGGGCGCCCAGATCGGCACTCAATCATCTATGGGGGGGCAGTGGAGGGCCGTGGCTGTGTGGCAGACAAAGTGGATGCTGCGAGTACGAATATATGATTTCACGAGGCGGCTCAAATCAAACAGAAACGGTTCGAGGCTGCTGCGGTCAGTGATTAACCTTAAGGTTCAGTCGATCTTTGATCTGTCAAAAGATCAAATTATAAGCAAAAAAAATCAGATACAGAGAGACGGAGAGACAGAAAGACAGAGAGAGAGACCATAACAAAATGCGATCGATCGTTTCAATTATGATCCCAGTGATCAGTGAGATCTTCCCCCTCAAAAAACAACTAAAAAACGAAAACGTTGACAAAATATGTTATGAGGAGGACAAGCACAGCGAGCGAGTACATAAAGTAAACTTCTTTGCTTTTCGGAGGATCGGATCGTACCGGACCGCTTGGGGATCGGTTATTGCGGCGCAAGTTCATGTGACAAAAATGTGTCACAGTCAGCAAACAAAAAAGCCCCCAAGAAAAACAGAAGAAACGGGGGATAAAACAGAGTCGCGGCGATCGGTTTACTCAATTCCCAAACTCATCTCAAAGAAGGGGAAACTTCAGTGGAGTGATCTTCAGAAAAGGCAAAAAAAGGGACACCAGCACGTATCGAATTTTACATACCCTTTGGTAAGACATCAAAAACGCAGAATGTCTATAAAATTGGTGCCCCAATCTAGTTTGAAATACATCTCATTAAGTAATCTTCAAGTCGTTCCTTCGATACTACCACTTCCATATACCCATTAAACGCCCTCAATGCCCTCAAAGTGATCGTCACTTGATTTTTATTATTATTATTATTATTTTTCTTCTCCTCTTTTGCTGGTGGGGCAGAACGGGTTATGGATGAAGTTACTCTGGAGCTCTGTGTAGCTGTTCGGGTTCGTTTGTCTTCGTCAAATATTTACTTTAGAGTCCGCTAATGACATGAAACCGGCCGGGCAGAAGGAGCAGGGGCCAGAATTATGATGTGAGTTGCAGGAAATTGTTGAACTTGTTATTATTAGCATTTATGTATATTCTTTATATTTTGTACGATGCTCGTACGATATGGTGCTCTATCAAGTGACAAGAGAGCGTCCGTCCGTTTGTGAGGTAAGCATTTACATACATATATGTCGCCTGATTATATGATGATGATATCTGATAGCTCCAGCCCAGCCCAGCCATGGCTCCCCTGCCATCTGCTTGTTTGGGAAATTTTTCAATGAACTTGCAAATTCCATTCACAAAAACTGCCGTTGGAAGTTTGGCTCAAACGGAAGTCGAGACGGGTACTGGGACTGGCCAGAAAGGTCAGAAAGATGTTACAGAAATTATGATTTTCGATTGCAAGAGAATATATCATGGAATATTCTTTGTAAATTTCACGAAAGAGCCTTTGATTCTCGTTCTTTCGGTGTACAAATGTCCCCCAAGTGAACGGCTACAATATGATATGATATTTTACAAGATTTAAAGAGATATGCTACTGTTCCCCTGCTCCACTGGAACACATTTATTCAATGGTCCACGAATCACTCTACAAAGTTCCCCTAAACGAACGGATACTATACTTTGCAAGCGTTAAAGAGATGTTCTACTAGGAGAATTCCTGTTTCGCTTGATACTCGTTGATCTGTGGTAAAAAATGTCCCCTAGGTGAACGGCTACATTCATTTTACAACCGGTAAAGAGATGGATACATAAATATGCATAATATCTGGAATATGTTATGCTCTCTCTTTCCCACAATCTGGTTCAACATTGACGTCTGTCTGGGTTCTCTAGTCGCATAAATTAACTGGCGATATGCTCTAGCATTAAGAACCGTATTAGATTTAATGTTTCTAATATTTTTGATAAATATTTTCGTTTGTGTCGCTTTTGTTGTTGTTTATTTAAAGTGTGGATCTTTTTTATGGTTTATAGCCAAAACGTGTTAGTCCCTGCATATATTGTTTTTTTTCTTACATTTTGTTTTCGTTGTTTTTTTTCTGTTAATATAAATATTTATATGCATTGAATGGATCAAGCTATAGGCTATGGTTTTTGTTATGGCTTTAATCCACTTTTTGGTTTGGTTTTGGGCCTAGGTCTAGATTAAGCGTGCGTTCGTCTAGGTAGGTCAAGAGGTTGAAGATCGTTTGAGATAAGTGGCGGTGGAACTGTTAAAATATACAGTCTCTTCGAACTTGGCTTGAAAGGTTTTTGTAGATTATCTGGGGAACTTTTTAGAAACTGGAATATTATGCAATGAAAAGGTCTTCTCAAGAATATGACCGTCATTGCGTATAGTTTTTACTGATTTTAATATTCTGATCTAACAGATACAATAATTAGAAAAACTATAGAAGTTCTTTGTTAAACGATGATGATCGAAGGTGTGAATTAATGATTGATTAAAAGATGTATGCTATTTCATTCTATGAATCCCAGCTTAAGAAATAAAATTAAAATTTACTGGAAAAGAAGTGTCCTTTATAGAAGAGCCAGATATGGTTTCCTCAAAATGTTTAAAAAAATAAAACGTGATCCGTTCTTACAGCCAAATTCAAGAAAACAATTTCCAGTGGCAGTATCCCGCACTCTCCTTCTCTCCGTCGCCTTTCTCTTCCAGAGTTGCTTAGCAGTAAAGGGCGGGTTTTTAAGTTTGGCACGTGCTCAAAAAGGGCCCACCACTCCGTCACAGGCGTCACGGCTAGCCACCAAGCGAGACTCATCATGAATGAGCTCTTTTTTTAGGTTCTTTTTATTGATTTTTAATTAATGAAAATGAAATAAATTAAGTTATTTAAATGGCTTTTAAGGCCCACGAAGCTCGCTTTAAATAATAGAGTGCCTCTAGAACAGAAGCAAACTGACGTCTTTTCAAGAAACCTTTACAAGAATATATGTAAATATGCATACCGCTTCAGATCTTCAGATCATCTTCAAAATATGTATCTACAAAAACGATCTTGCAATCTTTTCTGCTCTCTGTAATTATCTTAAAAGTATTTCCTTTACAATTTGAAAGCTGATTATTTGTTACGAGGACTCTGCAACACGCAAAGCTGTCAGTCATGACCATAAGCACTCCAGTCATCTGCTTCCGCCTCGTTCGCTTTTGACCTGCATTTGCAGGTGTCACTTTTCGAGTACAGTTGCCACACGACCTGACCCCTCAAGCCGGCCCCAAAACGATCTTTGTCGTCTTGTCGGCCGGCCACTTCTTGGCGTAAAGTTTTTGTTTTGTTTTCTGTCGTTGTCCCCAGCGACAGGCTGCACTGAAACTGGTGCAAAACGAGAAGAAAACATAAAAAAGACTGAACTCAACACGCGCTCTGGCTGCAGAGGCTGGGACTGGGGCTGGGGCTGACGCTGAAGCTGGGGGCTGCCCACACGCCTCGACATCGACTTGACTCCAGCTTTGGGTCGGGTCCCAGTCTCGGCCCCAGTCCGTGTCCCTGTTCTCCGTCTATCCAAAAAGAGTCTGCAGTCAGTCTGTCGTCTGACAGAGAGTTGAGTTGTAGTTTGGTTAACAAAAAAAAATGCAACACAAAAAAAAAACAGAAAAGATAAATGCATATTCGCAGGCCGGTACTCGTACAGTGCGTTGCAAAGCAGTAACTTTAGGATAAATCGAAAATGAATTCCAATTTTACCGAGTTTTTTAGGGAGTAAAGGCTGAAATACAATTTTTACCTCAGAGACTTACAATTTGGTAGAATTCTATCGAAAGGCAGAGTTCTTTTGGAATTTTCAACACTGTTGAAAAAAGTTGTAATATCTGAATATTACTCTCAAAAATCGTACTACATATGATGATTGTATTTTTCCCTTCTAGTATTGTAATAGTTCTATTTTTTTATGAATTAAAAACCCAAATATTTGAATTATAATTAATTTTGTAACCATTTTAAAAAGTTTTCCAACTTTGCGTATATTTTCTTTTGCTGATTTTGTCATCATTAGCTGATACAAAAAATAGTTTTTTTTTAAACTAAATAAATATCTAGAAAAATTTGATCATATTAAAATATAAATCTTAATATTTTATTGGGGCGAGAGGTACTGAGAAGTATCGAATTTTTCGATAAAAAAATAGCTTCTATTTCCATTTTTTATTTAATTTATAGAAACAAACTATTTTTATTCAGAAACAAGTATTATTTTGAATTTTTATTTAAAAACTTTGAAACATGAGTTACAATAAAAATACAAAAATTGTTTTGATTTTATAATATGTATTACGAAAATTATAGACATTTACACAGACATTACCCGAATCCCCGATAAGAATACCAGAATCCCATACGATATAGTATCGAATGGTCTCCTCCATTCGATTCATTCGAAATGTCAGAATATTTCCGTTCGTTTATTGAAAATTCAATGTGTAGATAAATGGCAATAGCTCTCTAGCTTGCCAGCCAGTCTTACAGCTGCGAAACGCACTGTTCTGAGTGTGTGTGCGGATATGTCCTAGCAATTGGCAGACTCCTAAGCAAAGATTCGTGTGAGCAGCGTGTGCCGTAGCCGTCCATCCACAAACGAGGTATATAGAGTACGAGTATCTATATCCACACGAGTATATGCACATGAGATACCCCCACACACACACACACTCACACACACTCACACATCGGCAGTGCCTACTAAAAGTATATTCAGATCAGTTCAAACTCTCGACTGAAGTGAACTCTCGAGGCGCGCAATATGTCGCTGTCATTTTGGGGACATGTTTGCATGTGGATGTGGTTGTGGATGTATCTTTGTATCTGTGTCTGTGTATCTGGGGGAAGTGCGAGTACCAGTATCTGTGTGAGGGCAAACGGGCGTTCGGTTTTTGAGGTCTGGGCATCGGTCGATGTCGGTGTCGATCGGTCGTACGGTCGCTTGGCATTAGCATTTTCAGTGTTGTTTTATTTTTAGATGCGCGCAAAAAAAAGTCCAACAAATATCCAACAAAAGCAACAAAAATTTGCAAGTGTATCTGAATGTGTCTGCCTCGATGTTGCTTGGAGGTGACTGACGGACAGAGGACTGAGCGAAAGACAGACTGACAGACGGACGATCTGACGTTATTTTTGACAGTGTGACAAACGGCTCTGAGAGAGTGCCCCCAACGACAGTTTGCACCACATTTATTATGTGGCAGATTGGAGGGCCAGAAGAGAAATGGAGACAGCCACAGGGAGCTCACTTGACAGAGAGAAGAGAGATTCTATCTAGGGAAAGAGACAGGTCATATGGCGACCCTTGGGGATGAAATACAGAATTTTGAGCATTGGGATCAAATGGAAAAGGAATATCATTTTGTTATTGATCCTAAAAGTAAAGGAACTAAGAAAATTGTATATATTTCAAGATAAATATAACCGGAGATGCATCTACAAGTAATTCAAGTTTGAAAAAGTATCTTGATGATAAAAAAGACATAAGGATGGATTTTAAAATATTTGTAATGAAATATCTATCAGTATTCCCATAGATTTTTAATGTTAGAATGGTCTCCCCTATTCTTGCCAAAAGTCTAGTGAAATATACAGTTTGGGTGAGAGTATATCTGGAGATAATACATATATCAGATTTTCTTTATGTTCTGTTCTAAAAATGCTCTGATCTCCACTTCCTCAATGTGGAAGATAAGATTAAAGAAGTCTTCTTAGAAATCATGAAAGATCATTATCAGAAAATTTAAAATAGGAAAGTCCCACTTCATAGTTCCATTTTTCAGCGATTTTGAAGCCATAAAAATGTAATAGAAATGGGGTTTTCTGAAGGACAAAGCCTCAAAATTAACCTAAAAGATGACGTCAGAGATTTGTGTAAATTCAAAAATACTTTTATTAAATATCTTCTTCCACCTCTTGGGTTCTGCTCTTCAGGTCGACCCCCTCGTTAATTAAAACCTTTATCAAACGAAAGCAGAAGAGCATAAATGCTAAGCCACACTGTGAGAGGTTAAGAGCGTGTTATCCCCTGACGTGGACTGTGGGATGTTGAATCTTTCGGATCTCTCGGATCTTTTGGTTTGTTGGATCGTTGTTGTTGACGCGTGTTTGGCAAACGATTCAATTGCTACGAGTATGAACTGTCGAACTGTCTTTCCGTTTTGCAGGCAGCAGAAAAGCGGCATCTCTTGCCATCTCTTTCAAGCCTTTTCTTTGGTTTCTTACGATTTTTGCCAACATTGAAGATCGACCCACACACAGGCCCAAACACTGAGGGAGACATGGGGCCCATACTTCAACACACCTTGACTTGCCCCTCATCAGCCGGCCTGGCGGCATTCTGTGGCATATACTCACTCGTACTCCGCATACGTAGTATCTACCTCGTTGTCAACTTTTGTCGTTGTTGCTGCTGTTGTTTTTCTGGCTGCGCCTCACCTCTCACCTTGCCACGGGGTCTCTGCGCTCTCCTCAACGATCTGTCGCCTGCTCTTCGGTTAGTCTTTTTTTTTTGATTCATTGATGTACTGCGTGGATGTCGTACGTTTTAGGTAGAGATATTCATGCATATATGTATGGTATGGGATCTGAGAATATATAGCCTACACCCCTGGCAAAATATTCATTTCATGTTGAGATGATTTGCGGTTGAATCTCTTGTGTGTGGGGTTCCAAAAAAAAATATACATAATTTAATATGAATTTTTAAACAATTTAATGCAATGGAAAACCCATAAATTGGGGTTTTATTAATGGAAGAAAGGTTTTTAAATCAATAAGGACAAAAACGGGAAACCTCTTAGGGCTGAATGAATAAAAGGTCACAGTCGACCGCTGTTGAAGATTTTAGAAGACCCTCGACCCTATCTATAATCACTTTCTTGGAAGGACAAATGTTGGAGCCCCAAACTATGTTTTAGTTCCATGGAAGACGACGTTCGCATAAGTGAAAGGATATATTCTTCAAGGGATCAATGCAAGGTTTTTC
Organism: Drosophila miranda; assembly: GCF_003369915.1. Lineage (NCBI taxonomy): Eukaryota > Metazoa > Arthropoda > Insecta > Diptera > Drosophilidae > Drosophila > Drosophila miranda. The sequence goes on from NC_046677.1 coordinate 22,150,023, forward strand.
CACAAGTAAAATCTAATTTCTCTGCGTGTAGTATCTGTCGGATATGTAGATACATATCTCTTCAGTTTTTACCTATTTATCTAACCAAAAGATTGCTGTCATTTGACTTTTTGCCCGGCCAACAGGCACGGCACACACACAAACCCAGATAGATGTTCATATAGATATATGTACATATCTATATATGAAAAGCAAAAATGTATCTCACAGATACCCGAACACACACACACTCGTACGTTCGCCAGGCTGCCTTTTGTTCTTCTCTGCAGTTCGGAGAATTGTTTTTGTGCTTTTTTTTTTTTTTGCAAAAGATCACAGACCTTCTGACCTCTCTCTCTCTCGCTGAGCGCCCTGCAAGCACAACAACAACAAAAGGCAGACAGACCTGAGGTTGGGGCTCTGCCTGAGATACAGATACCGAAGTACTACAATATATGCATGTCCCCTTTGCCCCTGGCATCTCTCCCCCCGTTCCCCGTCCGCCGTCTCCCGTCCGCCGTTCCTGCCGACATCGGTCGCAAGAGTTCTAAAAATATTTCGCCGCCAACTCAGGTCGCCGTCGACGTTGCCGTCGCATCGGTCGTCGGTCGTTGGTCGTCGGTCGTTGGTCGTCGTCGCCGCCGATCCCGTCATGGCCCGGTCGCCTCTGTTTCGCCTTTTTGGTCTCGTTTTGGGTTAAGTGTGCGGATCTCTCATCTGTGCCTGTAGCCTGAAGACTCTATATATATATATATATATATATTTATATACTTGTACCGTATATATTGTATATAAAACAAGTAAGAGTGATTAAAGTTGAGGTATTACGACTATGCGGGTACTTAATAATCGGATTTATCTAGTGTAAAAGGAGGTAGGAAGTGGGCTTCGATACGTTAAGGAATTTCAGAGTAAGAACTATCCAAATCGAGAGAAATTAGCGATTACTTTAAAGGAGAGTTTGGTATGCAGTATTTTTCCATATTTTGACTTTAATGCTTAACCTTCTTTTGGTATTTTTTTAGTAGAGCTTAAGGATTAAATGTGTTTGGGAATTACCATAATATCGTCTTAATATTGTTGTATCCAAAGATCTTTGAGTGTGAAAAAATTATTGATCTTAAAACTAGATCATTTTGTAAATAATCTTCATTTGATATCATTCCACTAAGATCTCCGGACTCTTGAGAGATAATCAAATATCTTAAAACAAGTCCTGAGGTTGGGAGTCGTGGCCCACGTATCTAGTCCTCAGTTTCTACGAAATAGATTCTTTAAATCTTATAAAATACATTCGGAGGTCTTTCCACCTTCCACCTAGTGAGAAATATTCTAGCTATTTCCATACAGCCCCGTCCGTTAGATCCCTTACTTTTTCTTACATACTAGATTCTTGTAGTGCCTCTTCCATAGCTCTTCAAGAGTCTAACATACGCTTGGTACTCCACGATCAAGGGGTATCCAATATACACGTATATATATTTATTTTTCTTATACTTTTTATTTGACGTCTGCTGTCTGCTGTTTTCTGAGTTCTGTTGATCTAAAGGTTGTTCAGGTCGTCTCCCCGTCCATTTGGAGCCACTCAACGATTTCGATTTTCCACTGAAAATACACACAAATGTCATGCGATAAGGATAATGCACAGATTTCTTCATTGGAATATTATGGCATTATATGGTAAATGAATATGCAGATGGTTTACGCGATCCATCGATGGAGTGGGGTTACGGTTCTATCGAACAACAACTGGACAAACACCTAGAAAAAATACATGTGGGGGAAAGTGCAATGCAACACTGGACAAATAACGGAACACAACTGCAAACTGCAATATGTCTGGTGCTGCTGCTGCCACTGGCTCTGCCACTGTGCCGCTGCTCCTGCCCCTACACCCCTACCCCTTCCCCTTCCCCTACACTGCTGTTTCTGTTGATTGACGAGTGACGAGGCCAAAGTATCAAATGGCCAGGCGACGGACGCAGCGACGGCACAGATATGCGTCTGCTGCGTCTCTCTCTATCGCCCTCTCTCTGCCGCCTATCCACAAATACAGTTATAGTTACGCCTACACTTTGTTATCCGTCAGACGGCTCTGCTCTCTATCCCTCTCCTTCCATCATTCTAATACTCTACCTCTATCTGTCTTCCTCTCTCGCTCTCTCTCTCTCTTTGCTCCTCTTCCTAAAGTTGTAGAGCAGTTGTTGTTTTTGTCGGTGCTGTGTTGTTACCGTTTTTATCGCCGCTGCGTTTCTCTCTCACATTCCGTCATGGCCGCCCATTCTCATTGCCACTTGAACTCTGACCAGCTGACCTTCAGTGAACCCTTTTTTGCACTCTGAGCATATGGACTGCAGTTCACATGAAGAGAACAGAATAGAAGAGAGAAAGATACCAGAAGAATCCAAAGAGTGAGAGAGTAGAGTACAGTGTGGTCTTCGGAAAGGAGATATGTAATTAAAAATCCACCTGTCTCAGTTGTCAGCTTTTACTGTACTGATAAAGCACTGTCTGCTCTCTTGTGTACGCTCTCTTAAGCTTTACCGCACTGATAACTGAGACTCTCTTAAGCCTAGAACATTCATTCAACAACATTATACACATGAGAGCATTTACTGTTCCTCTCTTAAGCTCTGCCAAAAAGCCAAGAGCTCCGAATTGAATGGATAACAGAAATGGTTACAACAAATCAAAATTAAATGTAGGAAAAACTACCCAAATGATGAGCCACCTGCCTCTTGTGTGAGCATTTACTGATCGCTCTCTCTCTTAAGCTTCGGCTCTCTTTGATATCAGCCACAGCTGACTGTCTCACCTCACAAGGTGTCCGACTCTCTCTCACTCTCTTTGGCCTGCACGTGTGTTCTTCCTCTTGTTCGTTTTGTTGTTTTTTCTTATTGGACGAGGGCTCGTTCTTATTGGGTCTCCGTTCGTTCAGTACGGTTTTGTTCGTGCTCGCGTCGTCGTGTGCTTTGTGGGCAGTGGAAGGTGTGCGAAAAAAGAGCCAAAGCTCCCGCTTTATCAGTGATCGATTCGCGCGCGCGTAAATACAGCCAGAATAAAAAATATACGCAGCAAAATTACAGCGTGGGAGTTGTACCCAAAAGAAGATTAAAAGCTTAAAAGTGATTAAAAAACGGGAGCTCATCGCATCCGTCACATAACCGCAACTGAAACAGCAACTCGTGCAGAGAGTGGGAGCACAACTAATCCCAAAACTAAAAATAAAACGCAAGGAGATAAAACAAATATAAAAAGTTCATTCTGAAGCTGCTTTCTGTTTGTTTTTGTACGTCTACTGGCGGATATTTGTACACAAAAATCTCACGTGTCCCCCCCAAAACGACGACGGATACAAATCGGTTTTCGCGGGCAGGAGAATAGCCTCTGGTGCACGTGACCAACAATTAATGAATGTGACACCGAAGGAAAGCAAAGCGAAAGAGGGGTGCAACGGTACAACGTGCGAACGAGAGGGCGTGTGAGAGCGAGCGAGAGAGAGAGAGGAGAATAAGTGATAATATTGTGTGAAAAGAAAGAAATCCCGAACATATGCAAATCCGAGAGCTCCAAAAAAGTGAAACGCAAAAAAATCAAGTTTAAAAGTCAAAAGTCACCCAAAAAAAAAATAACAACGAAGATATTCCAAAACCGGGCCTCAAATAAACAAAATTTTGAAAGTTCAAAGCTACAAAATACACACGCAAATGTTGATTATCCAAATAATATATTATTTGTATTGTTAGATCCATAAAATTTAAACAGCAAACTAATTAAAAAAGAAATCCATTTCCAAACGTAAATTAAATATAAATAAAACCAAAACAAAAGGAGTGCAAAAAGTGGCAGAATTTAAATAAATTTTAATCTTTTTAAAAGTGCAATTAGTGGGCGATACAACAGGAAAAGGTAATACCAGAAAATAATGTTAACAAAATAGAAATAACTTTAAGTCGCCCTAAAACTACCAAAAGAAAATCTAAAAAATATTTTTAAAATACAAAATAATTTTAAAAACATTTTAAAATGGAACAATAAATTAGAGAACATTTTTAACCGTTGAAATTCGTAATTTTTAAATGAAAAAAATATCTTGATGAATTTCATCCGTTTTTAAGACCATTTGTATTTTGATAAAAAATGGGAAAACTCAAGTACCAAAAAACAATTCGGGTTTCTCCCATAGAATTGTTTTTTGATCGATAGTTCCTATGACGGCAAAAATGTCCAATCCATCAAAGCGCTTTAAAAGGGAAGAACTAGAAATAAGCGAGGAAAGAATTATAAACAAAAAGATAGATGGAATAGAAGGATATATGTAGATCCGATATGGAGTCGGAGGTGCACAAAATTCTGAGTGTTGCATTCATCTGTTGAATACCGTAATGCCGCCTGGGAACCAAAATAATAGGAGGAAAAATCGAAAAAATAAATAAAGTATCGATTTCGGCTGGGGGACAAAGGAAAAAACTCAAAAATCAGCAAAAAATAAAAGAAAAGGAAAATAATTTAAAGACGCTAAATATTGAGACTACTACGGCGGATACTAGGTCTAGCCTAAATGACATCTTGACAGCGTCTCAATCAGTCAATCTGTCAGTCCGGCAGCCACTGCTGTTAGTTAGCAACAAATACACGTACCACAGAATATGCAACAATAGACACTTGTTGAGGGCAATCAACGTTTAAACAATCAAAAAGGTAAATTCAAATTTCAATTTGAGTTGGAAAAAAAACACACACCTAAAACAAAGCAACAACAGAGACAGCAACAAGCAGAAGAGGGAGAGAGAGCAACAAATAAAAATGCATAATATAAATGCAAAAAGCTGTTTAAATATTTGATAGCCGCCAAAGCGACCTTAAACTTCTCCTTTGTTTCATCGACACAAGCACAGAATAGGTTAAAGTTCCGAACCAATTTCAACGAGCTGCCAAGACATGCCTTAATGTCATATTTGATTCGTGGCGGGGCCTCTAGCACTATACTATATTTAAGGAATTTGCATAGTTGATGGTGAATCAGAAAGATGCATCCTATAAAGGTGTCCAACTCTAACTGAGCGTTTGACTAAGTTTCAATCTGTGAAACTGCCTCTAATTGTACAATAAATATTATGGAAAATATCCAACCGTTATCAAATAATACCCGAAAATTCATACATTAACCCAAGAAAGGCATTAAACTTGACAGCATCTAATAGCATTTAATTACCCGAAAATAAAGCGTAAAGAGAGGAACACTCGTGGATACATTTGACAGGCGGTAAATTAATTAAGCAAACACTTGACGACTAGACAAATGCACACTTGCAGATACAAAGATACGTGCACACACACACGCACAGATACAACCAGTATTATGATGATGATGACTACTGAACCGTTGCGAGGGACAGACAAAACGAACAAAGATAAATTAGCAACATAAATGGCCAAAAACACAACTAAAAATTGCTTGCAAAAGCTCTCTGGCTTTGGCCTGGCTCTGGCTGTGGCTCTGGCAACTTAACTGAAGAAGTGGTCGAGCGTAAAAGTGTTAAAATAACTTTATAAGACTCATGATTTGTCCATGCTCTACCCCCTCGCCCCCCTCTAACCACTCACTACTTACTACTTATTTCCTCTGCCTTCACTTTTCCTTCTCTCACTTGCAGAGGCCACTTGTAGCCCGCCCCACGACAGAGCGAAAGAGACACACACACACACACACACCGCCTGGAAAGAGCAAAAGAGAGAGCAACAGCAGCGGCGGTGGTTTGACAATATGTTGAGCCCCCATAATGAAGGAAATTGATACGGAGACAACAGTAGTATGGCCAGCCTGGTGTTATTCCGGTAAGTAATGCTCCGTGTGCCCCTCCGTGCCACCTTGCCACTTGCCACATTGTGTCCACCTCCCCCCCGCCACCAAGTTCATTCCACTTTCAATAGATGCCTCGGGGAGGCGAGTTAAAAAAGGTGTTGAAAGTTCAACTATCGCTTTACGCGCTTGTTTTGGAGACGTCTTTGTATCGTCTAGTACCGTGTACGTCATGGAGTGGGAAAGGGGTTGATGGGGGTCTCAAGGGAACTTGGGACATGAAAAGATAGGAACATATCTATAATGTATCAAAATATGGTTTCCTTTTGATAATACAATTGTTTGAATGGCAGATAATAGAGGATCTATCATTGTATTTTAATCGTACTACGTTTTAAAGACTGATGGAAGGTTTAAAAGATATTTCTAGGAACATTTCTAGTTCATTCACGCCTTCTCAACCAGTGTGGCCTAGCAGCTAACTTCTATCACGTGGAATATTGATGATTTTTCAAAAGAAAACGAATGGGATTGAGCTTGTGGTGGAGGTAGAGTAGAGGTGGTGCGCTTTTTTAACGGCTAAGCCACACTGGGAGGGAGAATAAGAATATAAGAATATATCATTCACATTTGGGGAATTCATTCTCCTTTTCCCCAAAATGGCTTTTAATCCAAGACTCTGCCAACCATTACCTTCCATCCGCTCATGTGAACGATCTTCTGCTGTAGCTACGGCATTAGTCAATCCCATTGACTAAAATACTTTCAATACTCATTCGCAAGAATAGTATTCCTATTATTAGACTCTTGTAACTTTTGCCACTTCTAATTGACATCCCAATACACAGCAAAACATAAACGTTTAAGCGCTTAAACGTTCGGTAAATTACTCAACAAAGCTGTTTCCTAATGAGTGTTCTTTCGAGTGCTTTAATGAATCATAATAATACACCAGATGAATCATTCCATTCTCTAGATCTGCTACACGTCTAAGGGGTGTCTCCATAGTCCAAACATTTCACCTCATTTCTATTTGTTTTTTTCTTTTCCTTTTGCTTTATTTGGTTATTAGTGTTCTTTGTGGTTTTCGATTCGTTTCGGGGTTTATATTTCTTGCGGATCGGTGGTCGAAAGGCCGTCAACGGCTGGGCAGGGCCCCTCCTCTCGTTGCAGTTTATGATCAAATGGTTTTTGTTTTTGTTTTTTGTTTGCTTGGTGGTGCCTTTTTTTATAACGATTTGTTTTTGTTTGTAGCTGCTGCCGTAAATTTGTCTCACCTTTGGCTCCATCGCAGGGGCAGGGGGGAGGGGAGAGAGACCTGGGGTTGCGGGTTCTGTTTTCACATTTTATTTATGGGCGTGTGACAATTTTTCCCTTGTTTTTTGTTTTGTTTCGTGGATGGATTAATTAGATTGAATGGTGTTCTCGCTTTTTACGTTCTGTTCAGAGAGAGAGAGAGAGGGGAAGAGAGAGATCTTTCAACGTCTGTTTCACTTGCTGCCACTCTGGAGGGAGTCAAGTACAAGTCTCCTACAGAGACCGCCATGATGTCATGGGGCCTCACCTTTGACTTTTGCTTCGGCTTCAGCTTCAACTTTTGCTTTTGCTTTTGCTTTGGTCAGGCAGCATGCAAAAACGAGAATTTCTGTTCGACATGCACATTGTGAAACACACACAAAAAATGTATAAGCCAAACCGAAAATATATATATATATATAAATCGGTTAATCAGTTGAAAAAAAAAGTAAGAGGCAGAGCGGAGATCACAAACCAAAAAACCGTTCGAACCGAGTCACCCGCAAGACCGCAAGAGAGGGCATTGGGGTTTTTCTGTGACGTCAGGAAAGGTGTCTGCCATAGCTATAGTGATTGCAACTGTCCGATTAGGGCTTCAATATTGATGGATCACCTTTTTGTTTGTGCTGCCCTTATCATATGAAATTCCTTGTCGCACGTGCTGCACTCGTGCTCTCTCTTTGTATTTCTCTCTCCCAGTGTGGCTTAGCAATTTTTTAACACAATACTGGTAATAAGTAAGCAAAACGGCACGTTTTGGAACAAGTTTTTTCGCCCAATTAGCAATATAATAATTATATTAATTGGAATTAATTTATGAATGAAACGAAGATATGGCAAATATTGGAATTTTCGAAAGAAATAAATGTTTAAAAATAATTTAATTATCTTTGACGGAAATACAAGATGGAATTCCATGGATCTGGCCACCTAAGACCACAAATGAGATAAATATTCTTAAATTATATTCTGAACTACGATTTGAACAAACATTCAAAGAAAGTTTTTCCGAGAATCATTTCCCTACGCAGCTTTCAGCTCAGAACTTGCATTCAGGACATTCAAAAGCTTTCATGCACAAAGCACCTAAAGCTTCAAAAGTTGCCCCTTTGAATGCTTTCGTAAACTGTACCTCAAACTTGTACAGTATTCGCATGCCCTGCCCTGTCCTGCCTGTTTGTGACAACCTTTTGACCATACAAAAAACGTTTCTGGTGCTGCCCAAAAGCGCTGCCCGGAATCCATTGCTGTGGCAAAAATTAAGCATTCAACATGCAAATTTTTTATTAAATAAAAGTTAAAATATAAGGAACGAACGCGATTTGACTTGACTTTGACCGGGGCTCCGGGCTCCAGCACAGAGCTTCGGGTGTAGCCCCCAAAAAATAAAGAGTGGGGGTACACGGGGAGTCACAAATGAACGCCCAAATGGCCGACAAGTGGCGATAAAAAAAAACAAAAGCAACAAAAAGCATACGAAATATCGGACTGCAAGGAGCTTTAAAATGAAAATAATCAAAAATAACAAAAATAAACAAGCAAACGACGACGCGACGCGCCGACGACGACGACGATGATGATGATAATGATGAAAAAGATCGCCTCGTCGTCGTTGGTTAAAAATTAAAATGCAAAACGAGTCGGATTCAGCGTTGAAGTCGAAGCACGAGGAAGTGAGGAAAGGGCCAGAGATTCTTCCAATACAGAAGCGACACTGGCCAAGACCCGGGCCAAGACTCGAAGACCAGAGCAGCAGGCTAATACGAAAGCCAAGCCAGAAGGTTACTGGAGGCTTAAAACGAAGTTTGAGATACCCTGGCAAAAAGAATAGGTTCTTTCAAAAAGGAAACTAAAAACTTTCAACCATTTCTTAGTCACGGGAATCGTACGCCGATCTTAAGCTAACTTAAAGAAGGATGATAAAGAAACTTATGCTGACACAAAAAGTTAAAGAATTTTCTTTTAAATGTTTCTAAAAATACCTTTTCTTCGACTGACTTTTCCTATGAAAAGTAATACCTACGATAAAGTAGTAGAATTTCCAGAAGCTTCGCTTGGCTGTCTTCAAATATGTGTTATTTGATGGTGTTTATTGACAATATCTGAGTAAAATTTCCCTGACCAATATCTACAGTTGTTAAACCTAAGCATTTCTGCAGATTTACTCTCTAAGTCTTGTCCTACGATCGATTTATCCTCTGTTAGTTCCACATTTCATAGAGTAATCCAATTCTGGCCAAAGTGCTTCCTGTTCTGCCTGGCACACCCGTCCAACAAATGGATAATACCCTCCTTATGGGAGAGTGTATGACAACAAATACTTGTACAATATCAATATGAGAAGGGGAGGAGGGGCGAATCGCTGCAGCCCCAGCCCCAGCCCCAGCCCCAGCTTCGGCGTCAGCGTCAGGCAAAGGTTATAATGCATCCCGGCTGTTGCTCTGCTGCTGCTGCTTCTCCGCTTTTGTTCTTGTGTGTTGCTTGCCTTTTGCGCTTTTCACTCTCCTTTTCTGCTCCCTCCTCCTCCTCCTCCTCTGCTCACTGATTTTGTTGGTTTTTTTTTTTTGCTTGACTTGTCTTGACTCCGAAACCTTTGACGCGAACTTATGCCCTGCGAGTGGCCATGGAATGTTGACTTCTTGCTGTCTGTCTGTCGGTCTTTGGGGTCTGACGGGACTGGGGATCGAGAAGCAAATATTGTATAAGAAGCGAGGGTAATAAGAAGATTCTTCTTTAATGGTGCTAAGCTGAATTGGTGATGCTCTTTTTTTGAAACTTTATATAATTTATATAAGGGGCTTTAAAACGGACAAAGTTTCTTGGGTTTATAAATTTCTGTACAGTACTCATAGATTACCAGGTTATTAAAGGTTTTATTTTAACTTTTTGAGTTTTAATTTTATTTATTATATATTTTCCCTATTTAAGAGTGCCCTTTTTCTATGTCTTTTTTGCTTTTAGTTAGAACAAGGCTTGCCTCTAACTTTAAGAGCTTTATTTGCAGAGTTCTTTGTATTTTTTCCAATAAAATTATTAATTCTACAGCTGGAATATCTCTTAGAGTATTCCTACATATGTATATCTGATTTACCCCCTCGAGAGTGTACATTTTTCCATAAAATATTTATTTATATAAAAACTCTACCTACAAGATGGGTGACAGCCCTATGGCTGGCTATAATTCATGAAGTATATCAAAACTCATTCCTTCGTTGCTGCCATTAAATTCCATTCCGGAAAAGGGCATCTGTCGTTTTGTATGGGGAAAAGCTTTTAAGCTTTCGTCTCGGCACCGCATGCTTTATATGCCGATGGCGTGCAGCAGCGGCAGCGGCAGAAGCAGAAGCAGCGGCAGCAATGACTTTGGAAGGCGACTGCGCAGCAGCTTCTCAGTGGCTCTCCCTCTCTCTCTCCCTCACCCATTTGCAGTCGTTTTTTATGTCTGGCTCTCAACTTTGCACTCGCGCAGTGGAAACGACTTGGGACACGCACACTTGTTGCTCTTTGGCATGGAATTGGAGGGGAGGGGAGGGGGCATTGCATGGCCTTACGTGGTGCCCCAGCGCTGCACGTTGCACGTTGCAGTTGCAGTTGCAGTTCTCTTCTGTGCGCTGCACTTATTTATTGTTTGTTGTTGCTGCAGTTATGATTTGCGATTTTTTTACGTTCCTCCCGTGTATATCGATGGCCACTTGGCCCTCGTCCCTCCGCTGCCCTCTCCGCTGGAATCCCTCTTGTGGCACGGTAGCCGCCGCAGGGCGCAATTATGCCACTTGTCGGAATTTCACTCAGTCTGAAGAGGGTGGAGTGGAGTGGTGGAGGCAGGGGTGGGAGGAGGAACCCTCTTGCCGAAGTTGCGCAGCCGCAGAAGCTCTCTCTCTCCCTCTCCCTCTCTCTCTCTCTGGCTGGGTATCGAGTACGGATTTTAATTCATTTCATTTTCGTTTTTTTGTTTTTGTTGTTGTTTCTGTTTCGAGCCTAGAATCGCAAATGAGCAAAACGTGTAAATTATACGCGTCGCGGTCACAGCCAAAAGCAAATAACACACAAAAAAGAATAAAAAACAAAAACAGTACATAACGAAAAATTCCGCCTGGGCCGAAGGGGACCCAACATCGGGCTAAGGACCGACGGGTTGACACTCGGTTCGTACAGTTGTGGTCATAATTATAGCACCGCTAATCAGATCTTGGGATCATCATTAATATGTGATCTTTGGAAACTTTTGTTTTGGAAAATATGTATATAAATGTTTTGGTATTTTCTTAGAAATTTGTAGAAGTTTCTGTATGATATTTTTTTTTAAATTTGTTTATAGATTTCTAGAATTTTGTTTCACTGTCTGGTATTTTTAGGTGGTATTGTGTCTGGTATTTTGCTGAATGCTTATTATTTTCTAGTATTTTTTAATTTTTTGAATTGACTCTTAAGAAATGTCCAGTATATCCACACAACACATGCAAATAAATGTCCGCCCAGAGGTTTTTGGATTACATGGATGATTTGTGGGTAAATTCCCCAGTACTATTTTTGTGACCACAGCTGTACGAACAAATCTTTACATAGAATATATTCCTGTACATACTCTACAGTTGAAAATATATGTATAGTATTTATGCAGATACTCGTACAGTGATTATTGGCTGCCACTCAAGTCGGAGCTCAGTTCAGAGCTCGGTTATTGTCACCCAACGTATGTCCAACGGGCTCCAGCGTGTGTGTTGTGGGCACACCCGCGCAAAAACCTTCGCTGTGACGTCTGGTCGTCAAACGAAATGCTAGAGATGGTAGCGTGAGGCCGATACCATCGCAGATCGATGAAAATAACGTTTATCGTGAGTAATCGGTGCAAAGATCGATAACAGTCATATTCCTCCTTCAAATGTAACTTCTTCTAGGGATTCTTTCGTTCAAATAATGGAAAAGTGAACAGGAACCCAAAGAGGTGCACTCCCCAACTCCCCATCTCTAGTCCCAGCCGATCCCCACATCAATAATGAGTCTTGACTTGACTTTTGCACCGTCTCTTGAGTTATGCTTATTGTTTGGCCGGGCATTCTTTGGTTGGGTTCTCTATAATCTACAGGCATTACAGAACGGCTCTGAATAGTTGGCCTCAACTCTTTTCCCAGAGTCAGCCCTCCTCTGTCATTAGGGTCAGGCTTTCAATTGCCAATGAATCTTGGCTCTCTCGAGTCTACAAAATGACAAAGAAATTTTCGGTTTGGAAAGTGAGGTTGAACCTTGTCCTAGCTCCCACTTTTTGCTTGGATCTTAAGTTGAATTTAAGTACAGGAAAATTTATGTACTGGCTATAAAGTTGGTATTGATATTCGTAACTCAATTTTAATGGATTTCTTACAATTTATTACATGAGGCTGTGCGAGGCTAGGCCGTGTAAACGTGTGTTGGATATGGGAGGTCCACGATGATCGACAGTTTTTGAAAGATTGAAATATTATACTGAACAGAGCGGATGATGGACTGTAAATATTACTCTTAAGATGGGGGAAGACTTTGAATGTAATATAAATAGACAATCAAGGGAATATTCAACTAAATGCCCTTCAAATAGGGACGGGACTGTCTTCTGGACTATTAATTGCTGTATTCCCTAAAAGCTCTTGTAATCATCCTCATGTTTTGTTTGATTTGCCCACAAGAGTCTTGGGCTCCGCCCAATCAATGTTCTCTTTTCTTCGATCTTTGCCAAAGGTCTCCACAATATTCGCTGCCGATCTCCGAGCCTCACCTTTTATGGACAGAGAGAGAGAGAAAGCCAAAAGTTCATTAATTCCCAGTGACCTTTTATAGCAGCGGCTCCGCTTAGCTTAGCGATCACTAATTGAATAGTAATTGATATTAATTAAGCGGCAAAAGGTCTCTCTTCGGGGTCTTCCCAACTATGAGAGAGATGGTGCAGCAGCACCTGCCTCTGGGCCACATTCTGGTCAAGCGAAAACTGCAAATAATTAAATAATAATCCAACAGAAAAAAAAAAAACATTTTTACATTAACAATTGAACTTGAACTGTGTGTGCGGCTGCCGTATGAGCAAAAGGCAACAAAAAATAAACATCGTTAAAAACAGAAACAAAAAAACAACGTTAGGCGCCCATAAATTTCACGAGTGTGTACGAGTATCTCTTCATTTGAATGTGTGTATCTGTATCTGTGTGTGTGTGTGTGTGTGTGTGTGTGTGTAGCTGTATCTGTGTTAACCATGACTGGAACAAATTTAACGAACGTCATTGAAATGCCATGAAAAAAAGTCCGTGTAATTGTCAAGTCCAAGAGCGCGAGCGAATAATAAAAAAAAACTTCAACTTAAACAAAAAAAATATACCAACAATCACTGGGTAAAGAACAGAAACAGCAACAACTACAACAAGTGCTCAATAAAATCATCAGCAAACGAAAAAAAAAACAACAACAACAATCAATGCAAAGTTGCGTCTTGTCCATTAAAAAAGCTTCGAGAGCGCCAAAACCCTCAAAGTTGTATCCAAAGTTTCCAAAAAAAAAAAAAAAACCAAACCCCAACACAGGCCGAAACAGAAGCAAGTCACATTCCAAAATGCAGGGAATTTACGGTTTTCTATGCAACGAATTTGGTATACTCTTTTAGGTTTGTGCTGAGTTTTTCTTTGTGAAAAAGGTACCGAAATATCTATGAAGTTTTGTACACGATTGAGAGAAAATTAGCATCTAGCTAGTGCTGTACAGCCGCTGATATATCAAGGAGATCAAAAACCATATTGGTTGTGGGTGCCAATCCGGAAATAAGTTTTATCATTGACTGTCAAAACGCAAAGGTGCGTGCTCCGGTTTTCGTAAATCGAAAGATTCTTATAGCTATTCACTATCACTGAATAAATAGTATACTAGACTCGCTGCCTGTTGCGAAATGTAATGTAAATCTTATCTGCCATATCCTCAAAACCAATGTTACTACGATTTGCTTGATATATCCTGATATTCCCATCTAAAACATACGCTTTAACACCATTTTTCATTCAGGAAGTTTTCAAACTGAGGTATATATCAAGTAAAACCAACAAAATCCAATTGACAGAGGTTCAGTAATGTCGTACAAGCTCCAGATAAACTTCCTTCCTCTTCGTTACAAACCTATGAACATAATCGTTAAACCCTCTGTATCCCAGGGTACTACAAGGTTGATTCTCTCTTCACACACACACACACATACAGAAAGATGCCAAAGCGTAGCTCCCCCCAGAACTGAAAACGCTTTTAGAATTCAATTAAAAAATCATTGAAACGACTCTCGCGCGCCCTGCTCCCAAAGCAGGAACCGAGGAGAAGGAGACGAAAGAACAGTAGCTGTAGAAGCACAAGAAGAAGAAGGTGAAAGAGAGAGCTGGTTATAGCGGGGGTGTCTGGAGAAAAAGAGAGAGGTACTCCTGAAGGTTGTACGGGAAGAGGGGCAGGGGTCCAGACCGAACGGCGACGATCATTGGCGCAGATATTGACAAAATGTCGCAACGTGAGCGAAATATTGATGAAATGGCAAAAAAAACACACAAATTAAAATAAAGATAAAGGGACAGAGAAGAAAAGAGACAAAAGAGGAGAGAAAGAGAGAGAGAGCGAGGTCGAGAGAGCTATATTATATGATCGGATGGGCTGGAATGGTTTTGGGTTGGGTTCGAGTGGGATGGAATGGTATGGGATGTAGAATACTGTCGGTGTGTATCCCAAAATGTCAGAACTTATTAACATTTTTAAACAATTTAATGGTTGGGGACATACGGGGAGGAACGGGTCTCCAGAAGAGAAGATACACCCAAGAGAACTGGGAACTTCTGGGATACCCTGTGTGGCCGATGTAAAGGGTAAAGATTTGACGATTTGGAAACCTTTTAAGAAGAGAACTTTCATGGATCTCTGTGCGTTTTTTTTGTACTTTGTGTATTATCTGTTCTTTTGAACAGAACTTGAACTTCTTCTGAACTTTCTTCCAAAAAACGTTATCAAATCATTTAGTATAGATGTTCAAAAGAAAATTTTCAAAAGAATGATTTATTATTTATTTAAATAGAATCTCTTTTAAATACTTGTACTTTATAGTTCCATCAAAAGTACATCCTAAAGGAAAGACACCCTCTGAAATATTCAGTTCAATTCTGTTCTTAAATAATTTCACATATCACAACTCAAATCTATAGTGCAATTTTATGTATCTACTCTTTCGTTACGATCTGATATCTGATGCGATCCCATAGATCTCATCTCTAAATTCCACTCAACTGCCACTCTCCCCCATAAAGTTATGATCCCACCACACACACATTGGAACGCCCAAAAAAAAAAATCACAGTAAAGATCTTGTCAAAGTCTTAACAGCTTTTTGGTACGAGATGTTGGTGTGTTTTGGTTTCTGTTTGCCTCTCCTGCCTCACGATGCGCGTGACCCCAAGACACTCGGGCAAACAGTCTTGGCCAGGTTTTTACGCTCGGCCTCGACTTGGCTTTATGACACCCAACACACACACACACACACACACACAGACGGACGGGCACAGGCAGGCACACAGATACGTCTCGACGCGTCTGTTTGATTATTCAATTTGAAAGTTATTCATTATGCGATCACGTACCAACCAGCAACCAAATTGTGAGTACAGAAACAGCAACAGCCGTCCCTTTCCTTCTGGCCAAGAGGTCAATGTTCGGAGTCAGAGTTGTCAATCCGTCAATCAGTCAGTCGCAAAAAAATATCTTTTAAACAAATTGAATTTCTAGCACTTTATTTATATATTTTTTTTTATATTTTATTGTGGCTTCTAATGAAGTTTTCACTTTACCTTCTTTTAATTTTGTTTTTTTTTACGACTTTTGAGCGTCTGTAACCTCAAATTAGTGGCGGCCAGAGTTGCCACGGCATCGTTAAAACGACTTCCTGTTTTGTCCTTGCAAAAGCCAACCGCAAAAATGACACAAAATTTAAGATCTGCAATCATTTTTAGCTTTGAGAGTGCATACCTTGTACCTTCTCCCATCTAATCTTCATTATCACAGCAGCGGCAGAGCGGTACAGTGGGGCATGTGGCAGGGGCGATGGGCTGCACTCGAAGCCGGAGATAGAAGGCTGTAAAATTGCCATTAAATTGTTGCCCAGTTCTGTTGATTTTAACGTGAGTTTAGGTTTAGGTTCGTTTCGTTTCGTTTCGTTCCTTCTGCAACTTCCACTTCAACATCCTCTGGCGCTTTATGCGCCATTTACACTTTTGCCTTCTTGCCTCATGATGTTGCAGTTAAAGTGGGAAGGTTCTTGGGATACCCTATGAAGGGGTAAAGCCACTGAAAGGAAGCAACCACAATCGTTTAAGTTGTGGGATGGATTCTCTAGGTTTCTGTTGGGTTTTACCTTCAATCCCAAGTTTTGTTCCTTGTTGATTCGCAGTACAAATTTCCCATAAGTGATTCCCGTTTATAGCTTTCTCTAGTAAAAGAGTGTCTAAAATTCGCTAAAAACAAACTACATTTTCTTGGAGTTTTTTCTTTAATGTTTACTTAGCCTCCTTCTTGCAGCAGCTCCCTCTCCCTTCACTCCCTTGCCCCCTTGTCCCTGTCTGATGATGTCTCAATTAGCTGGTCTCTTGTGGATTTTTGTGTGGCTGCATTCGAAGATTGCCCCAAGAGAGCGAAAGGGAGAGAGATGGAGAGGAGGGAAAAACTATTAAAAAAAATTTTCCATTTCACGGAGATCGTTATCTTCTAGCCCCGGATATTGCCGGGGAACAATGATTTACTCGTATCTCACAGATAATAATGATGCGGGTACGAGTGTGTGTATCTCTCTCTCTCTCTCTCTCTCTCTCTCTTTCTGTTTGTTGTGTCTCACTTTTTAAAGTTCAGATTTTTCCCTTATCTGGTGGATTGTCCAAGGCATGTAAATGATCTTTGGGTTCTCTTATCTAAGAATTTACTATAGAGGAAGAGGGAGGGTGAGAGAGAGATGTTTCTGGGTTAGTTTTGATGGAATTCATGACTGATATATTTACTAATGTAAATATTGGCTAAGATCCGCTGCTTTTCTTTATCAGATTATTCCTAATTAGATCCTAATTAATTAGATTCCTAATTACGACGGTAGGAACCGTCGAGGGAGTGCTTATAAGGTTTGAAAGTCCTTGAGGCAGAGGCGACTAGTTCCCTATGCATCCTCTTGGAGGTATCTTCCAGTCATGACAGGCACGCATAGGTGCAACGAAGAGGAATCATTCTGGATGGCACTTTTAACTTCTAAAACTTGCTTTATTCCATACATTTTACTCCTAGGTTCAGTTCCAGCCAACAGATCATACCATAAATTCGACTTTCTCATGGAATCAACTCGTATTCCGTATGCCCGAACTCCATTTAAAGAATCGCCACTCCTTTTTGGGGGGGACAGACACTCTGGCTAATAGTTCACGCACCACGCAAAAAAGCCGTCAACCAGAGGATCCACTCCACTCCAAATTCCTGGGGAGAGGCCTGAGCGGGTGAGGGGGCATTATGCAAAACCCTGGTAACAGTACAATATGCATATGAGGTGCAAAGCACAAAGCACAGAGCACATGGGCGAGCGTTTATTATACCCCATCCTATTTGGGGCTTCAGCATAATAGTTCAATCACTTGTCGCCTCAAAAGAGCGTTCATCTGGGTGCCTCTGCGTCGCGTTGCCTCTGCGGATAGTTGGATACTTGGATACTTGGCGACTCCTTTCTCTATTTGTCACAAACACCAATTTCGTGTGACAAATTTGTATGGTGGCTCTGTGGCCAAAACGACGATCTTTTTCGTCGTTTTAGGTTTTGTTTTGTTTTTGTTTTGGGTCTGGCCTCTTCAATGCCAAATATGGTGACTCCTTCTACGAATAGAGAGACCTGCGATGGGGAGTACTTTATGCCTAGATATGTGACTTGGGGAGTATTCAAATGGGTAGCCCCCCACCAGACATAGAGATGCCCCATGCTCAGGGAGACGTGCCGAGTATCGAGTGCCTGCCTGCCTGCCTGCCCTGTCTGTCTTGTGGCAGTTTGTCGCGCATTTAAAATGCAAATTATCATCATTATGATGGCCCATCATCATCCCCATCATCATCATTACCATCATCATCGTCATCGTCATGAGGAGGAGAAGCAGCCTCCTGCTGCTGTTGCAGTCAGTCCCCCAGAAATGGTTTTGTTGGCAAATTATTACCTTGGCCAAAGTCATAAACATTTGGCATGTCTTCACGTGCCACAATCATTATGATCATGATCATCATGATGATCATCTCTCGTCCCTCTCTCTCGCGTCTCTCTATAGGGAAGGAGACAAAGTCAGTCATAAATTTGTCACAAAAATATATATACTTACATAAAGTCTTCTCAGTCTTTGGGGCCCGCTCCGCTCTGTGCTCTGTGCTCTCTGCTATCCGTTTCTTGTGTTTGCTTGTGTGTTGTCTTGGGGCTTGGATTTGTGTGATTTGTCAATCCGTCATTGAAGCGCCGTTGTTTAGTCTCGTAATTTATGAGGAGTCTCCCTCTATATGTCTTTCTTTCTCTTGGGGATTCTCCACCGCGTAATATTCCTTGGGAATGTGTATACCCTTTGACTCGGAGGATATATAGACGAGGTATAGTGGGGTAGGGAATGATCAAATCAGAAAGTAATCTTTGGGAAACTACGAACTTTGTTCTACCATTTTGGAAAATAAATATTCGAACAACGTTTTATACCAATGAGAGATCAATAACGATACTTGGGCGATAAGTTCGATATATTTCGAAAGATTCTAACTAACTGAGAAATTTTCGGAACGGCAAAACCTTACGGACCAATTCCGAAATGGATGGTGAATGGTCGTCAGTGTAAATAGCTTATAACAATCTTCGATAACATCAATACTGTTCGATAATTTGGAAACTCTTTCGACAGTTTGATGCTTTTTCGATAGCATCGATTCTATTTCGATAAGTTTGATACTTTCTAGTAGCAGAAAGTAGGAGATCTTCTATGAAATTGTCCCTCTTTTGCTTGGAATATCCTTCATTTGATATCCCCAAAGGGTATCAAAGGGCATCCCTGCTTCGGGGTAAATGTACTCCCCCACTCCAACTCCTCCTGAAGCACCTTCTACTCCGTTCGACACCAATCGAATCACGTCGATTGCAACATTTTTGTGATATTATTTTCCCTTTTTCTCGCATTGTCAGTGGGGCCCTACATTCCCCCATTATGCTTTATCTTTTGTCTGAAACCTCTGACTGTACGCGGACCCTGTGCAGCACCTCTGCCGACTCCGTGACTCCTCCTCACGCGCGACTGTTGTTGGTGTCACGCGCTGTTATTATGCAAATATTGGGCTGTTAAATTGTATGGTGCACGCGTTATTTATTCTTTAGGTCTTTATTCTCTCTCGCCGATGGGTCCGGCGGGAAGGAAGGGAGCAAGGAACGAGCGAACAAATCGTTGACTGTTTATGTGCTTGGGTTGGGGTATCATTACTGGCCATTTATGTTGCATAAATTACGGCGATTAAACTTTTGTGTCATTTGCAGAAATTGCAAATCAATTGATGGTTGATTTTTATATGTATAAGGAATGGTGGAAGTTGTCATAATGATGGTGCATTAAAGCCATAACTTTGAAAACTGTTTTCCAAATGGAAACGAATTTGAAGGTTCCATAAAGAGTTCCAACACTGGAGGCAAATAGTGTTGAAAACGTGCTAAATTGATGCATCCCAAAATGTAATGAATCTTCAAAACAGTGCTCCTACTATAGAAACCCTGACTCATATCCCCTCTTCGAGCTGACGATCTTCTATAAACTCTTATCTGACTCAGCCCCCATATCGCTCCAGCACCAGCACTGCCCCTTCCCCTTTCTCGCATGCGCCACCTTTTCCCCCACACAGTGTGTTGACCTATTTTGTGGTTAACCCTAAATTGTAAACGATTCCTGCACCTCAGTACCGTAGATCTCCCTCTCTCTGTCCGATGGCCAGCTCATGCCGCATTGCAGCACGTAGAATGAATAAATCCCCCCTCTCACTCTCTCTCTCTCTCCCGCTCTATTGCACCCACACACGCACTCACACACTGAGAGTGAACTCTGGTGAACTGGCGGCTGGCGGCTGAAGGCAAAAATGAAATGGCGACAAAGGCAAGGCAAATGGCAATATCAATCAATTCGAGTCGCGCATATGTATGCCAGGAGGAGACAGACAGCCATCGAGAGAGAGACAGACAGAGAGAGTGCGAGACAGACACGAGAGAGAGCGAGTAATCAACAGCGAGAGAGAAGCAAAGCCGAAAGAGAGCAGCAACCGTTTGACTCGCGCAGTCAACGGTCGTCGTGTCGTGGACATTCGGTTGCTGTTGTTGTTGTTGCTGCTGCGCGTCGCTCGCTCGTCTATATTTACACTTGTGGCCTCTTATCAAATGGCAGCGGCGCAGTTGACTTTTTTGACGTTTGTATGGTGTGCTCTTGGCTGCTGCTGGCAGCGCTGCCGCTCTGCTGCTGCCTGGCTGATCTGGTGTGCTCTACAGTGGGCGTAAAAAGTCTATAGGCCACCCTCATAGATGGCATTTTATTGTTATCAGAAAAGTTCTAAGTTCCCCCCCGAAACATACATACATTGCATCCACTCTATGTATATTCCTTGATCAACAGCTGTACGAAAACATAATTGATTGACTGTTTGTATTTACGCGACATATTCCTCCCGTTCTTGCTGTTGTTTTTGTTTTCTGTTGAATTTTGAACGCGTCGACCGCTGCTTTGCTGCTTTGACTTTTCGCTCGGTCGCTCGGTCGTTCGGTCGGTCGCTGTTTTAAATATATACAAATACAGTGCGAGTGCGAAGGAAACAAAAACAACAACAACAACAACAACTCGGGGGCAAAATGGGAACAGAACAGTCAACGGCGACAACGCAAAAACGCAACCAAAAGAAGAACAAGAACAAAATGAAACACACACATGAAAAGAATATTTAAAAGTTCGAGGAATATCTGCATAATTTTCATAGGCCAAAGGTAGGGTTTGGAAGACTACATTAGAAAATATTGTAATCGGTTTCTTCAAATATTTCTAGAAATATTTCCTTATGTTTATTCACAATGAACTTAAGAGATAGAAATATGTATCTATTTTTAGGAAAAATATACATATTCTTACAGTGATAAGTATTATCTTTCGGAAGAAACAGGCAGATTTCAATAGTCAGGTGCGATCGTGTATTCCTAGATATCTAGATCTAGCTGCCTTGACGAGAAAAGCCTTTAGAATTCTCATAGATCTATAGATACTGTACATATCCTGATCATATTCAACAAATGTAACATTTTCAGGAGCGTTAAAGAAGAAACATTTCGAATGAAAGCCAAGTTAAGGCTAATACCATCATAGCAATAGCTGGACAATAATTTTCAATGATATCTTTACATTATCTATATGTATATTAAACAGAGATCTACCATCTTAAGAGTGATACCACCCATAAAAGTAAATATGTTACGTTTTATGCTCATAAAGGTTAAATTTCGGTACAAAATATATGCACTGCACCTATCCAATCCTTAATCAATTCCATTTTGCCGTCTATCAACGTTTCCGTGCTTTGTTTTTCGTTCCACCCTAACCAGACAGAGCGAGGGAGAGAGAGAGGAGAGCCAAAGCGGTGCAGGTATAGAGAGAGAGGACAGACCGAGGGGCAGAGGCAGAGTCAGAGCGATAAGTTCGCGTGCAAAGGTTTTGAACTGCTTGAACTTGTGCTGTGTTGGAACACCCAACCACCCAACACTCGCCTCGCTGGCTGGCTGGCTGGCAGGCAGCTAAACGGCAGCGAACGTGTCTATTTTTATATATGTATAAAAAAAAACCATATATAACCCATATACACATACTGCTACATAGAGCAGGAAATTATATTATTGACTGCCTTCTGGGCGATCGTGTTTAAGATTTATAATTGCATATTAAGTATTCGACCGGGTACTGCGTGATATGCTGGGGCTGGAGGGGCAGGGGCATGCAAGTGGGTGGATATTCCAAATGCCTTCTTGGAACGAGGGTGAGGTAAAGGTTGACTGATAAAAGCAAAATCAAATGCTTATAAAACGTAAGTCAAAACACTTCACCAAAGACCTCAACAATTGATACATTACGTATACGCAGCGTTATCTGGCGCTGGGGTGCTGGGGTTTTTCTGGAGGTTTTGGGGGCACTCAAAAAGGAAAACCCAAGTCGCGCTGTTATCAAAACACAGCACTAAAGGCACTAAAGAACGATACCCGTAACAGAAAAGAGGGTCGATTTCCGGATCTGCTCTTGAAACTATAACAATTCTTGCATTTCAAACTTTTGATGGTTTTATGGGCACCACAACCTTGCCACATCAATCTCTGGCCATAACTGGCTTTCGACGACGTCCGGCCTCCAAAGCACGCGGCCCCCAAAATGCACATTAAACAAGATGCGGCTGCTGTTGCTGTAGCTGTTGCTGATGTTGATGCTGCAACACTCACAACTTGTTAACAGGACACAAGCACAAGGCAAACACGCCCCACACAGAAAACAAAAACAAAAACACATGAGAGGCAGAGAGACCCACAGCCGGAGTCAGACTCGGAGTCAGAGCCCAGATCAAGTCCAAGTCCATGTCCACAAAAATCGCAGTCGTCTCCTCATTCGCTCTGGCCATAAATTTGTGGCGAACTGAGGCTTGAACTCGTATGAAATTTATGTGCAACATGCACCGATTTTGCCAGCTATACATTACAACTGCTACACATGTTATATGGAGATAGAGAAATAGAGAAACGGAGAGTGAGAGACGGAGAGAGAAAGAGAGCGGGAGAGGAGTCTGTTGTCGGCTCCTTGGCTCTTTCTTTATCGCCAAATATCAATCAAGTCCATAGAAATTCGTTGCACATTTGAGGTTGAGGCTTCTCTATAAAGTCCAGTCCATAAAGTTCAGGAGTTTGTGGCTTTTATCGACTCAAAAATCTATAAAAGAGCGCCAAAGAAATGTACTCGAGTCGAGTCGAGTCGAGTCGGATTTTCTGTGTCTCTTTGACGGAAGTCCAAATAAAAGCGCAAGATTCATACCCTATACCCTTTAGAAGGGCTATGTTTTTAAGGGTTTTTAACATTTATTTGCCATTTTTTTTAACCGAATATGAAATGAAAATGAAGCAAAATAGTTTCTAGAAGATTTCACAAGGTTTTTGTGGGAAAATAATCGTTAGTTGAAATATTTTATGCAATAAGTAGTAGAAAATGTGGAGAGCAAACCCTTTAAAGTCATTTCTTTTGACCAGAATATGATCTAGCAGAAGTCAGGTTCTACTTAAGGACCCAATAGATGAGTGATCAGGCTCGGACTCAGACGCAAAACCAGTTGAAATGTAGAGAGTCGCGGCACACGTGGTGCGACCCTATGACATACTTCCTTGTAGTGCCGAAATCCACCGAGGAATGGAGTATGCTTCCATGAAATATATATACCCCATCGTACAATGCTGTTTCCTTGAGGCTTCCCCAAAACGACTCGTACTTTTTCCTGATATATTTCCCAAAAACTCCTCTGTACAGTTGGGTCGCTGCAGAGAGGTGATGCTGCTGCCGCTGCTGCACAGGCGAGTGGCTCGTTTAATTGCTGACAAATTTATAGAGCGATGCACATTAATTTGCTGCGCCTAAAATCACAGAAATGCATTAGCCAAAGACGGGGTCCTCCGGTGGGTCTGTCGGTCGGTAGTCGTCGTCATCACCCGTCGCGATGAGGAGAGACGAGACAGAGACAGAGACAGAGAGAGAGAGAGAGAGAGACTCCAACCTCAATCCCAAATGTGCAGCCAATGTGCAAATGTTTCTTTTTTTTATTATTGCTGCCACTGCCGCTGCCGCTGTGGCTTTGCCCCATGGATCTGTGGCTGCTTTCATCTAAAACCAACAGCAAACTTCGGGGCTAGAGGCAGACACGATCTGCCAGAGCTCCCAGAGAGCTGCAGGTCCGTTCATTTAATTATCGAATTTAATTAATCTGCACTTGATTTCCTCGCCTTAGCCGCAGTCTCAGTCTCAGTCGCTTTTGCAGTCTCAGTCGCTGCCCATGCCCCCGCCGCCATGTCTTGTCGTGGCAGGTGCCTTTGAGGCATGCGCGCACATCTGGTTTTCCTCCTCTCCCTCCCCCTCTCCCCCTCTCTCCATCTCTCTCTTGCCTCTTTGGGTTGCTGTTTCCCCACTCTAACTGTCATATCAGCATCATTTGGCAAATTGTTTCTTTTTTTTTTTTTAGTTTTTTAAACCTTAAAAACGTCTTTGGTTTTATATTTATTTATTTTTTCTATATTTCAGGAAGTATTTCTATTTTTTTTTTTTTTTATGGCCTTAAAAAAAAGTGCAGAATTCAATTTGCATAATTTTATGAGTGTACGAGTATCTGATGGGAAAAAGTACTTAAATGTCTTTAATCAATTTCTACATGATTTACAGTAAGAACTGCTTGAGTTCTAAAAATTTTAAGGACTTCAGATATTGTAAAAAAAAATACTGAAATGTTTCTTCTATTGAAAGGAATTGTTCAGAAACCGCATGAGGATGGGGCTACCAAAAACGCTACTGTGGAGGGTCAGAATAGAGCCCAGAATTGCTGCAGATTATTTGTATCTTTATATGCATATGTATCTATAATCTTGACGCGGATAAACAATCTAAATCCCTTACAGATCATTGAATCCATTAACGTGCTAACAAGTATCGAAGGATAAATTGATCCAATTACATAGATCTATTGAATGTCAACACTTCTTAAACATAAATGATTCTAGAATAATACAATATTTGACGTTGGAACCAGAGGCGGTATTCCACTTTTGGGGACTGGACACTATTGATTTACTAGGTTGTCAAATGCCCATCGATTAAAAGTAATGTTTAATCGTTCGATAGATAATCCAATTTTGTATCTGTTTGTCGATTGTAGTCCTTGGTGTTGCTGAGTGTAAGGTGGAAGGAAATGTCTGGCCATGCAGGCTTTATAGAAAGCCTTTGAAAGTCAATATGTGTTTTGATGTTTTTTGCAGTCACTCAGGGAAACAATAGATTAAGCTACTAATAAAAACCCGTAAAATAATAACATAAAAAGCCCAAGAAATACCTTTGGCTAATAAGGCATTTCGAAACATATAAAAATCATACATTTGTTGACGTGATTAAACATCTAGAGCACCCCGCAGGCACAGCCAATGCCCATTAAAAGTAGTAACCATAATCCGAAAGGCCAAAGCCACGGCTTGGGGGGAAAACAATTATCTGCCAAGAGAAGGGGGAGGAGGAGGAGGAGGAGGCGAAGATGATCGAATGAGGAAGGAGAATGGGGCTCAGTAGGGTAGCACCAGCGCCGGCAACACCCCACAGATGCAACAGGGAGGAGCACTGGTGCAACAGCAACTACAACATTGTTGAGGCTGTAGAGCGGCCCACAGAGGCATAGCGCACACGCGAATATGCAGCGAAGCATCAACATTAAACATGCAACAGAGAGAGGCAAGAAATCGGAGCGAACATCTAGTAAATTTATGAACCTGAACCTGGGCCACAAGATGCACAGAGACAGCCATCGGAGGCGGAGTGGCACGGGCGGGGGGGGGGGGGAAATCAAGTAAAAATCAAATTAAAACCAGAGCAGGCAAGCACGAAATTTCTAAGGAAATTTCACCCCGTATGTGGCATGCAACAAGATGTGTATGTGTATTTTTTTTTCCTTCGTTTCGGTTGTTTTTTTTTTGTTGGTTTTGCGGTGCGCCTGTTGCGCCTGTTGAATGACCAAAACCGAAGCCTCAGCCACAGCCACAAAAGCGCACCAAGGCGAGGCGAAGCAGAAGCAGAGAGCCAGTGCCCCCAAAGCCCCCGACGAAGAGCCAGATAGCGACTGAGCTGAAGCTGAAGCTGAGGCTGGGGCTGAGGCCGAAGAAGAAGTAAGAAAAAACCTGTGCTAATTATTATTTAGAGCTGGCCTGCCAGCAATCTGCACCAATTTAACCAAATAAGGCGCTTTTAGCGGCCAAATGCATTGCACTGCCTCTGTCGCTGCCTCTGCCTCTGCCATCGGTTGCATGCAACCATGTGGATGGGATCGTATGGTGTGCAGAGGTGGAGAAATCTCTAGCTAAAAGTTGAAAGGCCTGGCCCCACTGTGTGTAGTCATGTGTGTGCCTGCTCCGTGGTGTGCTCTGTGCTCAGTGCTCAGTGCTCAGTGCTGTGTGCTGTGTGCTCTGTGGTGTGTGGTGTGGCTCTGTGGTGTGGTGCACCTGTTTTACAGGAATCCAGAACCACAGAACCAGCGTCGTTGTCGATAATAAACTTTAATGCTAATAGTAGTTGTACATCATCTGCAATGGACCAAAAAACGACAAGGTGGAGTCCAGAGATGACAGCGTGACACGATTAATCAGAAAAGAAGTTTCTTAATTGATTTTTTGGGGAGCATAAGAGGTGATAGAAAGAACAGTGATGGTAGTTTAAAATAGATGGGCTGCTCAAGGAGTATACTGTAGAAGGAGGAGTAGTACTGGACTTTTGTGAGGTTGAAGACATCTGTGCTTTCATACATAAGAAAAATAACAAATTGAACGCACTCTATCAAATGTAATATATTTACAGCAAAAATATATCGAAATCCTAAGGTACATTGATCTTACACCTTTAGCTTGAGGAATATCTATAGCTATGACATATCTAAAGTACAATTTGGAAAAGATATAGACTTAAAAGGAACTTAAGCAAGACTTTTATTCAAGCTAGAAGCGTCTAATGCTCCTTCTTCTAATCGATAGGAATTCGGGACTTTAGAGAAAAATGGATAAAAAGATATTATTCCCTATGATATGGGGTATATTTTAAGAATAGATTTAAAAGAGTTAGAACACAGAAATTTATGGATTCCTTGTCTTTTTTCGAGGAAGAAAACTTCCTTTTGGCACAAATTATGTGACGAGATTATTCAAGGAAATTATTTAATCTCCTTACGATGAAAGTCTGCTCAAAAAGGTGTTGATTGAATAGCTAAATAGTTTTTAACTTTAGGAAATTCTCGATTGATTCTCGCAAGAAATACTTACGAATATATGTGCTTATAATATATTATATTTATATATCATCTGTAAAAAGATCCAGGTTACCCTTTGAAATGCAAGGTTTTTAAGATCCATTCTTGATCACAATAAGTTGTAATCCCAAGTCCTAAAGTAGTATCTTTATTGATATTCTTTAGGCTATATTTGATTAATGATAGTTCGACATAATACATTGGATACATTCAAATAAGTTTCAGCTTTCCATTGCTTTCCCAAACGATAACCATTGTAGGTTAAAGGCTATTCGGAATATATTCCATGGAAGCTCCTTCTGTTCTATATGCACTTCGATCGTGACTCACGCAGGCATCTCTTACCCTCCATCTTAAGCCTTTCATTCCACCTTCTGGCCACTGGGTCTACTAGACACTTATGTCTCTGGTCTCTCTGGCCGCGTGGAGCGTGTTGAGAGGTTGGGTAAAAATCAAATTCCATTAAAGCAATTATGCAGTACGAAGACATGGGCCAGGCGATCCGACAGCCCGGCCAGCAGCAGCTTACCTCAATGAGCAGCGCAAAGAGAGGCGCGACACACACAGATACGGATACCCAAGCACAGATACAGATACAGATGCATTCGTGGAACGGTTTCCAGTTTGTCCAGTTCAAATGGCAGAGGTGTTAATAATTTATGAAATTTTTCCTTCGGTTCTTGGCCATTTTTTTGTTTTTTTTTCTATACTTTTTGCGGCGGCCGTTATAGCGCGGCAGAGAAAAAAAAAAAAGAGAAAAACTATTGCCATTTCCGTCTTGTGGCGCGCTCTGATTTGATTTGAAATTTCAATTTGCTGTTGGACCTCTGGGGGGAGCAGCAGCGCAGTGTCATGAACCGTTAGTGCTGCAACGCCATGCTTTTTGCGGTTGTCCAATGGAGGCTTCACTTTGAGGCGGCAATGGAGCAGCAATGGAGGCTGTTCCAGTTTCCAGATGGCACTCCATTTGGCTTTTCCCTCTGGAATGTCTCTCTCTCTTTCCATCACTTGATGGCAATTTGGTGTTGGCTTTTTAATCAAATATTTTTGTGGTGTGTCTTTATGGGAATCGAACTTCAGGGTGGAGTCGGGTTTTGGGAAAATTCATTAAGAAGAAAAGGAATTCTATGGGGAGGTAGCGGTGCCTCTTTTCCACTGGGGCATATTTGAAGAAGGAAAGGAATGACTTTGAGGCGCTGCACAAATTACCCATAAGCGAACGGATACATGCGTTTGGAATAATACGGAGAGAGACCATTCGGTAGGGGCCATAGATAGATGATTAATGGTAAAAATGCTCAAAAATGTTTTTTTATTTTATTTTTATATTGTGTTTTTTTTTGTATTTATTTTATCGTCTTATTTTTAAATTTTTTTTTGTTTAAGTTTTTATAATTTTTTACTGGTTTTATTTTTTATTATTATTATTATTTCTTTTGATTTTGTTAAATTTGTATTTTGTTTTATTGTCTATCTTTTTTTTAATGTATTATTTTTGTATTTTTTTTATATTTTGTGTACCATTTATACATATAAAATGTTTTTTCTTTGCTTAAATTATTTTTGCTTTATTTTATTTTATTATTCATCTGGTATATCGTCTTCGAAATCACAAAAATTCTATCCTAAAGAACCCTGATTCAAGAACCTTGCCACCACATGCCATTCAACTTCTGAGGATCACAAATTCCCTGAGATTTCAGTGTTGTTTTTTGGGTAATTTCCCCATGGCGCTGTTGAACCGAATGTCATGCCCCCTGTGAATGGCCTATGCCATAAAGATAAGGCGGGGGCTACACTTCCTACAGCAAATATGAAATACGATTAAATGGCAGCAAAATTCTGGGTAAATGCGGGCCAAGTGCCGAGTCTCGAGTCGCGAGTCGCGAGTCCCGAGGTAAATGAAAAATCAACAGATCTCTAATGAACTTTGAATTACTTTCACACACAACAATTGAACTGGAGCTCCCCAGAAAAGAAAGAGAAAACAAATACAAAAGGCCAGGCAGGGCCAACAAATATTATCAGTGAAACGGGGCACAATCTTTAACACCTTTTGATGATCTAATAAATGCGACATGATTTTCGAAAACCCGAAAAGAATTGAGATCAGAAGAGAGGGAGCCAGAGGGGGGGTAAAACACACTCACACACAGCGAAGACATATGAACCATGAGAAGGCTATATATGAGAGTGTGTACTAAGCCCCCAACCCTTCGCTATATAGGAATAAACACATCATCATCATCATGATCATTATGATGATCGTAATACATATATAGTTCAACTGGCACTTGGACAAACAAGGCAGCGGCGATAAGACCCCAACGGGCCAGAGAGCACAACACTTGAGATACAAGAAATCACGTCACAAAAAGGCAACTGAAACTGAGGCGAACGATGCAGATACAGATACAGATACAGATACTCCGATAGATAGACACCTCTATAAATGTTTATCTATAAAGAGTAAAGGGAAAAGCAGAAGGAAAGAGCGTAGGAAAAATAGCAAAGAGGCCGAAGAACCGAATTGAGTTCGGTTCAGGGTTGCCTTGCACCCATAGATAGGCCACCGAATCGGTCGTTTCCCCTCCTGATATGATAACTTCTTTATATACGAGAACCCTGTTTGAACCCTGTGTCCCCTGTCTCCGGCCCACCCCTAGAGGGGCGATAACAAAGGCCCAGTTTGCATAAAGGGTAAAGGGGGGGGACGGGGACTTGCTCTTTGGTTGCGTATTGCAACGGCTATTTGGTTTTTAAATGAGGTCAAAAAACAACAAACAAACAAAAAGAAAGAGAATCAGCTGATAAGCCTGGAACTCTCCGTTGGACTCTCCATCGTTGGACTCTCTCTCTCTCTCTCTCTCTCCACTGATTCATGCAAGTCAAATGGGAAGCGAGCGGCTCTGGGTTCAGTCGGGGGCCACCGAGAGGGCAACAACTATCGATGATTGCCCGGTGGAAGGGTTTTTTTTCCACAAGGTCTCTCCACGTCTAGACTCCGGCGGGTGTGACCCTTCAACGACAGCTGCTGCTGGGAAAGAAATCTATCAAAATTCGTACAATTACTCTTTCGTTACTTATTGTTATTATTATTAGGGGACACATACATATGTATATATATTTTCCATGACTGTATGAAAAATGGTCACATGACAGGTCGATCCGCCGACAGCTGTGTTTGCCAGCTCTGAACCAAATGGCAATGAACTTTACCGTTTTCAGAACCTCAATGCGCTTCTACCTTATGTCTCTCTCTTTCTCTCTCTTTGGGTCTTTCTCTATGTGTGAACGTGCTCGGTCCTAAGTTTCGATGTCGGCGTCGTCTATTAGTACTATTGACACTTGTCGACCCAGCGTCGCGTCGCGACCAAAATGCGGCCTGTCACTGTGCGGATCATTCACAGATACGCACACACACAATCCCACGCTCAGGTATGGGCACGACATCAACAACAATAACACAAAAGAAGAAATATGATGGTTGAGACTCGAGAATACCCCGCTTTGGAGATTCAAAGACACTGAAAAACGGGAAAGTTATCTTAAAGAAAGATTGAAATCAATTAAAATGGGATACAAATATGTTCAAAGATTATTTTGTGGAATTTTTAGAAAAAGAATAATAAAAAATTTAAATATTGCTTTATTTTTTATGTAAATATTTTTCGATTGTAATGATTTTCGGCAATTCGGTAGATTATAGCTTTATATAGAATTCCACCAAAAATTATCACCATATCTTTCAAATTCTGGAAACTACAGACTTCACCAGATGTTTCTTTCTGAAGAGTTTATCTAGATATCAGAGCTCCCAAGGGAGAAAAGCACTCGGACATACGCATATAGTTCGAACTAGATCGATTGTTAATCGGAATCCAATGGATCATTGTTGGAAATCTATAAGAAATCTATCCCCGATCGTGTCGAAAGTACTTTCTTCTATCTTTCACCTTGCGTAGGGATGGAGGGATGGAGGTGCGTACCTCTTGATCAATCCAACATACCCTTGTGATCCACGTGTGACGCTGGTATAAACATAACATCCAACTTGGAAAAAGTCAACAGTGTCGCGCCTGGCACATGTTGGGTCTCGGTCTCGGCCCCCTGTCTCCCTCTCTTTTTCTCTCTCTATCTCTGCGTGCCCTCACCTTCCTCATCGTTCTGGGGTCCGTTGCGACCGCTGTTGGCCCTCCCTCCACATCATCATCATCGGCTTTCGACATTCGGCGTTCGGCACTTAGCACCATTGGCACCAAGCGATGCCAATCAGCCACAGCCAGCCAGCCAGCCGGGCCCCGGCCATTGATGGGGTCTATGGGGAGCGCTGAGCAAGCGACGAGCGATCTACGACAAAAATATCCAATCCCAAATGCCACGGGCACAGTGGGGCAACGGCATGTTTTTTGCAGGAAGTTGAAAGTGAAAATTTAATGGGATTTAAAGGTATAGGAAATATATCTGTAGAGTAGTTATGTCTGGCGATCGAAATTATGAAGAAAAATATATGGAAAACATTGCCAGAAAGGGATTATAATATATAGAATTGAAAGATGTACAGTTTGGAGAATCTTTCAAGAAAGTTCGAAGAAGGAATCGTTAGGAATTTGTTAGGAAGTTGACCTCCACCCTTCACCGCTAAGCTACTCTGTGGGAGAGAAAGGTAGAGAGCAAACGTGCACAAGGCATGAATTTTAATATTTATGGCGTGCAAATTTAAATAATTTCAAGACTTCCAAATATAAATCTTTTCTAATCAAAATAAATTTCTTTAAAGATCTATAAATTCTCTATCATTTAGAGTTTTAACTAATTTTAAGTACTATTACCATACCTCCACTTCCTAATCCACTGTTCAACCACTTTGGGGCGGTTTTTTTCGGTTTTCCCTTTCTCTGTTCTTTGATGGCCGTTGTTTTGGCTTTGGCTTTGTATCCCCCCCACAACTTAATTTCTATGCTAACCAATGATAAACTTAATTTTATGATAACGCACGACCAAACATATTAAAAAACATACATACTATATAAACGCCTATGCCAATCGCCAATCGAATCCGAGAGCGGATGAAATTTGATACGAAACCAATCCGCAGGGTTTCCAGAACTACGGCTCTGTTTGTGGCTTTGATTTTTCGATTCCGATTCGAGTGGAGATCGTAACGAGCTTAAAACTACAAATTGCTGTTAATTTCGAATGTAAATATTTCATTTAATTATTTATGCTGTGTGCTTGCTTTTTGGTTGCTAAACAAGCGAGAAACGCCAAAAAAGGAAGGTCTCCATCTCCAGCTCCAGCTCCAGGTCTGTCCCCCAGTGTGGCTTCAATTTATTTACACCTAACTGTGGCTTGGGGCTCTCTCCCTCTGCCCAAAGGTCAATGCTTGTGTGTGCCGGGGGGCACGCATCGATACACGTATTTGCTTTTTAATTTTTGCCATTTAAATTACAATTAAATTATTTATATGCCACCCAAAGTAAATAACTGACAAAATTGTATACACACGATAAATAAACAATTTATGCGCCCTGTTCCCCGTGTCCCCCTGCCCCTCCCCTGGCTGACTGTGGCGGAAGTTTAAACCGCACCATAAAAGATCAATGTATGCGAATGTGACATTGTCTTTATATACAATTGTGTGGTCCCAGCAAACCAACTAACGTGCCTTTTGCGAGAGTTCCGCAAAATGCTCGCAAACGAGCTAGCAGGCGAGCTTGTGTACGAGCGATATGGTTTTGTGTCGCAAAACGCTCGCAAACGAGCTCGCGAGCGAGCCAAAAATGAGCTCTACTTCTTGTGTCGCAAAACGCTCGCAAACGAGCTCGTGAGCGGGAGTTTTACAATAGGAAAGTGCGCTGCGACTGTGATGCCGGTCGAAAGCCAAAAAAAAAGCAAGCCTTCGTGTGCCTTCGGTCCGGCAATTCTCCTTCGGCTTTGTGTTCACGTCTCGATAGATGACGTGTCGACAGATTAGTGGTCGAAAAGTCATTCGTGTTTTTCTTTTTTTTACATGTGTCGAGCATTAGAAACAACTGCAAATAAAGAGTGCGTTCCTTGCGCCGTCATTTCAATTATTTTCGTCGAACTGGGCAGTGCTAAGTTAAAAATCTCTATCATCTCTTACGCATTTAAAAGAAATTTCTGTCAATCGGTAAGTACATTATTAACGAGGGGGAACGTTGTGAGTTGCTGCGGAGACCGCAACTCTTCATTTATACCCGATACTTAGTCAGTATGGCTCTCCTCCGGCAGACGCCGCTAATATTAAACGACACGACAAAGAGTGCGTGCGAGAGAGACAGAAAATCAGTCTGAGCGTGAGAGTCTGAGAGAGACAGAGCGAGAAAGAATGAAATTGTTTTCTTGATTCTGGCTATAATAATTATACGATCTGGTTTAGACTTTGCACTCTAGAAGACACAGTCATCCTCTACGATTCTGCGTTTTTGGTTTTATCGTATCTTTAAAAATGTGGATGCCACAGATTTTCGTCCTTTGTGGGGGCGGAAGTGGGCGGGGCGAAGTTTTGAAATATTTTTGTAGCAGTGACATATCACAGAAGTCTGGATCAGAAACATCGTTGCTCTAGCTCTTATAGTCTTTGAGCACTAGGCGCTGAAGGGAACGGACAGACGGACGGACGGACAGACAGACAGGGCTCAATCGACTCGGCTATTGATGCTGATCAAGAATATATATACCTTATGGGGTCGGTAACGATTCCTTCTGGACGTTACACACATCCACTTTTACCACAAATCTAATATACCCCAATACTCATTTTGAGTATCGGGTATAAAAAGAAAAACACGAATGACTTTTCGACCGCTAATCTGTCGACACGTCATCTATCGAGACGTGAACACAAAGCCGAAGGAGAATTGCCGGACCGAAGGCACACGAAGGCTTGCTTTTTTTTTGCCTTTCGACCGGCATCACAGTCGCAGCGCACTTTCCTATTGTAAAACTCCCGCTCGCGAGATCGTTTGCGAGCGTTTTGCGACACAAGAAGTAGAGCTCATTTTTGGCTCGCTTGCGAGCTCGTTTGCGAGCGTTTTGCGACACAAAACCACATCGCTCGAACACAAGCTCTCTTGCTAGCTCGTTTGCGAGCATTTTGCGGAACTCTCGCAAAAGGCACGTTAGTTGGTTTGCTGGGTATCTGTAGAGGTGTGTGTTTTTGTATTGAATACTTTGCACTCTTTCTTATGGGGAGTATAGGGATTAGGGGTAGAGGCTTGGACATGCTCTAGATTGGAGATTTTCCTGTATATTCCTGTATTTTTATAGCCAAAATGAAGAAAATAATCACCTTTCTCTCTCTCTCTCCCTTTCACAGAGTAGCTTAGCCGCTAAAGATTAGTTTGTGTAACTTTTGGTTGAAATTTAGAGATTTATGTTTATGTTGAACTACGATTTACAGATCGAGATCTTAAAAATAGCTAAGGAAACTGTTGATCAGTGGCTGGTTCCTTAGAAGCTGCCTGATTTCCTTAGGTTCTCCACCGACTGATCATTAGAAAAGGTGACTCCTCATCGAATTTTCAACAACTTATAAAATGTATTGGCATAATGGAATACACATGAATCAAAAGCTGCGATTAGAGCCGATTGGAACTTGTGGTGAATATTTTTTAAGGCAAATAAGAGTCCGCCTTGGCAAGGGATTAATTTGGATTCATAATCTGGCCTTTGCGAATATTCTTTTGGGGTCCTTGGCAGGTAATAGATATGTTGAAAAGATATCGAATAAAAAACCTGTACTGGAATACCTGAGGAATAAAAAACTTCCATGATCATATACAACGATGATTATAGTCATCCCCTTTTCAGTATTTATCCCTTATTCTTACCTCTTCCTCTTCTATACCCAAATATAGAATGCCGTACCGCACTGTGCAAGTACTCCACTATACAGTTGTGTTCTGGACTGTACTACGACTAGTTTGCGAATGCGTTGTGCCATGTGTGCTGTGTACTGTGTGCTGTGTGCACTTTTCGCACTCTCACTCTCGGTCCCACTAGGCAAGACACCTCAAGTGTCACCCCGATAATTAGCTTAGGGGTTCAACATTGCAGGTCAATGGTTTTGTTAACATATTATAAGTTATTTTAACCTTTGGCCGATTTGCATGCGACTCGACACTCTCTTCCCCGAGTCGAGCTTTCCACTGGGGGGTTTATTTTGTTCAGTAAGCTTTCGTTGGGGTACAGGCACGCACTGGGGTCTCCCTCTGTCTCTGAAGTAAAAAGTGTGAGTCCACCGTCCATTAACACTGTTTCACTGTATTTTTTGTTGTTACAGGTAACGCACCCACCGACATACTGCAGCAGAAGCCAGCCAAGGCCACAACAGCGATTGTGGGTGGTCGCAGTGCAACGCAACCCACGGCGACCCACGACCACGACCGTCATTTTGGCTCCTCCTCGTCGGCGGCGGCCACCTTGAGCGCCAGCTCCACCTCCAGCTCAAGCAAGCGGAAACATCTGGAGCGTCTGGCCAGCGATCTGCGGTCCCAGCTCCTCTCCGAACCGTTCTCCTCCGGCCCAGGCTCTGCAGCGAAGATGCTCAGCGAACGATCGCTGCTGCTGAGCGGTTACGGGGCGGCCATCGAGAGCACCGCCAAGAAGCTGAGCGAAGCAGCCACCGCGGGGGGTGGCGGCAACTCCAACCAGGCCACCACGCCCAGCCACAGCACTGCCACAGCCACCTCCTCGGCCTCGTCCACGTCCTCCAGTCCGGCGGCCACGACGGCTGCGGCTGCGGCGGCCGCCTATGCCGCCCTCTATCTGGAGAAGGTCAAGAACGAGAAGATGTCGCCCATGTCGCATCTGGATGGCCACAAGGAAGGTCTCCACATGGATGCCACGCCCATGGTGTCCATTCACAATAACAACAACAACAACACCATCAACAACAACAACAGCAGCAGCAGCATCAGTGGCAGTGGCAACAGCATCGGCGGAAGCGGAAGCGGAAGCAGCACCCTTGGCAGCCATCAATCGAGTCAGCAGCAACAGCAGCAGCACCTGAGCCTCGGCGTGAAGAGAGAACGCCTCAGTCCCGGCAGCAACAGCAGCCACAATGGCGACATAGCCGTCGGAGCATTTGCCAGGTGAGTGACGGGGCTTTTAACTCAATAAAATATGAGTATTTAAAGATCAGTCAATGAAGATGAGAACTCAAAGGGGAGTAAAGTATAACCAGAATTCGTTAGATGAGTAAAACCACTCCTTAAGGCCTGAACAAGGGAATATGAAGCTCAAAGATACCTATTTTTTAAGCAAATCGAGTTGGAGATGATTCGGAGTCAACTCTAGAAGTCACTCTTGACTACCAAGCTACTCTGTGAGAGAGAGTGACAAAGAGTGCGCGAGGCAAGGGAGTCGGCCAGTCGGAGACTTCCTTTGGAGGAACTTTATTAAGGATTAAAGCCTAGAAAAAGATAGCAATTCCATTCGAAGTCGAATTATGGGATCACCTTAAACCTTTCCATTTATATCTTCGATTTTTTTAGGCTAATTTTCCATGGAGGTACATAGATGAGAGGGGATCTATTAACATAGTAGCTTCTTGTCAAGACAATCTATGAGGTTTTCCTAGAATTCTATTGGAAACGCGTATGCTGTATCTCAATCGAATTAATTTGAGAAATTATTAACAGCATGGGGGCCATCTCTCCTTTTAGAAAATATCTCTGCAGAATTTCTTCCAATCATCGAAAGAAAGTTTATAAAAAAGGCAAAGATTGAAAACGCTATAAATTTAATATCTTATATCTATGGATAGGGTATAGAATCACTTGAGCCTTTTGCTTCTAATAGTTTCAAATATGTTTCCAATAGTAGATTTTATAAAGGGCAACAGAAAGAGTCAGCAGACTGGCTCCACTCCATCGTTAATTTTTCGCCTTATCCTTATCCGTATCCTTCTCCTTCTCCTCTGGCTTCTGCTGTTCTTCCTTCTTCTCTGCATCCGCGCTCGCATCCTCCGCATTAACATTCCCATTGCCACTCCCGCTCTCATCTTCGGATACATGGTTTGAGCCTCGAATCGCCGATCCACTGATAATGCTGCCATCGTCATAGTACATCCGCTGATAGTGATCGCGACGCAGCTCCTCGAACTGCTTGCGGCGGAGCCGCAGCTGCCTGATCGAATCGGTGTCCGAGGGCCGTTCCTCCATGTCGATCTCGGAGTCGTCTATGTCCAGGATGCATATCGAGGCCTCCGGGTGGCGGGCTCTTGCCTCCGGATTGTCGCCATTGCGGAGGATTGTTTGTTCCGGAACGAAGGTGCTGGGCGGGGGCGTGTGCACGGGGGTATATTCCCCAGTCTCTCGCTCTGGCTCTGGACTTGGCTTTGGCGCCGACTCTTTCTTGTCCTCTTTCCCTTTGTCGGCCATATTTTCCAAAGAGATGTTTATTATTGTTTATTACATTTTTTAAAATCACATAAATTTCATGGATAGTTTTGGTAGGGAGAAGGAATGAAAGAATATTCGCTACGAGCTCGAGTCCGAGTCCGAGTCCGAAACTATTTATCAAGTAATTTGTGACCGCCGCCTCGACGGCTGTCAGCGCCTGACAAATTAATTAACATTTTCATAAATTAATACCTCGAAGAAAAAAGAAACCAAATCGATGCTGGCTGCTGCTTCTGTTCGCAGTCCGAAAGTAAATTAATCAAAGCCACCAAAAACAAAAACAAAGCCAACAC
The DNA here is from genome assembly GCF_003369915.1 of Drosophila miranda. Classification (NCBI taxonomy): domain Eukaryota; kingdom Metazoa; phylum Arthropoda; class Insecta; order Diptera; family Drosophilidae; genus Drosophila; species Drosophila miranda. The sequence goes on from NC_046677.1 coordinate 22,187,939, forward strand.
AAGAGCACGCTTCTGCTGTAAAAAAAAAAAAAAAAAAAACAGAACAGAAAGGCAAAAGCAAAAGCAAAAACAAAGAAAACGAAAGAAAAACGACTTGAAAAACTTGAAATGTAAATGCAAATAAAACAGAAATAAAAAAAAATAAAGAAAAGATCGGTCTACTCAGATCAGCAGCAATTAATACGCACAACTAAATTAATGGCGTCAAAGATTATATTTTAACTAATATAAATAAAAGCCATTTATCAGCACCACACAAGCGACATTGGGAAAAGGAGGGGCGACGAGCTTTTGAGGGGGGAGGCAACGAAGTTTTGATACCCTTCACCAAAGAAAATATGTATTAATTAATACTAATTTACTTAGTAGTTTATGGATAAGTAGCGGTAACTTTGTGGATTTATCTAGGGCAAGTTTTGACCAGTTCAGAATTTTATATCCCAGGACAAAGCAAGTGAAATAAGCTACAGACTTAGAGATACATATCTTACAGAGTCAAACATATTCTTTAACATTTCATTTACCCAAATAGCAGATGAATGTAAAACCTATCCTTACTGCTAAGCTACTCTGTAAAAGGGAGAGATATAGACATAGAGCGCGAGGCAGGGGCTCCTTCTGGGTTCCTTTTTTCGAGTCCAGCGTTCTACGAGTATATTCCAGATCATGTTTGAATTTTAGAAAGAATTCTACTGATTTTATTTAAAGAAAACCCTCAAAAGTCCCCATTTATTCCATGAAGATGGAGATTTAGGTACAAAATTGTTTCTCAGATACAGAGGATGATGATAAATGGATATTTCTAAGCATATCCTCTAATATTTCGATATCTATAAATCTATATCTATAAATATCCTATAAATTATGCTATTATTGCATTTAAAAACACAGACGGATAAGGCTACATCTGCTGCAATCATCCTGATTTGGATACAAATATTTGTAACCCCATATTTAGATAGAAGATACAACCTTCTGCAGAAATTGGGCATACCCGCCCCAAGAAAATGTATCGCAAAAACAAGAAACATAATCTAGCCTTTGGCCACGGCATAGATGGAAACAGATGAAGTAACGACACAAAAGATACATAGCTACTTCTTTGGAGATACATTTTGGGCAGGTCGCCGGTCGGTGGTCGGCGGTCGCTAGTCGGAGGCTGGGCCTTATTAATATTAATGAGACATGCTAGGCTATCGCCACCTGAGGTGTGGATTTGAGTGGCTCGAGCAGACACAAAGAGTCACGATAGCCTGTCATTTAGATTTAGCATTCGATACGATTCGATACGATTTGTATCTTGTATCTGGTATCTGGTATCTGCGGAGCGCCCCAGGCGCGGGGCCTGCTGCTGTTACCGCTCAGGGTGGTCGCGTGATTGGGATTATTCGAATAATTATTCATAATTGATAATTGTTTATCCACAAATTAGTGAGGCCTATTAGGGAAACTAGCAGATGATGTTTCTCGTATGATAAATGGGGGTTTTCTTGCATGATATTTTAGAGGCTCTTTATAGAATTATGATTTGGCTTTTTTTTTTTGGATGAAATGCAAATCGAATGCAAATTTTTCCCCTGACGCATGAATATTTATTGTATTTCTTTATATATTTTTGCTTTAAATTTATAGTTCAGGTTCATTCACAAAAAATTCTGCCTCCAAAGAGTTTGGGAGCTCTCCATTCAGTTTTTTATACGATCTTTAACCTTTTGAGGATTGAGTTTGAGGTCTTATCGGAGCATCTGCTTTGACCTTCCTTCCAAATGTTGTTGATCTTTTTGGAGTTTCTGAATTTGGTAAAATGTTTCATTGTAGATCATTCACGACTCTTTATTTAACCTTGTTTTCAATACTTCAATATTAAATATTTAGTTCAATGAACCGCAAAGAGCGTTCAATAAAAATAATTACCCATCTGCTAAATATTCTTTTAAGCTATTGAAGCATTCAGAAAATGTTGTCTAGACTGAAAGCAGTTTATTTTTGCAATTTATTCAGATATTTTGTAAGCATTTGAATACTGAATTCTGGAAGCCCTGCTTTTTGCCCTCTCATTGGACGGCTTTTTGTCCAGTTTCCTTTCCCTTTTCGATCAGTTCTAGCAGCAGATTGAATTTCTAGATGGTGTATGGTATTTGGTATAGTACTCCCCGATATCGAATGACAGTAAGGGCATTCGAGGCATCGGATTAGCTTTGCTTTTTGCTAGTTCTTTTGTTGAACTAGTTTCTGACAACTCATTGATAGACATTCTGTTTTTGGTGTCTTAAGCATCGTAAGAAAGATATTTGAAGCATATGAATATTTAAGGACAGTGTGAATCAAAAGTGTAAGGCAGTTGCAACCATTGAAGGTCTTTAAGCGTCGCTTTCGTACAATAGATGGATTCTATATTTGATGTTATACAACGATTCAATAAATAAATATGATAGCAGATGATAAGTACGATAAATACAAGCAGAATATATATTTCTCAACCTTTGATTCTAGCTTCGATTTTATATCCAATATTCCGATCTTTAATCTTCCTGTTTCGATGTTCACCCTTGATCTTCGATCTATTATGTGTATAAACGCCCACATATTTTCAATAACCAAACATTGTTTTGCCTCAGTCCGATATGTAAATTCGATAAAGCGATAAACATACAGATTCAACGATAACATTCGATTCGATAAGTAAATTTGCTTGAAATCGGAACAGATTCCAACGAGTATCCGCCCCTAGATCTTTGGTATGGAATTGAGTTTCCAAATTTCCACCTAAGGCTCTGCCCTACACTTTCGAAACGCACTGTATGTGTTGTATGAGTATTTCTTTTTATTAGGGACTTATCGGGCTGGGGCAGCGCCCTGTGTAGGCGTAACAATAGACACCATTTGCATACCAGGGCGGTGGCGAGGCGGTGGCGAGGCGATGGCGAGGCGGAGGCAAGCCGCATGTTGCCGCTCGTAAAAACCAATTAGGCATGCCACCGATCTGTAGATCTGCACGGGTATCTGTACGACACAGCATACAAAACCGTTACCTGTCGGCGGGTGGGGGGAGCAGCAACAACAACAACGAGAGCATTAAGCAGTAGCCAACATAATCGCCACCATAAACCATTTTTTGTTGTTGTTGTTGCTTTTTCTGCTTGGCTTTTCCTCGGCTTTTCCGCTGCTGCTGCTGTTCAAACAATCGCCAAGAACAGGCTGGAAAACACAACTAAGTAGCTGCTACCAATCGCCAAAGCAATTTGCAATAATCAACATTTTTAACAAAAAATCGAACAAAAAATTACTACAAAAAAAAAACGGCAAAAAAAAAAAAAAAACAGAAAAAGAACAAACAAAAACAAAGTTGTAAGCAACAACGAGAGAATACAAGCAAGAAAAAAAATCGACAACCAACAGATCACGATAAATCAATGGCAACAAAAAAAGCAACAACAGCAGCAGTGGCAGGGGCAGGGGCAGCAGGGGCAGGCAGAAGGAGGAGGAACCAGGGAGGAGCTAGATGAGGGGGCACTGGCAGGTGGGTCCGCGGCAAAGGGGCAGCACCAATAGCTGCTATATATATAAATTTGTGCTGCAGCCTCCGTAAGCGACACGACATGACCAACGACCAACCGACGACGACGACGTGCAGCACGAGTTACTCTTTTTTTTTTTTTGTATTTCGGTTTGGTTTGGTTTTTCCTTGTGGCATACAACCGAACCCATAGAGAGCCAGGCACTTGCCACAGCTGCCACCGGCGGCAACGCGCTCAGTTTAGGAGGTGACCGGCGGCGGCAGCCCGCTGCCGATCTAGGCAGAAATCTATGCTGATTATTTTTTGGTTTTTTTTCTCGTTTTTTTTTTCGGCTGTGGCTCGTGTTGGAAAGCCACAGGTCCAGCCACAGCTCCAGCTTCAGCTACAGCTCTAGGAATGGATAATGGGTGGGTAGAGTAGAGTAGAGTAGAGACCATGCACCATGCACCATGCACCATGTTGGTGGCATGTCTCTCTGGACTGGACTGGACTGGACTGGCGGGGCAGTTGCATATGAGTTATGGCCATGCTTGGCTTGGCAGATTGCTTGCCACAAATGCTCGACATTGGTTTAACATGGATGCTGCTTTGAGAGCATCCAAATATGAAATTGTTTTTAGGGGAACAAACACACACACACACACACACACACACACACACAAGATGGAAAGAGTTCAAACTATTTTTGAGATGTTCTTTATACCGAAGAACAACTATTACATATTTTCCAATTCAATAAGTTTCAAAGCTTGAAGGACACATCGCCAGATGTGCACCAATCTTTATGAGGATTCCAGCCTGCAGTAAAACGAAATAATTGTAATTAATTACTAAATACAGGAATAACTCTGTTCCACCAGAGTCGAACCTGAGAATTACATTGATTTGCTGTACAAATTTCCCATAAGTGAACGTACAAGATGGACAACAAGAGATTAATATAGTCGATACATTTATCGTTTAAATCCGCTTTTCGATAATTTTGCGAGACTTCAGTCGTAGCTCGTGTATTTGTATAATGTCTAAGGCTATTTACGAACATTTTATGATACAGTTGAGCTTCCTTAAGTTGACCCACTACTATCCAAAGGAAACGTTGGACTTATGAAGACCTCGACCTACAGAGTTGGACAAAATGTGCTTATAGAATGCTTTATAGAAGTTCACCATTAGTTCCATTTTTCTATCGTTATTTTGACCCACTTGGAATATACATACATAGATCGGCAAATTCTTGTAATATGGGAATTGGAATATTTTGCTGTTTGAAAACGACAATTTTCGTAATGGAACTGTGGAACCGAATGCTATGTTAATACATATGTATAATACATAAATAAATGCAATGAACCGATTGGTTGCAAAACTAGTTCACGTTCATATGTCAACTAGTTCCACGGAGCTGGTTCATTCGATGCTAACGTGTGTGAATGGCAAAAAGCAACAGCTGTATTGATTCTCCAAGTGAACTTTAATTAAACTCATTTCGAAAAAGAGAGATTTAAATCCCAGAGAAGCACAGAACTCCCAACAAGTAAACTCTCCCAGGCTTTGGGCTTTCCTTTCCTTTCCACACACTCCTTCGTTTCCTCCTCGTGGGACAGAGTTCCCATGGCACAGTCGGCATATAATCGCATTATGGCCTCATGGAAATTAACTAAATATCAAACGTCAACAAGACTTAGATCGCAGAGACCTGTTCTATAGGTGGTTTCGTTCCTACTGGAGTGCTTCTCACGGAAGCCACTCATTAGCATGTCAAATAAGCGAGAGCAGAGTGAGAGAAAGAGAGTGAGGGAGAGAGCTAGATCGAGAGATATCTCGGTTGTTGGATGTGGACCACTCAGAGCTGGAATGACAAATAATCCAATTGTATCCGACTCCTGGCCACAGGGGAGTGGGAAGAATAATTAGATGTTAATGCAAATTTGTGAACGATACAAAAGATATATGTATGGCTATATGGTGCCTCGTATATGGTGTAATATTTATGCAGGCTGACGTCACACACCACACTCTTCCTTCAACTTATGCAAAGCCCCTGCTAAATGTTCTGTTTAACATAACTAATCCATATATTATTTTCATATTTTTGCTGTAGATCTCGCAGCGCCACGCCCTCCTCATCATCGTTTCGCGGTGGCGGTGGCAACGGTGGTGGTGTCTCACCCAACCAGCAGCAACAACAGCAACAGCAACAAAGATTGAGTCCGCCGAGTGCTCAGACCACGACACACATGCCGCTCCACAATTTGTCTACAAATTTGCTGAATACCATACAACAGCACCAGCAGCAGCAGCATCGGAACAACAACAGCAGCAGCATCGGTGGCAGTGGCAACATCAACAGCAGCGGCAGCGGCACAAGCAACAGCAACAGCAACAATGTGAACCAAGGAAGTGGTGCAGGAAGTGGCTCGGGCAGCAACGCCGCATCGAGTTCCAATACAAATGCCACGGATTTCTCCACCCGCAACTATTCGGACATTATGCGGTGTCTGGCGGCCAAATACAATAACACCAATCCCAATGAGTAAGCAAATCCGTGAGCATCAGGCAACCCCCCAGAAAAAAACCAACACTCGTCTCTAAACTTTTCCAGCAACCATGCAACAAGACGCAATTCCTATTACGACAGCAACAGCACGGGCACCTCGGGAGCAGCAGCAGCAGCAGGAGCAGGAGCATCGGGAGTCGCCTCCAGTGCCACACAGCAAAGCAGCAGCAGTGGCAGCTCCACCGCAAAGTCGGGCAACACCAATAGCAGTGGTAGCGGCAGTGGCAGTGGCAGCGGCAGCAGCAACACCATCAACAGCCCCACCAATGCCAGCAATGCGAACGCGGCCAGCAAGAAGCTCTCGCCCTCGGCGGCTGCGTCGGCGGCTGCTGTCAGTCTGCCCAAGGAGACCAAAGTGAGTGTGTCCGCTGGAGGAGGAGGAGGAGGAGGAGCAGGAGCGGGCACCTCTGGCTCGAGCGTGGGCTCGTCGGTGGCCAGTGTCGGGCCGTTGCCACCGCCAGCCGCAGCCCAGTCGCCCACAGAGCAGGCCAAGAGCCAAATGGCCGCTGTGGTGGCGGCCGCCAGTGTTTCGCCGTTTATGTCCAGCTTTTTGCCCTTCTCGTCGGGCATTTTTCCGCCGCTGATAGACATGAGCAGCACCCAGGCTCTGATGACGCTGGTAAGTACAGTGGGTACACAAAAACAAGCAAAGAAAAGCTATGTGATGGGACCACCCAAATTGTTAATGGCATGTCCCCCTTGATTGTGGAATAGTGGAGAGGCTTTGATGGGAGGGATCAATGAATGACCAATGAATGGCTGCCATAAGAGACATAATTTTCAGTACTTAAGGACTTTGGAACCTATCTACAGATATTTTGGAAGGCATAAGATACAAATCTGTGTGGTGTAACGGCCTAATTTGAAGAGAGAAGAGGGAGACAAAGAATTGTATAGTGTAACGGACTAATTAGAAAAGAGAAGAGTGAGAGAAAGATACACAGATGGGATGTCCACTAAAACTCTCCATTTAAGCTAAGCTACTCTGTGAAAAAGTGTGCGCCAGGCAGAGAGTTTTCCACACACCAAAAGGCAAAAAGTCCACCAATGTACAGGGTATCCTTAGATCTATTATTACGAATATTTCAACTGTTTTCCAAATTAAAGCTCACCTCCACCGTTCTTTTCCCCATCTCTCCCCCGCCGCTTAGATGCGTGCTGTCAAAGATGCCCAAATCCAGGAAATTCTGCGCTGCAAGCCACAGCATCCGCAGCATTCACAGCATCCACGTTCCAGTTCCAATGCCTCGTCGCCCAGTGCCAGTGCAGCGGGCACGCCACGTTCCACTCTGAATGCCGCGCTCCAGCAGGCGGCTCAATTTGTTACACCCGCTTTCATCTACTCGGCCCAGCTGCAACAGCAACAGCAGCAACAGCAGCAGCAGCAACAGCAGCAGCAACAGCAACAGCAGCAACAATCGCATCACGCTTCGCGGCAGTCTAGTCCACGTTCCACAACAGAGACTTCGACTTCGGTGGCGCCCGTCGGTGGTGGTGGTGGTGGTGTTGGTGGTGCTGGTGGCTCATCGATTGCGTCGGCGGCGCCATTAGACTTGAGCTCCCAACCGCCAGCCGCGAAGCGCTTTAAGCCCGAGCCCGAGGGCCTGCTAGGGAAGACGCGTCGTGCCAGCTCAACGGCCACCACGGCCACGACAGCGACAACAGCCTCATCCACACCATCCCCGCCACTTCTGGACCAGTCCGAGGAGATCAGTAATGCCAACGCCAACGCAGGAACAGGCACAGGCCAGGGCACAGGCACAGGCACAGGCACAGGAGCCTCTGGTGCGGGCGGTGGCCCGCGTCAGTGTCAGGCGCAGAGCGAGGAGGTGAACTCCTGGTCCGTGGACGATGTGTGCGGCTTTGTGGGTGGAATTGATATATGCGCCGAATATGTTCAGGTGAGCAGAACAGCACAGAATCCCTTCCCTCTCCCTTCAGCCCCATTTGTAGTTGATTAAGCATTGAGATTTCGCTGGGAGAAAGGAAGATTTCCTACCGACTGGCTCCAACTAATTGATGTTTATGTAGCCATCGGCGAGGGGACACATAAATATCCACCGCTAGAAATGAAAGTTTACTCGGGAGCAAATCTCTTTCGATAGGGAGTTGATTGAGTATTAGCTTTCCGAGTGATTTTCGGTGGGGAAATAATTTTAAAAAGACTACTTTGGATACTTGAGAGCTGAGGGAAGTATTTCAGTGAAATATCAAGTAATATGTGGGGTGTATTCTTATAACAAAATCTATGGTGATGGGTAGCTAGGAGGAGATTCGTGTACGTATCTACTTATAAAGTAGCGGAGGTGCTGGGAGGTGGATGGAATCTAACACCAACAAACCTTATCGGCGACATTCGATTCGGGCAATAATAATTCGGGCATAACCAAGTACACGACATGTACTTTGTTTTAGTCTTTTTTGCACTTTTTCGCTTGTGCGTAGAAGGAAACGGATGAAATGGGAGTAATGACAACAGTTTGGAGCTTGGATATCCTTATTTATCTATAAATTGACTTGATAAATGCTAAAAGACATTGGTGGCCCATTAAGGATCGTAATTCTCATTTAAAGAATCCTTAAACCACTCAAAGATTCAAGAAAGTGCCTAAAGACTCTTATAGATTCATGGATCAACCCAGAGAATGTTAAAAAGGATTAAAATTCTTCGGAATATCAAGGATTAGATAAAAATTAAACTTAATTTGATCAAAACCGTATATTCTGTATAGATATGTATGTACATATCATATGTATCCTCAGATATGTATCCGCTAAAACCTTCCAAAGTAACTGCAAAAAAACTATCGAAACTGTAGATCGAAGATCACGCCATAATCTGCATCTCTTCAGGTAAAAACTTGAGATCTGTCATAAATTTCAGCTGAAAAATGTTGAGAACCAGAAGAAAAGACCTTGAAGAATTGTTTGCAAAATACAAAACAGAAGTAAAGTGGATTGCTTGGATCCCCAAAATCGAAATATCAGCAAATCCCAAATGCCAGCACTTACCTGCGCGCGGCCCCAGAGAGACCTTCGAGTGAGTGAGTGACTTGGACGTGGACATGGATGCGAGTGGCATTCTTGAACCCCATCCGAGCAACAGGCAGCAGTCAAAGTTCATTTACCCAAGGGGCAAATCATCGACAACACATAAACGCGTTCGTTTATTTTTGTCTGATTTTTCAGACTTTTTGTTCGGGGGATTTCCTGCCTCGGACTCGGGGCTGCTCCGCACAACGGCAGCAGCAGCAGCCGCCAGAAGACAAGATTAACTATGTTTTTGGGATTTGAACTCCACTCCATGGCCGTGGCTGAACTCTCTGGCGGCCATTAATATTGTGCCACGCGAGCTGAAGCTAAAGCCTCGACTTGGAGTCGGAGTTAGAGTTGATGTTGCGTTTTTGGCGAGTCCATGAAGAAAATGCTCCACATAGGCAAAAAGAGAAGACGTTGGAGACGACTAGAGCTGGAGCATTGGAATGGTGGTGGCCAGGTGATCTTTTTACGACCAGTTCCGGCAAGTTGAACGACTTTTGATCGGTCAGGCCGGGCCGGGGCCGGGGCCCGGCCAGGTTTTACGTTTGGCTTTGCGGTCGACGATCGGTCAACGTCAGGCATCATTACCAGACCCAGTTCAGGCTGCCTGCCAGTTTCAGCCTCAGCTCCAGCTTCAGGATCCTGCTCTCCACTTCATCGCGTTAATGGAGTGAAAACATGGTCGGAGAGGTCCAATGCTCCAACTAGTGCAATCATGTGATAGGAGTAGAGCCATGTACGTAGCGTTCGAACGTTAACAATTAAGCCCGGGCTCTCGGTCTGGCTCTCGGTCTGGCTCTCGGTCTGGGTCCTGTTCCAGAGCTCTAGGTGTTGACACATTTTGATGCATATTAGCCCGCAAGAGATGAAGAGTCGCCTTGAAAGTCGCCTAATTAGCAGACCCCAAAGCGGCTTAGCGTCCATTCAAAGATGAACTAAATCTGCTTACCGCCGCGAGTAGACGACGACGACGAAGATGATGATGTTGATGTGGATGCTGATGGAACCAGTTTCCTCCGACGAGGTTGAGGATTGCTCAGATGCTGATGACTCCTCCCCGAAGGTTTTTGCTTTTTTGCAATAGACAAAAAGGCAATTGGCGTAATATTCAATTGAATTTATGGCCACAACGACACTTGGCCAGCTTATGGACTCGGACTTGCTCTTGGGCTGCTCTTGGGCTTGGTCTTGGTCGCCTGAACACCTTTTGTGGTGCAGTTGCATGAACTTGTTCCGCCAGGCTAACGATAGAAAGACGTGGCAGACCTCTTTTTTTTTTTTGTTTTTCGTCGTATCTGTCGTTGTTGCTGTTGCTGTGGCTGTGCCTGTTGTCGGTCGTTGAGATATTGTGGAGGTTGTAAATATTTAGTGCAGAGGTTGACTCTCCGTCTGTGAGGCTGGGGCTGGGGCCGCGCTGGAAATCTATATGAAGACATTGAGAACTGGTTCAGTGACATTGTCCAGGCCTCTCAGCGACAGCAACAACGACGTTGTCGCATCATGTTGCAGTCACAGACACAGAGTTGCAAGTGTTATTGATATTGCCCCAGCGAAGCGGCAGCCTAGACTCCTCTCCAGGGTCCCCCGGGGTGGAGAGGGGTGCCACGCATGGGTGGCGGCTCGGTTCGGCCCGGTACGGCTCTCGATCTCGATGGCGATGGCCAGCCCAGGGTTTATTATCGCCAGAGCATTCGCCATAAAAATGCAGATGAAGTCATAAGTTGGGGCCAATGCCAATCCCAGTCCCCATCCCAATTCTGGTTCGACTCTCGCAGCAGGATGCGATATTTTCAGCATTTTAAATGTTCAGATTTATGGCTATATTAAAGCACAATAATAATTTCTATGCGTGATCAGCGACACGAGCTACAGGAGGGACTTCTCTCTCTCTTCCTGTTCCCGTTCCCGATCCCGATCCCGTTCCCTGCTCTTTTTTTCTGCATGCCAGCCAGCTAGAAGTCTTTTTTTGTCATGAATTATTCGCTGATTAAGTGGACCGAAGGTAGCAGGTGGGTTGACTGGGACTTGCCACAGAGCATAGAGCATAGGGGGGCACTCTGCGTGGCATGTGGAATGTGCGGTAACCCAAGTGGAGGTTAGAAATCGGATAGATGGAGGAGATGGCTGCACAAGATCTGGCCAGCAGCAGTTTGGGCGAGGAGGATAATTGGACTGTAAGGAAGATCGATCTCTGGATAGCAGAATGGGGGATTTCTTTGGTATGGGAGGGGCAGAATATACATATATGTATAAGTAGAGATGGGAAATCAATGTAATAGATCAGCTACAAGAATAGGCAAATATCCATGTTGATCTATCAATGAAATATCGCCTCTAATATCGCTAGAAAGGTGCTCCTCTTCCCACTGTATTCCATGTTTTGCCATCTCGGAGATGGATAGACCTCTCTCTCAATCTGTTGTTTGTCAACTGCCGAACATTCTCTAACTCTCTCTCTTTCTCTCACGGAGTAGCTTAGCAGTCAAGCGATTTCATGTGTGCTTTTGAGTTCTTCCTCTAAGATTATTGAAGAAAATCTCCTTTCATTCTCTAATCTGCAGGGAAATGTGTTTCTTTATTTTCCACATATTTTCCTGGATATCTTTGATCTCTCAAAAGTATATTATAACCTTTAAACTCTCATATCTCATAACTGAACCCACGATCTAATTAAAGTCTCCATCAACTTTCTTGGAAATTTGCAACGTTTTTTTCCGTGGGTAAACATTTGCCCTGTCAATCCATCAGCAATTCCCGTGAACTTATTTGGAGCGAATTAGTTTCTGTCAGCTAATGACAGGCCAAGGAATGTCTCTCCCTTTAGGAACGAGCCAGCAAACGAGGCTCGGAGCCACAAACGAAGCTGTCAAACGCAGCAGCAAACAAAGTCTTGAACCCAAGAGACGAAACTCAAATTGGAACTGGATTGGAGCCTAGGCTCCAGCTCCCATCTCCATCTTCGGTGTGGCATGAGTCTCTGATGTACATGGGATGTGCCTCTTCCTGCCTGCCTCTAGCCCCCTGAGCTCCACGATCGTCGGTCGGTCGTCGTCGCCGCTGTACTTATTGTATTTGACATGCCAAATGCCAAAAGTACACGTAGGCGTCATAAGATTCATGACTCGAAAGAGTTGACTTTGCGCCTTTTTGCCCACGATCGGTTGGCTCTTTTCCCCTCCCCCCCCCCCCCTCTCTGGGTCTGGGTCTTGGTCTGGGTGTCGTGTCGCGGGCACTGAACGAACGTTCTGTCTAGGCTCAACTCCACTCCACTCCACTCGACTCGCATCTGAACTGTAGCGAGAGGTACACCAACGTGTTATTGTTGCTTGGGTTCACATAAATGTCAAGCATCGGCAACAACAGCAACCAGCAACAGAAGATGGAGATCAACTTTAGCTCTAGATTTTGCACCCATGGCTAACGCCCCCGACAATCGCATGGCACTCCATCTCGGGGGGCTCTCGCGTATGCATTTCAAAAACTACCCTATTATTAGGCGTAGGGTTTCATTCGTTCATCCGCTGTTGGGGCAGCAGCATTATGAAACCAAAAACATAAACAACCAATGCAAATCCCCCTTAAGTCAGCAGAGTCATCGTCATGATCATCATTCAGATGATCATTATCGTCTCGTATTCGAGAAATGTAAAAAGCCCAGGCCCATCCGCGCACTTGTCACTTGAGCTTGGGGCCCCCAGAGGTCTCCCTTGCCATACAGATACTCGAAGCAGATGCAGATACTTTCGGTATCTATGTATCTCTCTCTCATTATTTGTTTATCTTAATTCGTATTAAAGTTAGATTTTTTATCGCACAAGCAACTCGTTATTTTGGCTCCAGGGTCCCGGCCCGTCCCGGCCCGTCTCGTCCCTCCCCGACGACTGTGCACAGCCCCCTCTCATCCATAACTGTCACATTGCCTGACTTAAGTTTTATTTATCTTTATATTGGCCTTTTGGCCAGGCCAACGCTGTCTTGTGGCCAAGCTCTTGGACCCTGCTTCCCCTGCGCCCTCCTCTCTGGTTTTTTAAGGGAAATGCCTGCCTTGCCCCCTTGCCCCTCCGCCCTGGCTGACGCTGTCGCTGTTTGGTTTTGAAAATTGATTTGGAAAGTTGCATTAAAATGCAATTTGTTGGTTGTGTGGAAAGAGGGACAGAGACAGCGACAGGGAGATAGAGAAAAGTGTGTTATGTGGCCAGTTGCCCCCTGCTTCTTCTGTGCCACAGGAAGTATGACGGTGCAACATACGTGAGTGTATCCCAAAAAAGAAACAACAAATAACAAAATTCAAATTAATTTTTCGGCTAAGCGGAGTGACAGAAGAGTGAGAGATTGAGGGGAAAACCTCAATGGAAGAGTCAAAGTTCAGATGTGATGTAACTTCGGGACTGTAAGTGTGATGGGGGCGCTGTATGGTTTATGGGTTATAGAAAAAATAATAAAAAACGTGAAGAAATTATGGTTTTCTACATTTTTATTGAATCTTAAATATTGAATTTATTGAATTTCGATCCATAAACAAATAAGATGCTTAAAATCCACATGGGATATAAGTAGGACATCTGTGCTTGCCTCTGAGAGTCCAATCCGAATAGCCGATGGGTCCTTGTACTAAAGGTAGTATCTCTGCCTTTCCCCTCGTTCTGCCAACAAATTTCCCTCTTCCTGCCTTCCTACCATCGGAGTGTTTTTTATCCTCCGTATTCCGTTTGTATCAAAAATGGTCCTAGTCATGCACACGACAACTAATTTGTTTGTTTTTCGATTCTGGGGCATTCTCTTTCGTAATTTTCGCTTGTGCGTCTGCCTGGCGCCGGTTGTCGAAGATTCAAACTCGGAAGCAATGAAAGGAGCTGGGAACTCAAAAATATGAGCCCAAGAAGTTCTAGTTCCGTTTCCACTGAACTCGTATCTATCAGAATTCCTTGAATAGAGAAAGGTATACAAATTAATGTTCATCAGGTTTACTTCTTTAAGAGAGAGAGAGAGAGAATACCCCATGGCAAAAGGCCACAGATCCGGCTCCACAAATGTTGTGGCAGAAAAAACACTCTATGGTTGCCCCGAGTTCCGTTTGCGGCACACAACAACCCATATTAACGGTGCTTTTGTGGTAAAAAAAAAAAAACAGAAACCAGCAAAGACTTTCATAGCCCAAAGAATCAATGCGAACCCAGCGCACAGCCAAGTGGCTGGAAGTGGGGGCCCAGAAAGGAGAACAAATCACCGACTTGCCTAATGATTATAAACGTAACAATCTAGTTTGCGGCGTTGGCGGTCAACGCATTATCAACAACGGGCAACGGGCAACGTGCAACGCGCAACGTGCAACAGGAACAGGAACACGGAGGCAACTACCGCACACGAGACTGCAACAACAATCGAGTGTGCAACAAGAGGAACTGGAGGCACGTGCTAAACATGCAACTCCTACTCTTACCACGGCCAAGGCCCCGGCAGACAGGCAGCAACAGGCAGCAGCCAGAGAGACAGACAGAGCGGCACAGACACGACCATTCAGTCAAGAGACAGCCACACAGCGTTGCAGTTGCAGTTGCAGTTGCAGCCCAGCTCCTTTCGGCCACAAGACCAAGACCAATATGCTACCATTAATCCATGAATTACTTAAAACCACATTCCGTGCAGCGGCAGCAGCAGCCAGTAAGGGGGACCAGGGTGGCAGGGGGAACATTTAAATTGCCCGCTTACCGCCATATTTCAATATATTGGGGTTCTGGGCGGGAGACCGAAGAGATTTTTGCCTTTTTTTCTGTGTTGGCTTCCACTTTTGGCCGCCTACGAAATGGACAAAAAAAATTGGCCCAACGACAAGCAATTTCTTGCCTCGCGTTTGCTTGGCTTTTCTCTGATAATGTTGCACGATAATGATGTCGTCTGTTTGATGATGTTGCTGCTGGCTGGGCCTTGCTGCAGCGACCTGCTGTGGCTGGCAGGCCGATCCGCCGATCCGCCGAACCGAACAATCACCTACATTGAAGGAAAAAGTTCTCTGTTCTTTTTAGAAGAGTTTTGGGGGCCAGAAATCACAGCACGAAAGCAAATGATTGCAATCGAGTGCGGAGGGGGGGCTGCAAGGTCCCCATTCACTCCCTCTCTCTCTCTATGTGGCACAGTGGCGATTAACAGACAAATTGTGGACATTCTCAGAGAAGTTCAATGATATTTGTACCCATCAAGAGGGCATTACATGTGTAATCTTTAGACAGAAGGCGTTTGTCCTGTAATTTCTTTATTCCTAAGCAATCTGCAAGCTGTAGAATGGATCTGCCATACCGTCCCAGAAGGCCCACTGTGGCTGCCGGACTGGAGCAGAGGTTAGATGAAATGTGCACCAGACGGAGGTTATAAGGTGGCCACGGCAACAGAGCTGCCATTTAACTGACAGTCGGATGGGGCAGGCAGGCAGGCGGGAAGGCAGGCAGCAGGGAGCAGCCCGCAAAGTCAGGCAGCAGCCCCCATTGAGACCCCAGAGACCCCGGAGACCTCAAGTCGGAACCAAAGCGAATTCAGCGCATGACTGGAAGCACAGCCAAACACAAACATACAACCGAAAGAGTCTCAGAGTCCCAGAGACCGAAAGTCAAATGCCAAGCAGCAGATCATGCCAGGGTCTGGGGGTCTGGGGGTCTTTGGGGTGCTCTCGAGTGCTGCTCGGACCCAGGCAGGTCGTTGCAGCAACGTCGCGTCGCTCGTGGTGTGTTATCAAAGCTGATGATGATTATACCCACTTGCACGCCTTTTTTCTGTGCCCCTACAGGAAGCCCCAGCCAGAGCCAGAGCCAGAGCCAGAGCTGGCCTGGGCTTTAGCTGCAATTGGCTACTCGTCGCCGTCGCCATCGCCATCGTCGTTGTTGTCCGTCGGCGTCCGTCGCCGCCGTCGTCTTGTTGCATGCATTATTATTATGCGCATGCGCGCAGTTGGCCATATAATCTAAAATTGTATCTTTGGCGTGTAACCCGGGGCACTTCTTCTTCTTCTTCATCTTGTACTTCAGCGCAGCTCCTGCAGCAGCAGAAGCGGCAACGGCAGCGGCAGCTCCTCCTTGCCTGCTGCCTGTTGGGGGGGGGGAACCCAACAAAACTACAAAATAAACTGATTATGTGCCTACCGCTGCTCTCGAGCCGCGTCCACAGCGAAATTAACAGCCCCATCTCTTCGCGGACCTCGGCTGCAGGGGTCCTCCCCCTCCTCCTTCTCCTCCCTCTTCCTCCTCCTTTGGGCCTGTCCGAGTCCGAGTCGGATGGAGCTCCCCCTTGTGGCCTTCTTTTGTTTCTATGGCGGACGATCGGGTCACATAAAATTTGCTAATATTTTGACCTTAAGATACAATATCTTTGCTGGTACGTAGCCATTGTGCACAGTGGGCAAAGATGGGCAAATATTGGTAAGAAATTGAGGAGAAACATTTATGAGAACTTCTGTTAAGAAAATACTTTATTTTTAGACTTCTTATGTTTAAAAATTGTTTAAATTTCTCCAGTAATTTTCAGTCATTTACTCCCACTGTATCTCTATCCCTCTCTCTGGCCAGCGGCAGAAGCAGTGAAATAAAAATAAAACTTATTTATTACAACTGTCTAGAGGGACAGCCAGACAGAGCCGCGGCCCCAGGGGGACTTTTCAATAATTTATTAAATTATTTAAATAATAAGCGGGCAATTTTTATTCATTGCTGTTGAAACCACAGTCGAGTGATTGATATAGAATACAGTTTTCTCTGTAATAGATATAAGGGGGGGGCCCAGACTGGCAATTTCCAACACTTTCGATGGAAAGTGGATGGAATAGAGCATTTTGGAGGATGTTCTCTCGTCGAACTATGATAGTCGGAGGAGAGGCTGCATGCCAATCAAATGCTACCTTAGATTGCACTAGATTCCAGATGCCAGCAACAAGAATCCAGAATCCAGTATTCAGCCCTGAACGGGGCGAGGCCACCTAGTAGAAGAGAGCAGAGCATCGAATGCGTAACAAGATCAAACCACAGCCACCGCACTGGGGGGATACTCGGGCGGGGAGGCTCCGTTGGACCCATTGGACAGTGAGACAGTCGGACGTCAGAGGATGTTTGGCATTAAGCGTAATTGTTGGGTTGAATGCTGGGCCTGGGATGGGATCGGATGGGATGGGATGGGATGCCTGAATAAAAAGAGAAGAGAAATATCATTAAATACTCGTACCAAAATCAAAGCCAAAGCCAAAGACACAAGTGAAGTGTAGCCCCGCAATGGCGATGGGCAAACAAGTCAACTTTTCAATGATACCCCTTTGACAGGGCCAACAGAGAAAGAGGGTAGATTGGGCTGCATGGAAGGTTGTCGATATGGGGACAAGGACTTATATGAATATGTTTCAAATAGTTGAGTTGAGTAAAAAGCGTAGATAATCCTTTTATCAGTAATATTTCAGAATATTTCAATATATCATATTAATATTTTTGAAACATATTTTTTGACTTTTTTTTACTATTTTCTGAAGATAATTTTTTCGAACCATCAAACGTTTAACAAGGTTTTTGAGAACAATTATTGGGTTCTAAGACAATATTTATATGAAATTTCTCTAGATTTTTGAAGATTTAATTCGATTTTACTCGAAATTCTATTTATTTTTTGATAATAATGTTTCTTTGTTCAATGCAATCTACACTCTATATGTTTATATGTCTTCAGTAAATTACTCCATAATACTCCACTCATTACAGGCTATCACACGGTCGACTATACCCCACTTTTGCGATTCTTTTGTTGTTTTTGTTGCGGCTGTTATTTTAGGTGGGCAGCCACCGATACGAGCGAACCGAGCCAAAGGTTGTTGATGGGCAACTGGTACTTGGTACTTGCCACTGCCACTGCCACAGCCACTGCCGGCAATCAGGTCGAAGTCAGTCTCTTTCTTTGAGCTTGCCTTTGGCCAGTCCCCGGCTGTAGCTGTAGCTGTAGCTGTAGCTGGGGCCCAGACCAGACCCGATCCGACCCGACCAGGCCATGCCAGACCCAGACATGAAGAATTACAATGAGTAGGTAGTTGGGCGCAATTGACGGTGGCTCAGGCTCTGGCTCAACTTCAGAGTCAGCTCCGAGAACAGCTTCAACCTCTGCAAAAGTTGGCAGCAGGTCGGCCCACGTTCTACGGGCTCCCGGGCATAGGTAGCACAAAAAGCTGTTCAATTTAGAATTCAAATTGTTGTCTTCGCCACTCGTCTGCCCCTCCCAGCCAGCTGTCCCTCCCCTCCCCTGCCAGTCACTGTGTCTGTGTGTTGGACTCTGTGTTGGCCTGTTGGCTGATGGCTGGCTGTAGGGTTAAGCAGGTCAAAATCCGTACAACTAAATTGAGCCCAGAAATACAATTGGGAGAGGAGCCGCCGTCGCCGCCGTCGCCGCTGCCGTAAAGACGGGGTAGAATTCATTTTTCGTCGAGTCGAACAGCAGGGTCTTTGGTCTTCAAATTAAAATGTTTTTTGGGGGAGAGAGCGAACTGAGGAGTCCGAGGAGTCCGTGGAGAGACGAGCGAGTGACCAGAAGCAGCCAGAAGCACTTTTGCAGCCGCTTATTAGTGTGATGTGTCTTTTGGGCTAAGATTCGGGTTCCGAGGAGGATGAGAGGACCCTGGCACGTTTCACATTTTGACGCGCCATACGGCCTGACCCTGCTATTAATTTATTTGGCGAAAAAACCAAAAAACGAAAACATTCCACAACTTTGAGATTATCCCCCAAATGGTTGTTCTTTTCTTTCAATTTGAAACCAATCCACTTATATGCATATTAGAGATGGGCGCGTGAAAGAAATATCGTTTGGATTAGGTGCTCTTCAGCCTCATCCCGGGGTTCAATTGGAACATTAAGCGCTGAGGAGAGTTCAATTATCGCCATTTACTACTGCAAATTAGAGATGGACAGGAATATCGTAGAAGCCATAGTATTGGCTTGGGTGGTTTTAAGAAATCCTCGAAATATGGGTGTGTTTCTTTTTACTACTTTTACTAATCTGTTTGAATATGGATCCGTGCCGTTTGAATTTGAGCGCTTGACAATTTGGACATTCTTTGTCCATACTACCAATCTGCGCTTTCGGATGAGCGGAGTATTTAATATTTGACTCGTAACGAAGCGGAGGTGAATTCTCGATCTACTTGTTGGCGTTTTCTGCCATTTTCTCTGAAAGTTCCATTGAAAAATCCAATATTCAATATTAAAATGGTTGTGTTTCTTTGTACGAGGTCATTTTTCTCTGAGTGTACAGATTACAAACATAAGTCCATATTTTAGGGAACATTTTTCTTCTCGTGAGTTTGCGATCTCTGATAACTCTGGCATCTTTGGGATCTCTTTTTTTTTCTTTGGTATATTTTAAGCCAAACGAGTATCAATTTTATGTGGCCTTTTTATGATTGAAACCCACTTGAATTCTATGTAAATATTGCGCAACAAAATAGCTTTATTGGGCCTAAACTTTATAGCTCTATTAAAGCCACCAGCAAAATGAAAAGAACGAATGACTCTAGACCGGAGTTTAGGTCGTATAAAAAAAAGAAGCAACGCAACAAATATTTACGAGTTCTTTGGCTCTAAAACAAACCTTTGACGAATCTTTTGCTGGTGCTGGTCTGGTGCTGTCGTATGCAAATCAACGTCGAATCGAACCCTCCTCTCATTGATATTTAACCATCTGTGTCCCATGGTCAAGTCAGGTCACCACTCGTGTCCGTAAAAACTTGAACTATAAAGTTTAATTAGATTGAAAGTCTGGGCGTAGCTCAGAGATAAGCATCTCACGTGTCGGCCTCTAATTTGATTGAAAATATTTTGGCAGCCGCTACGATTGCGCAGATTCCAGGCGATGGATGGTCTATGGACTGTGGACTCGTATGCTAATTTTCAATCAACAAAATGTGTATCTGTTTTGTGTGCCAAATAAATATTAGCTGCGAAACCATCAAAGCTACATAAATTCCAGTCTCCTTTGCATTAATTAATATTTCTCTTTTTGGGGAAAGAAAAATCTACACACGATCATCGGCTCCGCTCGTCTAGTGCTGCTGCTGCCCCGTTTCTCTTTCGAGTCTTTTGTTTGATGCAACAAAATGATTTGCATATTTCCATATTTTTTGCTGCTCGCTTTTGTTGTTGGCAGTGGGCTTTCCGTTCTGTTCTTTTGCTTAAATTGCCTGCAATGGACCCAGATAGACTGCAGTCCAATTACATTGCGTGTAGACCTCCTCGCTCGCAGACTCTTTGCTCGAAAGGAGTTCAAAGTCAAGAGCCGAGAGGCCTAAGAGACTCACAATTCAAATCTGCTTTTGGCCCGTATTGTTATGGCCAGGCTTTCTGCCTCTATCGTAGTTAATGCAAAGTTCTTGTTGCTGTTGCCGTTGCTGTTGCTGTGGGCTGCTCGGCTGGTCAGTTGTTGCTATTGTTGGCCTCTGTCAATTATTGGCACAGAATTTAGAATGCAATGCTCGCCGGCCCAATGCACTTGGCCATGGCCATGGCCATAACCACAGAGGCACCCAAATCAAAGCCTGGTCTTTTCCCCATTTCCCCCTCGCTGTTTGCCCGAGCAACAGAATTATGACAGAGCCGAAGAGAGCTAGCTCTGTGGGCCCTGGCCATTGGAGTAAAAGCCACCAATTTCCGGTCAGAACCTGGCGTTTTTCCTACTCTGCAGCTGGCTTTTTTTGTGTTTTTTGTGGTAATGTTGTGGTGATAGTAAGGAAATAAATTCATAATTAAATTGCCGGAGAAATGTGAAGAATGGACACCCAAGAAAGCTTTTACTGGGAGTTTGATCTCTGTTTGTTCGAGGAGAGAATCTGTGCAGATCAAATTACATTTATATTAAAATTCTATTCTATTCGATTCATTGACAAAATGAATATCACATTCATGCCTCTTCTTCCTGCAACAAATTGCTTTAACGAAAGGCAGATCGTAAAATCGTAGATTTTCTGCATATTTACATATTCAAAATCTTGGCAACACGCAAATGAATGGATCCGATCCCCTCCCCCTAGTGAAAAGACCATAGAAAAAACTTCATCGTATATTTATTGAGTATTTGATTAAAATCTTTTCTCTCTCTTGTTGTTGTGAGTACCAGCTCTCGTCCTTAAGTCTAGGATATGCTCATGTGCTATGTAGGGCCCAATGGCTGGCCGTTGTCCATTATTCGGTTCTTGTTAAAGTCTCTGAAGATCTGAGAGCGACGCCCCAGCTCAGCCAGCGCGGCCCTCTTGGTGTCCAGAAACTCCTCATTTCTGAGCTGGTAGTACACCTTCTGGTCGTGGTTAGCCTGCTCCATGAGAATGGCATCGACGGTGGGCACCCAGGGGCGTCGTGTGGTTATGACATTCTCGTACAGGGCCGTGTTGTTGACGGCAAAAGGACTGGGCTTGATGAAGATGGCTATGAAGCCCGGACGCTTGATGTCTCTATCCACGGGAAAGACACTGAAAGGAAATCATTGGAAGTTCTACGGAAAAACTCTTGTGTACCAATGAGAACTGCTCTTACCAGAAATACTGGGATGTGGGGCGCCACGTGTTGAAGCCCCACCAGCCGCCCATCACGTGGAAGGGACAGGAGCGATTCCGACCCGAAAACGTGTTGATCACATCGCCCACGGAGACGAACAGCAGATCTGTGGTATTGGCCTCCACCAGCTGGGCCTTGCGCAGCATGAAGAGATCGTTGAAGCCCGAGATGACCACATCGTCGTACAAATTGTAGACCAACTTGTCGTTGTTGTCCTGTCCGATGATCAGCATGGCTATCCGCATGGAGTTCATGATGTGCGCCAGGGAAATGAAGTTGATATTCATGTCGTTGTAGTCATCGGTCAAATACCCAAAGAACCAATGCCGCATGTGCACCCTACTCGGCAGCTCGATGCGAGTCATCAGGTACCAGGGACCGCCCCAGTCATTGTTGAAATCGCAGAACACCTTGCTGGGCAGGCCGCGATCTCTCTCAAGGCTGATGCCGAACAGCTCGTGCAGATCCAGTTCCTCGTGACACTTGGCTCCGGGATAGTGGAAGAATTCCGGGGGATGGGGTGTGACGGTTTTCAATTCTGTGGTCTTATTTGAAGTGCCATCCGCTGTGTCTGCTTCTGTGGTTATTTCTGTTGGTTCTTCTGGCGTTGTTTCTATAGGTTCTTTTGGATTTGTGTCTATGGGTTCTCCTAGGACTGTTTCTATAGGTTCTTCTGGGATTGTTTCTATAGGTTCTTTTGGATTTGTGTCTATGGGCTCTCCTGGGATGGTTTCTACAGGTTCTTCTGGGATTGTTTCTATAGGTTCTTTAGGATTTGTTTCTATTGGTTCTTCTGGGGTTGTCTCTATAGGTTCTTCTGGGGTTGTTTCTGGAGGTTCTTTTGGAGTTGTTTCTATTGGTTTCTTTGGTGTTGTTTTTCTTGGTTTCTTAGGGGTTGTTTTTCTTGGTCGCTCTGGGGTTTTGGTAGTGGTTTCTTTTTGGGCCCCTTTGCCAGAGTCGGCTATGATATCTATTAGCATGCAATTAGGCAATTTCTCCGTGGTTACTTCTACGACTTTTACTGTAGAGCCTTTGTTTACGACGGGTTTTTCTCGATTTGGTTTCTTTTTTTTGTTTGCTACTGGGTACTTAATCATGGGCTGTTCTGTGGTGGGTTCTCTAGTGGTGTGTTTTGTGATGTGTCTCTTTGTGGTGAGTCGCTCTGTGGTGATGGTGGTAGTTTTCTTCGGTTTCCCATTGTTATGTATAATCTCAATAATGTTGTCAACCTTATCCACCTCATCAGCATTATCATCCTCATCCGTGTTTAATGCAGACAGTTCCGATTCATGGCTTTCCAGTGATGGCCAGTCCTCATAGGAGACCGCTGGCTTGGGCGCAATCTGCTTTGAAGTGATCTCCAGAGTCTCTGACTCTATCGAATTGATCTCCAGAGTCTCCTCTTCGATGGTCATATTCTTTGTATAGTTCTTCCTATCGGTATGCACTTCCTTACGTTCCCGGTCCACATATCGATAGTTATTGAATATGAAGTTCATGTAGTAGGTCTGGCTAAGGACAATCCACGGCAGGGTTATGGTCCACAAACAACGCTTTAGCATCGCGACGACCTTCACGCTGGTCATAGCCAGTGTGAAAGTCAATAGATACCATCTGGGCTCTCTTTATAACCTCGCATGCTGGGCATGTGACCGATCCTATTATCTATTGCCAATTGTGATATCAGGCCATAGTTGAATTTTAATGAAGCGGCAATTAAGTGTCATGCGATTCGATAGAGTCAAGCTCTGGACTTATAAAACTCATGTTCTCTCGAGTTCATAGTTCATTTTTATTTTAAATGGGCTTTGAGAAAGGTTGACTTTTAATTGGTTACTTGGTCACAGAACACACATTATTCGGTTGGTTAGTAGGGAGAAAATAAAAATTTAAATCGCATTATAATATAAATATTGTAAACAAAAATATTTGTATTTGTAGTTCTATGCCATACTCTTATGAAGAAAATATATAAAAACCTACGGGGATTGATTGCATTGTTTTTGCATTCTTTCGATAGGAGCAGCTGGGAGCAAGGTCATGCTTTTTCTGTACAAACATCTTAGTATTGTTCTCAGTGTATTTTGTATTAACCACAAGATTGTTCGCAGTGTTACTTTACGTTGCCTTTCTTGATCATTTACCGCTTGTTCTTGTCCACTGCCCTTCGCATTGCAGAGCATGCTTTTTCTTGTCCACCGCAAGTCCCATTGCCGTGTAGGTGCCAACGAGAGAGTGCGAAGAGAGAGTGAGAGACGACTGGATCAGAGAGGATTGGAAGCGAAAAGAGCGAGAAGAGTGCGTGCGCTTTGAGCGTGTTCCTCTGCGCCAATGTGCGTGGGTTAGAAAGCGGAAGCGCGGCAAGGTAATTGCGTCGCAAGCAGGGATTATCTTTGAAGGATTTGAAGGCTTGGCAATGCTCTGACAGTAGTAGTGGCTTTATTGGAGCCTGCATCGGAGAGTAATTCGCTGTTTAACGTGTTGCAATTATTTCTTATCGTTTTTCCCACCAATTACTACTGTCGGAAAGGTTTTAACCCACAATGGAACATCCCATCCATAACTATGAAATTCCCTGTTCTATATTTAAAATTTTATTGACATATATTTAATGAATTCATGTGAAGAGGATTATTCAACCTCCGAAACTCCACGGCCGGGCTATTCTGCCAAAAAGAAAAGAAACGAAAACAGATACTTCAGTAAATGCATTTTCTCTGAAAGACTGGTCAGGGACCTACGTTCAGTATTCCTCGTAGTCATCTATCCCGTACGTTCTTTCTTTGGCCTTGGGGGCCTTGGGTGCCTTGCGTGCCCTTCCAGCGGCGGCAAGGCGCAGCGGCTCTCCTCCTCCACCTCCTCCTCCTTGACTGTCAGAACTGTCCGCCTTGCCCCCACTGCGGGAGCCGCCCCGGCTGCCGGAGTGGCCGTGGCTTTCGCTGCTCTCGTAGATGGAGCGCACATATCGTCCGCCGAAGCTGTCGTCGATGCTGATCTCGTAGCTGCTGTGGTGGCTGTGTGCTCCATTCGCAGCGGCGGCTCCCTCGGCCTCAACTTCGGCCAACTTCTCGCGACGGTTGTGCGCGTCTTTGCTGTCGCTGTCGTCGTCGTCATCAACGCCGGGAATTGGATCGGGAATACCCTCGCCATCGTCACCATTACCCATGCCTCCATCACCACCATGATCATTGTCATCGCCATGGTCAACGTAATCGTCTTGAAAACCATCGCCACCACCACCGTCGTCTCCCCCATCGCCCCCGTCGCCTCCATCGCCACCATCGTGATCACCCCCTCCGTAATCAGCGTCGTGATCACCGCCATGATCCCCTTGGGGTCCTTCGTTATGATCTCCGTTATCATCGCCTCCGTCAGCGTTGTGATAGCTGAGGTTATCGGCGTCATGGTCACCGTCATCCCCGATCCCATGATCGTTGTACTGTTCGTTTGGGGCCGTCCTGCCATCGGTACCGCCGCCGCCCCCGCCGTTGCCCTCGCCGCTGAGCGCCGCATCGGGATTGTTGTTGTTGAAGGCAAAGTTCATATAGTACTTTTGCCCGAGGACCCTGGTCCCCTCCATCTGGACGAGGGTCAGCAGGACCAGTGTGAGTAGCCGTATCCTCCACATCGCTGCTACAATCCCAAGCTTTGGAGCAGCGCCCTGGTTGCCTCTCTTATATATAGATGATGAGGTCCGTTTAGTGCGGCGAATCGCTCGAATCGCAACAATCGATTTGGATGTGGAGCAGCCCATAAACAGTTGCCCCGATAAAGGCGTGTCCAACATGGAGCACGGGCAATGGCAGTGGCAGTGGCAGTGGCATCAAACATCAGTCGCAGCCCCAGCCACAGCCACAGCTCGATGGCCAAACAGTGGCAGTTGTTAGTTGCTGGCCAGCAGAAGAAGTTGCAACCGTTGCAGCAGCAGGAACTGCAACATCAGCAGCTGGCTCTGAAACAGGTTGCCCCCCCTTTCGAACGAGTGCGGCTTGGAATTCAATCAGGGCCAATCTATAATAGAAATCTCATGTGGCGCGAGCTTCGCTTTTTGCCCCAAAGGGGAGTTTGGTTAGAGAGCAGAGCTGTGGGGGGCGTGGCAGTGGCAGTGGCAGTGCCTGCCGCTCTCTGCGCCCACTTTCAATCGATCGTGCGTTGCAAATATGAAAATGCTACTGCAGCAGGAGCCGGAGTCAAGTCAGGCAGCCCTGGCTAAAATCGTTTTTCATTAACAATTTTAAAAGTCGCGCATTAATCAGAGGCACACACACAGAGAGATACAGGATGCCCTGTGCCCAAGAGGCTTCCTGGCTGGAACTGGCACTGGCACTGGCACTGTGGTTCTGTATAGACTTTGGACGGGCATCAGTCGAGTTTCATTGGGAGGGAAATATAGTACTTTTCTGATGTCCCTCATTTATTTTTGAATTGTAAATTTCGAACATGAACCACTGTGCCACTCATAAATCTACTCTTACACACACGCATGCGCACAGACAACTAATAATCCTCTCTCTTTCCGCTCTCTCTCTCTCTCTCTCTCTCTCGCTCTCTTTGCAGTCGTTCCGTGATCAGTCCATCGACGGCACCGGGCTGCCGCTCTTAACCGAGGATCATTTGGTTAACTCGCTGGGCATGAAGCTGGGGCCGGCTCTCAAGTTGCGATCGATATTGGCGAGGAAATTGGGCGGGCCGTGTCCGTGTGTTGCATGCGTTGCGCAGGCGCAACAAATGTTGGCCTTGCAAACGACGGGAGGAACACCGCCAGCAGGGGCTGGCACCGCCACTGCCACTGCCACTGCCCCAACTAGTTGCAGCATCATCAAAACGGAGATCTTCAATGGGAGCAGCAGCAGTAGCAGCAGCAACAGCAACAGCACCAGCAGTAGCCGCAGCAATGCCACATGTTGCATGAACGACGCCAGCTAGTTATCAGCTGCCGTCCCTATAAATATCTATGCTAACTAATTGCATTTCAACTGCAAAATCGTTGTACCAAATGAGCTTTCAAGAAAACAAAAAAAAATGGCGAGGAAGAGTATAACTGTATAAATTAAATGTGTAATCTAATTGCTAGTAGCTAGTAGTAGCTAAAGTTGTGAACTCTAAGTGACAGCAACTAAAACAACAACGATCGCAAAGTCTTCCATTTGCACACTGACACACACAAATACACCCACACAGACAGCCACACACAGACACAGACACAGACACAGAAACAGAAACAGACAGATCACAAACACATACATAAACACATATTTGTATAGAGTTAATCAATTAATTAGTCAATTTAATGAGAGAGACATAGAGTTTTCGTTTTACGTACTTAAGTGCAGAGCGGCCTGCCCTTTGCATTGAATTTTATTTATTTTCTATGACTTTTATTCGTTTTTAACTGCTAGTCAGTAATGCAGATACACATACATTTAATACGTAGAATTCCGCGAAATGAGAAACTTAAAAACTTAAAGAATTCAATATTATATTGTTGTTTTAGCAAAACCGAAAGTAAAAGGCTATTTATTTTATATCTTATATTGCGATACGGCAAATCAATTGTTACACCCCAAACCCAACCCCACCCACAAAATTTTTTATTTCCACATATATTTTATATATGTTTATATATTTTCTGCGGCCATGCACAGAGAGAATTCAAAATTCAACTTTAAGAACTGTATATCATTTTTTTAAGAGCTCCAAGACTTGAAGACACACACCCACACACACACACACACACAAACACACAAAACACACACAAACACATATACACACAAAGACCCAGAAAGAAAGTAGGAAAAAACAAAAAACCCTATATTTTATAGTTTCCTTTGTAAATATTGTTTATTTAATTATTTATAAGTTAAATAGAGACAGACATTTTCTAACACTTAGGCCGTATGCAAAAAACTTAAAAAATACTTCTGCAAAAATAGGAAAGAATAAATTTGATTTATTATTTACATTTAATAGAAATATAGCTATTTTTCACAAGCTAAAGCAAATAAATTATACCAGTTATCATACAAAACGCACACAAAACATCAAACCAGAGAGAGTGCCTCGACAATGGAATACCCTATTGCTTAATAGACAACAATGGGGGCTTTAAGATACTTCAGGAACCTATTTTCTGCATCCTGGCTGCCGCCATCCTGGTGGGATGATGTGTCCGAGATCATCTAGGTGTTCATCCGGATGGAAAGCCGGCCACTTGCGTATAAGTTATGTATATGCTTTATGAGGTTCCTTCTGAACCTACATGCACCCCTACGGTGGGGTACCAGGCATAGCCAGAGTCTTGGTTATGCACTTCTGAATGCAGTCTCTGAGGCGTTATGGGCACGCGGCTGACCTCCGGACCGCTCTCTGCGCTGCGGGTCGAGCGGAACCGTTGCGCCAAAAGGCAACCAAGGATGGCTGCAAAACAATTAAAAGCACGCAGCGCACCTCCAGCGTCTAATTACAAATTGGAGTCATTGAATTTATTAAAATCGGCCCCGCGTAAATTGCACAGCAATGCACTTGAGACACGCGAACTGATATTGTGGGCCATCGGATCGCCGCTCCTTGGTTCTCATTACTCGGTCATAATTCACTGCGCCTGCCCGGTTCAAGTATCCCTAAGAACAGACCCCATCCAGCCCATCCAAGTTATCCGCTACTGCCACGGCAATAATAGTTTGCTATGGTTTTATTTTTAAAATAATTACGCTTAAATCTTGCCCCAAAGAGGTTGGTCTGCAAGTGCACGTTAATTAAGGCCAATTACAAAACGTACGTATACTTCGGTGTGCCAAAGCTTTAATGTCAGATTCTTTAGGGGGCTTGAACCCCAATTTTGTACCATGCCCATTTCGATTGGGTTTTGTCGTAAGAGCAAAAAGTCCATTAACAGCACAGACAACTATTTACAATTTTTATATTTCTTTCCGATTTCTTGCAGCCTTTCCTAAACTATTCAAATTATTGAATATATTAACAGAAATTTGTATGTTAGAGGAAAACGTTTTGTTAAAAAATGATTTTTTTCGATCGTCAGCAAAGAGTATAGGGAGGTTACGACTTAGGGAATGCTTGCAGCGTGCATTTAATTAATGAATACATATCTCAGAAATTCATGCCCGGACACGACCGATTCCCAATTTTACATGATTGACATCTAACCTGCATCTATGTATGTAGATCCAGATGAGCCACCTGTCGACGATACTCAGTACCATTTGCTTAAATAGTTGTTTTTACATATTCGTGACATGTAATTATACATTGCTATTTACTTGTTTCAATCTACATCTACTGGTGGCCTAAGGATACAGATTCAGATCAAGAATATATATATATAATCCCTCTAAAAATATATCGATTGATCTATTGGATATATTTGGTAGTGTCACAGCTCGTTCTTAGCACTCAGCAAATAATTAGAATTAATTAATGAAATGTAACAAATATATGAAGATATTTAGACAATATACGTGAGACGAGCAATATATGTTGAGTGAACTGAAAACAGGCTGTGCAACAGGGCGGATGTGTTCATTGGTGCCCTTTCGCAGCCAAAAGAGCGAGTAGAACTTGAAGAGAGATGCACTCCCCTGTGTTCTGAACTTGGATTTTTACTGCGACTCGCGTTGGTTTGTGACGTCACAGGACTGTGCAGCAGAGACCCGGGCCTCGCGACAGATGACCTACTAATACAAATGCCAGCTCATTTTAGCTTGCAACGAATGACCCCAATTCTTGGCAACAAGCAACAGTTTGCGCCCTCAGTGAATGGAAAAACATCCAGAAGAGAAAACACAGTGAACGGTGAACCTGCAAACAGACCGTTTGTTTGTATCTGTGATTTTCCTGTTGCATTTAAAAATTGGTTTATTTTTTCTTTTTGCAATAAAGAGTGTCATAGTTTGAGGGTGGAACGAAATACACATGTATATGAATAAACTTCTCCGATTTAAATGAAGCCTACGTTTTTGTGAGCGGATTTTATTCATCTTAATCATCCTAGTCGCAATCATGATAATCGACGGTAAGGAAAATGTAAAACAGGTGTAAAACCAATGACTAATATTCAATAACTTTAAACAGAAGAAATTCAAAGCGACAGCGGTATTGAAACTGAAGACAGCGATAGCTCCCACAGCAGCAGAGAGTCCACTCCAGAGCCCATAGCAATCCATCTAAATCAGTACAGAAGGTCACTATTAGAAGGTCTGCGTTTGATAAAAATAAGAAAGAATGTGCTAAGGAAAGTAATTAAGATTCTCCAGTCACCACGCAGCGACTTAAAATAGGAGTTTTAGAAACTGCCGCAAAATTCAAATTTCTTCAGTGAGTAATAACAGAATAATACTCGTACATTACGTGGATTTAAATAAAGTGTGTATCATGGACGATATATTGTTCCACTCGCCGACGCGTCGGTACCTCCTCCGCTCTCGTCATCTCGGGAGGTCCAAGGTATGTGTCGACAATGTGGCGTTCAGTCCGATGCAGCAGGGTCTAATTTAGTGGTTCTCCATTTACCCGATCCCACGGAACGGATTTTGATGCAGTTTGATTCTCTGGATCCTCACGATCCTGGGAGACTTGGTCCTTCCTCGGTCTGGCCGATTTTGATTTAGCATTTCGTTAGAATACTGGTTTTTCTCTATATCTATATCTCGCTATATCTCTGCTATTCGGCAGCCGATCGGAGTGCGGCATGTCTTTTCGTGATCGGGAGAGTCCTGCCAATCGACTGCCATCGGAAAAGGGACTTCCATTTCCTCACGATTTTCGCAAAAAATCATGATGGTTACATCATTAAAATTGCCAAAAATCGGCCTCATTTTCAACGTCGAGATTTTGATGCAGTTCGACAGTCTGGATTCTCGCGATCCTGGGAGAGTTGGTTCTGCACCGATCTGGCCCTATTTGTCTGAAATATAGCCATCCGAAAATTTGCATATCATTAAAATACTGTTACTTTATTTAACCCTTCCTTTATTTTAGCAGATCGCACCCTCCGGTGGATAGGAATACCTTTTGCGTTCCCGTGCTCACCGATTTGCCCACCATTGTTTACCAGGGGCATACCGGCTCATAAGAGGGAGTGTGCGCTCGATGACTGCTATGCACTCCAGGCGCTTCACCGGCTGACATCGTGAACTCCGGCTGGCTCCTGCGCAGGGGTATATTATTCATGTTCTCTCACAGGACAGAGTCCTATCCAAGCATTACCGAGGCGTACTCGAGACACACCGAGTCCTATTCCAGCAAGACAGAATCGTATCCCAGCATGACAGAAGCGCACCCCTGCAAGATCCTAACCTAACAAGCCATCGTCCTCCTTCAACCTGGCCAACGACAACAAGGACTTTGACTATGGCAATCAAGAGAGGGGCTACGCGGGCTACTAGACTCTAGATAAATATCGTTGTTGTTATGTCTAAGGATATATACGTCCATTCATTTAGATAGTAGATACAAATTTGTTGCACTTGTATCTTTATTTATACTAAGCTAAGTTATGATGAATAAAACTATTGAAAAATCATCCTTGCTGTATCCTGATTTGGGGAAAATATAGCGGGGAATGTCGGGAAAAAATAGCAGAGAAAATTTAATATTTTTGATTCTCTAAAATGTCCTTGATCCTTGATAAGGACTCTATCAAATCAGGGACATTTTTTGGATCATAGGAAGCTATCGCACGCCCAGATCGGCCCACAAATTAAAGCGAAAACTAAATATGTATGGTGGGGTTGTTGGATTCCTTACCGAAGGATCAAGGACATTTTTCTGATCACGTGGGGCCATGGCACGCCTCGATAGGGCCACACATAAGGCAGAAAACAAGATATATAGATCTGGAGAAAATATCCTTGATCCTTGGTCCATGATAAGTTTTCCTACAGATCAAGGATGTAATTCTGAACCCAGGAAGCTGTCGCACGCTCCGATTCGAACACACATAAGGCAAAAAACAAGATATATAGATCTGGAGAAAATATCCTTGATCCTTGGTCCATGATAAGTTTTCCTACAGATCAAGGATGTAATTCCGAACCCAGGAAGCTATCGCACGTCCCGATCGGGCCACAAATAACGGCGAAAACAATAAAAGTTGGTGCGGTCGATTGTTGTACAACAACAACCCTCGACTTGCGACCGCTCAAATGGCAGAAAACGAGAATTTCAGATCTGGGATACCAGGCGAACAGAAATCAGCAGAAGGTCGCTGGTTTTTTAATTTTTAAAAATTTTTTTGCTCTTCCGTTTTTAAACTCCCAAAAGTATGCAACACATTTTTTAAAGAAAAAAACCAGCCACCTTCTGCTGATTTCTGTTCGCCTGGTATCCCAGATCTGAAATTCTCGTTCTTGGGAATTTGAGCGGTCGCAACTTGAGAGTTGTTGTTGTAAAACAAACTTTTGTTTTTTTCTCCGTTATTTTAGGCCCGATCGGGACGTGCGACAGCTTCCTGTCTTCGGAACTATATCCTTGATCTGTAGGACTACGTATCAAGGACCAAGGATCAAGGATATTTTCTCCAGATCTATATATCTTGTTTTCTGCCTTATGTGTGGCCCTATCGAGGCGTGCCATGGCCCCACGTGATCAGAAAAATGTCCTTGATCCTTCGGTAAGGAATCCAACAACCCCACCATACATATTTAGTTTTCGCTTTAATTTGTGGGCCGATCTGGGCGTGCGATAGCTTCCTATGATCCAAAAAATGTCCCTGATTTGATAGAGTCCTTATCAAGGATCAAGGACATTTTAGAGAATCAAAAATATTAAATTTTCTCTGCTATTTTTTCCCTACATTCCCCGCTATATTTTCCCCAAATCAGGATACAGCAAGGATGATTTTTCAATAGTTTTATTCATCATAACTTAGCTTAGTATAAATAAAGATACAAGTGCAACAAATTTGTATCTACTATCTAAATGAATGGACGTATATATCCTTAGACATAACAACAACGATATTTATCTAGAGTCTAGTAGCCCGCGTAGCCCCTCTCTTGATTGCCATAGTCAAAGTCCTTGTTGTCGTTGGCCAGGTTGAAGGAGGACGATGGCTTGTTAGGTTAGGATCTTGCAGGGGTGCGCTTCTGTCATGCTGGGATAAGATTCTGTCTTGCTGGAATAGGACTCGGTGTGTCTCGAGTACGCCTCGGTAATGCTTGGATAGGACTCTGTCCTGTGAGAGAACATGAATAATATACCCCTGCGCAGGAGCCAGCCGGAGTTCACGATGTCAGCCGGTGAAGCGCCTGGAGTGCATAGCAGTCATCGAGCGCACACTCCCTCTTATGAGCCGGTATGCCCCTGGTAAACAATGGTGGGCAAATCGGTGAGCACGGGAACGCAAAAGGTATTCCTAGCCACCGGAGGGTGCGATCTGCTAAAATAAAGGAAGGGTTAAATAAAGTAACAGTATTTTAATGATATGCAAATTTTCGGATGGCTATATTTCAGACAAATAGGGCCAGATCGGTACAGAACCAACTCTCCCAGGATCGTGAGAATCCAGACTGTCGAACTGCATCAAAATCTCGACGTTGAAAATGAGGCCGATTTTTGGCAATTTTAATGATGTAACCATCATGATTTTTTGCGAAAATCGTGAAGAAATGGAAGTCCCTTTTTCCGATGGCAGTCGATTGGCAGGACTCTCCCGATCACGAAAAGACATGCCGCACTCCGATCGGCTGCCGAATAGCAAAGATATAGAGTGCAGAAAAAACAGTATTCTAACGAAATACTAAATCCAAATCTTCGGAAGGCTATATCTCAGACAAATAGCAATCGCGAGCAATCAGCCAAGAGAACAGTACGAAAACCGGGTTAAACATTTGAAGACAGACGGTAGAATCATCCAAGGTCGGTGAGCTGAACATCAAGCAGGATGAGATTAGGGAATTCAATCTGATTTCGGCCATTGAGAAAATCAGCTTCCTGCCAGTCGAGAACTTCACTAAAATCAACAGTAAAATCTTCCAATTGCCCTGCGATTCAACTTTTCGCAGATCTGGTTGAGCAGGACTACCCTCACATATAATGATAGGCTGCCGTTTATGCTTGCTTAACTAACTTCGTGACTTGTCACCGCTTAAGAACGTTTAATTATTAAAAACAAAAAAGTTTCTGAACAACTTTTTTAAAATTTGCTTAAAAAACGAGTTACTGTTGGGAATTAACTTATTTCAACATATTTTCATAATATTTAATGACACTTTTAGGGGAACTTATGGAAATCGAATGAATGGTCAATGTAATGGACCGATAAGATAATGAAAAATGTTTTTTCGCTTAAGATAACATTATGTGGCAATGGGGGTGGGAGTGGCCTCTGGCTCGGCTGGCGGTGCCTTCTCTCCGTTGCCGTTCTTGGCAGCTGGCAGATCTTTGACTCCTGTTGAGCCGAAACCGTCCTCCCCACGTTCGGTGTCTTCCAGCTTGTCGACCATTACCAGTTCTGGGTAGAAGATGCGCTCGCAAATGAACTGAGCAATCCGATCTCCAACCTTCACCTCGAAGTCCGTATCAGAGTGGTTGAAGAGAACGACACCCAGGTTGCCGCGGTAGTCTTCGTCCACCACGCCGGCGCCCACATCAATGAAGTTCTTCACGGCCAGGCCAGAGCGAGGAGCGACGCGACCATAGGAGCCCTCCGGAACTTGAACCTGCAGGTCGGTCTTAACAATGGCCTTACCACGGGCCGGAACTACCACATCGTAAGCACTGCGAAGATCAACGCCGGCTGCCTTTGCAGAGCCGCGGACCGGCTCCAAGGCGTGCTCCGTCAGTTTGGCGAATCTCAGGACACACTTGTCGATCTTCATCTTGGCAGCTGGAGTGTCGTCGATTATGGGTGAAGACATCTACAGTGATAGTTACAGTTTAATTATATCGAGTTGCAAATTTTTGGCGGCGAATAAGCGTCTACAGTGTGACCGCGGAGCCATTGATAAAATATACCGTCTGACAATCAGAAATTTACCTAAATATACCGTCTCATTTTTAAAATATACCGTAAATATACTGACGAATTATCCAAGTTCCATCATACATATTCCTCGTTTTTGATCGAATCTTCATTATGAATCAATTTTCTACTTGACTGGCTTGTTTTACATACTTGACTTATTTTCCTGCTACCGCGAATGCTTTGGTTGTTGGCTCAATTTTGGTGCCTCAACAAGTGGTGCCCACTTACTTAACTCCGCCATGGAAAACAATACTATTTGTAAATATACAGAAAAATATACCTAAGAAAACATGAATAAAAGACATACATATTTAATTCATTTAAATTTAATATTTTTTAATTTTTTAGCACAGAAAATGTAGATATATTACATTTGTTATCGATAGCTGCCCTGGCCAAATTTAAAGTTAAAATATTGATTAATACAAATAAATACATTTGATAAATAAAAGTAGGCGCTATGGACTTCACCGGGTTTGAAGTGCGCAAGGTAAGGCAAATATTGAAAATCCCCGCTTCATCGTGATTTCACTCTCAATCTGGTGCAGTGCCCACCGACAGCCATGTACATTCCCAATTTCATTACTTCGGAGGAGGAGCAGAGGATTCTCAGCCATATTGAGCGGACGCCAAAGCCGCGCTGGACGCAGCTGCTTAATCGGCGCCTGGTCAACTATGGCGGTGTTCCGCATCCCAATGGAATGATTGCCGAGGAGATACCCGAATGGCTGCAGAGCTATGTGGACAAGGTGAATAATCTTGGTGTGTTCGAGTCGCAGAATGCCAATCACGTGCTGGTCAACGAGTATTTGCCCGGGCAGGGCATCCTTCCTCACACCGATGGACCGCTCTTCTATCCCATCATATCCACAATTTCCTGCGGCGCCCACACCGTTCTGGAGTTCGCCAAGCGTGAGGGGACGACAGCAGAGGAAGGTGATGCCTCTGTCGGTGACGGTGACGGTGATGGTGATCAGGCGGGTCGGGTAGTTCTCTTCAAGCTATTGCTGGAGCCGCGAAGTCTTCTCATTTTGAAGGACACTCTGTACAGTGATTACTTGCACTCCATTGCGGAGACCAAAGAGGATGTACTCTGTGATCGCATTTGCAACTATGATTTGTGTGAGACCACCTACAAGATGGGGGACCATTTGGTGCGACGCGCCCCCCGCATCTCCCTAACCATACGCAACGTGCCCAAGACCAGCAAAATGAAGCTGAAGTTCTGCTAGACTGACCCGAACCACTCGAACCACGCACTCGTAAACGTAAACGTTGTTGCTGTTGATTAAATGTTAACTAAATGCACGAAGAAACCAGCCCACTGATGTCAGCCACCAAATAAGCCAACCCAACAGCAATACACCCGGGATATATGGCGACTATCTATGATAATCTGCAAAAAGAATCTTCCGCTAGTTGTTTAAGCACCCACACGCGCACCTGAGCAATCAATGTTTGCCCACACAAAAGTGCTTTATTTTATCATTAATATTATGTATAGATGATATATATATATAAATGTTTGTATTACGTATTTGTGGAGCAATAAGTTCAGCCGTACTGAGAGACAGGCTCCAGACCCAAGTTCCTTAACCCTGCTGGGTGTTCAGCCTGTCTGCATCCGGCCTTATAGATTTAGTTTCGCGAGCAATTTTAAAGAGCAATCCACGGCTGAGAGCCATGAATTGTGTGTTGTTAAATGGAGAACGATGCGCTCTGTACTGTGCTCTGTATGCGCATCGCTATACTCCATACAAATCCTGTGTGTATTTTTGTAACCGTTTTTCACCATGCACCGAAAAATGATATGGATCAATTCCAAAAAGTGTTGCAAATAAAAGTTATTGTCGATTGTTACCACACGCGCGTGTCCTTCTACCGCTTTTCACTAACGCCCTGTTAGGCGTCAGCCTCCTGCCACTCCAGACGAAACTCCCGCTCGAATACCAGGCGGTCGTATAGACGCACTTCGCTGATCCTCGCCGAGATGTCCAGCCGCAGCTCGCTCACCGCCAGATGAAAGTTCTGACGCACGGTCCGTTGCTTGTCCGGCGTCAGCTGATTGAGGGGCTTCCTAAAGATGCTGATAATGCGCTGGAGGTGATACTCCACGCTGGCGCAGCGCCCAATGCAGACCCAGAGGTTCTCCGGGTCATGTATGTTGCCCGGGAAGCGGGTGCGTTGATCAAACGGAGCCTTGCCCGATAGCAGAGCCCTCACCTCGGCCACAATCTCCTGGTGTGTCTTCAGGTCTCTTGTGCTCAGGCTCGTGAACTCGTATTTGTCGCAAAAGTACATAAGTTCAGAGATGGCCACCCAGGGCTGCGAGGAGAGCGTTGTATGGTGGTTCGACCAGTTGGAGTACCCTGCTGGCGTCGGGGATTTGGTGGCAGTGGCCGCAGCGGCTGCAGTGCCCGTGGCAGGGGGAGGGGTCTTCGTTGGGCTTTCCAGTTTGGGTGGCATGGCTTTGGCCGCGTCCAGGCCATTTGTGGTTTTCTTTTGTATGCTCTGCAGCTGCTCCATTTCCTTCTCGTGCTCGCGGGCCCTGAGGTAGGCCTCCTTCTTCATTTGCAGCTCCTGCAGTTTGGTTAGCTTCGGCGGCGAAGAAGATCTTGTGAATATGCTGGCCGGCGATTTGGTTGCCGGTGCCGGAACACCACCTATACTCAAAGTGGACTCATTCTCTGTGTAGATCACATGCCCGTTTGTGTCCAGCGATGCACTGCGCCCATACTTGGCCCGATACCGCTCCAGGGTGTCCAGTGAGAAACTGAGCTCCTTCTTAATGGCTTTCTGCATAGTTTTTCCTCCCGATTCGGCTTTATGTAATCACCTTGAAACGTTCAATGCGTTCAATTGCACGCGTTCCTCTCGAGAATTTACAAGCGAATGCAAGCGAAATCGGGGAAAATTCTTTGCTCTTCTTCGGCTCTCTTTATTTTTATCTTTTATCAATAGGCGGCAGGCAGCCATGTGTACTTTATTTTGGTCTCTGCCAATACATTTTATTTTGATTCGCATACACATACATACATATGGATCAGGAGCACAAATCTTGAATAGAATACACACACACACACAAATGCCCTACTAATAACTAATTAATCACTTAAAGTTCTCCAAACTCCTTCTTTTTTGATACCTTTTCGTAGCTTCAGGCGACGTTTTTTAATCTGCAACCGCTTGACTGGAAAGCGAGGATCGAGTGACCGCAATTCTTGTTCCTCTTTCTCGAAGCTGGGATGACAAGCAGGGACCGGAGTCATCTCCGGCGAAAGATCTAGC
This sequence comes from Drosophila miranda, assembly GCF_003369915.1. Classification (NCBI taxonomy): domain Eukaryota; kingdom Metazoa; phylum Arthropoda; class Insecta; order Diptera; family Drosophilidae; genus Drosophila; species Drosophila miranda. The sequence continues at coordinate 22,225,880 of NC_046677.1, forward strand.
TCGGACTTGGTATTTGTGTAGTCCGCATGGAACTGTGAGTAGGTTACAATGTATAGTTTTGAAACATTAAACAATTTGTATGCTTTTCTCTTACTCTGGTTGTTGGAACCGGTCAAACCCACGCCTCACTTTCGAATCTAGAAATTATTCAAGAGGTCCAGCTGGCTACATGAGAGCGTTTTCAGTACAAGGTATACAGATTTGATTTATTTTTATTATACTCGTATTGTAATGGCACACATTGTTTTTTGTCGATTTCGTATTAAGCACAAACTTATTGAATTCGTTGAATACATATTCATTTATTTATTAATTTTATCATTATATATTTTCTTTTTTTTGTAGAGTGCCTGATCATCTTTTAAAAAAAAAAAATGCATAAAGTACATTTAATACATTTAATTTGTTGTCTGCCAGCTCAACAGGCAGGTGGACCGATCTCTCACATTGATTGTGGTAAATAAATATCTCCTTAAAACATACGTAATAGAAAAATGTACAAAATTACATGCATCTTCAAAACAAAGACGGATACACGACGAAACGTTTTTACAACTACAATTGGGGGTTAGCAGAAGGCACAAGTTATACACAGAGTGATGAGGGTTAGTGGAAAAGGTCTTTAGGAGGAGGCATTAAGTAGATTAAGATTAGGTGTGTTGCAAATGTACAATAAGGATGGAGTCATCTTTCTCGCTTTCCATTCAGACGCAGTACGATGAGGGAACCTCGAAGATGATACTGCCAGCGGAATGACGGAAATTTGGGTTCTCCACATGGGCCACTCCCTCGACTACAATGTTGCGTGGCTTGTCGCCCAGGCGGCAGGCAATATTACTGCTGACATTCACGCGGAGTTCCGTGCCAGTTAAGCTGTAAGAAATTTACACATTTAGATATGGATGATGGGCACTCTGTGATGGAATACATACTCATGATACTTCTTGCAAACTATGCCCACCAGCTCACCAATACGGTCTTCCTTCAGAGTTGAAGTCTCGCCCTGGAGGGAAAAGACCAAATCGTTGTTCTTTGGTGAGTGGAAGACGATGAGCTGGTCCCGTCCAGGCGTAACACTGATCGACGTCAACTGTTCAGACACAAGTTCAGAAGTTAAAATTGGATAACGATAGACTTTGGATGCCCAATACTCACTTCACGGATAGCGATGGAGCGTTGGAGATCACGGAACTTCTTTTTAATGCCATCCAGCTTGTGAATGTTGGAGTCCGTGACGATGAAGGCACGGTCCGCCTGCTTGTTGTGTCGGTTGAACTTCTTCACAAAGCCGGAGAAGAGCACTTGGCGGAAGGAGTCGCCTCCGCCGTGGTTCTTCATGTTGCGCACATTGGTGGTGTACGAATCGTAGCCGCTGTTGTCCTGCGAGTTGGACAGATAGTCGCCCAGCCATCTCCGCTGCTGGCCCCAGTAGGGTCGTCTGCCCGCCAAGGCGGTGGCGGCGACGATCTGCAGCCGCAGCTGGGGCCATTCACTGCGGGGATACTTGCGTAGGATCATGTACGCACGCCAGAAATCGAAGATACGATGCAGTTTTGATTCCGCCTTGCGGCCGGCTAATGGCGGATGGGGCCATTGAACGCTCTTGCCATAGTCCCGCATCTGCTTGGCGTTGCGGAAGCGATTGGCCAGCTCCTGGACGTAGCTGCGCAGCTTGTAGGTCTTGTAGGCCCTCATTATGGCCATGGCTGCCTTCATCTTCTTGTAGTTCCGCCTGGCAATCCAGCCACGCACCTGCTTCTGCAGCAGCGTCACAATGTGCGGTATCATATCGTTCCTCTGCTGTTCCAGGGCAAAGAGCGTCTTGGGCGAGCGTATGAAGATCTTGGTGTGGCCGTATTTGACGTCCTGGGCGAAGCCCTTCTCCTCGATCAGAACTCGAACGCCATCACGGTCGCTACCGGCCCTGAAATTGGGCCACGTGTACTGGGAGATCATCTTATAGCGCAGCAGGAACTTATCGTAGCGCTGGCGATGCACAAAGCCGGCGCGACGCACGCGAACGTTCTCGAGGAGACCCAAGTAGCGCACTTGATGCTGGATTCGCTCCTCGTCGAAGACTGTCGAGCTCTTAATGTCATTTGGCTTGACGCAGCGGACATAGAAGGGTTCCTTCCTTAGCAAGGTAACCACCAGATCGGCCATGGATCGCTGGAAGAGTGTTCCCGCGGTGAGGGGTCGCTTTGTGGTCTTCTTGATGTCCTGCGCTCCCTCGGGCCACATCTCGCTGAGGTTCGAGTCCTTGGAGTTGTGCAGCAGACGCTTGAAGTCCTGGTACAATGTGTCCTTGTTCTTTTCGATGAATCCATTGATGTTGTAGATCACATCACCCGCGTAATGGGTGATGCGGAAGTCCTCGCGATGCTTCAGCTCCTTGTCCGTGGGCTTCAGCTGTCGGCTGGTGTAGTGCGGATGCTTGCTCAGGTTCTTGTCCATGGCCCCCAGCAGGGTGTCGTCGGTCACATTGCCCACGCTCAGACAGGCCTCGTCCATGATGGCTATAATGCCCTTGTGCGGTTGCTCGACCAGATCGCAAATGATCTGAAAAGTAATGGATATCTCTTTAGTTTAAGGGTTTCTTTGAGGTTTCTCGGGCGTACCTTGTTGTTGAAGTAGTCAATGTTTGTCCACTCGATGCCCTCGCGCTGGTACTCCTCCTGCTCCTGCTTCAGCACCAGTTCTGAAAGAGAATACATGGTTTAATCAGCATGAATTAAGGATAGAAAGCTTTCCACACTCACCAATGAACAGCTGCTGCAGCTTCTCGTTGCAGTAGTTAATGCAGAACTGCTCGAAACTGTTCGAGTCGAAGATCTCAAAGCCATAGATATCCAGGACGCCAATGACAGAGTTGTGCCGCGCCTGGGTCTTGCTGCCGCGGAAGAGAATCGCCCGATTGATGCGCGAAATGATCCAGGTGAAGAGGCGATCATAGATGGCCTTGGCCAAAGCATCCTTGCCGTACTCTGCCTGTGTGGCATTGTGATCCTTCTGCATGACATTCCCACCAGCGGCAATGACGCGCTTGGTCAACGCAGTCGACAGCTCCGATTCGGTGACCTGGAGCAGCTTGGCCGTGGACTGCAGATGCTGCTTGTTGCTGATCACCAGCTCATCCTCAATGGCTGTGGAAGTACCGAGAAAAGTCAATGCAAATTCATCCAACTACAACTCTCTTTTAACTCACTTTGGAATTCCACATTTCCCAAGTGCAGAACTGCGGCCACTGTGCGCCAGATGGTGTGCACCTCATCCGCTGAGAAGCCCAGGGTCTTGAAGGCATTGCAGGTGCCCTTGTAGTCGGACTTCTCCGTCAGTATATCCATGCTGCCTTGGTTCAAATAGTGATATTTGCCGGTCTCCTTCTGCAGCTCGTATTGACGCAGCTCAATGTCGTTGGCTCCACGCAAAAGCTGTAATGTAAACCAAACCAAATTGGGGGCATTAGTTCAGCCAGTCCACTATACGTAGAGCACAAATTATTCAGTTCCATGCCTGTGACCATATCTATATCGCAAGTATTTAGCACAGCAGACAATTAGTAGACGTGCTATCCATTATTAAATTTCCGTTTGCCAATTAATGTTGTGGTATCCCAAAGAATATCTGTGCTCAGATAGTACTTTACAAAACTTGACTCACTTCAACATAACTTTGGCACTCGTTACTCGTTGCTATCTCAGTGTCTCACGAATAACTGGGAAACTCCAGGAACTATCTTTAGCTCTTCAGTCATAAATATCTTCAGCTGAAAACACACACAGTTTATGATCGATGCAGACTAAGTGCTACATTTCCTACAGTATTTACTTTGTTGACTCAGATTGATTAAGAATTAGCACTTGATTGTGGTGTTAATTGAGCAATTGATCAATTTGCAATTAAATAATCTAGCTGGATATTGGCAATCGCATAGCTCTATCAATCAACACCTCTACAGATTAAATGGATCTAAACAATGGGAATGCATTATACTCGTTTATTAATCCGTTTATTGGAGGTGCGTCTGTTTTTCTTGCTTTGTGGATAAGTCTGGGGGTATGGCTATGTTATCATTTCGATGATATCATCAATACGCGTATGCCAAGCCAAAGACCAGGGACAGTTGGGCAATTAAACTAAATTCCCAGCTGTATGTGTAATTGAATTAATAGTCTGCTCTTTAATCTTGTTCGTAAGAGAGATAATTAGTCGTAGAATATGTTCTTCGCATAGAACAGCGCTCAAAATTTACTTCAGCGGGCATTCCACAAGTTTGATACATATATATTTTTTCATGGCCATGGGGGCTTATCAAGGGCGAAATTACCCCGAAATATATATGACAAAATGTTCTGTTTTTTTATAATTGTGATATCAGTTTCAATGTCTGTATCACAACTTACTCATCAAACGGAAATGAGTTTGAAAAATAGAGAATGTATATACATATGTGAGACTGGTATGGATTTTCCATAAAGCTGTCTCAAATTGCTTTCGCATTCAAGTTAAATGTCCATAAATGTCTAACACACCCTAGCACACATCAACTGCCTACCCATCCGAGGAGAATAAAATACATTGTTCCAACAACCTGACAGCACCCACCCCGAGCACAGCAATTGACGCCCCATCGCCCTGCCTTTCGTCACCTTGCGGCTGGCGGCAGACGGCACGCGTCACGCTGACTCACTTGAGTAAATATTGCCCACCCACATCGGTCTGACCACCAGCTCTCCTCTCGGGAGGGAGAGGTGGAGTGTGGAGTGTGGATACTACTCACCTGATAGAAACTGTGGAAGTTCCGCTCGCCGGGCTGTTGCTGCACCACACGCGACTTCTCCAGCAGGTAGTTGGTGATGATGCCACCCACCGGATCCGCCTTGCAGTCGAACTCAATGTCCATATATTTGCCAAATCGACTCGAGTTGTCGTTGCGGTTCGTCTTCGCATTGCCGAAGGTCTCCAATATCGAATTGCTCTGGATGAGCACGTTCTTTACCCTGCAACGGAATGGGGAATGTGGAAGGAGCATATTAAAAAATGGCATGGAATCATTAAAAGCGCCATTAAATCGTAGGAGAATGCTCTTTTAAATGCCTCTTAAAACGATTCTTTCGTTCCCAGTCCCGCCCGAGTAGTAATTTGGTAATGGCACTCGCCCTAATCCCCTCTAAATGTCGTTTTAAATTTCACTTGTGCCACTAAAAATTGGCAATTTCGTTGGTTATTACTATTATGTTGGGCTTGGCTGGCCCGTTGCGGTGGTCTTTTGTCTTTGGGCTTTATGGAGCACCTTAAACAACACCCAAGTGATAAAAGTCGCTCAGACAGAGTGGTTGACTGGTTCGGGCAATTAGTGGTGCAATTAATTCGGTAACTTAAGCTTAAGTCTGTCAATGATGTCATCGGAGGGTCCCGGGTCACGCGATGACTCTCTTCGGTCACGTGTGTGTGCTGTTTATCTGGGGAATGTTGCCAATACCGCCCGGGCTTTGCTTAATTAGAAATTGCCCGGCCTTCATGCACTCCCCAATGAAAATTCCACTTGCAATTTGCATGCAAAACAATGGAGAAATAGAGATAGTGTTCCTTTTGAGTTTGTATTCAGATGTCGGGCTGGGCTGGGGTACGTGTAGGTCTACGTCCATGGGTTCCCACTGTCTCTAGTTCGCAGTATTGTGATGGCTCTGAGGGCACATTCTCACAGCAAGTCTGAGGTTCGAGTGGAGTAAATTGAAAGACTGCTATAATTTATTGTGTACTCTTTGAAAACTCTCCTTGGGAATTAATGAACTACTTCTTGAGTATGAAAATACGAGTATTTTAGATGTAATACCCCTCTTTACGGTAAGATCAAATGGTGTTCTCTCTCTACTCATCTATTTTGTGGTGATCTCCAATAGAGTATTCCTTGTTGGATCTCTCAGTTCCTTACTCACCTTTCGATTTCATTCTGTCCCTGGGTATTGGTCACCGCCGCTATGTACTTCATGATGATCTTCGAGGCCTCTGTCTTGCCCGCACCCGACTCGCCGGAGATCAGTATGCAGGTGTCCTGGTGGCGCTGCTTGAGCACCCTGTAGGCGGCGTCCGCGATGGCGAACACATGGGGAGCATTCTCGAACAGCTCGCGGCCCTTGTACTTGCGAATGGTTTCCGGGCCGTAGATGTTCATCTGTCTGTAGGGATTCATCGAGACACACACCTCCCCGATGTATGTGTAGATGGAACCAACCTGGAATCTGAAGAGAGACAGAGAGATCGATAGGTTGCTCATTAGTTAATGCAATGTTTGGAAATACATTTCATTTATGAAATAGACTTGGTATTAGCTTAAATAAATGGCTGGACTGTGGATGTGGGAGCTGCCACCCGTAGTTGGCGCCTGTGGATTCCGATTCGAATACGGTTCTCCTAACAGCCGTGGAGATTTGGGTCTCTCCGGTAATCTCATGGGGTGCGCCGGATAATCAAATTGATTGCAGTCGATGATGTGGATGTGGATCAAATTTTGATCATTTCTTTTCGTTTTTTGATTGACTGAAATGGGCGCATGGCTGTGTGGGTGGGTGTGGGTGCATTTATTTTGTATGCAGTTTGTAAGGCGCCAAAAGATTGAGTCTACAGCTCTGTTGTGTTGATCAGATGATGAACTGAATGCTTGCTAAGTGGGTCAATTTGGAGGGGTTGGGGTTGGATGGGAGAGTTTGGAGAATGGGCATAGAGTGCCCGTTCGATCTGTCGAAATGTTTCGGAATTCACTAGTTCTGTTTTTAGAATAGTATTGTCATGGAAAACCAAAATAAACAGCAAAATACAAGGAATAAAGAAATAGTAATGCATAGAAATTTCCTAAAGGGAATCGAGGCAGGATTCAAAGAACTTTCAAATCTATAGGAATGGGAATAAACCAAGAGAAATTCGAATGAAATCTTAATGAGCTTTACCACTCATCATTAGCTGTATAAACCTGAATTCAATCTACTCAGGCACTTTATATTCAGAAACAAACCTTATCTTTTAAAAAGGTTTTTTCGGAAATCCTGATCAAAGCTAAGCAAACCAATTGAGCTAAGATAGTGCCCTCATATTCATATAGTTACTAACTCACAAGTACTACAATCTTACTACATAATCCAACCAATTATCAGAAAACACTGTAAAGATAGTGCTGAAGTCTAGGGAAAATGTAGTACTCAGTCCTACAGATCAATAACTATTGTAATCTTATCAAAAAACTAAGAATTCTACGGAGGATAGGCAACTTTCAAATGAACTTAAACATTAATCTTGAAGGAGAGCCTGTGCAAACAACGCAAAGCAAATATTTCCATTGAAGTCGAAGAATTCACAACTGATAAAACATAATCAAAAGTGGGACAGGAAAGAAGTAACTGAGCATAGATTAGATATTGCTTTAATGTGAACCAAGACAGGGGCAACACAGTACCATTATTCAATCAGTGAAAATGTTGCCTCAGTAAAACATGTAATTAGCCATAAGGAAACCCCTGGAGCCCTGCAGTTAGATGCAAATTGTGTGCGAAAACTACACCCCGAGGCAAGGCAACTGCCCAGTGGGGTCTTGGCTAATACTGGCCCAAAAATAATGGTTTCTCTATGGCGATTACCCCAGAAGAGCCGCATAACCGGTGGTCTGTGCAACAGGTATTACAAAACCACAAAGCCCCGCCTGCTCCACCAAGCCCACAAAAAGAAGCAGACAAAGAAATGGAGAAATTGATAAAAAACAAAACCAAGCCAGCAAAACAGCCAACAGTTTTGTTAGCCCAAAAGAAAACTAGAAAAATTATTAAGACAATACACACTTAATACGCGGCGCATTTGTTTGTATTTACGTTTTTGTTTTTGTTTTTGCTTTTGCTTTTGCTTTTGCTTTTCGGATGTGTTTGGCCCGCTGGATGGGCCCAGAAGTCGGGCAACACATGTTTTTACTTAAGTTTTCACTGTTTATTTATAGACGGGGGCTGGCTTTTCAGCTTTCTGTTTCGTTTTCTATATCTGTGTCTGTCTGCTGTCTGTCGGCTGCTCTTTCTGTTACTCTAGCCACCTAGCCACGAACATTTGGGTCAGAAATGTGACAGGCGACAAACGGCAAAATGACCTGCGGGCGGGATACCGATAATAATAGCGCTGAACTAGTGGACTCCAGGCAGCAGGTCCGAGAAAGCGTTTAGTGCGCTTGTTAACTTTTGAGAACACCCCAAGGGGGTCACCCTCATCATCATCATCATCAACGCCAGCATTACATACGAGTGGGTCTCAGGTCTCAGCAGGGAAAAGGGCAAGCAGCAAGCCTCTTAGCTTACAAAAAATAATCTCCATTCGCAGTCGTGTGTGATTTCTATGATTTCCCATTGACTCTTTTGGTGGCGAGTACAAGTATGTTCTGTCTCACATTGACACCTTGTCTGTCAGGTGTGTGTGTGTGTGATGGGGGAGTAATGGGGCAATGTGTGGGTTTGGGTGTGGGTGTGAGGAACGCCCACGTGGCACATGATTGACGTACAGTCAAAAATTTTTAGGTGGCCTGCATGACTTTCCACTTGCCTTCTGCGTCGGCGGGCCCCAGCCCAATAAGGCATTAGAAATTATTTCGAGAGTAATTTTGACGAGTATGAGCTGGACTCTGGACAGTCACTGTTGACCAGGTTGGTTCGAAACATTAAGAGATTTAATGAGATCATTGAACAGGTCCTGCCGAGGCCTTCATTAGAAGGCCTCACCATAAGCAACATTTAAGCATCCCTTAGTTCATAAACATTAACTTAAATTTGTATAATTCGGAATCTGAGAACAGTAATCGTTTGTCATAATGCTAAGAAGGCTAAGAAGCACTTTTATCAGCAGCTTATTTGAGATGGATCTTTATAACAAAAACTATATTGATTCTGGAATTAAATGTATATAAATTGCTTCCATTTAGAGCTATTCAGTATATGGAATAACAGCTACATAGAGCCCCCTTTTAGGGGGATAAAGTCTGACTCATGGCAGAGGCTCCCCCAAAACGCGAGCCTCATAGCAATGCTCCTTTAATGCTGCTCTTAATCGGCTTAGCTCTTTCGTTTTATCCATATGGCAGAACTTGCTTTCCAGAAATATTCATATACATAATTTATTGTACGAGTGTGTACATTATTTCTGTTCTTCTTGGGGCTTTCCCCCCCTGCTGCTGCTGCTGCTTCTGCTTTGAGCCCAAACATAATCATACATAAAATACTCGTACATTGTTTTATGATTCCCGTCCCTTTGCATATTTTCATTCTTCCACGCACTTCATAAACTTGAAAACCCGACTTGACTGGGTGTTTATCCATTATAACGATTGTCGCTGGGCTTTCAGTCGAGGCAGTCGTTCATTCTTTGGCCAACAAATGACGTAACCAAGATAAAAGACCGCGAAGATACACAAAACAACGGAATCAACAGAATTCCCAGCTACCCCACAACAAAATTTTACACATTCAGCAACAATTTGTTATTCCAATATGTCTTTATTTCCCCCCTCTGTGTGTTCACACCCTCTTTTCACACTATTACGCGTATCCAGTATTATTAGCGATTTGTGAGTCATCTTTGCTGATGTCGGGAGACCTTCAATATTGCTTGAATTATTTACATTTATCAATGAACAATTTGCTGGCTTCGAATACCCAGTACTAACACGTTTAAGGCGCTGTGACTCAGCCCCGTCTATTAGTCGTACCGTGTTCTCAAATGCATTTTGCATGTTGTTATTAAATATTTGCAACGCATTTTCTATAGTACTCCTCCAGCCATGAATCATCGAGTTCTGATCTGCCAAAGAAATACTAGCTACGGACCAGGCCAGAAAGCCCAGAAGGCCACATACCGTAGAAAATCGATAAGTTAACATTGCACTTTTCGCATTCGTGGGGAAAAGTTTGCTGCTTTTGGGCTGACGTCATGGGTTTGGTCAACAAACTTGGCCATTAGTGGGTCAATGTTTTTATTTCGCTTTTATTTAGGGGTGGTCTTCTGTTCTCCTATCTAATTGAATTTGTGCGATTTATTGATGATTTTGATGGCAGAATGAAATGCAAGAGACCCCGATTGGAGTATATGAATGTTTGATAGGAAGGTGAATGGATATTGGAGAATACTGAAGGGTAGGTAGTAGTGATTGCTATGAGGGTGTTCTCTGAGTAAGTTAAGAGATTCGTGGTGGGAGAGTGTAAGTTCTATTGAGAAAATAATGAAGGGAAACAGCTGGGAACCATCTTGATAAATATTTTTGGAAAATAAACATTTTTCATCACACTTTTATATCCCATTTGATAGAAGGAAAGCTCGATAAAGTTTTCCTTCCAATTTATGTACAGAAATTGTGTCCTACTCTAACAGAAAATTGCTATAGCTTTAAAAAGCGGGGAAAAAATATACAAAAATCCAAATACAAATCCATGTGTGGATAGGTCAAAACCCCACGCTAATTTCTTGATCGGATGCCAATAATCGCATTTATGGGAAACAGACCTGGGCCAGAAAGCTGTTCTATCTCAGGCTTCTAGCCATCGCATCTGTCAGAAGACGGAAGACACATCTTCACATCTGTGTAGCATCTCAGGGAGAACAAAGGCGGGAATAGAATTTTCAACAGAGATTTTCCCGCAAGACTTTCCATTTTCATATACGTCATGTTCTGGCTTCTGGCTTCTGGCTTCTGGCTCTTCGATTGTGTTTTTCTCCTCAATTTGCGCAATGCACAATTGCAGCTTGCGATGCTTTCAAATTAACTTCAATTTACACCCGAAAGGAAAACGCAGACGCAAATCAATTAACAGGAGCGGAACGGACGGACGGACGGACGGACGGACAGACGGGGTCTAGGCAGAGGAGTCGGGCCATAGGCGCTAGAACTTGATAATGAATTGTGTAAACGAAATGCAGATGCTTCTGTAAGGGTCGCTCCTCTCCATCTTCTATCCTCCATCCTCCGAATGATCCCAGTAAAAGTTATTGCAATGCGAATGACAAACATTGCCTGGGCTCTGGATAAACAAACACAGCGATAGAGAGGCGTCGTCTAGACGGGTTCTCAGGTCGTTCCGTGCGTGTCTGCCACAGTCTCCGCCTCTGCTTTTCCTCTGCTCTTCCTGCCCAGATCTACAGTTTATGCGGTTTTTCTTTCCCATTAACGATTTGCACATTAGGGAACAGAGATCTACGTGGCAATCAAATCGAACCGGTGCCGGTCGGTGCCGTTATGTAAATGATTTGATTTCCGTTTCGGTATCAGAACTGCTTATCACACCAGCAATTGACTCGTTTGATAGCCGCTTATCAGTGCAGTCCGACAGGGAGCTAGGCGGTGGCAACGTGCGGGGAGGAGGGATCTAGATTCTAGAAATGTTTACCGCGAGGCAGATTAAAGACTCCACTACACTGCACTCCACTCCACTTCATTCCCTTTGAACTGCCTTCAACTGCAAACACAATGCCGATGAAGTTTCCCCTACTTTGATTTTACTTCCACTGCTGTACAAATAAACAGAGAATCGAGAGAATCGAGGGAATCGCTGATTGCAATCGGAAATCGGAAAAGCCGTCTTGAAGTATTGAATAGCTTTCTGCTCCAAGAAAAACTATAATACTGCCAGTACAAATAAGCAGTGCCAATTGTTTACCTTTACGTAGAAATGGAATTTATAATAAATTCCCATCAAAAAGTGAACAAATAAACATTTTTTATATCCAATTTTAGGGTATTGACTGTTTGTGTGTTTTGAGGGGGAAACATAATCCCCTAGAAGGTCTTCAAGTTACCAGCAATTGCATAACCGAAAGCTGGCCGCTTATCACCTTGGCGATAAACACCACCCTGCCCATGTCCAATCCCGAACGTGGGCCAGTCAATAATAGCCAAGAGACCAGCCAAGGTTTCATTTTCTGCGACTATTTCTGGCGCTTCGAACAGAGTACGAGTACGAGTACGAATATGCATGCAATCTTATCGGCTAAAAAATAAATAAATAAATATACTAAACGGTGCCGCTAAGGAATGCTATGCCACACCAAGGTGTACCACCATATGTACCCACATAAGAGTATTATAAAAACAAATTGGGATTTTTTCTTCTCTGATAAATACTATCAATTCTGGCTGAGCGATAAGATTCGCCCAAGCCCTGCCAGAGAGCTCTCAAGAGCTGCCTTTTGAACACTTTATTCCAGTAGAGTGACACCAACATTTGAGCGCCATAAAAGACTCATAAATTAGTGTTTTATTTCTTTGGGGTCTCGGAGTTTCTGTTTGCCCACAAAACCCCTCTCCGATTGGCACTCAAACAACACAAGATTTTTGTTTTCAGTGCATTTTTATTGTCGTCTGGGGAATACTAAAATCGAAGCCTTGACAAGTCCAAAAATTAAGTAGAATAAAATAAAATAATTGGAAATATATAGGAGGCGCGACGAAAAAAGCATTCAAAATGAAATTGAAATGCAGTTTGCTGTTTGCATTGAGAGTCGGGGACGGGGACGTCACTTTAATGATTCATTCGATGCCTGGCCTGAATCTGTATCTGTATCTCTATCTGTAGATGTAGATGTTTCCTCACTTGATAAGACAATGGGCAGACAATCTATGAAGTGTGTAAATAGTGGAGGGCTCTCGGTGCAGAAGCACTTGAAGATCACAAGAACTGAGAATGGAGAACTAGAACTGATTTGTGGGTGGAAATAAATCTGTTTCAGGAGTGCTTTTTATGGACCTAACTCTTTCGTTGTCAACAAGTTAAAAGACCAGAAATCTGTGGTAAATTTATAAACTAAAAGATCTAGAGAGGAACGAACCCGAACCCCTTCTCAAGTCAATGCATTATCGTCATCGGGATGTATAAAGTTCAGGAACCCCCCTTTAATTGAGCGTTCCTAAGAGATCTCCCCGCCCACTTATTTGTATTTTTGGCTCGTTAAAAATGTACACTGATCACCTCGTAAATAGCATTTTCCTCGTTGTCATGCAAATCATTTAATACAACCCCGAAAATAATATCATAGATTCATAGCCGTAATAAATGTTTTTCTTTTTCCCAGGAACGAAAAGTTCAACGGCAGTTCATGGGAAATCCATGAGCGAGCACAAACTGTAAACAGAAGCCCCGAAAATGATCTACAGGTCCATAGACGGAGAATATAGGCCAAATAAATGCGTAAACAAAACAAAACCAGACAATGAAAACTAAACTTATCAGCCGAGGAACATCGAAATGAGGTATGTACTTTTACTTGTACTTGAGTGTACTTACAACTGAGAGCAGCTGAGGGGTCAAGGGGCAATCAATCAGGGATTTTATGGGACTCTTTTGGGGCCTCCCGTGAGGAGGACACTTGACTGAATGGCAGTCATAAAAGAACTCCTTGGGCCGCGACTCCGAACTCGGCTATGAACTTGGCCAGATCAAACAATCCCCTCAGTTCGGAAAAGAGGAAGCTTTTTCTTAGGTTTTCTGGTAACTCAAACAAGTTTTCTTCAGAGCACACATTCTTTGTTGCTTTTTTGTGGGTGAGTCTTGGCCAAACTGACGCCATCAACCGGTTTGTATTTTTGGCTACGCCATGGCATTTTTTTCCTGCCGTTTTTTCTGTTATTTGTTGACTCCGCGACTCGAGAGTATCTGCAAGATACACAGAGAGCGAGTGACTCAGGGCCAGAGCTACGATCCAAAGCAAAAGCGAGAGCCTTTTAATAAAAATATTTTTTATTTTGAAAATAAAATATGCTGCTATCGGGGATGTTTTTGGGGTGCCAAAAGAAATAAAGCAGAAAAGAGAAGAGTCTGTCTCTGTGCCAAGTCCCCAAGCCAACACATGATGTCATTGCCAACAAACTACTACAGAAAATCCAAGAAAAAAATGCACGAAAGAAAAACAATTCGACGAGTCGAAGTTTGAATACTCTATGCAGTTCGAAGAGCATTGAAGTGGATCAATTTTTGGCTGATGCCTTGGTTGATTCGCCTAGTTCATTAGTTCATAGATCCTGATGCTCTCTTCTGTGGATACCAAACGTTTGCACAAGTCTATAGCACCCTCTGCTCTCGCAAAGAGTATCTTCATCCAAAAGTAAACCAAATAAAATGCAGTTATTTCCCATTCGGCCAACGGAATGAAAGTGAGTTTTGTTTTACTGAATTTAATTGCATTTTCTTCACGTTTTCGCTATTTTTTTCAATTACTTGTTTCGCTTTTCTTTATGGAGCTTTTGGCTCGTTTTTGACCCTCAATTTGGTTGGGGTTTTCCTCGACTTCGGACTCTGTTGCACGGGTATCGCATTGTATCACTTCTTCCGGGTTTCCTGATAAATATTTATTAATGCACAGCAAATTGATGCGTGTTGTGTTATGTCTTTCGATTATGATACCATGTTATAAGAGAAGAAAATCGTGATTATGCAATTAATCCAATTTCGAGCAAAACAATTTCTGTTGTTGTTTGCGATGCTTCGGTTTAAGCGGTTTATGATCCACATAATTGGGTTAACATCTTTCGGAGAGTAATCTGCTGTTAATTATAGTTTTCATTTCGGTTGTGCAATTGAAACAGTTCCAGTGAGCCATCCATCCATCCATCCATCAATCATTTGTGAATGATCTCAGTGATTCAATATCCACTCATCGTTTCATTCAATAACAGTCAGTGCTGCCACAGCTGCCTATGCAATTAATTTCCTTTTTCTATTCCGATTCCATCTGACAGCTCCTCCACTCAAGGCGAGCATTTGGCTTTTTTGGCTTATCAATTTCGGCGATTCGTAATTGTGATATATCGTCGTCTGAGTGTGTGCTTAGTAATTAAATATATACTCTATAGTACGATGGATGAATCACTGCCCAAATACTGGGATTTCGGATGGAAGTCCAGCCATTCGTAATGGAGTGATGAAGAACTCATTATCATATGAGTTAATGTAGAAGTCAAATCGAAACAACATAAATATTTCCACAATTTTGTAGACCCATTGCTAATCAGAAAGATAAATATGTGGACTCGACAGTGTAGCGAGAACTTCCACGATAGTGATCGTTTTTACATGAAACTTAGCGAGGCATGCAATGCAACGACCCGTGGCAGGCTGGGGAGACGCGAAGAGACACCCCACACACACACACACCGACTGACAGACGCTTTTCAAAGGAAGCACATGCAACAAGTTGTTGACACACGCCGCATGAAATGACATACTGGTCCGTGTACTGCTGTATGTGGGCTGTGTGCTGTGGAGTTCTGTGGTGCGGAGGTAAAGGAACTACACATAATGGGCCCTGCACTGACAGTAACTACCAAAACATACTAACTGGCACCAACCACAGTGCTGGCCACATAAATATTGACACTCGGAATGGCAGGCCACAGGTGGGATGGGGCTGGGGTAGGGATTGGAGGGTAGCAGATACACATGTACCTATAAAACGTCATTGTTTCTATGAGCATAGTTTATTGGATTACAATTTTATTGAATCTATTTGTAGTTTATTGTTTCATTTGTTTGATTTGTTGTAATTTTATAGATTGTCAGACAACGAAGTCAACTTTGGTTGCACTTAGATCCGTAGTTACTTCCATTCTGGTGCGATTGTTTGTCTTCGGATTGTTTCGAAAAGAGTATTGGATGAGTTTCGGTGTGTTTTTTAAGCATAACTTGATTTTGCTTGGATTTTTGTACTATAAAATCTTTATAGATGCTCACGGAATGCGATTTCAATCATTTGTTTCTACTATGCATATTATATCGTTTCGTGTTCACCTTGACAGCGTGTGTAAGCACGAAAACAGGAAAAATTTAAATAGAATTTAGATAGTATAAGGAAGTGCTCTTTTATTTACATCGAAATGAAATTCCCCTTCCAAGATGTTCCTCATCTACCAAGTATCTTCCACCATTTCCATTTCCCTCTTAAATTATATAAATGGCCCGCTAATGAATGTGTAAAAAACGAAAGTCATTCCGTCAACACTCCAGTCACTCACTCACGAAAAAAAACAAAAAAAGAGTAAAGTTAGACACTCTAAATGAGCATGCAAATGGGTCCATTGAGCGCGCTCTCAAGTAGAACCAAGCCGACACATGGGGCCAGAAGCCTAAGCCCAAGCCAGGCACGGGGGTCAGACAGAGCCGGCAGCCGGCTTAATTGGCCGCCAGTGGCAGTGACAGTGGCAATGGAGCAAAACAGAAGCCTTGAACTAGACCAAGAGAACAAACCAAGTGGAAGCGGGGAGGGCGAGGAGTGGAATCAATAAATATGGGTTTGCTGACTTACCGCTTACACAAGTTGTCCATGAACATCTCCATGTACGCACCAAATTCGCAAATTTCTCACAATTTTCAAAATTTTCTTTGATTCTTTCGTATCAAACCTGAGTCTATACTTAAAGTAAAGTCAGAAAGCACTGAAGTACAAGTATTGTGCCCAGCAGAAGAAAACTATTCTGACAGTATGGTCGTAGACCACTAGACTTAGTATTTTATTTACTTTTCCGAGCTGGCAGCTCGGCTACTCGTACCAGATTAATGCTTAATCATTTTCAAAATACATAACCTAAATAAATTTGTTTTTGTTTGGCAATGTACATATGTGCACATTTACCTGTCGGACCTTTGCGAAAGTGAAACCCGTAGTGTGCCCAAGTATGTACTCGCCGAAAACCAAATTTTCTTTACTTTAAAAAGACTTTTTATTTCAAATATTCTTAATAGAACTTAAAACTGAAAATATATGTGAATATTCAAAAGCATTTAATAACGCATTTTATTGCAAAATGAATCAGACTTTAAACTATTCTGACACTCCAAGGAATAGAAAAAGGTTAAGAACGAGAGTTCACTGGGGCTCTAGCTTTACCAGATGCCTGCGTTGATTGTGGATCAGGATGTATAGCTTTAGCAACATTTTGTCCGCCTCCTCAATGGACATGGCATACACATAGACCCTCCCATGGTCATGCAACTGTGCCACCACGCCCGGTATATCGCTGCTCACATAATACACGTACTCCGATCCGACATTATCGCGACTCGTCTGGGCGGACAGCACAAAACATTCGGCGAACAGCTTCAGTTTGATTTGAAAGCCAAAATGAGCGCTGGAACGCATGCGCAGGTACAGCAGATTGTGGGCTGGCTCCGCCTTGAAGTGGGAGACATGCAGTATGGGCGAGAGGAGTTTGTTCTGGACTTCTATCAGATCTTTCTTGTCGTCGCGACAGCCGTTTATGATGGTCACAGTGCCATTCGGCCAGAGCCACGATATCCGACTGTGCTCCGAGTTTCGGTGGTGGTTCTCGAACTTTTGCAGGACATTTATGGAATTGTCGTACTCGACTCCTGAGAGTTTCTTGGCCGCCGACTTGAGATGGATCGGCTGGTTCAAGTGCAACGTACAGAACGTTTTCGAATACTTCAACTCGATCCGCAGGGTCAGCGTTTCCAAATTATTGATATTTTTTTTGGCCATTATCTTCACTTTGAGCAACGGCCGGGAGCGGACTGTCGGCAGTTTTGTGTCCAGCTTGCGGCATATTATAAGACTTTCAAGAATTTAAGAATTTAACTAAAGAAATAAGCGTGGCAATGAGGCTTAGTCGTGACGTAATCATTTTTATTCTCTGTTCTGTTGTTTAAGGCAACATCATGCCAATATTTATCAGCGTCTCAAGGCAGAATCCACGTACTCGACGAAGATCCAGACGGATTTTGAAGATACGAGTTTTTTTTTAGTCAAGAATATTCATTCTACATTGGCATGATTACATTTTTACTTTCTACTATTTGATGTTCCCCTTCTTAACGGCTTTCCTTTTGTGCTGCAGCACTTGTATTTGGACGATCAGTGGCCTCTCCAGTGACAGAGCTCGATTTTATTAGCTTCATTTTTTTGATCCTGATACAAAAGTCTCGAGTAGCAGTAGCTTTGGATTGTTGTTCTGCTTTAGCTTTCTCCTGTGCCGCCTTACCTCTTGTCATCATCCCTATGGTAGATGGTGTCTCACTTTTACTACCTTTTGGTTTTATCTTTGGCTTATCCTCCGTTGATATTTTACGCTTCCTAGATCCTGGCACCGTTTGTTTTCCCACAGCACTAGTAGTCTTTTCCTTCCCTACAGCGATTTCTTTTTCAGGTGCATCTTTCGGATCCTTTTCGATTGTTTTTGAGTATGTTAATCGCCTGCGTGGTTCATTTGGAACGTACTGATCCTCTGTATCGAGTTCGATTGTCTTCTTTACTTTGGAATGCAAAGCAGAATCGAGCTCTGCACTAGTCGACGCCTTGTAACTAACTGACGATTCCTTGACCAGCAAATCCGGGGTTCTCTCCTTGTCAGCTGCCCTTTTAGCCTCTTTTGCAGTAAGCGAATTGCAAACAAAACGGAAGATCTTCTTTCTATGTCCGGATGCGATTTCTGGCTGGATTCTGGGGGACTCGTCTGAAAAGCGTCGTGAATATGTTCCTCTTGTAGTACTTGGAGGTGACAGCGATCCGGATTTCGGTAAACGCCAACGATGTTCCTCCTTGCTGCTGTGTGGAAAGACGGATTCTATTCGGGAAACCTTAGCATTATGGTTTTCGTCCATAATAATGCAAGGTTCAACGAACTTAATTTGAGGCTTGTTTGGATCATCGGGCGGTTGTTGAGGGCCTTTAGCCATTTCATTCTGTATCTCCATGATATCATCATATTTAAGGGTATCCAGAGCTGTTATTAAATAGGGAATGAATCAAATTTGTCTGATCTTAATTGTGCAAAGATCTTCTTATCTCACCTCCTGCGTCTTTGGAAGGGGAAGCTTTGGGTTCTGCATCATTATTTTCAACTGCAATGTTCTCTTTATTTTCTTGAGTGTTGTTTGCTTGCTTGCTCCTCGGGGGTAATCCCTGCGTGGCTGTCAAATCTGGATTGCCTTCATTGTTGCTGAGATCTTCAGTACATTCAGCAGCGTACAACCACTTTTGATTCTTCCGTGAGGAATTTTTTGTTTGATTTGTTGTAATTTTATTGATTGTCAGACAACGAAGTCAACTTTGGTTGCACTTAGATCCGTAGTTACTTCCATTCTGGTGCGATTGTTTGTCTTCGGATTGTTTCGAAAAGAGTATTGGATGAGTTTCGGTGTGTTTTTTAAGCATAACTTGATTTTGCTTGGATTTTTGTACTATAAAATCTTTATAGATGCTCACGGAATGCGATTTCAATCATTTGTTTCTACTATGCATATTATATCGTTTCGTGTTCACCTTGACAGCGTGTGTAAGCACGAAAACAGGAAAAATTTAAATAGAATTTAGATAGTATAAGGAAGTGCTCTTTTATTTACATCGAAATGAAATTCCCCTTCCAAGATGTTCCTCATCTACCAAGTATCTTCCACCATTTCCATTTCCCTCTTAAATTATATAAATGGCCCGCTAATGAATGTGTAAAAAACGAAAGTCATTCCGTCAACACTCCAGTCACTCACTCACGAAAAAAAACAAAAAAAGAGTAAAGTTAGACACTCTAAATGAGCATGCAAATGGGTCCATTGAGCGCGCTCTCAAGTAGAACCAAGCCGACACATGGGGCCAGAAGCCTAAGCCCAAGCCAGGCACGGGGGTCAGACAGAGCCGGCAGCCGGCAGCCGGCAGAGTTTAATTGAAAAGCCGATAAAAGAAATCAAGCTTAATCGAGTTGGACAAGTCAAGAACCGCAACCGGTTGGGAGCCCGCCCGTGCCCCCGCCAGTGGCAGTGGCAGTGGCAATGGAGCAAAACAGAAGCCTTGAACTAGACCAAGAGAACAAACCAAGTGGAAGCGGGGAGGGCGAGGAGTGGAATCAATAAATAGTATGGGTTTGCTGACTTACCGCTTACGCAAGTTGTCCATGAACTTCTCCATGGACACATGATCCAGTAGGACAAAGTCCTGTACGCCCACTTCTCGTTGCATTGCCATATTTGCTTCTCCTTCTACTTCTTACTCTTCCTTTTCCTTTTCCTTGTTTTGTTTTGTTTTGCCCGGTGAGAGCGGGAGAGCGAGTTACGTTACCAATTGCCTGCCGGCTGCAAGGGCACAGACTCAGGTAAATATACAGTAAGAGTCAGATGGGATGGTTGGTCGCAGAAGAAGATCGAGAAAATGGAATATTTCGGGGTAAGAATCAGCGTTCACTTCTGCTTTTGTTTTGCTTGATGGTTCGTCTCTCTCCCTTCTCTCTCTCTCTCTTTTCTCTCGCCTCGTGTGTTGCCTTGTGTTTCGCGTCTCGTTCTGAATTTTAATTATACAAAATATATATATTTTTTCGTTTTATGTTTTATGGGACTTCGTTTCTGTTTCTGGTTCTGCTGATTTTGTCGTTTAAGTTTTGCTGTGACAACACTCAATATCTGATTTAACACACTAAAATGCCGCAAATTTCGCGTCGCTGGCCGGAATAAATATGTATTTATAATATCGATGATGTTGGCTCGGCGCGGGAGACCTCTTTGGCGGCGATATTGCAGCACCCGCGAGCTAATAAATAAATATGTATGTGTATTTGCCAGCTGGTTTCGGTTTCAGCGCTGGCGAAAAGCACGACACGGCACAGACGACTGACGACGAAAGACGAACAGCACAACAAATGGGAAACAAGCGCGCCAATCAACCTGCCTCGGCGAGAATTTAAAAAGTGGGCTGTTTGATAGGTAATATCAATATGGGATTTGTTTGTCGATATCAACGGAACTACTTTTCTGAAGATAGACTCCACATTACTTCGTTGTTTACTTGTCCGCGGGCCCGATTAAACTGTAAAATGGGGAGGCAAGCCCGTGGCTTTCAAATGTCCGATACAATTCGGGCTCGATACAATTTATCGCACTTTTATATCGATACACTAAAAATTTATGTCGAATTTTCGAACTTGATGCCGTGTGTTAGAAGAGTACAACTAGTGAAGGCTTGAATTTTGATTTGGCGCGTTGCTTTCGAATCCCGCGCCTATTAGAAAACTTTTAAGACTCCAAGAGTCGTTGGTCGTTGTTTAAGGCAACATCATGCCAATATTTGGCAGCGTCAAGAATATTTATTCTACATTGGCAATGAATAACATGATTACATTTTTACTTTCTACTATTTGATTTTCCCTTTCTTAACGGATTTCCTTTTGTGCTGCAGCACTTGTGGTTGGACGATCAGTGGCCTCTCCAGTGACAGAGCTCGATTTTATTAGCTTCATTTTTTTGATCCTGATACAAAAGTCTCGAGTAGCAGTAGCTTTGGATTGTTGTTCTGCTTTAGCTTTCTCCTGTGCCGCCTTACCTCTTGTCATCATCCCTATGGTAGATGGTGTCTCACTTTTACTACCTTTTGGTTTTATCTTTGGCTTATCCTCCGTTGATATTTTACGCTTCCTAGATCCTGCCACCGTTTGTTTTCCCACAGCACTAGTAGTCTTTTCCTTCCCTACAGCGATTTCTTTTTCAGGTGCATCTTTCGGATCCTTTTCGATTGTTTTTGAGTATGTTAATCGCCTGCGTGGTTCATTTGGAACGTACTGATCCTCTGTTTCGAGTTCGATTGTCTTTACTTTGGAATGCAAAGCAGAATCGAGCTCTGCACTAGTCGACGCCTTGTAACTAACTGACGATTCCTTGACCAGCAAATCCGGGGTTCTCTCCTTGTCAGCTGCCCTTTTAGCCTCTTTTGCAGTAAGCGAATTGCAAACAAAACGGAAGATCTTCTTTCTATGTCCGGATGCGTTTTCTGGCTGGATTCTGGGGGACTCGTCTGAAAAGCGTCGTGAATATGTTCCTCTTGTAGTACTTGGAGGTGACAGCGATCCGGATTTCGGTAAACGCCAACGATGTTCCTCCTTGCTGCTGTGTGGAAAGACGGATTCTATTCGGGAAACCTTAGCATTATGGTTTTCGTCCATAATAATGCAAGGTTCAACGAACTTAATTTGAGGCTTGTTTGGATCATCGGGCGGTTGTTGAGGGCCTTTAGCCATTTCATTCTGTATCTCCATGATATCATCATATTTAAGGGTATCCAGAGCTGTTATTAAATAGGGAATGAATCAAATTTGTCTGATCTTAATTGTGCAAAGATCTTCTTATCTCACCTCCTGCGTCTTTGGAAGGGGAAGCTTTGGGTTCTGCATCATTATTTTCAACTGCAATGTTCTCTTTATTTTCTTGAGTGTTGTTTGCTTGCTTGCTCCTCGGGGGTAATCCCTGCGTGGCTGTCAAATCTGGATTGCCTTCATTGTTGCTGAGATCTTCAGTACATTCAGCAGCGTACAACCACTTTTGATTCTTCCGTGAAGGAAATGGCTGAGTGGCTATGAAATCCTGAGGGCTCTTACTAGAACTGGGCTGTTCAGAAGAGTTGAGTTTAATTGGAAACAACTGAGTGGCAATGAAATGCTGATTATCGTCCTCCTCTTCGAGGTGAGTTGCTGTTGGCGTTTCTATGGGGGCCACAATAAACTGCGTTAAACCGCTGCTTTCCAGGTCCGTTGCATCGATATCTAAGCGGATAAATCTAAATGACAATACATATATGAATAGGTTCTACATACCCAGTACATCTCCAACATCTCTTATAATCATAGATAAATCAAAGCCGTCTAATGCATTCTCATCGAAACAATTGAGTTGCATTTCAGAGACGAAGTCGCCATATGTTGTATTAGGACTTGTGCTGACCGACTGCTCCTCCGTTTCAGGCATACTAACACTGTCAATTGTTGTGTTGACGGATGTGTCCTTGCCGGATTCGTCGAATCCGCTGCTATCATGGTGCTGAATAGGTTCCATCACTTGCACTTCGGCCTCCACATTACCGAAGCGCAACTTCACCTTTCCATCGATGGCATCCTTTTGGCTGATGTCCGCGTTGCCGTTCTCCAAGCCATTCACGAATACCTTTCCCTGCAGAGCAATCACGCGAAGGACGCCCGCTAGATAGACTGTTGCCACAGCATGACACAGCTCCATGGACTAGGGCACACAAGTTTAAAACAACGCAACGTTTGCATCTTTGGGGTAGAACTATAAATTTGGCTGTACTTACTTCATCGTCAACACAGAACTCATATGACTTCTTGCGCCCAATGCGGTAGACATTACCGAGCTTCAGCAGGACGGCCGGCTCCCCCTTGATGCTTATACTTACAGCTGCCATCCCGAATTCGCAAATTTCTCACAATTTTCAAAATTTTCTTTGATTGTTTCGTATCAAACCTGAGTCTATACTTAAAGTAAAGTCAGAAAGCACTGAAGTACAAGTATTGTGCCCAGCAGAAGAAAACTACTCTGACAGTATGGTCGTAGGCCACTAGACTTAGTATTTTATTTACTTTTCCGAGCTGGCAGCTCGGCTACTCGTACCAGATTAATGCTTAATCATTTTCAAAATACATAACCTAAATAAATTTGTTTTTGTTTGGCAATGTATGTGCACATTTACCTGTCTGACCTTTGCGAAAGTGAAACCCGTAGTGTGCCCAAGTATGTACTCGCCGAAAACCAAATTTTCTTTACTTTAAAAAGACTTTTTATTTCAAATATTCTTAATAGAACTTAAAACTGAAAATATATGTGAATATTCAAAAGCATTTAATAACGCATTTTATTGCAAAATGAATCAGACTTTAAACTATTCTGACACTCCAAGGAATAGAAAAAGGTTAAGAACGAGAGTTCACTGGGGCTCTAGCTTTACCAGATGCCTGCGTTGATTGTGGATCAGGATGTATAGCTTTAGCAACATTTTGTCCGCCTCCTCAATGGACATGGCATACACATAGACCCTCCCATGGTCATGCAACTGTGCCACCACGCCCGGTATATCGCTGCTCACATAATACACGTACTCCGATCCGACATTATCGCGACTCGTCTGGGCGGACAGCACAAAACATTCGGCGAACAGCTTCAGTTTGATTTGAAAGCCAAAATGAGCGCTGGAACGCATGCGCAGGTACAGCAGATTGTGGGCTGGCTCCGCCTTGAAGTGGGAGACATGCAGTATGGGCGAGAGGAGTTTGTTCTGGACTTCTATCAGATCTTTCTTGTCGTCGCGACAGCCGTTTATGATGGTCACAGTGCCATTCGGCCAGAGCCACGATATCCGACTGTGCTCCGAGTTTCGGTGGTGGTTCTCGAACTTTTGCAGGACATTTATGGAATTGTCGTACTCGACTCCTGAGAGTTTCTTGGCCGCCGACTTGAGATGGATCGGCTGGTTCAAGTGCAACGTACAGAACGTTTTCGAATACTTCAACTCGATCCGCAGGGTCAGCGTTTCCAAATTATTGATATTTTTTTTGGCCATTATCTTCACTTTGAGCAACGGCCGGGAGCGGACTGTCGGCAGATTTGTGTCCAGCTTGCGGCACAGATTTTGACTCGAGCTCTTACCAAATCTCTGGACCCATTTGCTGCGCAATCTTTTGGCCTGCGGGTCGCGATACTCGCATGCGGTCTCCTCACAAATATCCTCGAAAACGTCCAGCATCGAGCGGTAGCTCCGTTGCCAGGCGTTTTCTTGCAAGGTCGATGGATGACCGATGCCAGGCAGGCGCAGATTCTGCTGATCCTTTTCGATTTCATCCTCGAAATCAATATTAACAGGTTGTCGGTCTTTCCAGAGTAGGGACTTGTACTGGGAGGTAAGGATTTGGCTAGTCTGAAGGATCCATTGTTGGCACTCGGCCTTATCCTTCGGCCTGGGCTTCACATTGCCAATGCATATGGGTTCCTGCTCCTCTGCCACGTGCAAGTACTCCTTATTGGGAACTGGAACCGGAACTGACTCTTCTTGCTGCAGGTGCAGAAGGTCCTCAGGCATAACCACTTCTATGCATTGGCCTGGAATCAATGGCTGCGACTTTTGTGGGATCTCATCCTGCAGGGCAATGGATGTTCTTGGAATGTCATTTAGCAGGGCCAGTGATGTCGATTTCCCAGGCATGTAATGCAGGGAAATGTCTTGTTCCACTTCAAGCGGCACGTCCATATGGGGCGCCGCGATGCGGTATTCCATATCTTCTGAGATTTCTGGATCCTGGTCAGCGGGCGCTGTGAGCTGCAAAGTGTCATTCACAGGACGAGGATTTTCCGTTGGAATGAACATATTAAGTATCTCGTCGATCTCCGTAGTGTCGTTAATTTTCTGGCTTTTGAATCTGAGCGACTTAAGAAGTTTTATCGAACGCAAGCCACGGGATACCTTAGGGATGATCCGATGCACCAAAGGACTCCGACTCTCACTCTGGCTCGGTTGCATGGCTCGTTTTTGCTCCTCTTGGAAGAGAAAGTGGACAGCCAGAGCATTTTTCTCTGCCCATGGCTCCAGTCTGGCCCTTTTCGATGGCCTCGGTGTAGGTGGTGGTGTGGGTGGATTATCATAGCGCCATTTTGGGCAAGGAGATGTGGGACAGGGCATTCTGCAGTTGAAGGGCCAAGTGTCTGGATCCAGCAGACCCGCCTCAAAGTCCTTTTCCATCTGACTGAGTTCCTCAGACGTTGGGATACGACTGAACAGATATCTGGGCGGCTCTTGTGGATCTGCTGCTGGAATCTCTGGGACAGCTTCTGGTACTTCTAGGTTTCCGGCGACTGCTTCTGGGATCTCTGGGTTTCCTGTAGCTGCATCCGGCATTTGAGGGGCCTCTGAGATGGGGCTTAAACATGGTAAAGGACAATATTCATCCAACAGCATCTGCATATATTCTAGCTCTGGCTCCAGCATGGTTGCGATGACCTTCGGTTTCGGGATGTACCTTCGAAAGCCGGCGGGCAACTTGAGCGAAGATTGAAAGCCTCTTTTCTTGAGCTCTCTGCCCCAAGCAAATGAGTCAAAGATCTCTGCGACCCTGACGACCCCGGCCTTCTTGTTGGCCACAAACTTGGCCATGAAATTGACTTCGGGAGTGGAGATGGTGGGTGGCATGGGACCATGGCGTCTGTTCCAGATCGGAGTGGTGATTATTGGATAAGGGCTTGACGAATCCTCTCTACGAGGTTTCTCTTTGGCCTGAAATGTGCTGGAAAAAAAGGAAGAAGGCGGCTTTGAGATTTGTCTACTACAAATACAAGTTTTTCAAACGGTCTAGTATGCCTTCGCACGAAACGTCAAATATCTAATGTAACAAATTTTTCTTTTGTTGGACAAATTATCTTTCACTGCATGTCGGATGCAAAAAATAAATTCTGGGTAATTTGTGAATCATAGAGGTTTTTAAAGGAGAGGGTTTTAATCGATGGCCACTGTAGATGATAGAATTCTGTTACCTGGCCAGCTTTTCCTCTGCATCATTTTCTTGGTTCTTCTGCAGACTTGTATTCTGTTTGTTGACGTAGTTAAAGTAGAAATGGTCCTGAGCTTCGATGTAGCGTTCCTCACTGAAGTCTCTAAAACAATGCACTTTTGATTTGGCCGAAATGCACGTTATAGTTATGTCCCTTACCTTTCTGAGGCCGAGTCCGTTTCCTGGTCGCAATTATTGAACATTTTTCTGTTCGTTTTTTTCAGGGCTTCGATTTGCCAAACATTTATTTTTTCCAATTTTGTTGTTGTTTTTTTTCTTGTCACAATGCCTGATTAAAGTGTTGTACAACTCCTCGAATTTGGTATTTTTAAATTAACAATGTTGTGCAACATCCTTAAACCTTGAGGCAACTAGCACTATTTGCTGCAGTAGAGAATGAAATGAATACTTGTACTCCACAGATGCCACAGTCCAGGCTGTTCTTAAAGACTCCTCCGTGTATCAGTTATATTCTTTGTACATGGAGTAAAACTCGATCTGCTTCCTTGTAGTTGTGACAGTTGCAGTGTCCGCTCCTGACTTGAGCAGTCCTAAAGCTTTTCTTAAAGTCGTTGTGGGGCCTAAATCTGGGACTTTCCTTATCATCAAAGCATCAAAGGCGCCACAGCGTAAAAAGGCTAAAGGCATAGGCAGTGGCTCTAGAAATTGTGACGCAATTTCATGCAACAGAAAAACGGAAACTCTAGAATCTTAGTAGGCTTGCTTTCAGTTTTATTTTAGCTTATTTATATGCATGATTTGGGCAGTCAGGTCTCATAACTTTTTGGCACTTCATCCGGATAACATCGTTTGTTTTTATTTTAAAATTTTCCAACAAAATTATCAAACCAAATTTAATCGTGAAAGTTTATCAGCTCTTCGCCGGACACAAGTTCTTGCGAGCCTCTTCCACGGAAAGAGGCATTCTTCAGTTGCACTTTTGTTGGGGTATTGGTATCGTAGGTGGAACGCGGTTGCCGCCTTGCCCATTTCCATCAATTGCGGCGAGTGCTGCATCACCAGCAACGCCACCCAACAAAATCTCTTTGAAGCAAATCTGTGTCAAGGGAAAGCACAAGGTGCTCTTCGATGGCTATTAGATGACCCTCCTGGCGAATGACCAGACTGTGCTCGGAAAAACACCAAGGGTTCGGACGACCGTCAATGATGTTCTGCCGAACTGGAGGAGGAATACAAGTTCATCGGGACCTGCTCAATTGTGGAGCTACACCAGGAGCAGGTTTCTGATCTCTTCCCGCCGAACAAGCGCGACAAGGCCCCAGAGGATATACGCGAGACACTGAAGCACATTGTGATGCTCGGCCTCACCGAATTAGAGGTCAATTCAGCTCGTGAGGTTGCCGATCATCCAATGTGTGGCTCTGCCGGTCGACCAGTGGCTGCCACTGCAATGAGCGAGACCTTGTCCCGTTCTGATGCCATTCTCACTCTCACCGTGGTCTCCAGCAACCTAAACGGCAGGTAAGTGTCCACAGAAACACAATTCTCTGGAATTCCATTTTCCCATTCATCCAATCTGATCCTCAGGAAGGCGAATCTGAACACTGGTCATCGGGGATCCAAGCTACAGCCTGCAGATCAAGAACAAGCCTATGATTAACATAAATTCTGTCGGGCTGTCACGTTTAAAGAAGCCTTAAAAATAAACCAGTGAAATGATAAGATAAAACCCTGATTATCTAATTTATTTAATAAAATAAAGCTATTCAAGGAAGTTCCGCTATTGAGTAGAGTAGATTTAAGCTGTCGGCAACGTAGAATATCCATAAAATATCCCAGTGTAGAGATTTGAATTTTCTATCATAGATTTTTCCTTAGTTTAGGGCCTCATTTTCAAAGTCGACATTTTGGAGCCCCTGCCACGGTCACTGCAGCCGCTGCGGCCACTGCCACCAAATCCCCGACGCCAGCTGGGTACTCCAACTGGTCGAACCACCATACAACGCTCTCCTCGCAGCCCTGGGTGGCCATCTCTGAACTTATGTACTTTTACGACAAATACGAGTTCACGAGCCTGAGCACAAGAGACCTGAAGACACACCAGGAGATTGTGGCCGAGGTGAGGGCTCTGCTGTCGGGCAAGGCTCCGTTTGATCAACGCACCCGCTTCCCGGGCAACATACATGACCCGGAGAACCTCTGGGTCTGCATTGGGCGCTGCGCCAGCGTGGAGTATCACCTCCAGCGCATTATCAGCATCTTTAGGAAGCCCCTCAATCAGCTGACGCCGGACAAGCAACGGACCGTGCGTCAGAACTTTCATCTGGCGGTGAGCGAGCTGCGGCTGGACATCTCGGCGAGGATCAGCGAAGTGCGTCTATACGACCGCCTGGTATTCGAGCGGGAGTTTCGTCTGGAGTGGCAGTAGGCTGACGCCTAACAGGGCGTTAGTGAAAAGCGGTAGAAGGACACGCGCGTGTGGTAACAATCGACAATAACTTTTATTTGCAACACTTTTTGGAATTGATCCATATCATTTTTCGGTGCATGGTGAAAAACGGTTACAAAAATACACACAGGATTTGTATGGAGTATAGCGATGCGCATACAGAGCACAGTACAGAGCGCATCGTTCTCCATTTAACAACACACAATTCATGGCTCTCAGCCGTGGATTGCTCTTAAAAATTGCTCGCGAAACTAAATCTATAAGGCCGGATGCAGACAGGCTGAACATCCAGCAGGGTAAGGAACTTGGGTCTGGAACCTGTCTCTCAGTACGGCTGAACTTATTGCTCCACAAATACGTAATACAAACATTTATATATATATATCATCTATACATAATATTAATGATAAAATAAAGCACTTTTGTGTGGGCAAACATTGATTGCTCAGGTGCGCGTGTGGGTGCTTAAACAACTAGCGGAAGATTCTTTTTGCAGATTATCATAGATAGTCGCCATATATCCCGGGTGTATTGCTGTTGGGTTGGCTTATTTGGTGGCTGACATCAGTGGGCTGGTTTCTTCGTGCATTTAGTTAACATTTAATCAACAGCAACAACATTTACGTTTACGAGT
This sequence comes from Drosophila miranda, assembly GCF_003369915.1. Classification (NCBI taxonomy): domain Eukaryota; kingdom Metazoa; phylum Arthropoda; class Insecta; order Diptera; family Drosophilidae; genus Drosophila; species Drosophila miranda. The sequence goes on from NC_046677.1 coordinate 22,255,247, forward strand.
GCGTGGTTCGAGTGGTTCGGGTCAGTCTAGCAGAACTTCAGCTTCATTTTGCTGGTCTTGGGCACGTTGCGTATGGTTAGGGAGATGCGGGGGGCGCGTCGCACCAAATGGTCCCCCATCTTGTAGGTGGTCTCACACAAATCATAGTTGCAAATGCGATCACAGAGTACATCCTCTTTGGTCTCCGCAATGGAGTGCAAGTAATCACTGTACAGAGTGTCCTTCAAAATGAGAAGACTTCGCGGCTCCAGCAATAGCTTGAAGAGAACTACCCGACCCGCCTGATCACCATCACCGTCACCGTCACCGACAGAGGCATCACCTTCCTCTGCTGTCGTCCCCTCACGCTTGGCGAACTCCAGAACGGTGTGGGCGCCGCAGGAAATTGTGGATATGATGGGATAGAAGAGCGGTCCATCGGTGTGAGGAAGGATGCCCTGCCCGGGCAAATACTCGTTGACCAGCACGTGATTGGCATTCTGCGACTCGAACACACCAAGATTATTCACCTTGTCCACATAGCTCTGCAGCCATTCGGGTATCTCCTCGGCAATCATTCCATTGGGATGCGGAACACCGCCATAGTTGACCAGGCGCCGATTAAGCAGCTGCGTCCAGCGCGGCTTTGGCGTCCGCTCAATATGGCTGAGAATCCTCTGCTCCTCCTCCGAGGTAATGAAATTGGGAATGTACATGGCTGTCGGTGGGCACTGCACCAGATTGAGAGTGAAATCACGATGAAGCGGGGATTTTCAATATTTGCCTTACCTTGCGCACTTCAAACCCGGTGAAGTCCATAGCGCCTACTTTTATTTATCAAATGTATTTATTTTTATTAATCAATATTTTAACTTTAAATTTGGCCAGGGCAGCTATCGATAACAAATTTAATATATCTACATTTTCTGTGCTAAAAAATTAAAAAATATTAAATTTAAATGAATTAAATATGTATGTCTTTTATTCATGTTTTCTTAGGTATATTTTTCTGTATATTTACAAATAGTATTGTTTTCCATGGCGGAGTTAAGTAAGTGGGCACCACTTGTTGAGGCACCAAAATTGAGGCAACAACCAAAGCATTCGCGGTAGCAGGAAAATAAGTCAAGTATGTAAAACAAGCCAGTCAAGTAGAAAATTGATTCATAATGAAGATTCGATCAAAAACGAGGAATATGTATGATGGAACTTGGATAATTCGTCAGTATATTTACGGTATATTTTAAAAATGAGACGGTATATTTAGGTAAATTTCTGATTGTCAGACGGTATATTTTATCAATGGCTCCGCGGTCACACTGTAGACGCTTATTCGCCGCCAAAAATTTGCAACTCGATATAATTAAACTGTAACTATCACTGTAGATGTCTTCACCCATAATCGACGACACTCCAGCTGCCAAGAAGATGAAGATCGACAAGTGTGTCCTGAGATTCGCCAAACTGACGGAGCACGCCTTGGAGCCGGTCCGCGGCTCTGCAAAGGCAGCCGGCGTTGATCTTCGCAGTGCTTACGATGTGGTAGTTCCGGCCCGTGGTAAGGCCATTGTTAAGACCGACCTGCAGGTTCAAGTTCCGGAGGGCTCCTATGGTCGCGTCGCTCCTCGCTCTGGCCTGGCCGTGAAGAACTTCATTGATGTGGGCGCCGGCGTGGTGGACGAAGACTACCGCGGCAACCTGGGTGTCGTTCTCTTCAACCACTCTGATACGGACTTCGAGGTGAAGGTTGGAGATCGGATTGCTCAGTTCATTTGCGAGCGCATCTTCTACCCAGAACTGGTAATGGTCGACAAGCTGGAAGACACCGAACGTGGGGAGGACGGTTTCGGCTCAACAGGAGTCAAAGATCTGCCAGCTGCCAAGAACGGCAACGGAGAGAAGGCACCGCCAGCCGAGCCAGAGGCCACTCCCACCCCCATTGCCACATAATGTTATCTTAAGCGAAAAAACATTTTTCATTATCTTATCGGTCCATTACATTGACCATTCATTCGATTTCCATAACTTCCCCTAAAAGTGTCATTAAATATTATGAAAATATGTTGAAATAAGTTAATTCCCAACAGTAACTCGTTTTTTAAGCAAATTTTAAAAAAGTTGTTCAGAAACTTTTTTGTTTTTAATAATTAAACGTTCTTAAGCGGTGACAAGTCACGAAGTTAGTTAAGCAAGCATAAACGGCAGCCTATCATTATATGTGAGGGTAGTCCTGCTCAACCAGATCTGCGAAAAGTTGAATCGCAGGGCAATTGGAAGATTTTACTGTTGATTTCAGTGAAGTTCTCGACTGGCAGGAAGCTGATTTTCTCAATGGCCGAAATCAGATTGAATTCCCTAATCTCATCCTGCTTGATGTTCAGCTCACCGACCTTGGATGATTCTACCGTCTGTCTTCAAATGTTTAACCCGGTTTTCGTACTGTTCTCTTGGCTGATTGCTCGCGATTGCTATTTGTCTGAGATATAGCCTTCCGAAGATTTGGATTTAGTATTTCGTTAGAATACTGGTTTTTCTGCACTCTATATCTTTGCTATTCGGCAGCCGATCGGAGTGCGGCATGTCTTTTCGTGATCGGGAGAGTCCTGCCAATCGACTGCCATCGGAAAAAGGGACTTCCATTTCTTCACGATTTTCGCAAAAAAATTATTTCAACTTATTTCAACATATTTTCATAATATTTAATGACACTTTTAGGGGAAGTTATGGAAATCGAATGAATGGTCAATGTAATGGACCGATAAGATAATGAAAAATGTATTTTCATAAAAATTGCCAAAAATCGTCCTCATTTTCACAGTCGAGATTTGAATGCAGTTCGACAGTCTGGATTCTCACGATTCTGGGATAGTTGGTCCTTCACTGATCTGGTCCTCTCTATCTGAGATATAGCCTTTCCAAGATTTACATATCATTAAAATACTATTACTTTATTTACCCCCTTTCTTTAATTTGAGCAGATCGCACCCTCCGTTGGCTAGGTGTGGTCACCGATTTGCCCACCATTGTTTACCATGCCATCATCCTTTAAGTCTTTCGATTCATACGAGCGAGTGTGCGTTCGATGACGTCTATCTACTCCAGGCGCCTCACCGGCACACGGGGACGTTATTCATGTCCCCTCGTACTTTGACTATGGAAATCAAGGGAAGGCTACGCGGGCTACTAGACTATAGATAGATATCGTTGTTGTTAGGTTTAAGGATGTACGCGTCCATATATTGAGATAGTAGATACAAATTTGTTGCACTTGTATATTTATTTATACTAAGCTAAGTTATGATGAATAAAACTATTGAAACATCATCCTTGCTGTATCCTTTTTTTGGGGAAAATATAGCGGGGAATGTAGGGAAAAAATAGCAGAGAAAATTTAATATTTTGGATTCTCTAAAATGTCCTTGTTCCTTAATAAGGACTCTATCAAATCAGGGACATTTTTTGAATCATAGGAAGCTATCGCACGCTATCAGATCGGCCCACAAATTAACGCGAAAACTAAATATAAAGATATATAGATCTGGAGAAAATATCCTTGATCATTGGTCCTTTATTCATTTTCGAAGTCGTCGTGAAGGCGATATATATCGTGTGCGCCAAATTTAAATTATTTAAACAACAAGGAATAACTATGTATGTTGTTTGCGATTTTTAATCGCTGAGCACTTGGGGCTGGAGAGAAAAGAAGTTAATCTGCCTTTACAGTAATATTGAAATAGAAACGAAGGTCAAATGTCTGCGCCATAACCCATATTCCCACGAAAAACATTCCGATTTAACACTGGCATATTATAAATTTAGTTTGAATCTGTGAAACGATTCGTGTCGACAGAAAAAAGGAAATACATGTAAAAGTGCAACTGATGTTTGTGGACTTATCACCAGCCGGAGGTCTTCTTGGACAGCACCACCTTCTGCATGTGCTCGTCGGCGGTGTGGGTGGTGTGGGTGCCGCCGGCATGACGCGGCACACACTTGACCATGGGGGCTCCGGCAGTGCCCTTGGTCCAGGCACTGGCACAGTGGGGGAACTCGTCCTTGCGGTAATAGCCCATTATGCCTGATTTGCGAATCTGGCCCAGCTCGTACGTGACCAACGGTCCCAGGCCAGTGGAGCCCTTTGACGCCGGCAAGGAGGGAATCTTGGAGCGCTCAACGGTGCGCATCACACAGGGGGTGTCGCAGGAGATGCAGGCCAGGTTCTGAAGGACCTTCACCCGCCCGGCAGCGGCGGCGCAGTCGTCGTTGGTCATCTCCATGTACTTCTGCAGGGCCTCGGCGATCATGGCCACCCGCTTCTCGATCAGCTCGCGGAAGTCCTTGAGGCCCAGCTCGAGGGCATCGATGCCCAGGGTCATGCGCAGATTGTCGATGATCTGCAGGACGTTCTTCTCGTTCAGGCTGATAATGTGACGCACCTCGCAGAACTGCTTCTCCAGCCGCGCCTTGTACTCCTCCAGCTGTTCCAGCGACACCTTCGTGGCCAACTGATCGAAGTCCACCTTCTCGGCTAGAAGGAGCTCCACCTCAGTCTTGTCGATCTTCACTTCGTCCAAGTGCGTAACGGACTTCTTAAGCAGCGCGATCTGGGTCATGTTTGCGTTGATCTGAATTTGCATGTTCTGGGTGGCCTCCCGGTTGGTGGCGATGTACAGCTTGATCTCCCGCACTGTTTCCTGCAGCTCCTGCATGGAGCTCATCAGTTGCTGGGCATCCTGCTTAAGCAGAGCGGCGGCCAGCTCGTTAGTCTTGTTGGTGAGGGCGCAGAACTGTGACTTGAGCTCCAACAGCTCGCTGAGCATGCGATCGGGGGAGTAGCAGAGGTGCTGCTCTAGATCCAGGGTCTCTTCCTCCTCGGGCTTCTCCACCTCCGTGGGCGCAGAGGAGGATCCCTCCTCTTCATCCTCCATCTCCTCCTCCATGGCCTCCATCTCTTCGATCACAGCCTCGCCGCTCGACCAGCTGATGGACACCTCGTCGTCGGCGGCGCGCATCAGGACCCGCAGCTGTCGGGCAATGTGACGGAGCAGCTTGAGCCGGTCCGGATTCGGCTTGCGGTCGATCAGCAGATGGGTCACATTGTTCAGCTGCTCCATGGTCAGCTTCATCTGCCCCGTCATTGCCTTCACGAATGTCTCCATCTCCATCACGGCCTGCTCCTTTTGCATCTCCACCTTGGACATGCGCTTCTCCAGGCGGGTAATGTTGCCCACCAGGGATCCTTCGAGGCGCTGCGAGCCGCGACCCCGTTGGGAAGTGCGCGACGATACGGTTGAGATAGGGGCGGGTTCCTCTTGCTCTGCAATCGTCGCCTCAGGCTCGTCTGCCATTAAGGCTGGCTCTGGTCTTGGTTCCGCCTCGGGCTGTGGTTCTGGCTCGGCTTCAGGCTCGGGTTCGGGTTCGGGTGCGGTCACTGGAGCTTCTTCCGGTGCAGCAGGCTCTGGCTCTGGCTCTGGCTCTGGCTCGGCTTCTATCTCGGGAGCTGCTGGTTCTGGTTCCGGTTCCGGTTCTGGATCTGGCTCGGGGGCTGCTGCTTCTTCTGGTGGAGCTGGAGCGGACGGTTCCTCCTCAGCTGGCGGTGGTGGAGCATCTTCGGCTGGGGCCTCCGCGGGGGCCTCCTCGGTATCGGCACCACCCACCAGCCGATACCTAGAGGCCGGCTTGCCCATAGTCACTAAAGGAAGACAAGACACAAGACAGTAGATTAGGATCCTTCTCTGGGAATCTGCAACTGATCGACAGGCGAATACTCACTCAAGCTGCTCTGCATGCGTATGTTGGAGGCCAAGTAATCGTCCTGCTCAACAATCTCATCCAGACAATCTAGTTTCTGGGCAAAATTCGACAGGAGCACGTGCAAGGCATAGAAGTTGACATGGCCCGATTCCGGCGTCCCGATGGCCACATCTATCAGATCCTTGTACGTAAATGGCATCTTAAAATGATATTTGGTCACAAGTCAATAAAATTTTTTCTGAAGTAATAAGAAACGAGTATTTGTCACTTTCCAAAAAATCTAGAATAATATAGGAACTGAACTGAACGGGATCTACGAATATAATGAAATATTTATTTTCCCCAGCCACAATGTTTGGAGGCCAGGCAAAATGATCGAGAAATCAGAGCAGTCTGGATATACTTGAATATGATTTATAGAACAGTTGTGCAAAGGCAGCTTTGGCTTATACTTTATATAGCTATCAATCAACGCGATTTTATTAGACTAAATTTCGATTATTGATATTTTGGAATTATTGTGGTTAAAAGACTTTCTTTCCATGAATATTAAGTTGATTAGGAAGAGGGTTCGTCTTTATTCACACAATTTAGTACATTGTGTGTACATATGTATATGTGTACTACCATTAACCAGCTGCGACTAAGGATCTATTTATCGTTTCTACGGTTATATGCAAATACATATGTATGATGAAAAGATTTGATCTTGGCAATCAATGCTTTTGGCTTCAGAGGATATAGAAACAACATAGAACTAGAAATAGATTCATATCAACGTAAGTTGGGTTTTTATTGATAAATGTTGATCAAGTGATTGAATTCCCTCCGCACCACACAAAACTATTTCTCCACGTATTTTCCTTCGTAGCTGGGGCCCACTGTACTCACGCCAAAGACAAAACACACGCACACCAAAGGTACGGTACGGTACGGTACCGGTAGCTTTTAGTCACGCCGAAACATGCGTTTTGTAAAAGCTTTCGCCGCCCCCAGAGCTTTCGTGCAGTGCCCAAGACATTTGGCAGGCAGGTCGTAACGTTAACAATTGTTATCATTCCGGCTGAAACGCTTGTTGCTTCCACGTCTCTCTCTCACACTCTCTCTCCGCCAACGTCTCGGTCGATACGCGTCGCGCCAGTTACCGCTAGAGCCGGACCGAATCGGCGCCATTATTCGACCAGTTTGTCCCGAAATTCAAAAGCAAATGGCGGGTCAAAAAGTTCAAGATTGAAATCTGAATTTGAATGGAAATGCCATTATATCAGTGACGTGAAGAAGCCAGAGATTTGCATTGAAATTGTGAAAGATGGTTGGCTGTGAAAGAGGAAGCGGAAATGAATTGAAAATCGAATTATGTTTGCATTGAATGAAATGCAGCCAAAAAAAGATGAAAGAAAATAGCAAAAGTAGTTCCCCCAGCGAAGAGGAAACCCGCTGAAAGGAAAATACAGAATACAAATGTAAACAAAAGTGCATATAATACACAGAATTAACGAGTGGAGTGTCTCAATGAATGTGTAAACCGTCAAACGGAAATTTAAATAAATCGTAATTATTAGATAATAATTGCTTTGTACAGCGGAAACTACCAGTACGAGTGCGAATGCGAGTACTGAGTATTTCCCTCACTTTAAAAATAGCTTCAGTATTTGTGTGTGTTTGTGATTAATAAAAATTCGATGTGCGAATTGTTTACAATTGAAAAGAACCGAAACAAATAGCATATCCATACGTAAGTGTTGGATCAACGCAAACAAAACCTTGAAAGCTTTCAACCATCACCATCATCGGGAAAAGTCAACAATTAATAGTGGATTTCATAGAGCTAAGTGGGTCCATCATCCATCATCCATCGGCAGCAGCATGGAAAGCCAGATGGTAAGTCCAAAGATGAACTACGGTCTGATCTGACAATCTTATAGCAGTAGTACGCGCCGTACTACAACTGCCATGGCAGCCATGTGTCCCGTCCCTTCCAATATGCACTGCCTGATTAGATAGCAGACTCGAGTTGAAGAAATACTCTCGTGAGTAAGGTAAATGCTCAGGAATTTCTCGGAATTCCCAAATAATTTCTTATGTTCGGTGCATTATTTTTTATCGTTGAGTGAATTACTGCTCTGATTGATGATCGCTTCAATTGGAGCCACGCACTGCGCAATTGATATGCCCATTTGACACTGATCACTGATCAATCTAGATGGGCGACGATGGTAGATGCGACTGATTCAAGTTCAGGTTGCCCAGCCCAGCCGTTCCCCAAGAACTGATGAGACATCGCCCTCATACATTCCCCTTTCGCTTTCGTTTTTGGGCCTGGGAAATTTCAATTTTTTTTATTAGACTGGGCTTTCATCCCTACAGTTACGGTTATGGTTATGGTTATATTTTTTGTTCACATTTTTTTCCTATTCGGCAGCGGACACTTTAAGTGATAAGCAATGTGTCGCCAGTTGTTCAATAGTATTGAGTGTTTGTTCGTGTGCGATTGTGTTCCTATATACTACACGCAAACACCCACCTCCCGCATATACATATATAGTACATAGCATTTTGTCAGTTTAGTTACTCCGCTAATTATCGAACTAAAAATTATCGCACTCTCTCGTCGTGTGCCCCCGCCCCCACCGACTCGCCTCTCCTACCTCTCGCGACACTTGGTTTTATTACAGCTCAAAAGCATGTTATTTATTGTTAAGAGCATGGTCAACAAAGGCAGCCAGAAATAAGAAAAGCAATATATATGTTACTACTCGTATAGTCAGCACATGATTAAGTAGCAGCGTTTAATCAACTTAGAAACGCGCCACAATTGATATATAATTGCCTCCGAGCGACCCAAACAAATGGCCAGAAACCATGGACAGAATCGCAGCAACGCTCTCAAAGAACTGCCAAAAATTCTGTTTAAATTAGTTTTGCTTAATTACTTGCATACCCCAACATACTCGGACTCTCATTGTCACCCGAAAAGAGAGAGCTAGTCGTGCAATTAATTTTGATTTCTGTGTGCCCAAAAGTTGAGCACCCGCACACAATCCTGTGGTTTGGGCAGACACAAAGTGGCAGCTGTAGTGTAAATGCACAACAGCATAAATATTGTCCTCGTTAGATTCATTAAAAATATTTGTGGACAGAGAATGCAGTCCCCAAGTCCCTGAATTTATACAAGTTACTAAACGGTTACCAAAACATAAAAAGTAATATCAAAATCACTCACTTGAGTCACACAAAAAGATTTTAAATTAGAATTTCGCACCAATCTACAAATCGCTCTACAAATGAGTTCCTCTGATTGATTTCATCTTTCTGTAGCTTCCACTTCATTACCGCTTTACATTTTCCCGATGCTTCAATTCCATTCCCATTTTTGGCATCATTTTTTCCGTTTGTGGAACACTTCCCATGAACTGTCTGCCAAACCAAGCTCCAAATTCGCACAGATGTTTGCTAGACGTCATAGTTTGGGTTCTCTTTGTCTTTTTTTCGTTTATATTGCTTTCTTTTTATTGTAGTTTTTATTTACTATCTAACAAATACAGCTAAATGGTTCTATATACTGGCGCAAACTGCCAGTATGGTGGCAGAGGGGCGGCAGTAGTCGTGGTTTTGGTATCTCATCAATTATTTCACGAATAGTCACTGCTCGGCCGCGGGCGTGGACTCGGGCCACAGAAATTGGAAAAGCTTTAAAAGTCAACCGCATACGTGCAAATCAAAAAAAAAAAAAAACTTAGAGACAATCACACACATGGATACGCGAACACCAAGAAAAAAAAACCCCACCATTAACACATGGACATCGAAAATCAAACGGTTTAACGATTTGACGAGAATATTTTCCAGATTTTGCGTGCAATTGTTGACCAAAAAACGCTACCAAAAAAAATGTAAAAATAAATCTCATGCCTCTCGATAGCGGTATCAATTTCAGACATTTAACAGATTTTATGGATAAATTATCCATGGCTGCCAGAAGGGTTAAATGATATTAAATCAACGTAAATGACATTCGATGTAAACTGCCGGCTGACATCAGAGTGCGGCAATCAACACAAACAATCGAAGTATTGGAGAAAAAAAATCTGAAAAATCCTTTCAATGCGGAATCTTGAAAAAATCTTAAACGGAAACACATTTGATCGAATTATTATCAAATACTTGCAGCTTTAGTTAGCATAAAAAAACCGTTATAAGTAGAGTATAAATATTTACTAAATTAATTGATTATTGGAGACATTATTTGCCCCGCCCTCTTCCGCCCCCACAAAAGACGAAAGTCTGTTGCATCCACAATATTGCAGATTCAAGAAAACTAAAAACGCACAATCATAGAGAGTGACCATATCTATCCGTTGGCGGAATCTGGATCAGATCGGATAATTTGTATAGCCAAAAGCAACAAATCAATTTGCAGTGGCTACGCAGCGTCCGACGTCACGCTCAGACTGATTTTCTGTCTCTCTCGCACGCACTCTTTGTCGTGTCGTTTAATATTCGCGGCGTCTGCCGGAGGAGAGCCGTACTGACTTAGTATCGGGTATAACCGTAGAGTTGCGGTGTCCGCAGCAACTCACAACGTTCCCCCTCGTTTTTTGTTTCCGCTTGTGCCGTCGGGTGTTTGTTTTGTGCACTACGACTAAAAATTATAAAATGCCAATACCATTAACAGAAACATAGACGCCAAGCAGGCGGGGGAGTCCCCTTAAAGCATTACAAATAATTTCAAGTTTTTCATCGCAACAGTAGGCTGGAAAATTGTAATTTACTTATTTGACTTGGAATAGTTACTTTTTCTTTTTCTTACTTGTTTTCAATATGTCGAAATTCAATAAAAATTTGCCAATAGAAATAGATGAAAAATTGCCAGAAAACATAGACAAAAATTTGCCAAAAACTATAGAAGAAACTTTACCAGAAACCTTAAACGAACCAAAGTCAATCTTTGGATTAACTCAAATCGAATGTTTACATGAAATACCCACCATAAGTACCACCGATAAAGAATTAAATAATTTGGATCCACAAATCGAGAAACTTGTGATCCAAAGCTTAGAGGAACTTCAGTCAATCACGCAATCCGATGCCACAAATCAGGATGACATCAGGATGAGCTTCATCATTCCAAAGGTCATGTCACAGCTGCAGAGCACGCATATCCTCGCCGAGAGGCTACAGGCAATGAGAACCGAACTAGAGTCGTGTAAGCTGCATATGCACGACATGAGTAAGGATGTAGGCGATATATTTATGGATTTGCATACTATTTTCAAAACGCTGGAAAGTAAAGATAAAAAAAACATTTTGAGCAAGAAAGATCGGGATAGATTGGCGAAATGTGCCCACGAGGCGGAGACCCTGCAAGAGCTCAGCAAACACTTTCTTTTCAATGATCCGCGAGAGTTGAGTGCCATGTTCAAGGCTCCCAAAGCAGAACCAAAGGTGAGACAATATATGCGATAATTTTCGACAAAACTTAACCAACGTTTCGGCCATTAGTAGATCGATCAATGACTGAAAGGGAATGTAGGCTGTGATGCGACAAATCATTCTCTCAATCTCTTAAAAAAAAGGAAATCGTAGAGACTATTGAAAGCAGTCCAGATCAAGAGGCAGAAAATGGAAAGTGGAGGGAATCGGCGGACGGCTTGCAGCAGCAGCATTCAACCTAACGAATAGTCTTTAATCTTCAGCAGTAAACTACATTTTTAGCTGTTTTTGTACTGAACTTCGTTGCTGGTTTCTGGTAGCAACTAGTTCGAAGAACTTGCCCTTTTTGTACAGGGTACTCTGTGAAGTACAAAAATACATATATTGTTTTTGAATATAAAACGCCTCAAGAAGTGATTTTGTAAAGTTATAAATTACAGTAGAATTAAAGATGGAGGGGAAAAATATAACAACTGGCTGTCGGAGACTACACTCAGAGAAAAAAGTCTTGAAATTTTAATCTTTACACTTAGATCTAAAAATGTATTTTTGAAAAATATACAAATACAAATACCACGCTGCATGCAAGGAGGAGGGCTACAAGTATATTTCAAAACGCCCCCACAAAGGGCGAAAATCTGTGGCATCCACAAATTCAAAGATACGAGAAAACTGAAAACGCAGAATCGTAGAGGATGACCATATCTTCTAGAGTGCAAAATCTGAACCAGATCGTATAATTATTATAGCCAGAATCAAGAAAACAATTTTATTCTTTCTCGCTCTGTCTCTCTCTAACACACAGGTTTCATGGTCGATTTTGCCAATTGCAAAATATGAGTTCAAGGATCTCAGAACCTATAAGAGCCAAAGCAACCAAATTTGGTATCCACACTCCTGTGATATCGGACCTTGACCGTTTTGTGTCAAAATTTCGCCACACCCCCTGCCGCCCCCGCAAAGAACGAAAATCTGGGGCATCCACAAATCTCAGAGACTATTAGGGCTAGAGTAACCATATTTGGTATCCGCACTTCTGTTAGATCTCACTATAAAACGTATACCTCAAAATTTCGCCCCACCCCTTTCCGCCCCCACAAAGGACGAAAATCTGTTGCATCACAATACTGCAGATTCGAGAAAACTAAAAACGCAGAATCATAGATAACGACCATATCTATCCGGTTGCGGAATCTGGATCAGATCGGATAATTTGTATAGCCAAAAGCAACAAATCAATTTGCAGTGGCTACGCAGCGCCCGACGTCACGCTCAGACTGATTTTCTGTCTCTCTCGCACGCACTCTTTGTCGTGTCGTTCAATATTAGCGGCGTCTGCCGGAGGAGAGCCATACTGACTAAGTATCGGGTATAACTGTAGAGTTGCGGTGTCCGCAGCAACTCACAACGTTCCCCCTCGTTTTGTCTGTGAATACAAGCATTGTATTCAGAATAAACTTGGCACTGACCTGTACATTGAACACTCCAAAGTGTGTGCCCCCATAAGACTTTATTGGTATACTACTGCAATTCAGCAGAATTTACCCCAGATGTGTATTTTTGTATTTGTCGTCTATAGCTTATAGTACTTTGGGCGATTCATCGCTGGTGTAAAGTTCAGCTCGAGCACTTCGAGTTGTTTGGTTTATTGGTCAAGCCTCTTATCATCTGAAGTCTACACCGAAATAAAATACTAACCAATGGAAGGCCAGAAATAGTAATTTCTTTATATAACATCATACATATATATCTATCATCAATAAATGCTAAATTTATCACTTTCACATGATCGAAGCAGCATTTCACATTCACATTCGGGCCCCCACAGCCATAATGTTTTCCATTCGACGACCAGGAAGGGTTGGGTTGTGTGTTTGTTTTCCCATCGAAACAGAAACAGCAAACCAAAACCCAAAACCAAAACAATTTGTTCAAGTTGGCGTAAAATGGAAAACAAATTGAACTTATCAATAAATCGAGTGCTGGCGCGATAACGATGTATTCCGATTAGAGAAGTGCTGAAAGTGACGCGGCCAAAAATCGTATCGAATCGGATCGAAAAAAAAACCGACAAAAATAAATAAAGTTCTATACAGACTCGTACTGGTACTCGTATTCGTATCAAATATCAAATAAGTTGGCGGCATTGAGTACTCATATGTATTGGGGCCCCTCACAGGACAGCCCGCGATAAGGGCTTAAAGTCGTTGCTCTTGGTAGCGGTATTTTTTTTTTTTTTAACTTTGATACCTGGTTAATATTTTAGACAAGGGTATGTTAGAGTTATGCAAAGGCAGGATATCCATTTAACTTTATTTCAGCTTGGTCTAGATCTTGTGATATTTGCTAATTTAAATAGAATAAAGGGTATTTCAGGGTCAGAACAGCACTGCTTCCAAAGTATTCTATTTATGATTATATTTGGTATTATTTTTGGTGATTTTACTTTTTTTTGCTGGCTGACAACCGCGTACCTGCAGGGCAAAACGTATGGAAAATTATCAATTGATTAAAACACAAGCATTTAATTTATGACTATCCATCGTCTTGGTCTGGGTCTGCGGTCCCCCGACACAGCTTAGGCTGTCAGCCCAGGCAGACATCGGCAATCCTCGGGCCACAACACAGCACACAGCCGGCCCCCATTCGAAGCTATCAATAAGCTGTATTTAATGTGTATAATATCTGAAAAGTCTGTGCTCTCTCAACTTCCTCAGCAGTTTTATTGATTGCAATGTTCTTTGGACTTATCACACGACTTTTAAACGAACTGTATTCGGTTTTATGCTCCACCCACACCTCCATGCATTATCTGGGGAGCGGGCTGGGGAGGGGTGCGGCTTGTCCCCGGCAGCTGATGAAGTGCGTCACCTTATTGGCAATGTGACAAGCGCAGTTAAAAAGCCGGTAACCGTCTGGATATCATGGAAAATAATTACTTTTAAACGACGTCATTGAAGGCTGTCAATTTTATGCACCCTATTACATGTTATATTCAATTATCTAGTGAAAAAATCGATTCTGCTGGACATAAGACAAGTCATTGCCGATTTTGTGTGGGGAATAATTTCATTTTAAGGGTGTTAAGTGGGGGCTGGTGATGGGGACCCTATTGTTTGTGTGGAAGTTAACTTTGCAGTGGGTGTGTACACTGGCCCAGAGCTTGGGCTTCGAATGTGTCATTTGTGTAATAAATTATGTGCGCCAAGCCACCAGCCATTGGCTTTTTATCTATCGAAACGAAAGCTACTAGAAATGTCTCCTATCGCAAACTAAACTTAAAGACCACCCCCCATACGCCCCATGAGTGGCAAACAAATCGGGAGTAAGTAAACCTACTAAAAGCTCTTTTCAGTGTTTGTTTTTGTCACGTCACCCTGTGTCATAACAGTGTCACCCTAACCGTATGTGCTTGAAACTCATAGCAGTGTGACTCTATTCCACTTGCCATTTGCCGCGTAGTTACTTTACTTCATTACTTTACCATACTGCGCAGATACTACTACTACTACTACTAGTAGTATAGATTCACCTAGGTCAGGGCGTGCTAGCAACAGAAACAGAGAGAGACTTTTGCCATGTATCAACGTCACAGCTGAAAGGCACCCACTCCACACACACGAAGTTTTCTCTAACGGCGTCAGTTCCGTTGTCAAATGATTCACGAACTTTAGATAGTAGCCCCAGGAACCTAACACACTCGTACTGGTGGAGTAGTGATATGTGCATATCATACAATAAAAGCCGAAACAGCTTTGTGACACCGCCCACCCAGACAATCGCTTTTTGATGGAAGTGCTCACAAGCCAAGAAGCATCTACGTAATACGTTGCTGTTTTAGATGAAATATTTCGTACTTGTAAATGTTTACCAACAGATTTAGATACCAGAAGAGATATAGCGGGCTGGCAGCGACACCCGTGCCAGAGGCTGTATAAATGGAGGGTCGGAAGCTATTTCACAAGTCATTTTGGAACTACTACCGAATCAAGACGCGACAGTATAGAGCATGGAAAAAGGATACCAGAGTTTAAGATTTTCCCGAAAGAGTTTCAAAAAGTAACCTAGCAGACGACGGTCTGAAGTAGTGTGGAAACCAAACTGTGATATCCCGAGACAACAAAGGACAACCTGTAGAATAGTTAGAAAAAATACTAGAAGCTAGGCTATACAACTATACAAAAATCTGTTGGAATCTCAAGAGGCACCAAAGATGTTTTTTAACATATTCCAAACGGGCATTTTCGAGAGGCAGTTTCGTCGCCAGCTGCTTGTCACATTGAGTGGTATGTGTGTGTTTTGGGATGAGTGATAAGACGAAAGATTCACGGAATCACCTAAAGAATGGAAAGTTTTGTGAGAGTTCAGGGACCAGACCTGGATCTGGAATGTTCAATTTCCCTGAACTTTGAGTAGAAGTGAAGGATTTAATGAAGCCTTTGCACAGCATGGAATCGTTTGCGGATAGCGTCGTCAACTCAAAGGGCTTCCTCCACTGACGGCCCCCGAACAGGATATGAGTCGTACAAAGCCCCAACGCAACAAAGTTTGACGGGTCAAAATTCAATTTTGTGCCTGCCTATGCAAATGAGCTACTTGAGCTGTTGACTTAGGAATCCGCTCCCCCCCTCGAAGGGGGGTTGGGAGGGGCCTTTCACTCATTTGGAGGAGAGCATTATCCGGATGATGTAATTTGTTGATCTACTTGTAGCCACGCTGATAACCTTCTGCCATGGCATTGCCCTCGGCTGGCTGTCACCCATGTTGCCACAGCTGCTCTCCGAGAAGGATACGCCCCTGGACTTCTTTATCGACGTGGGCCAGGCCTCATGGCTGGGAGCTGCCATCAGCCTGGGAGGCATTAGCGGGAACTTTTCCTTCTCGTACCTGATGAATCGCTTCGGGCGCAAGGTGTCGCTCTATGCTTTGGCCCTGCCTAACACGGTGCGTGTTTCCTTTTGGCGATTCGATTACCCTAGCCCATTAAGAGATAGCTTAAGGTGTCAATGACATGTCTCTCCCTTGTCACAGTGCATATGGTTCTTGTTCTACTTCGCCCAGAGCATCGAGTGGCTGTATGTGGCGCGTGTGTGCGCGGGTCTAACCGGCGGTGGGATGTTCGTGGTGCTGCCCATATTCATTGGCGAAATAGCCGACAACAGGTGAGTCCCAGTCATCGGAGCCACACTTCGATGTAGAGCAGAGAGGAGATGACAGACAAAGTACCTGTTCTGTCCAGGCTCCGTATCGATTCATCCATCAAGTGGAATTGTTGTTCATCGGTTCGTTCTGTTCCTCTGACAGCATTCGTGGGCGGCTCTGCTCGTTTTTCACCCTGACCATGAATACGGGCATTATGGTGGGCTTTATTGTCGCCTCCCACATCCCCTATCACGTCATTCCCTGTGCCGTTGTGGGCCTGCCCGTGCTTTATTTGTTTCTGGCCACTCGCTTCCCGGAGACACCGCAGCAGCTGCTCGTCTGGTCACGCGAGGAGGAGGCCCAACGCGCCCTGAAGTTCTACCGCCATTGCGATGGTCCGCAGGTGACGAAGCAACAGGAGCGCGATTACCAGAAGCAGTTTGACGAAATGCGCCTGGCCATCCAGCAGCGGAGCAAGGACGCCGGCTCCGTGGGCCTCACCATGTCTGATTTCTGTAAGTTTTCACCTAAATAATTGTTTTTCCATGGAGAGTGGGTGATTAATTTGGCTTCTCATCCCTACTGGGTTCCTGCTCGCAGGCAATAAGCGCGCCCTGAAGGCCATTGCCACGGGCCTGATGCTGATGATAGCCCAGATCTTCTCGGGCACCTTCGCCTTTATCAACTACATGTCCAACATCTTCGATGCGGTGCACACACAGCTGGATCCCAACACCAACACGATCATCATTGGCGCCGTGCAGATCGTGGGCACCCTGGCCAGCATGTATCTGGTGGATCGCTATGGCCGGAAGATACTCCTGGTGGTGTCCTGTGCGGGCAGTGGGCTGGGCGCCGCCGGCCTCGGTCTGTACGCCTTCTATGCGGAAGAGACGGAGGTCGATCTATCGGCCTACGCTTCCTGGCTGCCCGTCACCCTGATGGCTCTCATCATTTTCATCGCCAATGTGGGCGTCGTCTCGGTGACGATGGTGGTGCTGGTGGAGATGCTGCCGCAGAAGATCCGGGCGGTGGCCACCAGCATTTGCCTGGGCTGCCTCAGCTTCTTTGCCTTCACCTCTCTGAAGACCTTCCCGCTGATGATGTTCCACTTTGGCCTGGCGGCCACCATGTGGTTCAGCGCCTCTGTCTCTGCTCTGTGTCTCTTCTATGTGGTGGTGTGTGTGGAGGAGACCAAGGGCAGGTCCATATATGATTAGGAATACATAAAGCTGGGGGGAAGCCCTCTGACTAAGCTAGGCTAGTGCCCTCCTCGACCTTGGCGGGTAATAAAGTTCATGGAGTTCTCTAGTTGCCAGGTTATTGTTTTTTCACTCTGTCGGTGGGGGCTGGGCTGGGCGTTAAACCAAAACAAAGTACTCCCAGAGCTAGAGCTCGTAGTGTTCGTAGAACCCATAAAAACGGGGCGCTGACATGGCTTGATTTATGACCCGGCTACCTCAGTGGCTTTCACCTGGCACGGCGCCTGATACTGCCTGTGCCACTGCCACACTGCTGCTGCTAATGTCATGTCAACAATTAGCTCTGTTGGTATTATCATTTATAAGCGCGTACATTAATCCCACACCCACGTCGGCTGTGTTCTCGGTAAGTGGCTGGCAACGCGTCAGACACGTGCAAAATCTAGAGGGGCGGGAATGGGCTTCTCTTCTTCTGTCTGGGAATATTTCAACTGAAAATGGCTTTGCAAGAGAAGGTACTTTGAATTCTTAACATAAATTAAATAAAAGCCTTTACTGCTGAATCATACTGACTGTGATTGCAAATATGCGATTGTGATTGGGCATATTTGTACTTATTATTTATGGATCCCATTTGCAGCCCATTGTGGGGCTTCTGACACATCATTATGTAAAGAATGCTCCTGCTGCTGCTGCTGCTGCTTCTCTGCTACCATTAGTTGTATTATTTATTTATTTGTGGACATTTACGAATACAATCGATAAACAATACGAGAGTGTGTGTGGCAGGTAGCAGGTGTCCTGTAATCGAAGCCCTTTATCTGCGGGATTTTCTATACATATTGTATAATCGCTTGGGCACCGAGATTTGACTTTCTTATCGATTTGTGGATTTTCTGCAAATTTTTTACCTATTTTAATTAAGTATAAATGTACACCAACTACGCTTGGCTACACGCTTAATCTCATGAACAACTGTTGTGGAAGCCAGAATGTAATATCCACTCTTGGGTAATTTGTTTTTGGTTCGATTTTCCGATTCCGGGGATGCCAGCTGACGCAGTGACCACTGGACGGACACAGCCACCGCAAATAATAAAGTTCTGGTGAAACATTTTCCATTTTCAATGCAAATTCAGGGCGGTTGCAGTTCTCTGGTATCCATAGCAAATAATATTATGCCACATTCGAATGCTTCATTTTCAAAATCAACATTATCTGCCCTCACTCAGAATAAAATAATTTGAAGAGGCGTCTCCACTCAGACTTGACCACTTTAAATTTCAAGCCCCACACTCAGAAGCAGGCTACTTCGCCTTCGCTTAGGCAAATTGCCAATGTACATGGGAGCGGGTCTTGTCAACACAATAGCGATGATGATGGGTGCCGTAATGATCAGGAAAATGATAATAATAATGGCGAATGATAAGAGGGAGCTGCTTGTGCCGCGAAAACACTTTAAAAGCAGCTAGAGATGGACGTGTGTGCTTCGTGATCATATATTTTCATAAACATTGCAATATGTATGTGAAAAGACTTTCTTTTTACGATTTACACGCTCGGTATTGGTATCAATTTGTAAATTGTAACTATTCACTTCATAGGACTTTTCTCTTTGGGTGTGCCTTTGAAAGTTCTCCTTCGTGTTGGTTCCCGTGCCCTAAATGCCCTATATGCCTGGCCCGTGGCCATCTCCAACAGAAATATGTATGCACTGGTTAATGTGCAATCAGCTGTAAAAAGTGTTTGCCTCCGCTGTTTTGTCAACAACTGTTGTAACTTTGAGTGCAGTCGAACTATCTAAGCTCTTATTTTGCAGCTCTTCTCTAATGAATTTGCTTAAAGTCCTACCACAAACAGAAATGTTTCTTATTTGAGTACGAGCTTGTGCATTTAATATGGAATATGATGGCTATTAGGCTAAAGGAATATTATTAATAAGTCCCTTGGAATTTCAATTAAAGGTAACATGAAATATGTATATGTACATATGTGGTCAATGTGCTTGACCGCTCTCCCTCGACATAAAACCAAAGCGCTTGTGTGGGAAAGGGACAAATGCCCCTCAATCGCTGTCATTCGATACCGCTGAAACCACGCGGCGGCGTATGCGGAATATTTGTAAAGCTCAAAACAGACCCCTCAAAGGAGAAGGCAATTTAACGGAAATGTCCGCTAATTAATTGCCCAGAAATTTGATAATTAGTGTTTACATTCCAATCCCTCACTTAAACTCAATGGCCAGTGCCTTCCGTCGTGTGCTCTCGCTTTGAATTTGTTTGCATTCGTGTTTGATTACATATTTTGTGCGCACATTTAGGCATTACATTGTCGTAATTGGAACTTTCAGTGTTTCTGCAGGGTGTTATACGTATGAGGGGGGCATGGCACGCAAACCCGCATATGGCAAATTCCATTTCAGCTTTCCGCTTTGACTCAATGTGCCACGAAATCAACCCATAAGAATTATATTGTTTACGAATTATATTGTTTGCCCCAATAGAAAACGAAAAGAGTCTAGTGTCCTTAGAATTTACATCCGAGGAGCAAAGTTGTTTTTGCTACTTGTTTTGCGAGCGATTCATTAAAGGGCAGCTATATAACACATTGCTGAAAACAGGTCCGTCTATGTACTGAGAGAATTCTTATAACAAATATTGAAGCTCCTTTAAACCATTAAGCCATGCAGCGAATGGTTTAAAAATTTTAAAAAATAATGTTATTAAAAACCGCATAATTTATCGGACAAATATTATTTGTTGCTGTGCGAATCTGACCAATTTTGTAATGCCCTCAAGAAGGACACCTTTACCTTTTCTCACTCTGGCTCTCACTCGCACAGCTAACAAAAGTCCTGACAATAGGATAAATGAAGGACATTACAACAGGCATGAAAGCGTTAAAGGTCAGCAACCGGAGGATATAATATGTATGCATAATTGAGTGGATAATTAACATAAACATACCCGTTAATCTCACATCTTGCATCAACGAAATCAAGGCTTGAGATTTGTGGGAACACAGTCCCACAGGCAGCTAGTCGCCATCGCCCGGAACACGGCTGACTGTTGTTGCAGCAATAACAGGTTTAATCACGTGGCAGAAACCTAGAGAAGTAATTCGGAGCAGGTGGCTTTACCGCGTGACAGACAGAACACACGGCCAGCCATCACATCCATCACATGCATGCCACAGACAGTCAGGAGTCGGGTTGCACTTTTGCGTTGCGCAAGGAATGCGGAAGGCGTCTTCAGAACCCTACAACGTCTACGCGGCATATTTTCGTCTCCTGTTCATGCACATCTTCCACTTTCACTTCTGCTTGTGCACATGTAGAGAAATCGAAGTGTGTGCTAGAATTTCCAGAGTCTAAAATATTTACAATGCAATTCACAATGCAATGAGTTTGGGTTTCCATTCCTTGCTAAGTTTTACTGGTATACACGTACATATAACCAATTGAAAGTACCATACCGTACAATTTCAGGAAAAGGTTTTTGGGCGACTCACAAGCTAATAGTTCTCCAGCAAAACATGCAGAAACTAGTTAAAATTTATCAAAACGTATTAAAAACTAAACTATCTCTATTTTTCGGCAGGGGCCCGTCTCTTATGGAAGCCCCTAAGCAATTGCCCCGTCTGCCCCCATGCAATCATCGAAAAATACATTCAATTCGACTGAAAATTGATGCCTGAACCGAATTCATATGGGATTCCCTTTATTGCTTTTGCTTTGCAGTGAACACAACAAACAACACCCACAACACAAACAGCTATGAGCAGACCAGATCCTCAAAATGCTGTTCACACACACAATTGGCACTAGCTTCATAATCCAGCAATGGCTGTTGCTGGTGCTGATATGTTGTTCAACTACCAGTGCCACGGACTTGGGGGTCAACAGTAGCACTACAACTGCCTCGGACATAGGGCGCAACAGCAGCACTGCCACTGCCACCACAATGGCAACGACTTCGGGGATCCCAAGGCCAGATGCCAGCCAGAAAGCATCAGATGTCAGATCAGCAGAGCCAGGAACCAGGATACGCATCAACGTTAGTAAAACTCTATTATTTACCAGCAATAAGATGCAATTTTTATATGTTTTTGCGTGCACTCTTCTTGTTTGATGAACAGCCAATGACCGTTGGGGAAATCACGGAACTGAGTACCAACGTCACTTTGTACATGGAGAAGATACCGCGCATACAGGTGCGATGGCAGGACAACCTGCCCGAAGGTGAGTTAATCCCTTCATCCGGATGATGTTCCAGTCCTGCAATTCCGCGCTGTCTTTTGCAGGCACTTCCTACAATGTCCTTGTCAGTGCCGTGAACAACACACGCTGTCCGGACGCCCCGTGCAGCGAGTACGGCATCAAGGAGAAGCCATCGAGCTATGTCTACCTGCCGCTCAACCCCAATCTGAATGTGGAGTCGGTCGACTGCAACTACATGTTCGGCTGTCAGTATAAGGTCACCGTGGAGACCTCTAATGCCCTGGTCCGGAGATCCACTCGCATCTTTATTCCACGTGCGTCTGACACAGCAATTGATTTTAGTGAAAATTGATTTTAGTGAGGAGCTATGTAATTTTTGTTTTTTTATCCCGTAGAATGCGTGTCCGGAAAGTGCTCCTGTCAGCTGGTGCCAACGCCACCCAAGGTCCTGATTGCTGCCAAAATGTTGACCAACGACACCATTAGCATCAGTTTTTCAATCCAGGCCAGTGAGCAGTTGCGTAAGGAGCAGGCCAGTCACCTGCACGAGACGCTTCGTCTCTACAAAATGCAATTAAAGTGAGTAGCGGTGACTTGGCATGGCAACGGTTGTGTGTCCTTCGCCAGTTTATCAATTGCACGCTTAACAGGAACTGTTATGTTAATTAGTTTTCGCCCTACTGGATAGGAGAGAGACTATTAATTAGATTATGTTGAGCTACTGAGCTTTCCCAGACGCGGGGGGTCCGTTCAAGACTTTGTCGGATAGAATATCTATTCTAAGAGGATATTCAAGAAGCGAGTGATAGGTCCGTGCTCTAATGAAAGCGAGACCACGACAGATCGATTGCCGAAGAAAGAAAAATGATGCAAATATATTAAGGTGGTCCACTCGCTCTCTTTCGGGTCGTATCAGCTTTACTGAGAGCGCTTTAACGCCATGTTCGATGAGAGAGAGAAAAGAACACAGTTTGCTGTTGTGCTGAGAAGATAAGACCCGAATAGAGAGCGCGCTGCGGGAGTGAACCACCTTTATATAACTGCATCATGTGCTATATGTAGATTACAATGTGGTTCAATTTCATTCAAAGCCAAAGCAGGCATCTTTAAAATGGGCAGTGTCTGGCTCTAAAATTAAATTCAAGAGCATACAAATAACTCTTTTTCTAAAGAAAAAGTTAAGAGACACTCGATATGGTAATTGTAAGAGGGCAACTAATTCTCGACTCTCAGCACGTCTACATGCTCGTCCTGTCCTGCCAGCACCAGCATCATCTGTTGTTAGTTCTAAAGTTCCTTCAATTTCCATGATTGCATGGCCACCCTGCAGCAGTTTGCTAATATGGCCAAGAAAGCTGAGTTTACTCATCCAAGAGCTTTGCAAGTAGTTTCAAGAGCTTAACTACTGCAAAGGATGTTACGATTCAAAGACTCGTGGAGAAGAGGATACTCGTACCCCAAATATGCATGCATTTTTTCGTTGCAGAATAAACGAAGAAATGAATCCTTCATTGCCCTGGGGAGGAGTACTAAAAAATCTCCTGATTCGAGCCTATAATCTGAGCGAGCTAAACTTCAAGCCCACACCGAGGGGTTTCGAGGGTAACATGAGGCTGCCGCTTGGCACACAGCTGAAGGAAAAGGCCTCCCTAAATCTGCAGGCCGTCATCATGGATACGTCTGGCTGTGAGGGGCCTCGCAGTGTAACCAAGGTACCAGGTAGGAGCAGTCCACAGTACCAAAATGCTAACATGAAACAAAACAACATTATTTGACTTTACAGTGCCAGCCAATCCCATAGTGCTCTCGGACGAGGATAATGTGGTAAGCAGACACATGGGAGAGACGAGACTCGAAAAAGGAAATATTGTGATATGCGTTTGTCCATTGTTGTACTCGTAGAGCAACTCCATTATCATTATGAGCGCTATGCTTATTGCTGTTATCCTGGCCGGCCTCTACCTGCTGATGGTGCGCCGCCGACGGGCCCGGACCAAGGCCAAGCTGCAGAAGGAGGAGATCTATATGAAAACCTTCGCTACCTCCGCTATCGAGTAAGTGATACGATTTTGAGTCCTGATCGATTCCCATGCTAAGTCCCATGCCTATTCCCTACTCCGTATCCATTCCAGAATGGAGGACAACATCAACTACGTGGACAAGTATGTGGAGGTGAGAGCTAGAACCATTCTCTCCCGTTTTGTTAAGCTTCTTACCGCTAACGTTCCATTCGGTTGTCCACTCCCATTCAGCAGTCGCAGGCCCAGGGTCTGGCCGACATATTCGAGGTGCCACACACGGCCATCCACATGGGACGCTTGCTGGGAGAGGGTGCATTCGGACGCGTTCACGAGGCGACGGCCATCAACCTGCGTCGCATGCGGGGCACAACCATTGTGGCTGTGAAGCAGCTGAAACGTGAGTGTTTGCCGTCACTATTTGCAGCATTAAGAGCCATGGGTTAAGCTCTCGTAAATCTCTTCTATATAGCGAATCCCACTGCCGACGAGGTGGCCGAATTTCTGGCCGAAATTGAAATGCTCAAGGGTGTTGGCACACATCACAATGTGGTCTGCTTTCTGGGCTGCTCCACAATCAAGGCGCCCTACCTCATGATTATGGAGTATGTGGGACGGGGCAATTTGGTAACTATAGAAATCCATTTAATCAACTGCTCTCTCCTTAAATTGTACGAGTACTTCCAAAATGCTTCCTCAGCTGAGCTATTT
Source organism: Drosophila miranda (assembly GCF_003369915.1). NCBI lineage: Eukaryota > Metazoa > Arthropoda > Insecta > Diptera > Drosophilidae > Drosophila > Drosophila miranda. The sequence continues at coordinate 22,279,705 of NC_046677.1, forward strand.
GCGAACGGTGCGGCAGGAGGCAGGTAAACTGAAGCTCCGCAATGCCAATTACACCAGCTGCAAGCCCATCATGGCCAGAACGGTTAGTGGGGCCCCCTCCACCTCTGCAGGGGGTCTGCCCAAGTCTAACCAGAGCGTTAACTATATCGAATTGAAGGCATCCAGCCAAAGCATAGAGCTCCAATGCTCCGAGGACTCCTCCACTGGTCCTCCGAATAGTCTGGCACCGGCTCGAGGCCGGGAGATAATTCCCTCGTTCGCCGAAAGTAAGTTAAAGATATTAAGGCAATTTGTGGTCAAGGAGACAGGAGTTAGCTCATTGTTCTTTTGTGCATTTTAAGCCACCTATACCATTGTGGAGGACGAGGAGCCCTTTGAGTACATCCTCGACAACAGAGAGTTGCACAACTTTGCCTTGCAGATAGCAAACGGCATGCGATTCCTCGAAGAGCAAGAGATTACGCATCGGTAAGAGTGGGCGGGGGAGCATAGAGGATTACGACTAAGCTAGGCTCGGGCTTAATTATTTTTAACTTTACAGAGACCTGGCTGCTCGCAATGTGCTAATTGACAATAACAAGACCTTGAAAATTTCCGATTTCGGCCTGTCCAGGCATGGCATCTACACAAACACAAAGACGCGAAAGGTGAGTCCGAGTTCCCCCAGAAGTTCAGTATTTTCCAGGAAACTCTCACACCATTATACGGATTTGACTCTCCCCCTAGCTGCCCCTGCGCTGGCTCTCCATCGAGGCCATTCGGGACAATGTCTACTCGAGCAAGAGCGACGTCTGGGCGTACGGGGTGGTGCTGTGGGAGATTGGCACGCTGGGCGCCTCGCCGTATCCGACGACAAGCAACAGCGAGCTGATACCCTTCCTGCTGGCAGGAAACCGCCTGCAGCGGCCGGACATCTGCACACCGCAGGTGTACACCATCATGCTGCAGTGCTGGCTGGAGGAGCCCGAGGAGCGGCCCACATTCGATGCCCTGTACAGGGTGTTGAGCCCAAAGACCACGTATGTGGACATTAATAGTCTGAGTGATGATTACGTATTTCCGCCGATTAAAGAGAATAGGGATTAGAATAGTCTTTAAGTCCTTGCTAGTTAGTGTTAAGTCAGTTTTATCGTATACTCGTACATACCTCTTAAATTAATTGTGAATGTGAAACGCTTTTCTTATAAATGGTATTTTATAATAGTTATAAACACCTCTGGCTTCTCTTCTTGTGCCAAAAAAGTGGCGAAAACAAATTCTAGGAATAAGAAAACTTCGCACGCAATTTTCCAACTGCCCCCGCATAGTTTTTAGCTCGAAGAACTTCTGTAAATAGTTAGATTAGCTAATTAATTAATTATTATAATTATATAATAATAAATAATATATATATAATTATAATTAATTAATGTAATTTCGATGTGCTGTGAGTTTTCAAAAAAAGGAGATACATTTAGATACAACCCTAAAATCATTGTACAATTTAATCAATAGTCTTTCCTTTACTTTGTGTTCATGCATAGTTTCCAAAGTATTATTAAACAAAAAGAAAAAACACAAATGAATTTCTCTTACTTCGAATGTAAAATCACCTTTTCTCAGTGTCTGATGCCATAGATTTCATTCCATTCGGCAAATCGTTGGCAATCCTCCGGCGAAACACTCTTGGAAATCACTTTCAGAGCCTTTTTAAAGTCCTCCATGGTTACGGCAGGCAACTGCAAATTATAAAAGTTCAATCTGTAATAGTTGTTGCAAGCCCCTGACAGAAGTATTACCTGATGCGGCTGTATAACCTCCATCTGGGAGTTGGTAAGCGAACGCAGCGGAGCCATTGATGCATAACGACACAGGCTGTCTACATCCGCCCCTGAGTAGCCATCAGTGAGCTCCGCCAGCTCATTGATCTCGGGCAAACTAAGACTGTGCTTCACTTGGGCGAGTATCTTTTCGATGATTTGTTGACGTGCCTCCTTTGTGGGCAGTGGGACATACAAGCGGCGCACAAAGCGTCGACGCACTGCCTCATCGAGCTCCTGTGGCCGATTAGTGGCTCCTATAACCAGAATCTGATGCTCATCGTTGGTGGCAGCACCATCCAAATGTATCAGGAACTCATTTTTCAGGCGCAACGTGCTCTCGTTCTCGTTGCCAGAACGCTTCGATAGAAGTGAGTCAACCTCATCGATAAAGATAATCTGGGAAGTGCAGTAAAGGTATTGGCATCGCCAAGAGGCTTTATCTTCCATTAACTTACGGATGGCTGATGGGCAACAGCCACAGCAAACAAAGTCTTCACCAGCTTCTCGGCCTCGCCCACCCACTTGGAAGTAAGGGTGGAGGGATTGATGCTGAAGAACTTTGCCTTGGCCTGAGAGGCAATACTTTTGGCTATCAATGTCTTGCCGGTCCCAGGCGGACCAAACAACAGAACACCTCGTGGGGGACAGCGCACGCCAGTGAACAAATCGGGACGCCGCAGCGGCAGAATAATGGCTTCCAGGAATGTTGATTTGGCAGATTCCAAGCCGGCAATATCTTCCCAGGCTACAATTTAATTGAATATATCAATATTTGTGTACATATAATAGTGCGCATACGAAATACACTTACCCACATTCTTGAAGTTGTGCATGCTCTCCCCCATTATTTGCTCAACCATTTTAGCGTCAAGATGTGACAGCGAAGCCGGAATGTTGCCTGCACTGGAACTGCTGGGAGATTGGAATTAATACAAAACGTTTTGCAATGCGAAATGTGTTCTCACCCCTTGCTGCGGTTGTCATTTTGGCCCTGCCCTTGCCCTGTGGGCGGCACATAATTTGAATGAACCGTACGCCGTCCTCCGAGAGTCTTTTTCCTGTAATTCATGATATCGGATGGAGCGCTTACACCCTGTGGATTTTTTTTCTGCTTGGATTTCAACAGAAATGAAGGTTTGACAAATTTTTCGTTGATTAGCACGCACATACATAAGTACCTTTAAATCATCCAGCGATTGCTGTTCGCGGGCAGTACGAAAGCCAAACCAATTCGGATCGGACTCCTCAGCGGAAGCGGAAGCCGAAACGGTGCTGCAACTACGTGTATTGTTCAAATGCACCACTTTATTTGGATTAGTCGCTGTTTCCACAGATACCAGTCGTCCCGTTGCTGGGAAATGTGCGACTGAATTTCGCGACGCATTCTCACTAGTTCCACTAGGAGCTCGTAGTTTGTGCAAATCCCTCGAAGCCAATTCATTGTGCTGGCAACTTTCATAGGTGCCCCGGCAAGCAGGCTCAAATACGCTGGACGTGGGCATTCTAAACACCATTGAATTCCTGGAACCGCATCGCCGACTCCCCTTAATTATCTGCTGGCATCTCTCGACGCGCTGCTTAACGATTTCCTCAGAACTCCTGCCTGTTTCCAGTTTATCAAAATGCTCTTTGGTTACAGCATTATGGATCGCATCATTTAAGTGTCTGCAATTTGATAAAATGTTAATGCAAGGCCGTTTTTGTCTACAATATATGAGAATCTACCGCGTGGCTTGGGCCAGCAATATTTTTTGTGTGCGCCAGGCATTTTGTTTGCTCCTGGCAGTGGGTTCTTCTGCCTGCCAAATGGCTTCGTTCGCTGCATATATCTCGCCCCATTGTTCGGGTGCCTTGGCCATTGTATTTTTACAGTTTAAACAATTTTAAGACTACGGTAAGCAAAAACTCCTGGCAAAAGTCAGCTGTTTATCGTGTCATAGCAGTCAGCTTTGGTATGGCTACGATCGTAGCTATCGTCATCGATAAGCCCATATCGATATAGTATCGAGTATATTGGCGGGTTTGACTGCTTGAAATTTGAAATTGAGTGTCTTTGTTTTAATATGATAGGCCTGAAGAGTTATATTAAAATGCATTTTAACTAACATATGGCAACTAGTTTTAGTTGAAAGGAAAATTGCACTCAGCTGATGTTCTTCAATCGTTTATACTTGCCTCTCAATTGCCTCTGCAATTGCTTTTAATTGACTCTGAAGAATTATTCGCATTTCAATTAACCAATATATTGTTTGATGTCGCTGTGAGCTACCCTAGCACAGATGCCGACATCCGGACATTCATCAGCAGCAGCAACAGAGGTAGCCAACCAGGGCAGACAGTAGACAGTCCTCACATCTTATCATCTTGTGGACTCACGTTGGGCAAATATATACCTGCATAGATATTGCTCATTTTAGCTGCCAACTCAACTATACATAAACAAGTGGGAAACACTACTCTGGTCTGGTCACGGTCCTCCGTTGGGTTCAATTGGATAACGCTGCGGGCGACTCTTTTCGGGGAGCCTCTTATCTGCTTCCACGGTAAGATAACAGCCATTGGCCCCGCAGCCATAAATACCCGCACAGCATCCATTCACCGATTCTCAGTGTGTAGCTTCAGTGCAGCGCGTTGCAGGAATATTTAGTGCGGAAAAATCAACTCTAATCGGAACAGGAGCCACATCATGTGCCTACCCACGAAAGTCAGTGGCCGGGCCATTCAGAGCGTTGCCACAGCCATTGGTGAGTGCCCCCGAACACTACCCTGATGCACAATATCACCCACTTACCCCCAGTTCTCCTCCCCCTTACTTAGGCAACCTGCTCTGCTTTAACTTTGGGATTATGTTTGGCATAACACCGGCCCACATGGCCCTCTACGAGTCGGAGACTCGAACGCCGCTAAACGAGGTGACGGATCCAGCAGGCACCGCCTGGCTGACAGGATACCTCTTCCTCAGCGCTGCTATCGGAGCTCTGGTTTCAGGAGTGTTGGCCCTGCGCATCGGACCCAAGTCGGTGCTGCTCTGGTCGGGCCTGCTGCAAATTGTGAGTCCAATTCATTGATGGGTTCATGAATTGCCTAATTACAGTAACGACTTTTACGCTGACTTTCACCAGTTCGGATGGTTCTGCATTCACTTTGGCTTCGACATTGTGCACATTTACGCATCGCGGATGTTCACGGGTGTTGCCGCTGGAGCCGCCTTCGTCGTCCTGCCCATATTCATTAACGAGATATCCGAGACGCGCGAGAAGGCGGCACGACTCACCTTCACCATCGAACTGTGGCGCACCATGGGCATCCTGCTGGGCTTTGTCCTGAGCTACTACGTGCCCTACGACCTGGTCAACATAGTCGGCTGTGCTGTGTCCTTTGTGTTCACCATGAGCTTTCCGTTTGTGCAGGAGAGTCCGCACTTCTATATGCGCAACGAGAACGTGGCCTGCCTGGAGAAGTCGCTCCGCTGGTACCGCGGCATCCGCGACATCGACGATCGGGAGAAGCCGGAATACCTCAGCGAACTCGCTGAGTTCAAGGCCGAGATGAAGAGCCTGGGCAAGAACATTGGCTCAGCGCCCATGTCCCAGAGCTACATTGTTCGTCTGATCTTTGTCAGCCTGCTGCTTACCGTCTGCGCCAAGCTCAGCGGCGTCTTTGTGGAGCTCAACTATGCCGCCGACTTCCTGGGACGCACTGGCTACTCCACGGAGACGAACTACGTTATCCTGGCCACAGCCCAGTGCGTGGGCGCACTCCTGGCCCGTCTCGTCGGTCCTCGTCTGCCGCGCAAGGTCTGCTTTGACCCCTAAGACCTGTAGCGCAGCAATGCTCACGATTTGTTTTTGATTGGTTGATTTTTGCAGCTTCTGCTTTGCCTCTCCTCGCTAATGTCTGCTGCCGCGGTCATTGCGCTGGCCCTGTTCAAGCAGTTTGGCCAAGACTGGATGTTGGGTGCGTGTTGTGAGCGTTACCTGCCCATTATCCTGTTGGCCATCCAGCTATTGTTTGTCAGCTTCGGCTTGTACCCACTGGCGGCGGTTGTCAGCAGTGAAGTGTTGCCCACAAAGGTAGGTCATGCCGTAAAGGCACGCACTCCTGAAAGCATTAACATCTCGTATCCTTCGCACAGCTTCATGATGTGCTCTACTCGCTGGCCTCTGCGTTCTCCTGGCTGCTGCTTTTCGGCATGATTGAGGTAAGTACAATTCTGGTAGCCGCAGCAACGTTGCCGCATGCATACGACTACAAATTAATTTTGGTCAATATTTCTTGCAGGCATTCAATGCGGTCAAGACCTCGGTTGCTCCTGGCCTGGTCCTGTACCTGTGGGTCTTTGCCGGTGCCTCCATATTTGTGGGCTTAATATCGTTGCCCCTGCTGCCGGAAACACGCAACCGACGGGCATCCGCCGTGCAACGTGAGCTCGGCTATGTGGACGATGGGGGAGTGGCCAAGGGCTCGGCTATAACCAATGGCCACATTGCCACACACATTTGAGGCATGCACCTGCTAGCTCACATACCAACGATAGTATTAATAAAATAAATGTAGATTAATTTCGATTTAACGAAGGAAAGTAACATATGCAACGAATTATCTTATTGCATACCGACATGAAATACCTTCTAAATTTTTACTCATCCGCTCAGATATGATTCTGGTAAAGGGGGGGGGGCGGGAACCTCGTCTTATCTGTAATCCACTCTGTGGTACTCTTTCCCTTCTCCGAAGATCATATAAATCTTATCTCGCACTGGGTGGGTTCTGCCCAGAAATTACCCAAGATAAAAGTCGCTGGAATTGCTTTTTAATTAATGATTAGCCAAAAAAACGTCCAGAACGTTGTTATTATTACGAAATGTTGGGACACGCGTTGATATCTTTCAAACTGCTTCAAATCTACACTGAAAAAAGTTTCAAAGACAAATTGAAATTGAATCAGAAACAGTAGAGACAGAATATCTTTACGATTGGCCATCATATTTGGCTTTCCTTTTCTTTTGAGGCGCATGCTCTTAGCACGACTTGTGGCCCCCATATCATCCTCATGATCACACAACCAGCTCCTTTCAGCACGCATTTCGGCACGAGTACTTTCGCTTGGCGAACAAACAGAGACAAGACTCTAAGCTGGCCAAAGAGTAATCCAAATTTACGCCTTTAATGGAGAATAATTCGGACGGACGTCTGTTTGCGGCGGGTATCTGTATCTGGGGACAGTGGCAAATATTTGCGCCTTATTAGTATGTAATTTACAATCGCAATGCCTAATCTTTCTCTCTCTCTCCTGCTCGCTCTCTTTGTTGCCCCTCTGTATCACTCTCTCTCTCTCTCATTACAGCTGCTGTGTCGAACGGCTATCAAATCAGGGAAATGGGCAATAATTCAAAAGCACTGGGCACTGCAATTATAATTGTAAATAATCCCTCTGGGGTTAGCAACAACAAATATGCATTCACACCCTGAGGCAGTAATATATTAGTTTTCGCTTAGTTGATTGTTCTGCCCGTTCTCTTACGAGTTCTCTATGAGCATAATGAGGTGCGGTGATAACGCCGTACCATATACGAGCAGTAGTTCCCGTAATCTACAGAGTTTGCGCTCCCTGTCGCGCATTCTCTTTAGAACTTGGCTCCCTCGCTGGCTCGCTGGCTCTCTGGCGGTTTCGTGTTCATTTACGATCTAATGCAATGTATAAATATTATCTTCCAGCCACTGGTTTCGCTTAGTTAAGCGTGAAAACTTAGTGGCAAACAACGCCCATCGAGCATTCGAGGATTCGCTGTCGTCGGGCAGTGCATTTTAGATGAATATACATACTGTATACACTAGTTTAATCAGTGGAAAAATCACATTAACATCATGAGTTCTTCGGGTAGTACTAAATATCAGTACCTGGCTGCCATAAGTGGTTAGTAAACCTCAAGTGAGAGTGCTGCAAAGATGTGTATTATAGTGGATATTCTACTAAAACAAGTTTAAAATCGGAATACTTAAGATATCCATTCAATGTAGCATACGTTTGGGGGAAAATCAGGGTATTAAATATCTGTCTTACCCTTCTCCGCAGTAAATATTGTGTCCATATCGTATGGAGCATTTTGTGGCTGGCCCTCGGCCAGTTTTCTGGAACTGGGCGGCGAGGATAGTCCCCTGGAAACGGGACCATTAAGCAATCAGGATCAGGGCTGGGTGGCATCCACCATTTGCATAGGCGGTCTTTTCGGAGGCATTCTGTTTGCCTGGCTGGCGGAGAAGATCGGCCGGCGGTGGTCCCTCCTATGGATGGCGCTGCCAAATCTGGTATGAACTATGCACGCATCGATTAGTTGAAACTAAAGTTCCATATTGTATATAGATTGGCTGGATTATAATACCATTTGCCAGCACTCCAACGCACTTGATTATTGCTCGATTCATTGGCGGCGTAGCGGGAGGCGGCTGCTTTTCGGTGATACCCATTTATATAGCAGAGCTGGCATCGGACAGGTGAGATTTCTTCGTTGATCATGTGTGCCATTGATTGATTCCTTTTGTTGCTTAGTGTTCGAGGTGTTTTGGGCACATTCCTGGTGCTGACATGCAATGGTGGAGTTGTCCTGGCGTTCGTTTTGGGCTACTACTTCGACTATGCCACAGTGTCGTGGATTGTGTCTACCTTATCTTTTTTGTTTGTGGGCTGCTTCTGGTTTATGCCGGACACACCGGAGTATCTGGCCAAGCACAATCGAGTGGAGGAGGCTAAGCTATCTCTGCGCTACTATCGAAATATTCAGTTCAGCCCCGCCAAGGAACTCAGTGAAGATCTCAAACTGGAGCTGGAAAAACTGAAGCCCACAGAAAAGACAGATCTCGATGGGAATGACAAGGATGGCGACGAACATGCCGTAACCTGTGCTGACTTTGGTGAGTAATTCAGAGAAAAATACGCTGCCATTGAGGTGCTAAAGAACTCCCTTTTTGTTTCCAGCTGATGTCAAGACGAGAAAGGCCTTCTTCATTGGTCTGGGCCTCGTGATGTTCAATCAGTTGTGCGGCTGCTTCGCGATGGTCAACTACACGGCTGTGATTTTCGAGCAGGCCGGCGCCAGTCTGGCACCCACTGTGTCGGCCATTATTGTCGGCTCGATTCAGTTGCTCGGCTGCTACGCGTCCACGGTTCTGGTGGAGCGAGCGGGTCGCAAGATCCTGCTGCTCGTGTCCGCCGTGGGCATTGGTCTGGGTCAGAGCGCCATGGGCAGCTATAGCTATCTCAAGGTCTTGGGCTACGACGTCAGCTCTTTCGGTTGGGTGCCCGTGGCTGGCTTCTCGTTTATGCTGCTCCTGGCCGCCAGCGGTCTGCTGACGTTACCCTTTCTGGTCATAGCGGAGATCCTGCCGCCCAAAGTACGCAGCACAGCGAATATGATACTCATGTCAGTGCTTTGGGTGATTGCCACAGCCGCAGTCAAGGTGGGTCCGAGTCAACCCTTCTGGTGGCATTATAACTCTACTATAATTCTTTATCTTTTCCCACAGTTGATGCCCCTGTTCACAGAATCACTGGGTATGCATGGGACCGTCTTTATGTTTGCCAGCATGTCCTTCAGCGCAGCTTTGTTCATAGCCATATTTGTTCCCGAAACCAAGGGCAAGACGACGGAAGCCATCTTGGCCAACCTCTAGTATTACAACTAATTTTAAATGATTTGTTAATGTTTTTATTAAAATCTCAAAACGCCTTAATTCGCCATTTATTGCATATTGATGGGAAAACACAGCTGCCATCATTGTCTTTAGGTGTTGAAGCCTCAATCTTTCACAGCTTTCGCCCACACATCTGTGGCATATATTTTTGATTAGATAAGAACACGTGCGATAAGGACCAACCACATGGCGAATAATTGTCTCTGGGCAATTAAGAAATCTGTTGGGATGATAAAGATGCTCTTTATAGCCAGTTATACGGGTACTTGACTGTACGAGTCGTTTTTCTTATCGCCCATCAGCAAACGAGACGACTCCTCATTCATGAGTTTCATTATTTTGCCTCAACATCTGCAGCGCAGATATTTACAAACTTCATCAATTGAAGAGAACTGTAAGACCTTTCACAGGACTTTTAATTCGTGTTGATGGGGTAGATATACCTGAAGATATAGCAACCCAAAGTGTAAGTTTTTCAACATTTTTATTGTTTCTTCCACTTTGATATTTTGTTGTCCTATTTGTGGACGTGAGTTCTTTAGTGGCATTAGTTCTCCACAAAATTAGCTACTCATCATTAAAATTTTCCAAAAAATCAATCCCTTTCAACCCCACACTAAAAAATGTTTGTATATGATATGTGTTGCAGTAATTACCTAGATAATCCCATACAAAATTGAGCCTGAGGCTATAACAAGTCGTAAAAAAAGTTTTTCAAAAAACAACAAAGTAAATATTTTGACTACAAAAATTGTCAAAATGTTATTTGTGGATACTTCGCTTAAATGCCTAAAATAAACATATTGCAATGCCCGTTTTGATGTAAATTTTTCAACAAAATACCGGAAATTCGACTAAACTTTTTCCTGGTTTTTGTAACCATTTTGTGTGGACAATTTTGTTCTCGGAAAAACTGTTAAAATTTAATAATAAACCATTTTGTGAGGTCCTAAGGCCATTTACTGAACTTTCAGAGGAAAAAATACTAATTTATGTGGAGGAATGGGACCTTTATTTGTAGGTATATGTAAATAAAAGCTACCATACATATAAAAGACTTGCACTCAGCTTAAATCCTGTAAAGCACACGTTTATCTCACATTTTTAGAAAAGCTCAAAAAGGTAAATGCTTACACTTACAACAGAAATACGGCAGATATGAATTCCACATTAAATGTAGCCTACTAATAGGAGACACAGTTAAGGGAAATACTATTCACAGGTAATAAAATTGTGTAAGGAAGTTCTCAGACCGAGGTACAGATTCTCAGTCTGTCCAGGGCCCGGTCCCTGCCCACAGCAAAATTTGTGTGTGAGGACCTAAGGGAGGACTTGCTCCTAACCCTGTTCCCTGGCTACTGCACCAATCTATCTCCCCAGAGCTCCGCAGAGACCCTTGTTGGTTCCAGGTATCCTACTGCGGTTGGTGCTCGTGGTTTTCTTCGTCACTGTTGGTCAAGTAAGCGCCTGAATTGGCATCGTAGCCAATGAATGAGGCCAGGTCTCTTATAGTCTTTGAGATCTAGGCACTTTTCCAGACGGACGGACAGACTGTACTTTTTATATGGGTACGGAACCGTTTCCTTCTGGATGTTACAGTTACACACATCCACTTCCACCACAAAACTAATATACACGAGAAAGGCTCCAATTTCCTGAGGGAGTGACGCGTTGTTGTTCTTGCCGAGGGATGGGGGGTTTATTTTCTTGTAGGTTTTTTTTCTTTGAATTGTGGTTCTTTTCCTTACTATACATGACTTATACTTTAACAGACTAGAAGGTTGGTGATACCGACCATATGGCAAAAGCAGACAGTATGGGGGAGAGAAATCAAATCATTTCTTTGGCACTACAGGAGGAAGGGCTCCAGTGGAGACTTGTTTTTGTTGTGGAACATTGTTGCTTTTGCAGAAAGAGAGATAGCCAAGGGTTTTTCCATAACTGGTGTATGTATTCTTGTAGGAAATGATTTGTATTTTCAATCGAGATTTTTTTCCGATAGTCGTATTCGACTTGCCTGTGTCGGGTCTTGGTTATGATTTGCACTGGTTTCATCCTTCTATTGGTGTGGGCTCAACTCTCAAGTGCCCTCTCAGCATCGCAAAACCCTAGCTCCAAGACAATCATTGGTCGCGTTCACCAGCACAACTTGCTCAGCCTCAGTAATGGATTTCATACAATAGTGCCGATGATTAGAGATTTCCATGAATACGTTCAAGCTATAAATGCTTTCGAGCGAAACGTATATGTATTAATACTATATAGCATTCTGATTAGAAGGAGAGTAAATCGTTGCGGAGGTTCAACTTCGCTCCGAGAGAGAGAATCGTTGCGGAGGTTCAAGTACACTCCGAGAGAGAAGGAATACTGAGGATAAAGTACGCTCCGATAGAAATGGGTTTATTTTTTACTGGGATAGTTATAAAGAGTCACAGTTTTAGCTTCCTATTTGAGCAATGTCTTCCAAACCTTATTCGCTCGCGCCATTGTTTACGATCTGTTGACATAATATTATAAACATTATCATCTAGACGGTTCTAAAGCTGAGATAAGTGTTCTCTAAAGGAACAGTGTCCAACATACTTTGGGGAATAAAATAAATGTATTTAGTAATGTAAATATTAGCTATAATATAACCAATAACGAAATAGAGCAACGAGTTAAGAGTAACGAGACCTGACATCTGAATGAAAGAGAAAATTAAGAGGATTGTGATTGCCTTTAATACAGATAAAATTAGTACCTCGATTTATTCCAAACTAAAGATTATTTCTCAGAAAAACTTTAGTTTTATTTGTAAATAGAGGCTTATACGTTTGCCTGGTGGACAGATGACCTTTCAATACTCTGTTTCAAGATATTGAAAGGATAGGTGACCAAAACCATTTCCTAGTGGAAGTATTCTCTTACTTTTACTGCCATAGACAAGCCTCTTTTTTTAAGATACGACAAGAGTTTTCGTTTCGTGAAATGGCAATTCATTGTTTGACTTGTGAAATGCCTGTCGTGTCGTATGGCCACACGGCCGGCATTTAATCTATTTGTTTGGTGACAGAACTCCGAGTATATGTTCTCAAATACGATGCTCTCGCCTGATACCAGACGAACCGAAAACAAAATCCAAATTCACAGAAGATTTAGGCACCACCAGATGTAAGCGTACGTCTTCTATAAACTCGAATACAACGGACTATAAAGTTTACTGTCGAAATATTCCGTGAGCTTTTGCTTTTTGTGGAATATCATAAGAACGCCGTTCGGCATTTGCGTACAGATACTCTCGACTGGAAGACATTTCGACTGCAAAAATGACAAACATCTGCCAGAATTCCCTACTGCAGCCCAAGACACGGTTTCAACTGTTGGCCACAGTGATCGGTAAGAGTCAGGAAGAGATCTCGGTTTGAAAACCATGAATTATAATCATTTTGGTCGACAGTGAACATCATAATGTTTGGTCATGGCGTTGGTGTGGGTTGGCTGTCGCCCACTTTAACGAAGATCCAAACCCCCGATTCGCCCCTGGACTTTGCAGTGAACATCGACGAGATTTCCTGGCTGGGTTCGATGCTCGGTCTGGGCAGTTTGTGCGGCAATCTGACGATGGCTCTGCTGCTGGAACGAGCCGGGAGAAAGTTTTGCATTTATCTAATGGCCGGACCGAATGTGGTTCGTAAACTATTTTTGAAGAGTTGTTGGTTCCATTAGCAGAAGAATCTGTTGCCTTTACAGTGTCTGTGGATTCTCATCTACTGCGCCTCGAATGTGGGCTATCTGTATGCAGCGCGATTCCTGTGTGGATTTACTGGAGGCGCTGGTTATGTAGTAATTCCGATTTTCATCAGTGAAGTGGCCGATTCCAGGTGCGTAGATACCACACACATTATTCCGATCGCAATAAAACAGTATCTTTTAGCATTCGTGGTGCCCTGAGCTCTATGCTGATGTTATCTGTCAATCTGGGAATACTGGCTGGCTATATATTGAGCACGTATCTGCCATACCACATCGTTCCCTATTTGGGAATATTGTTGCCCATTTCGTACTTTTTGGCCAATTTTTTGCTACCCGAAACACCACCATATCTTCTCAAAAGGAGCCAACTGAGTGCAGCCGAGCAATCGTTCAGATACTATAGAAATCAACAAACAGGAGAAACGTCTAAGGCACAATTTGAAGAGCTGCGAACAGCCATACTGGCCCAGCAGGTCCAGAACAAATCATCCTTGAGTTACAGAGATTTGAGTGAGCTAACATCTGTACGATTTCTAATAGCAAATCTAATCTTACCTTCCATTAGCTACCAGGCCCGCTCTGAAGGCTTTCGGTGCAGCGGCTGTCCTGTGCATGGGATACCAGTTCAGTGGCATCTTCAGTTTCATCAACTACATGTCTGATATATTCGCCTCATCTGGATCGGTGCTGGACGTCAACACCTGTACGATCATCATCGGAGCAGTGCAAATTGTAGGAGTCTATACCTCGACCATATTCGTGGACATCGTTGGACGACGGCTGCTCATGCTGATGTCTACCTTGGGTGTGGGCATTGGATGCATCGCCTTTGGCTGCTTCACCCACTTCGCGCAGATCTACGATCTCAGCGAGTTCAACTGGCTGCCACTGGCATTGATGATTCTCATTGTGTACCTGGCCAACATCGGGCTTATTGGGATCTTCTTCCTTGTGTTGGTTGAACTCTTTCCATCAAAGGTAGGAAACTCTCTTCCGAGGAGTCTCATCAGTAAAGTAACCCAAACGGTGCTCTTTTCAGATACGCTCTCTGGCTACCTCCATATCGGTGATATTCCTGAGTATCCTGGTCTTCTGTACGTTGAAGTTATTTCCCCTGTTCCTTCACTTTTGGGGCATATCGATTACGATGTGGTTCTCGGCCATTTCGGCATTGCTTACTTTTGTTTATTTTTTGTTGTTCTTGTCCGAAACCAAGGGAAAATCTATGATTGAAGATTAAAACTTTATCTAAGTGTTTTTTGGGTTCATCTGTCAGACAGAGACGTTTACAGAGACTGAGAGCTGTAGTAAATGGCTTCGAGTTTATCTGTAGATAAGCGGGCAGCGCAGATTTAATGGGGAAGATCAGGTATTAAGTGAGGCTCTCATTCAGTCCGGCAATGGTAACGCAGCCATGACGTTTAACTTGCGGTTGGCTCCGCTCTTTGACGATCCCAATTGTCTCCTGAGTGCCAGGAATCGATATCAGTTTCTGGTTACCCTGCTGGGTAAGAATTCATCGGCTCGGCCTGAGGATCCAGTACTCCAATATTCCGTTCCGCAGTGAACATTGCCACCTTCTCGCATGGCCTGGGCGTGGGCTGGATGTCCCCGGTGATGAGGGATCTGCAAACCTCACAGTCTCCTCTCGATTTTGCCGTACTTGTGCAGGAGGTATCATGGATTGGCTCGCTCGTGGGCATTGGCAGTGTCATGGGCAACCTTCTGGCGGGCACTCTACAAGATCGCATCGGTCGGAAGATGGTCATGTTCGGCATTGCCATTCCCTACTCGGTAAGAAGGAACGATCCAGAATTATTTCACCATGTAGATGGGGGATCTCTGATACTTCCAGATCTTCTGGTGTCTGATCTACTTCGTGCAAAGTGTGGAGTACCTGTATGTGGGTCGTCTGATGGCCGGAATGACTGGCGGCGCCTGCTACGTTGTTCTGCCCACATTCATTAGCGAGATTGCGGATACCCAGTGAGTGTTTCAAGCGGACTACACCATCAATTCCTTCTCAATATAATCACCCACAGCATTCGCGGGCGTCTGGGGTCCATGATTTTGCTGTCCGTCAATACGGGCGTTCTCACGGGCTACATCATATCCACGACAGTTAGCTACTTCACGGCGCCCCCGTTTATTATTGCCCTGCCGGTCTGTTACTTCATCTGCAACTTCCTGTTTCCGGAAACCCCGCATCATCTCATACGTAAGGGGAAACTCGCGGCAGCCGAGAAATCCTTCAGGTTCTATAAGAACATCAAAAGCGAGGACATCAAGGCTGTCAGGGAGTTTGAGGAACTAAAGTCTGCCTTGACCAAGGCGCAAGCTGAAAGCGATATGTCCTTCAACTACAGGGATTTCAGTGAGTAGCAGCTCCATATCCCATTGAAACCCAGGACTTGCAACTTTTCCCATTGTGTAGTTACCAGGCCCGCTTTCAAGGCCTATGCCTCGGCGCTGACTCTACTCATTTGCAACCAGTTCAGCGGCAGTTTCTGCATCACCACCTATTTGTCGGACATTTTCGCCGCCTCGCACACCACCTTGGACGTGGGCATGTGCACCATCGTGATTGGCGTACTGCAAATCGTGGGCAACTATGTGACCACTTTGCTGTGCGACAAGTACGGACGCAGGATCCTGATGCTGATCTCCACATCGGGTGCGGCTGTCTGTTTGGCCACCTTTGGGTGCTTCACCTTCTTTGCCGGCAGAAACGATCTATCGGTGGTGGGTTGGCTGCCCCTCGTGATCCTCTCCTGTTATGTGTTTCTCTGTAACATTGGAATGGTGGGGTGCCTGTTTGTGGTGCTCGTTGAGCTGTTTCCAGCAAAGGTAGGTCTTGGGATCATCATCCAAATGCCATGTATTTCAAGTATCTATTGAATCTTTTTCAGATTCGATCGGCGTGCGTATCCACCTTTGTGGTCATCCTCAGCTCCACAGTTTTTCTGACACTCAAGATCTTCCCGATCTGTGTGGCCGTCTGGGGGATTTCCGTGACCATGTGGTGCTGCAGTGTGATTACGTTCTCCTGCTTTCTCTACTTTAGCTTCTATTTGGAGGAGACCAGAGGCAAATCGCTACTGGAGGCTTAGGTGATTTACTGCAAAGATAACTAGAACTTATCAAGAAGACATCGCACCTGTGCGATTAGCCTAAGCCCAGAATTTATCTTTATATGGCCATAGGATACCCGGCCAGATACAGATACTTAAGTTGATTGTTCCCTTCGAACGACATTTCAGTGAACAAAGACACCTTGACAATGCGACAGCAACGAGCAAAAGGCTAATAAAGAACTAGGAATTACATCGAAAAACCCGAACCTCTAGTTACTTTTTTCCACTTACCAAAATGCTTGGGAGACTCTTTGCACGTCCCAATTGCCTATTGAATCGCCGGAACCGATACCAATTGCTGACCACTCTGATAAGTGAGTATATTCCCGGACACTTGACGGCTGCAATATCGATCATTCCAGATCCTGGTTAACCATTTCCGCAGTCAATTTGATATCTGTTTCGCATGGCATTGGCATTGGCTGGCTGTCGCCCACACTGCGGAAGCTCCAGTCGAACTCCCCCATTGGCTTTGAGGTGAAATCCGAGTTCGAAATCTCCTGGGTGGGCTCCATGCTGGGCATGGGCTCAGTGACTGGCAATATACTGATTGGAACGCTCCTCGGGCGCTTGGGCAGCAAAAGATGCCTGCTCTTCTTGGCCATTCCGCATTCGGTAAAATTCATACAACAAAAACACAGAATACTCTCGGAGATGGTGCCTCATTGTATCGCTTGATTGTGTCCTTTTAGTGCTTGTGGTTCCTGGTCTACTTTGCCCAGAGCGTGGAGTACCTCTATGTGGGCAGACTATTGGCTGGCATCACGGGCGGCGGCATGTACATTGTTCATCCCATTTTCCTCAGTGAAATCTCAGACGCAAAGTAAGTAGCCGATGATATATTGTCACAGCCAAGAGGCTTTTACGATGACAAAGATAAGCCTTAGGCTGCAATGTCACGGCACAAGGAACTAATCGAAAATTAATCACTTACAGCATCCGTGGAACCTTCTCGGCGATGGTCATGCTATCGGTGAATGTCGGCGTGCTGGGGGGCTACATTGTGGGCACTCATCTGGCCTATTACGACATACCCTGGATGGTGTTGGTTCTTCCGCTGTGCTACTTCATTTCCGTCCTGCTGTTCATACGAGAGTCGCCCATGCATCTGATACGCATCGGGAAATATGCGGCAGCCGAAAGATCCTTCCGTTACTACAAGAACATCAAGGATGGGGACAACATTAATGATCAGAACCGTTCCATGGAAGAGTTCGAGCACATGAAGATTGCCCTGACCAAAGGCGATGATAAGAAAGACGTCGTCACATTTAAGGACTTTGGTAGGTTCAACATTTTGAGAGGATCTTTTAAAAATTATGAATCGTTTCAGTATCGCGTCCTGCACTCAGGGCGTATGGTCCGGCCCTTGTTCTGCTGATTGCCAACCAGTTCAGCGGTCTCTTCACCATGGTCAACTATATGTCCGATATTTTTAGCAAGTCGGGTAGCACCATGGATCCGGACACCTCCACAATCATTATCGGAGCGGTACAGATCATGGGCAGCTATGTTACCACCCTGCTCTGCGATATCTGTGGCCGCAAGCTCCTCATGCTCGTGTCCACTGCCGGCGTGGCCATCAGCCTAATATCCTTTGGTTTTTTCACAAAGTACGCCCAGTCGTACGATCTGAGCGAATGGAGCTGGGTGCCGCTAGTCCTCATGTCGATGGACATCTTTCTGGGCAACATTGGTCTCGTGGGCTGCTTCTTTGTCTGCCTCGTCGAAATCTTTCCCCTTAAGGTAGGGTATATCTCTACTAAAATTTTTTTTTTTTAATTGTTTTGTTTTTTCCAGATACGTGCCAAAGCTGCTTCGATAGCAATTGTTGTTTGCAGCAGTTTTGTCTTTCTAATGCTGAATATTTTCCCACTTTGCATGCGACATTGGGGCATATCGGCCACCATGTGGTCGTGTGGTGGCGTCTCGGCGTTTAGTTTTATTTTCTTTGCATATTTCCTGAAAGAAACCAAGGGCAAGTCAATGCTAGAAGACTGAAGAACAAATATGGAAAGCATTCAAGGTGTAAACCTATTAAAAGACAGCTGAATGTTAAATAAATATATTACCTATTCCTTTAGTTTATGTATTTCTTTTGAAATAATACCTATGTGTGTATACCCGTATGGCACATTCTGGAACAGCATCAATAGCCGTGTCAATATGGCTTATTTTTCAATGTCCCTATGTTTTTTTTTTGCATCTGAGACTTTAAGACCTTTCCCATTTTTGAGCTGCACGAGGAATATACATATTGAAAGTCGAAAAGCTGCTTCAACCGATGGTTTTAAGCCAGGGTTCGGCAGGGCCTTATCTTATGTGCATAGGAAAGTGCACTGCGGCGCTGCGTAATCGGCACCAATACAAAAACACTTTTTGTTCCATTTTGTTTGCTGTCTACTCACACAAACGCACTGCAATGTGTTCGTGTCGACCTCTAAAAAAAAGTCAACAAAATGCAACGCATCAGTGGGGGTCTTGCTATAGGTCCTGCGTTTCCAACGGAAGTTTGACATCAGATTGAAGACTATTTTTAGTGACTGCTGAACGTCCATTGTGGCCGAAACGGAAATTAATTTAAGTTGTGAAACACCTCCGCCGATGTTGATTCGGATTTTTCACTCTGTTGGCAGCCAGATCAAAAAAATAATAAAAATATAATAAAAAAAAAATTTATAAATATTTTTCTTACATCAACTTCTATCAAATAAAATATAACACCTACGGATATGAGGACCGCGGTATCCTTTCTTTTAACACCCATCAACGCCAAGGATGTAAAGAATCAAATCCAGCTACAACTGGCTGGAGGGGGTCTCCTTAGGCACGAGACACCTGGGAGACACCTGCGCATCTGACACACACAATGTACAGACCAACACCTACTGCCCGGTATGACATGGCCGAGCTGCGAGCTGAAGGCCCTAGCATCCAAAGCTCGTTGAACTATTATTAAGTTGTATATTGTCAACTAGATTTAATTTGTTGAAATAAAAGGATTAATAAATATAAAACACATTTGTTTTTCGAAAATCGAAGCCCTTGACGGTGCCGTAATTATTGAAGTGAAAATATTGTTTGACGGGATTTCTGCTTACATTTGCATGTACAGTATGTGTATATTTAAATAAATTTAATTACATATAATTAGTTAATATAAACAAAATACAATTTATACCATAATTTCATACAATTGGTTGAATATGCGATTAGGTTGTGTTTTTTTTTGTTGTTGCTTTTTCATTTTTCCATTTCTAATATGTGCCTCTGACACATTCAATTTTGCTTGGCAGCATTCAATTTAAAACTAATTAAAAAACTAGCAGACTAAATCACAGTGTTTTTTCCCAAACGAAAAAAATTTGCAAAAATTCTACAAAATTACTAGCGGTTTTTTTCATATTAAATTAACAATTTATATAGATTTACATATACTCGTATGTGTGTGTGTTTTTTTTGTGGAAAATTGGCCAGACATACGGTGGCGTGGGGCGGGGGGGTTACTTTAAAACGTGCATTAAAACATACTCTTTCCACTCATCTCTCTCTCTCTCTCTCTTGATTCTGCAGCAAAAAACATAGCGAATAATAATTTAAACGGCTAACAATTAAAATGCATAAAACAAAACAAAGATTTCCGTTTACAGATCTCGACCTCTCCCGCGGCCAACACTTCTCCTAGATATCCTAGACACTACAATGATAATAGTAATAGTAATAGTTGGGGCTAATAATAATAGTGGGTAATAATAAATGGTGTGTGTGTGTGTGGCTTGAAAAGTAAACTGAATCACAAAATTGGCGCACTTTAGCAAAATTTGTTCCGAGCTAAATGGTCTAGCATTTGACGTATGTATCACTGGTATAGTCCTCGTTCCTCGTGCTCTCGGATAGATATGTATACGTTTTTGGGGGAAGTCCTTCGTGTGGATATCACGTCTTTTTGGGGCATCGCAAGTAGCGCAGCACCGCGTAGCCCAGGCAGCGGAACACCAGAAAGAACATCATTAGGATGAGCGTGTTCAGCCAGAGCGGTGATGTCGAATTTTGTGCTTTGAGTATTTCCTCATATGGAATGAATTCGGTTGTCTGCTGTTTGCATATCTCATAGCTACTAGGCGAGCCGCACCTGCAGGAATCAGAGGTCAGAGTCACAGATCAAGGAGTAGCTAAGGCAAAAGCTCACCTAACAGCCGGACCCTCGCGAAACTCCAGTATCTGCATATTCTGATAGGCGTAGTGGATCATGGACGTGTAGCGTATCCAGCTCAGGCCCTCCGGAATGCGTGACGACAGATAGCCGCCAAAGAGCTGGGTGGCCAGCGTGTATAGGGCACTGAGCGTGATGCTCACATTCATGTCCATACAGCAGGCCCCTATAAAGAAGCCCACGCTCTGCGCCACAATGGTATTGATGAGCAGGAAGATGAGCATCAGGAAGAACAGTTTTAGGCTGTAAAGTGGGGTCTGAGATTAGCTCATCTAAAATAGGTAAATGTAAAACACTTGCCTTGTGCAGCCCAGCATGGGATAGCTTATCATGAGGTAGACAGTGGGCAGCGTGACCACCAGGGGCAGTTCGGCACACATCTTGGCCAGATAATAGGCGGACAGGCGGTAGGCGCCCGAACGACGCTCCTTGCTAATGACCTCACGCTCAGAGGGGACTGTCCGAAAAAGGAAAAGGATTAAACATGCAAAAGACATTCACAGCATCACACCACAACTCACATGAATTAAGAGCACCGAACAGAGCAAAGAGCATCCAATAGGTCTGCGAGAAGAACATCCAGCCTTGCAGGTCGTGCAGGAACTCCTCGGTGCGGGGCAGCTGGAACCAAATGGCGCCTGCCATCAGAGCCAGACCGATTGTCTGGAACCAATTGAGCTTGGAGAGCATACGGGGCTTGGCCTCCTTGAAGTTGCGGCTAGACAGGACACAGAACTGAGTGTGAAAGCTTGTGGGATACGACAGCCAATCCTCATCACCGGTATGGCTCGGTCCGCCGCTGCCGGCACTGTACGAGTGGCAGTCACTGGAAGCACAGGAACTGAAGTTTGACTGCGAGTCGGCACCGCACCAGACCAAGTGTTGGGCTGCCTCTTCGTCCTCCTCCACCTGGCAGCCACTGCTTGTGTGATGTAGGTTTTCGTACTGGTGATGGTGATGATGATGGTGATGGTGGGGCTGGTGGAGATGGTGATGCGTGCTGTGGTGATGCTGGTTGTAGTAGTTGTTGATTATGTCGTCGATTAGGATGCTGTCCGTCTGCTTCTTGACCTTGGACTCTCCACACGGATGGTGGCTGCTGGTGATGCAATTGCGGTTCAAATAGTTGCCATGAGATTCCTTGGCGGCTACGAACAGCTTCTCGCGAATATCCGGATGGGACTTCAATTGCTCCACTGTTGATTGATCGAAATGAACATGTGGTAAGATTTCTCTTTGCATCTGTAAAATCTTAGGCTTGCTTACAGACAAAGTCAGCGGGATTGTAGTGCGGCTTGATGGTGACACCGATATCCTCAAAATGTCTGTAAATGTTGTGCACGTCCCCAAAGTAGGCGGTGCGGCCCTGATGGAGCAGTAGCAGCTTGTCGAACATATGGAACATCTGCGACGAGGGCTGGTGCACGCTTATCACAATCGTCTTCTGCTCCAGCTGGGCGTACCTCTTGAGCACCTTCATCAGCGAAATGGCCGAGTGGCTGTCCAGCCCAGAGGTGGGCTCCTAGGGAGAAGGAGAAGCGTTCAGTTAAAGAATGATAGACAGATTTGCAGAGTACTTACATCCAAGAGCATAAGCAAAGGATTCGTCAGCAGCTCGCAGGCTATGTTGGCCCGCTTCTTTTCGCCCCCGGAAAGACCCCGATTTAGATAGTCCCCGAAGCGTGTCTGCTGACAGCAGCCCAACTCCAGGGCCTCAAGTATGTGATCCACTTGTCGCATCTTCTCCGCCCGCGGCATGGACTCGGGCAGACGCAGCAGCGCTGTGTACACCACCGTCTCCCTGAGCGTTAGCTGCGGGAAAAAGATCTCCTCCTGCAGGACATAGCCGATCCGGCGGCGCCACTTCTTCGAGAGCGGCTCCCGGTTGAGGAAGACGCTGCCGCTGTCAATGTGCCGCTGTCCGCTGAGGCAGTCCAGAAGCGTGGTCTTGCCGCTGCCCGAGGGCCCCATCACGGCTAGCACCTCGCAGGGACTGCAACGATAGGGAGAAAGGGGGGGAGAGAGGGAGCCAAAGAGGAGAAGCATGCGAGCATGAGAGATTACGGTTAGTTCATTGGTTCACTGGTTCACTGGGTCTCTGGATCTTGTTCTGGTTTTTATACCCTTGCTGGATGGACTATACTTTGAGTTTCTGCAGATGTTTGGCACACGCCACACGGAAGTAATCATCTCATTCGAATCCAACACAGTAAAAATTACGACAACTGTTTGGTTCGAGCATTTTGGTGGAATTTGAAAGCTAAGACGCACATTCTAACTGACCAAACACAGCAAATAGCGAGTACCACCGAATCGACTCGATTTCCTGTTCATGCAGGACTCTAATAAACATAAACTCTCTGTACATAAACACGTAATTGTGGTAATCATCAATAGATATCGCGATCTAGCAAGGTCCGACTGTAAAAAGTCTACTACTGAATATCACGTCATCTTATAGGTTCCCTAGAAATATCAATTTTTTAATGATTGCAAAAATACATAAGTTCCAAATTGTATCAAACACCGAATGACTTTTGCCCCATCCATTGGTATCCCTTCCATCTACTTCCCGTTCGTGCAAGGGTATACAAACTTCGGCTTAGCCGGTAGTTAGCTTTTTCCAGTTTATTGTAGAGTGTGCGTTTACTTAATGGCTCGCTCTTGTTTCTGTTACCTGACAAATCCACTCACATCGGAAAGTATTTTGCGTTCGTTGTGCAAGACATTCAGATTCTGAAAGGTTAGCTGTAGCGTGGGTGGGGTTGCTGGCTGATGTGGTGGCTGCTGTTGTGGCGCCCCGGCTGCTGGGGCAGTCGGTGTCGGGCCACTCAGGAAAGGATACGCCAAAGATGCTGGCGTGCCACTGAAACGGAAATTCAGGAAAATTGTCAAGTTATTCAGGTGGAAAATAATATAAATACAAAGGATATGTTTCCATCATAAACAGATTTGTTTGACAACAATTATCTTATCCTTATCGTTCAATTGCCGTATTTTGGGAACTTTTCCGCAAGAATAAAGATCTTTTGTGCATGTCCGTACAAAAGTCAATGTACCCTGCCCCGGCAGACAGGCAAAAGTAAAATCAATGCAACAAAAATTACCCCCTCCCCCCTTTCGGAGAAGTGGATGGCAGCACAATACACTGTCTCGGCTCAGGTCCCAAGTGCCCCTCCTCCACCCCTCCGCTAACAGCAAGAACCAAGCCAGAGTCTCACTGTCAACTGTTATCGGAAATATCATATGTGTGGCGGTCGCATTATCACTCTCCCTCGCACACACACGCACACGCACCAACACTCGGAGGCGCGTAAAGAGAGCGTGATCTTAGAGTGGGAGTGGGAGTGGAGTGGAAGCGGGAGCTGTGCGTGCTCTCTGATTGTACCCTGTACAGTGTAAACGAGAAAAACAAAGGCATATTTCTATCGTTCAAATTTATGTGACAGCGAAGAGGAAATGTTTCCAATGAGAGGACTATTTGCTGTTGCATCACAATTTGCATACGGATAAGACAATTTTGAACATTTGTGTCCACATATGGTAGGACTATATCTACCGATTTGTATCGACTTGATTTGTATAGTTTGCACCCTTTCCACTTTGCGTGCTTCCTCATCCGATTAGAGGGTATATTCTAGTCGATACGTTGACCATTCGATCTTGCTTGTTTCCCTTTTGCCCTGACTCTCGGTCAATGATTCGACTTCACTCCTACTACACACACACAAACACACACGCACACACGATGGTACGGACTGCGAGGGAGACGCAGCAGCGCGGCCGAGCTGCGGCGGCAGAGTCAATAGCCTCTGCGGACGGGCGGGGACTTGCATGGTGCGCCAGTTCTCTCTTCTTTTCTCTTGCCAGCCTGCCAGCCTGCCTGCCAGCTACTGCTGCTGCTGCTGTTTCTGTTGTTTCGGTTGTTTGTGTACCTATCAAATTTATTTAAATATTTTCTTTGGCTGGAAAGCACTCCGAGTAGGCAGAGAGAGACTATAGATAACACCGTTATAGTTATAACATCTATTTCTGGATTCGAAATCCCATCCGAAACAGCAGCCGCACAGCAGAATCCGCAGTAGCAGAAGGCAGCATCATCAAAATTATTCCAAAAACAAATTTAATTTACAAATTATGCAGATATGTAAATTTTTTGATTGACTCCTCCGTCGCGTCGGGCGGTAGGCGCCGAAAGTAAATAGAGAGCCGCGTCGGGTGCATTGAACCGCACTGTGCGTGAGTGCGAGGGAGAGCCAGTTACAGCAGCAGCAAGAACAGCGCCAGCGACAGCGCCAGAGAATGAGAATAAGAATGAGAAAGAGACGTCATGCCCAAGTGGGGGTCAATGCAGTCAGCGTCGTCGGGAGAGAGAAAATGACAACGCCAAACAAAGCCAATGCGCACACACACACACACACAGTTACGCACACAGGCGGCATGCAAAGTATGCGAGGAATACGTTTTATTGTACCCTGCACGCGTACAGGGCACAAGGGTATACTTTACATCTGTCATCCGGAGGCTGGAGGGAGCAGTTCCGGCCAATATCCTTATGTGTGTCTGTCTGTCTGAGAGCCAATATCTACCGCTCAAACCAGGAAACCAGTTCGATTGAATAATAAATACATCGCCGATAGGAAAGAAAAAGTGGACAAGTGGTTAAGTTTTTGATTATGTTGACGGCATTTCAAATCAATTTCACCTTGATAGACGGTTTCTCTTGTCTGTATTCAAATTGGACCTTATCGATCATAGCGCCCCGACACGACACCTCACTAGTGGGTATCCTTAAAGTCTGAATGGCGACTGTAAGGTTCTTTCTTGATTTTATTTCATTTTTCCTGCCCCTGTTGCTGCCGGCAGCTGCCTGTCTCACTGTCCGGCAAAAGTCCCCGCAGCCAATGTCCGGGTTCGATAGGTAGCCGGGAAGGAATTTATTAGAAATTTCTCCAAACGGCTAGCATAAAGAACTATGCAAAAGATGAGAATAAATGCAAGGAAAATGCCACCAGCTTCAATAGCATTCTTGTGAATTTAAAGAAAAATAATCTCTAAAATAGTACTAGATATGGAAGTAAGCAGCAAGCATTTCAAAATGATTGATTTTATGTGAAATATTTACATAAATATTTTGAAAGAAATATTGAACATTTTTCGATGGCAAAATTTATTCAACACAATCAAAATAGCCCAAAACTTTGTTTTGATTTTTGGTTAATTTTGACTGCCATTTTTATTGCTGTTCATAGAGTTTTTTTAGTCGTATTTTGTTTTGTTTCGCGATGTCCAAAGTTGAATACTTTCGCTCGTGGACCGGACGCCTGACGTAGATGCAAAACAAAAAGAAATCTAAGCATCAAACTAACTTTCCAAAGTCTAATGGAAAATGTCTTCAAAATTTCGAATGTATGCCCAAAGCCCAGGACCGCAAAAGATTTCCCTCGGGCACTTTCCATCCTCCGCTTTTCTGGGAAAAATATTTGAACTTTAGCTGGGTCAAAGCGTTCTGCTTTCCCACACTCTGGTTTTCAATCCGATTCTTACTCATACTCGTACCGACTAGTATGCCCCATTGTTCCAAGCTTGACCCATTTCGGTAATGGCCCTCACATGGCACAAATCCCCCAATTGAATGTGAATACTATATTTCGCAAAGAACAACGAATTTTTGTACCTCAGCTGGCGGAACACGTGACATCACTGGGGGGGTCATTTCACATGAACTTTTCGGCACATTCGTGGCTTTTGTGTGGGGGAGAAACTGTTTTCAGTAAAGCATGTTGTGTCTTGTCTGGGAAAAGCATTTTAATTTCTTTGGTTTCTTTTCCTCCTACAATTTGACTTTCTTTTAATTTGGAAACGACATTTGAGGCGCACCCAAAACGCTGGATTGTGTGCCAAAGAGCACGTAGGCATGGTCTCATCGTAAGATTGTCCCAAATAGTGGAAGCCCCTGGGAGATTTAGATATTGCCTTGTGTAAGAGAAAGAAATTTACTTGGGTGTTCTGTTAAAGAGCCCTGAGTTTCCTCTTCCTCTTTCGTATTTCTTCGACAAGAACACGCGATGACCCCCCTCCGTCACTCGCGTGGCCAAGCACCTACCACAAAAGTTTTCGACCAGCATCCGAATTTACGTAATTAGCGTACTCTGACCGAATGATCTCCACTTTTTGGGGCCAAGAACCCTTGCTGACCAAGTAACCGGCTATCCACTTAACCCAACTATGATGCCATTTCTCCTCTTTTTTTCTCGACTCTTGATTAAGGCCAACAACAACAATCAAATCGGAGAAGAAACTAACTTTGAATTAAGTTTTTTGGTTTTTTGTTTTTTTTTGGGTTTGTTGTTGTTGCTGGCTGGGGTTTCTTTTGGGGGAACGCTTCGTGGAGGAACTGGAACTGGCTTCTTGAATACGCGAAAAGGTTATTGACTTTTACAACAAGCAAAACAGACGGCAAAAAAAAAAATAATATAATTCACACACATTGCGCGAGTGGGACAGGGACGGACAGAGGGCGAGTGTGTGGAGCGAGGGAGGGGGAGAAAGAGTGTGAAAGAGAAAGGTAGATGGGTATGGGATAAGGAAAGAAACAACGCAAAAATTACGTGAAAGTTTGGCATTGCATACAGAGAGAGACCCTGTGCCCCTACCGTGTGTGTGTGTATGTGTGTGTTTTTGTGATTATTATACCCTTGAAGTGGGTATTATCACACTGAGAAGGCATTTGAGCAGGAAGTATTTCCAACCAAACCCTCAAGAACTTTTACCTTTATATGTATGATTTTTTCTTTAATTATTTTTCTGCAAGAGTATCTAAAGCTTCGGTTGCCGTTTGTCTGTGGTTCGTCGTGTGGCACGCAATCAAAAGAAACATTTTTGAAATTCTTATCTCGTCTGTTTTTGTTGTTTTTGTTGTTGTTTGGTATTAAATATTTCTTCTCTGCGGCTGCCGTTGTTGTGGAATTCATTGACCGATATTAAACAAGTTGCCAAATAAAACAGATGATCGTATGTACAAATGTATGTTTATAACGTGTGTCTGCTTATATCGTATGTGGGATATCGTAAGGGCCGGGCCTGAAGAGTTCATTGACGCTGCTGGTGCTGCTGCTGCTGCCCCTGGCTCCACCCTACCGACGACGCCAGCGCCTCTGTCCCCCCTCAGAGCCGTTTTGTTCTTCAAGAAATTCGCATTCAAATTTCAATATAAATAGAAGATGAATAGAAAACAAAATCATTTAAAAGAATTGGGTCACGAAATTTGTGCAATTTATTTGATGTTCTGTTTTTAATTAATTTTTTGTTGCTTTTGTTTGAACTTCCTCCTAAAACGTTTGTCAACAAATTCCTGCTGCTGTCGCGTCATTGTTTCGGTACCCTGTACTCAGGGTCTACAGGGGTATGTTGGGTCCTAAATGTGTACCCTTGGTTGGGTCAAGTTTTAGTTTTAGAATTAATGATGGGTTAAACTAAATATTACTACCAGAATAAAGGCAATCGGTATTCTTTTACCAACTTTTTGTAACCAGTTCTTCCATCACTTTCCTCTCACTCGCGAAATTATATACAATTAGAGGGTATCCTGTGCTCGTAGCCTGTTATTTATTTTTGTTTTCTATCTATGACCACGCTCAATTGACTTTTTTGCTTTTTATTTGCGTGCTTTGTTTTTGCTTTTCTTTCTTTCTGGTTCCTCTCCGCCTCCCCTTTCCATGCCAATCCAATGCTTCTTTTCTTACTGTTGTTGTTGTTGCTGTGCGGCTGCCTGCTCCTTCTTCTTCTTCTTCTTCTTATCTTTCTCTTGCGTTTCGTGTGTGCGACGGTGCGCCTCTGCCTCTGCTGCTTCGCCTTCTTTTTTTGGCGTGTTACTGACCCAATTCTTTGGCAGCATTTTTTTTCGTTGTTTTTTGAGTCTTCTTTGGCTGGGTTTTATTCGTGTTTTTTTGTGTTTTTTGGTCATTTCTTTTTGATTTGTTATTTATTGCTGCCTTAATTTGTTGCCTTCTGCTGAAGGAGTGGAGGGGAGGGGAGGGAGAACTATTCAAATTTGTTTGTCATTTTGTTGTATACCCTTGAAGAGGGTATTAGGACTTGGATGTTAGATGATTTCTATAAATATCGATAATTTTTCGAACTATGGGGAAACGCTGGCATTAGTAATTTAGAGATATTCCTGAAGGCTCAATCGAAGATACTGTGAGCTATCACCGGGGCACCATGGTACAAACGGAATCAAAATATACATAAAGATTCATAAATGTGGAATCTGTTAGCCAAACACGACTCCGGGGAAGAGATCTCCCCACCCAGCAAAAATACCAAATAATTAATTTTAATTAATTATATAAATATATTTAATTAAGATTTTCGTACTTGTATAAATAAAATACCGAAATAATAAATATAAAAAAGTCTCTAGTTTCATTTTATTAAATAAACAATAAGGACACTTATAGAGTATAGTTTTAAATTTTTCCAGTCCTACAGTAAAAGAATAAGTAAATAAATGCTTAAACTAAAAATCTGTGAAAACCTGTGATGGATACACCCAGGGTATCAAAATATTCGGCCTCCACATCTTTTCCAAATTCTTGTTATTTATATGTGTTTTTTTTTTGTCGTTGTGAATGTTTGACAAATGTGCCAAGGCTTTTGAGCATAGAACCTCATCGGGTTTTGGACTCTCTTTCGATCTTGAACTGGAAGCGCGAGGCTTGGCATGGAAATGCAGGTCAGGCTGTGGGGATAGCGGGCAAGGTGGTGACGGGGGGCAGTTAACTAACTGGCACCAAAACAACATGTCGTATACGTAATTTATGCATGCATATCAAGCATATTTATATCATGTGTCCGAAGGCGACCAGTTCTCTCTCTGTCTCTCTCTCTCTCTTCCCATCTCTGTGCACTGCCATGTGTGTGGGTGTTTCTCTCCATCTTCTGCCAAAAGGCCAAATTGAATTGGAAAGGCGGCAGGCGGCAGCAAGAGGCTGGAGGTGAGAGCGCCAAGAGCCAAGATGTCGATAGAAAGCAGAACTTCAACTGAACCAAAACTACTTTCAGAGTTGACCAACTTTGGTTATGGCCAAGTCCAGGCAAGGCTAAGACTATGGACTAGTGTGGTATCCTGTAACTGTAGTTGACTTCAAAAGGACATTCGATGGGTTTCTTGGGCAAAGAACTCCCAAAAGTATGCTACCTTCTCGTTGATGGAATGTTTTGGACAATTTTTAGATGATTTCACGAATGGTTTGGGCTTTGAGTGCATTAGTTATGTTTTATTATAAGCCTTTAAAAAATAGTTTCAATTTACCCACTAGATAGGGTTGTGAGCTATCGATAGTTATCGTTTCACTGCACTTTCTCGATAAATTATCTAGTCTCAACGATGTTAATGTTCTTAATACGATAGAAAGTGAATCGATTATATTGTTTCGAATTTCGCTCAAGCTTCCCCTTTTATTGGGACCCATCGAACTGGTCTTCCCTCTCATAGCTGCCTACCATCTTCTCTGCTGGCTAAGGCCTTACTCCACCGACCCTTAAAGTTCAAAAGACACTTTCTGCGTAACCCTTGAAACTGGCTTTGAAAACCATACCCCCAGTCAGCCATCAAATGCACAGCCGAAGCTCTTTAGCTCTTCGTACGAGCACGCCCGAAAACGTACGCCCAATATGCCAATGGCCAACAACCTTAAACGGCCTTCCCCATCGACCTGGGGGCTGGGGGCTGGGGGTTGGGGTCTGGCATTACATAACTTTACTTGCGGCGTACTCGTAATTGAAATGTGGGGTCAAAACCATTCCGAAGCGGCCAACAAGAGAGAAAGAAATAACCACAACAAAAAGGCAGCAGCAACAAGTAGTACGAAAGACGAGAGACACAACGACGAACCGACGAGAAACGACGAAGCCAAGTCGAGTCAAGTGGCACTTGTTGCTTTGCGGCAGTGGCACAGCCCGATGCCACTTTGGGGGCAGGAAGCAAATATCGCGCATACGCCCGGGTGTTGTGTTGTGTCGTGTGTCTTGTGTCTTGTGTGTTGTGTGTGTGCCCGAGTGGTTCAAGTTGCAATAAAGATTCAAAACGCAGATGAAATTGTTGTTTTGTGTCGTGACTTTTCATGAGATGAGAGACAGAAAGAGACAAAGATATATTGCAAATGAAACAAGAAAGCGCTTTCTTCTTTCGGCATGGGCCTGGGCCACAGCTCCACAGCTCCACAGCCGCAGCCCCCACCGTATTTACGAGTGGATACTTATAGCTTCGACTGTGACTGCGACTGCGACTGCGGTTTCACGAACTTTCACGTCATTGTGTGGTAATTAGTTGAGCTGGGAATTATGCTTCCTAGTTAGCAATTGATTGGCATCCATCTGGGGCGTCGTCTCCACTTCATGCCACTCCGTGGCACTCCATGGATGGGGAGGATGGGGAGGTTGGGGAGGGGTTGTTGGCTCCATACTGGTGTATAATTTAGCATATTAATTGACACAGTTTCTAGTGTTTTCCTTTTTGTCTTTTGCTCTTACGCACTTTCTCTCAATGCTTCAAGAAACTTTATGAACTATGTAAAAATTATAAAAATGCTGTTGAAATTGCATTGCCAGAGGAAAAAAACACAGAGGAAAAAGGAAAAATAACACAAGAAAGCAAAGCCGGCAAAGTGAAAGAAAATACTAAATGCAATTTATTGGCTGAAAGTGTCACTGCAATTGGGTCAACGCAATCAGTTGAGAATGCCAATACCCCCAACAACCTGGCTCTAGGCTCTGTGTCTCTGTTTCTCTGCGTCTCTGCGTCTCTGTCTCTTTGTGTCTCTTTGTCCCTGACTGTTGGCCTGGCCAGTCATTGCATCACTTCATCTAACAGTTAAATATCCCCAGATATGGACACACACTATATATACCCATATACCCAGTAATAAACAAAAGAGATACAAAACAAAATATGTGTGAATTAGTTGTGCAAATATTGAATATGCAGTTGAGTGCACCTCTTTTGTTTTTGCTTTTGTTGTTGCTGAAACGGAAATCAACAGCTGAAACGACAGGGCTGGTGGATGGCACAATGCCCATTCATGACTGCCTAAAAGATTAAGGAATTCAATTTGAGTTTATTGTGGAGAAAACGCATTGTTTGGAAATCACTGGGCATAGGGAAATAACCATAGAATATTCATTTAATTAAAACACAGAGAAGCCAAAGTCAAACGCGATGGTATTGGGCGATACAGGGATGGAACACTGCGAAGGAGCTGAAGAGGAAATAGCAGAACGATAGAACTTTGGATTAACAGCGAATTTAATTTGTAAAGTTTAGAGAATGAAGAGTATCGGTTGATGAAAGAAGAACGTATCTTTCTTTATCCCATTTTATTAAAGCCTTCAGTAAATATTTATCGATTGATGAAAGAAGACACGCGGATAAAATATACAATTGGATGTGTGTATCGTAAAAAGAATTGCAGGCCAAGAGCGATTGTTGAGAACCCAGGAGCTCAAGAGATTGACAGGCGATGAACCCTCTCCGTGTTTCTGTGACTTTGTGCTGGAAGCACCTCCAGTGGCAACCCACACCAAAGACAACACAGGGGAAGGGGAGCCACGGGAAAGGGGGGGAAAAGACAGAAAAGAAAACCAAGTGAAACTTGAGGAAAAAGTCGACACAAAAATGTCTTTGAGTGCGGAAAATGAGGCAGCAAAATGTCATAAACAATGCAACCGGCGAAAGGCGGAGAAAAGTCTAAAGTTTTTGCAACTACGTGCACAGACACACACACAAGCATGCACTCCTATGCATGTATCTTGGGGATGTATCTTTAGGTATCTTTCCTGCCCCCAAAAATACAATCTTTTTTGGTACATTTCTGGCGTGGCCTTGCAGCTGTCAAAAACGTATCTTCCTCCCAGACACCCGGAGCTCATTTGGCATCTGACAGATGCGGACAGCCCATGCGGGGAGAGTTGAGCCAATTTTCACTGCCAGATGAAACAATTATCTGATCATTGAACTTTGCTTTGGTTGACATTCGTCTAGCTTTTTGCATTGTGTTTTTTTTTTTTAATTTTTAATTTTTTTGGGAGAAACTTTCATTTAGAATTGCTCGGCTTTTGTTCAAAATTGTATTCAAATTAGTTTGTTTTATGGGTATTTAGGTCATGTGTGTACGGGCGGTTTCAGCATTTTAAGGCAGATTTATCAAGTATGGTTATCGAAAGCGATCTTTCGAAACATCGAATTAGTTATCAAACAGGGTTATTTATCGGTATCATTTATATTTAGTAACGTTAAGAACTCTATTACTATGACACGGAAATAATTTCACAACTTTAGAATCTAAAACCCCGAAGCTTCTTACTTGTAGTTTTTCACAGTCATCTCTGCTAATCCATGATTTTAGTCGGACAACAGCAACTATCTTATCGCTTTGAAACGCACTGTATATATGGGAGTAACCGAGTATATTTCGAGGCGATTATTTGCCAACCTCCCCATAAAACTATATAATTATAGGGGTTTCGTTTTTTAGACGTTGCTCTGACTGTGTCTGTGTGTGTGTGTGTGTGTGTGTGTGTATGTGTGGGCGTGTTTTATTACGTTCCAAATATGATTTTAATAAGTGTTATTAAGTTCGTTGAGCTTGTTTCGTTCCCCTTTCTCATGAACGGTAAATAGCCGAATTGCAGGGTAATAATCCCTTCACCCCACCACATCAACCGATGTGTAATTTTTGGGCGTAGTTGTGAAAATTATATGGTACTTGAAATGCTTGAATATGTGGGAAAGTTCATCAGAAAATTGGCTTAAATTTGTTAGTATTTCGCGGAAGTTAATAATGGGTTTCATTACGATATTTTGTGGCGGTATATTCAATGGGATTTGCATTTCCAACATCTAAGTGCACTTCTAGAGGCTGCCTAATTGGTGTTGGGTTTTCAAATACCATTTTATAGGTTTAACTATATTTTATCAGAGGAATATAGAATCCTAACCTATATTTTGAGGTGCACCGGGCGTTTTTATACTGCTTTTAGATCAAAGAATATTTGTTACTTGCACACATTTTACATACATTGTACCTACATACATACATATGTGCGTTTGTATGTATTTGTTCGCGGTTGCCTGGAGTTGATTCGATTTGCATCGTCGTCGTCTGCTGGCAATAAAAATCCATGAATATTTGCAAGGAGTAGCCTCCACCCCCCAAGGAATCGAAGAAGCTATCCGAAGGAAAGCACAAAAGAGTGGGTGGAAAGGAGCGTGTAAAAACCAGGGAAACGCGTGAACAATGAAATAGAAATAGATGGAAACGAAATGAAATGCAGCAGCAGCACAAAAACTAAAAACGAACACGAATTGCAATTCAACGCGAAGGAAGGAAAGAATAAGAAAGACAAACAAACAAACAGGCAAATGTACTAAAAAATCAATGTATGCCAAAGAGAAGGTGAGGGTATGTTCTATTCAATCTGGGGTTTACATTTGCATGTGTGACACAAGCAGAGCTAACGAGAGCAAGTGGGTGT
Organism: Drosophila miranda; assembly: GCF_003369915.1. Taxonomy (NCBI): domain Eukaryota; kingdom Metazoa; phylum Arthropoda; class Insecta; order Diptera; family Drosophilidae; genus Drosophila; species Drosophila miranda. The sequence goes on from NC_046677.1 coordinate 22,313,817, forward strand.
GGGTGGCATATAAAGCGGGGACTGCCTCACACTCTGCTTAATATACCTTGCAGGCAAATATACAAATGACGCTGCGGAGAGCAAGCAGGCAGAGACGTGACGAGAAACGCACCAACACACGAAACAAGTGAGGGAAGAGGAAGAACAACGTGCGAATGGCGCTCCAAACGGCGCAGCAACAGAGACGTGACGCAGCCAGGCAGAGGAGGAGACGGAGACGCCGGCTTGCCGGCCATTGAACTTGCGAAGTGGAGCTCAGAATTGGCGAAAGTGAAGACCCAATGCCGCAAGCGGAACGGAGACGGACGGCATCACACCACTCCCCTCATTCCACACTGCCCACTAGCAAAACAGAGAGAGAGAGAGAGAGAGCAAGAGCGGGAGAGATAAAGCACGATCTGCGCATCGTTTCGTTGCTGCTGCTGCTGCTGCTGCCGCTGCTGCCCCTGATGACGCAGTAGTCGAAAGACAACAACAATAACCATAAAAACACAAAACTGATGATGAAGCAGAAACAACAAAAAAGGCGATTAGAAGAAGTTGCTGGATGGAGCAGGGAGCAACAGAAAGAGAGTCGCGTCTCTGCCACACTGACTGACTAACTGACTAACTGACTCTTGGACTCCATGGCCTCTTCTCACTCTTCTCTCTCTCTCTCCCCCCTTGTACCATGATCATTAAGTTGATTATCATTGTTCTTGTTCTTGTTCTCTTCCTTTTTTTAGTGTACACTGCAAAAGACGGTGTTACGATTGCGATCAGAGGTGTGTACCGTACCACTTACTAGTAATAGTAATACTGCTTATATAGATGATGTCTAGGAACCAGTACTTTGATGTGTTTCTTTATAGTTCCGCCAAAGTTTAATCATTTATCATCTTTGGTTTTGCTGTAAGGGTATTCAAACCTTCGACCTGCAATGCCATTCTTCCTTCATCTTGTTCTTTGTTGTTGTTAATGCATTCGCTTCTTGGAAGAACACCCGAAAATAACCAAAAGAAAGATACAATACAAACGACTTAAAAGCGAAAGAACCCAAGAACAACAACAGCATAACATTCTTGATGGCATCACAAACACATTAGTAAGGGAAGAGGAAAGAGAAGAGAGATACAAGAAGCAGGCAATCGACACACAAACATTTTGGTAAGAAGAGTAAAAGAGACGCAAGAAGAAGAGAGGGCAATTTGTTTGAAATGTAGGTCTATAGGTTTCACGAAATCCTCTATATGGGGGCCAACAACAACAACAACAAAGCATTGCACGGCATGGCATGGCAACAGAGCGAGAACAGATGGAGAGAAAGATGAAGCGGATGAGTGCCTTTTTTTTGCTTTCCTTTCCTTCCATTATTTTGGCCATTTCTGATCTACCATTCCGCTGCTAAGCACGCGATTGCACTGAGAGAAATGATAATGATACTGCATTTTTGATGATCTTTTTTGGGTCATTTCAGGTTTTTTAAGAATTTAACAAAAAAAAATATGTATTAAAAAATGTTCTTTGAGTGCCTGAAAACCACTGCCATTGAGATCCCCTGATGAGTTATCTCATGGCTTGTATTGTTCCTCCATCACTTTGGTGCACTTTGACTGTTTGTCAGTTCTTGGCTCTCAACTTTTGGTTATTAGTCGCCTATTATTATTATTCTTTGGATTTTGGTCTTTTGGACTGTTTGATCGAATGTAGTTATTGTTGTTGATCTTAATGTTGTTTCCACAAGACTGATATATGTATTTATTGTGCAAATGAGTGTTTGAGTGGCACTGAATGCAGTTCTTTGAATACCCTGTATTCATGGTGCTCAAAGGGTACACAATATATTTTAGTGGATGGTGGTAGCCATAATATGGTATTTAGCATCCAGGAGGATAGAAAGATAGATAAATATATATCTCAAGATTTATTCTCTGAAGATTAAATCATCATTAGAATTCTAATAATATTGTATGGAAGTTTATTCTTTTTGCCATGGAATTTAATCCTTTAAATACTGTCATTATTTATACAAATTTTCATTACGATGTATCCTTCCTTATATCTACCCTAAAATGCATCTACACATCGGATATCTTATAGTCTTGGACTCTACCCCATATCATTCTGACTTGTTTACTTCTTACAATATTTTCTTGTTTCTTTTTTGTTTTTTGCATTTGTTTATTTGCCTTTGTATTGGTGCCACAACAAACGCTGTCCAATTGGCCGACAAAACAAAACGAACAAAAAAAAAAATGCAACTCATAAACTTTGGGATTTGATGTTGAAGCGCCTTAAAAGCAAATCTCTGGCCACAGTTTGTTTCCATTTGGCTTATGTTTTTTTGCTTCCTTTTTTTTATTTATTTATTCTGGCCTAATGTCATTACACAAAAACAAATCCAGCCGAAGCAACGGAGCGCAAAAAAAAATGTGTACCAAAGCAATTTGTTTTATGGCCCGGCGTCTGGCTAAATGCATTTTGGTAAGTATTTTATTGCTTTGGCGGATTTTTATTTGCGATTTTCATATGATTGGTCAATGCTGGTCAGCGGCAGCCGGCCCAAAAGGATAGTTAGACGAAACGTTTTATGTGCGTGTTGTGCAACATTTTGTGTCGGTCTCCGGAGCCTGGGTCTCGCTTGCCGGACAATTAATACAAATCTGGGGCGCCAATTAGGCCAGACGGTTTTTTTTTTATGGCCGAAGGGGGGAGGTAGTATGGTGGAGGTGGAGGTGCCCTGAAAAACTTGAGCGATATTTTTCTTGTTGTCATTTCCTGACAAAATAATGAACTTCCTAGAGCATCAGTGGCTCTGGGGCAACTAGCGCCAAAGAAAACATCAGTTTCTAAGGATTTTTAATTAAAAATAAACACAAATTTCTGAATAATGGCTTCTTGAATGCAGGGGCAGAAATTGCTTGAACGAACTAATTTGCTTGAAGTTTTTACAGGTTAAAGGTACAGAAAAGAGCGCTATTTTCACAATTGTTTGAGACTTTATTTGGAGAAGGAATATTTGTGTTTTACCGATCCGACATGACGACATCTTTTTGACTATTTGTTCTGCCAATTCGATGCAGTATAATTATACTTATGCATATGAAATTTTACACATGGCATCCTTGAAACTTTACATGAGATAATATTCAGAAATTTTAAATATTTTATGCCTGAGACTGCAGCTAATGAGCCATGACTTTCCGGCTGGCATTTCACCTCTCGGAGAGCGAGAAGCCAGCTGCAAATTTACACTACATTATTTCCAGTATTGATTCCAACTATTTATCAATTGTTATTTGATTATTTTACATTATTTATGGGTGCTCCATGAACGTTTGAGGGTCTTTGATTGTGTGTCGTATTTTGTGTTAACATTTAATGAAGTATGCTGCTGCTGCTTTCGGGTATTCAATTGCCAACATATCTTGATAATTGGCCTTTTTACAGCCACCTCATAGTGAAATGCAATTTAATTTATGCGATTATTACCTCAAAGGTATTTACCGGGTGGTTTGCCTGAATGGCTGCACGAAAAGCATTTAAAATATTTATTTTAAGCGGATTAAGCTGCCGAGCAGTGGAAAGCAGTGGACAAACAGGGCTAAATGCTGGCATCTCTCATGATTAATATATTTTCCGGTGGGTGAAAATCAACCCAGAACGAATTAATTCCGTTTAATTAATTAACTGAAATTATCAATGAAATTACAAATTCATGAAATATATATGCATCTGGTGTCTGTCTGACCATATAATACCACTTTACGCTCATTAGGCCCAAAGAGTGTTTCTTCACGGCGACACAGGGCCAGGCCTCATTAGGTTGCGGCAGATTTGAGGCGTGCTCTCTGACCTAAGCACGTATGTAGCTTTCTATCATTGATCTGTCGTCTAAGAACTGTCACATAACTGACAGAGAAATGTACACTATTTTGTATAACTTTTGAGGATATTGTAGGCTCCGAACATACTCTAAAAGAGTCGTTTGACGCATACCTACTACTTTCTTTAGCTTTTTGGGTTAGTTTTCACTTCCTCTAGGTCCTTCCTCTTTCATGGGCAATTGTCCAAAGTCGTAAAAAAACAATCAAATGTAATGGGATTTCTTCAGGGATCTTGTGCTCCCATTTCAGGATATCCAAAAAGGTATCATTTGTTCCATTTGGAACAATGAAAATGTCCCAAAATGAGTTTTGAAAGTGGTGACGTGTGACACACAGCTGTAAGTGGCGGCAGTGCTGTGACACCGATGACAAACCACATTTATATAAATATTTATTCCTATTTGCAGATCTACGCGTTGAAGGCCAGACAGCTACAGGTAATGAAAACTGCAGTTGGCTCGCACGTATACGTATTTACGTATACGCCATGTGGTGCAGCCGTAAAATGAATAGTCGAAAAGCCAAACAAAAGATAGAACCGTAAAGCCCCAAGAGAGACATGAAGAAACACTCTCGACAACGAGATACCCGGTAGTCATTGCCGAAGGCCGTATTAAAACCCACTCTTAAATGATCAGCCACTCTGGGAGAGGTAGAGTGAAAGTGAGTTACGAAAACCCACCCTTGAGTGTGAGGGAGTGACAGAGAAAGCCCATCCGTAGATGCTCAGCCACTCTGCGAGAGGTAGAGTGAAAGTGAGTTACGAAAACCCACCCTTGAGTGTGAGGGAGTGACAGAGAAAGCCCATCCGTAGATGCTCAGCCACTCTGGGAGAGGTAGAGTGAAAGTGAGTTACGAAAACCCACCCTCGAGTGTGAGGGAGTGACAGAGAAAGCCCATCCGTAGATGCTCAGCCACTCTGCGAGAGGTAGAGTGAAAGTGAGTTACGAAAACCCACCCTTGAGTGTGAGGGAGTGACAGAGAAAGCCCATCCGTAGATGCTCAGCCACTCTGGGAGAGGTAGAGTGAAAGTGAGTTACGAAAACCCACCCTTGAGTGTGAGGGAGTGACAGAGAAAGACCATCCGTAGATGCTCAGCCACTCTGGGAGAGGTAGAGTGAAAGTGAGTTACGAAACCCCACCCTTGAGTGTGACGGAGTGACAGAGAAAGCCCATCCGTAGATGCTCAGCCACTCTGGGAGAGGTGGAGTGAGAGGGGAGCTCTGAGAATTTGTTCTGCCTTATTCTTAACCCTGTAATTATCTATCTACAACGATTTCTGTTGTATAAATAGATAGTAGCACTACTAATAGATCACCCAAGAATATATATGGAGGTCGATAGCCTTTCATTCTGTCTGCCTCTTGCCTAGACTTGCACGAGTTCAATATACCCCGTGCACACTCTGTGGAGGAGGTACCGGGTATACAAAACTAATCAAATGTGGAATAATAACGAGGCAGATGATGATGATGATGACTGGCACGACGCACGGGTTCAAGAACGTTCATTCGGCATGAACTTGCAAAGGCCGTAAAGTCCGTGCAATAGAAGTGAATGCACTCGACCAGAAGCAGCAGCGGCAGCGGCAGCAGCAGCGAAACGGCAGCAATTTCGAGCTGATTCCTGGCGCTGCAACCGCAATTTAAACTAATAACTTGCAACAACAACAACAGCCACCATCAGTAGCGACAGCAGCAACCAGCAATCCGCAACAATGGCAATGACAATAATTTATTTTTGAATTAATTTTTATTCGTTTTGCTAAACAACCACACATGTGTACATGTGTACATGTGCCTACTTGTGGCATCAGCTGCAACAATAGAGATACTCGTATTTGCATGCACATTCGCGCATATGCACTTTTCAACCACAGACTCTCGGCTCCGTGCCACACAGTGGTTCCGAGTGCTCCGACCAAGGGAAGGGCAGAACTCGCCTTGGAAAGAATTTGAACTAATTAATTTTTGTAGTATTTATTTTTAAAGTCATTAAACCCATTAAATGCCATAGCTTTAGGGGAGGTTTTGGGAGCGAGTTCTGTGCTAGTTTTGAACTCAGTTTAGTACCATTTCTTCGGTGCCCTAGAAACGCTACTGGATGCCAATGGGAAATCTATGAAATCTTTACATTTTAGTTCGTGAAATCGATTCGAGATCATTTTGAAACAGTTTAAGTGAGTACATTTATGTTTATCCCTGTGAAAATTACCATAAATAAATTTTTTTCAGTCATTTTTTGGGATATTTTTTTTTGTATTATTTTTTAAGAAATTCCCACTTCAACCCACATTCGCGAAAGTCGGAGAACTGTTCCAAACTCAAGACATTATTCTCCATCGAGGAAAGATTCAGTGGAGTTTTCCTCATTTCTGACAGCTAGTTATTAAATTTTTAGAAGTTTAAGCTAAAGGGAATTCTGTATAATATTCCATACTTCCAGGATCCGAATCGTTTAAATAAAATTTGTATTGAAATTATGAAAAACCTCTAATAAAAACGGGCAAAAATATTATAACCTAATACTTTTGGGCACTGAATATTGTTTGTATTTTATTTACCTATTCTTTGATTAAATTTCAGTTCTCACACTTCTTTTCTTGGCATCTGGTAGCACTGTGCAGGGTGCCGGCGTTGGCGCTGCAGTTGGTCTTCGGTTTCCAGTGACTGTGACTGTGACAGTGACAGTTGTCAAAGAGCGACGCCGACGTTGGCCTCCATTGCAGTTCGCTGCATGCCCCCCCAACCACCCCCTACGCTGTGCAGTCCCAGTCTCTCTCTCTCTTGCTCCGCCGCTCTCTTTATCTGTTCCACTCCCATTGCCATGTCCCACCGCCGAGTCGCTCGTCGTCAGTCATCAACGCCCGCGCACACGTGTCTCTCTGGTTCCCTCTCCCCGCCTCCCCGCCTCCCTGTTCTATCCAGCCATATCTCTCTCTTTCTTTCTCCGTGCTATTGGTGACTCTTTCGCTCGCAGTGTTATTGACACTGCCAGGCCTAACGGTAGATAAAACCCAAACGAGGCGGGCAGACAGCGCCGTTCCCGGGAACCGATCCGATCCGAGCCGTAGAGAACACAGACCTCTCCGTCTCTATTTAATTTTCTATTCTAGATTAAATTATAATAAATTGCAATTTTTCTCTCCTTTTATTTGCTCTATGTGTGTGGTTGTGTGTGGTTGTGTGTGGTTGTGTGCGTGTGTGTTTTTGTGTTTTTTCCGCATTTCGTTGTGAAATCCGTTTTCCTGTTTCGGTTCGGGGTCTGGCAATTTGTTCTGTCATCTGTCGACGGGGTTTTCCACATCCACATCCAGAACTCCGGGTGCCGGAATGGATCTGGGCGCCCACACACACACACACACACACACACAGAGGAGAGGTCTCTAGTACAACATGTAGATACTTTGCAAGGGAAGAGAAAACCACATCTCAGCATCAGACAGACAGAAAGACAGACAGAAACATTCAATGTGTTTTAAAGTTTGTTTGCTCTTAATCTCAATCTCATTTTCAATCGCAATCCCAAAAGTGCATTCAACTTGTGGCCGGGCGGAGGGAAAACAAAACAAAGACTCTAATAGATCTTAGAAATATTTGGGGTATTCCTGTATCACTCAGAGTTTGCTATAGATTGGATTACATGATTTGGAGCCGAATGCAGCTGTTCTATGGGAATCTATTCATTTATAGTGAAAGTTTTGCCCTGCACTACAGAATAGAGGTATGCACATATTTCGCAATGAATGGTAGATCTTTTAGAGTACTCGTACTTCTGATTCATTTCGTATAGATCATGCCACAGAGAGAAAATGTAAGCAAACAAAATATAGTAAAGAAAAATATTTCCATTTACACTGGAATGTTACAATCATCACTTTTCATTGGAAATTTTCCCATCAGCTGAACAAATACAAACAGCTGATTTTTTTTTTTAAGCAGTAAAATATTTTCTCACTTGATTTTCAAGCACAAGAGTATTCCTTCGATACCCCTACTGTTTTTGTCAGATTTTATTGGTATGGTGTTTATTTGAGGTTTTTATAACGAATTTATCCTATCGCTTATGGGAAATTTATCCTCCCTAGAGAGGATTTCATGCCTTTTGCTTGCCGGCAAAAAAAGAATTGAACAAACAAAATATACCTATAGATAGAAATAAATACAAAACAATAGGTACGAAAATACGTTCATATATGTATATTTAGCTGCTCCACAAAAACACTGCCACACTGCCAGAAATATAAGGATTTAGTAGGAATTGTGACCACATCCATGACCATTTGGCTTTTTTCAAACAAAGGCAAACGAATATATGACTAAATAATCCCCTGAAACGGCACGGCACTCACTCGAACGAGATACACAAACTTTAATCCTTTGGAATTAGGGCTTTAACTTTTAAATTCTTTAATAGTTCAAACAATTTATAAAACATTTGCTATATGAATTTACATTGCTACATGAATGCTACACGAATTACACAAAGGATTTTTAAATGATTTCTCAAATGTGGTTAGCCACACACTTCCAACCACATCCCCCCTCTTCCTCTCTCTTGAAAAATAAAAGATTTAAATTCAAAAAGCTGTGGGAATGTGGTACAACTATATTCAGAGAGAGAGAGACAGAAAATTCATGGAAAAACTTTCTTTTTCTTGTGCAAGTTCTAGGAATCGCAATCCAATTACAGGCAAAGTATTTGATTGAATCTAGGAAACACGAAACAAAATGAAAACAATTTGGTTGTTAAGGTAAGAGAGAATTCGAGTTAAAGACGCCGAAAGGCAGGGAAGGAGAAGGAAATAATATCCCTGCCATAGGGAGGGACACATGCGGAATGGTCATATCATTTTCATACCATAAACATTTCATTTTATATCTGCTTTCTCATAACTTTTCACAAACCAAACACCTGGCAGCAGCCAAGCTTTCAGTCAACTGAAGCGACCGTGAGGGATACAATATCCCGAATACTCGTATGTTCTTCTCATCTTTCTCATGGCGAAAAACCCACACACAAAAACATGCAAACAAAAGCCATTCACATGCAAATAGAAATCAAAATAGAAATATAATAAAAAAAATATCTAACAATAGACGATTCGCTGCCTGAAGAGCCTGTCCATCCTGACATTTTTCTAGGAATAAGAGCTTTGTGCAGCTGCACCGCTTTCGGTGGTTGGTGGCTTACCTGACACCGTATTTAACAAAAAACTATTCTTCTATGAGCCGTCCTCCATCCTTTTGGGGTTCCCACCTCTGCATGCCCCCCAGATGTATCTACGTTCTAGCCCACCATCTATTCGGCACATCTAGCCGTGTCTGAAACCCAAAACCCAATACCAAAAAGCGTTTGCCAAAACCTCTGGATCTGTTCTGCCTCTCTCTCTGTGTCTCTGTCTCTCTTTTGCTGCGATCTGTGATCCAACTTGATACAAAACTTGACCTACATATCCCACAACCGGTTCATCAGCGGAACGAAGGAACACACACAAATTTACGAGCATGTATTGGGGGGCGGGGAGGGGGGTTTCTAATAAATTCGATCCTGACTTTAATTGGCTCTTATTTAGAAGAAAGAGAAACGAAAGTATACCCTTTAAAGAGTCTGCCAGGTAAAAATATGTATGTTCTTCAAAGGAATTTGATGTTTCTGCGCAGCTCTGCCTAGAACCTTGGCGGAACCTCCTCTTGTATCCTGCGTTGTGGTGTAAACTTTTGAAATTCTCTTCACTCTACTTGTCAAGCACACAATTTAATTTAATTTATGTTGGAAAATCCCTTTCAGCGCAACAGCCAGACCTCCTGCAGAGCTTCCGTGCGACGCCGAGGAAATAACTCATTAAGTGAGTTTATTGGAAATTCATGGCATATTTCTTTGCTTAAGGAGTATCCTTCATAAACAGTGCATCAATATGCATTCTTTGAGGTAAGAACATATTTATTTTGTTTATTTAAAGGTCTGAAATTTGATTTTCTGCATTGAAATGTATCTTTTAATTCGCGCAGTCTCTGGGAAAAACCACAGGAAGATATTAACAGAGAAACCCTCATGCGGGGTGACCTTTCTCTTGGCATTTCCATTACATAATTGAACACACACCCAACCGCCTTTCTCCCACAACAAACATCTCCGGCTGATTGGCTACGAATACGGCCCATTGTTTGGACAGCCTCCTCCTCTTCTGCCTGGGTCTGCAATTCGCTCGAGATTTTGTGTGGGCCGCCCACTGTCTGTGGTCTATGGTGTGTGTGTGGGGTCGGAGTCTGGGTCGTCTCAGGGTTTGCTCTACTCCACTTCCGATAGAGTTTCCAATAAAAAAAAAACGAAACAAACTGACGCTGCTAGAAACCAAAGTAAAATAAATAGAAAATCCCTAGCCCGAGGCACACAAATGGTTTGTTTGTGTTCCCCTTCCTTCCCGTTGGCCCTCTCCTCTCAGCAAAAAAAGAGTTCAACAAACTTTAATCGCGCATTAAACGCTCGAGGAATTTGATCCCCAAGCCAATTGTTTGGAAGAGAGAGAATCCACACACAGAGAGAATGCTCAGGCACTCGGCAGCAGCAACAACAACATTTTGAATGGAGTTCTCCTTGGGATTCGGATTCGGATTCGAATGCGGTTCTTCTTCTGGTGTTTGCCGCCGACCAAGTATTTCAAAATTCTATAAACAAATTTGGAGTTTTTTTGTTTTGTTTTTTTTTGAGAGTATTTCATCCACAGATGGTTTTCTCTAAAAATGAATTTAATGCTCGACAGAGGGGCAGCGTTATAAAAGAAAACAATATTCAAGCAAAGAGATGAAAGAGGACTCTGAGGACGACGGAAGCTGAGACGAATCTCAATAGATAAATCTTAGAAATTGTATAAATTATGGAATTTCTTTTAGCTGAGAAAAGTGAACCCCATATAAAGCTTTAAAAGGGTTTTTTATTTTTTTGTAAATTTACCTCTTATCGGGTCTTACTTCTGGCTTGAAGAATGAAAAATACAGAGATTTCTGTATAATTTCTAGAAATATTATTTAAAAAAGAATTTAAGTGCTATCAGAGAGAATTATAGAAAATATCTTTATATTATAAATCTTCCCCCTGGCAATCCATTATGGAATCCAACTGTCTCTTGTAAAGTCTTTTAGCCCATTCAAGTACAGTTTCCTCAACTAATTTTCATAATATTTGAAATAGGAAAAAAACCACCATTTTTTCAAAACTTTATTCAATAAATATGTAACTCTCCTTTCCTTAGCCATCGTTTTACGTACTATTCTCAGAACAAATCGAACATCCCGAGTGGGAAAAGATACAGCAAAGTTCTCTAATAACACTCGAAAGAAAAACCTTCAAGAGCTCTCTAGTAAATACCCCCACGACAACTCCAGATTCACTTACAAAAGTCTATTTCCCCATTTGAAGTGCAATCAAGTCCGTGTGGAAATTCATTGCACAATTGTTGGGTCGGTGTGTTGCCCTTTTAGATGTGGGGCCTGGCCTCAAATTAAAGTGTGGCTATAATGCAAATACTTGGTGGAAAATCAAGAGATAATATAGGTATAATCATTGCCATTTGGCCATTTGGCCAGCCGATTCTGTTGCAATTCTGTGAGACAAAAGATCTATCTGGGCCTCTGAGATTTCAATTATTTATTTTAATTCGTTTGTCACTCGGACGCGGACGCGGACACGGGGGACAGGGGGACAGGGGCCGGCGCGAGCGACGACTGACTCCATCAGAGAGGGACTTTAGTGGCTTTAACTTCGCACAAGTCAATTACGAGCAGAGAGATCCGAGAGATCTGCTGGGTGGTTTTGGCGAATTAAGTGAATTAAATTACAATGAGAACATTGTTGGGTCGCTGCTGGCAGCCTCATTATCTGCATTTAACATAAATTTTTCAATTATTATGCGATTCAAAGTGCACTCAATGTCGCACTCGCGGCTGTCTCTCTGTCTGTCGTTTACATCTTGGACTCAGTGTGCTTCATGGTACTTCAGGAATTCCAAATCAAAGTTCTTTATTTTTTCCATACAGGGTACACAAGTGGGGCATGCGAGTATTTTTTTTACAACATAATAAAGGAAGTATTTTTCAAGAATATAGTATGTAATATATTCTTGATAAATTGATCAGTTTATGGGCTAAAGGAAGTGTTTTCGAGTCAATTACGAGATTGTTTCTGGGATTTCCTGCAGTTAGGGGAACCTTTAAAAGACTCAAGAATATAAGGTTTTTCTTTGTTTTAAAGATCATTGAACCCCGGTCATAAAACCAGATCAGGAATACCCTTCGTTCTTCATCGATCGATGCCTCTTCTTTTAGGTGCTTACATCTTTGTGATAGTTTTCTCTTCCCCCCCCCCCCCCCCCCCAAGCTCCATCCTAGGGTATCCCTTAGTCGCTACTATCGAATTCTAGAATTCTCATTTATTTCTTTCTCGAAGTCGCAAGAGCAATTTAAATGTATTTTATTTGCTGCTTCTTTTGCGTCTGGTTTGCCTTTATCTCGTGGCACGTTTTAATTTCGCTTTTGCTGCTCTTGTTGCACGTTGCACGTTGCAGTTGCTCTTGTGATTATTACAGTTTATTTGCTGTTGGCTGTTGCCTGTTGCTCTTTTTCTGTGCCGTCTGTTGTCGCAATTTTGCCTGAAAATTGTTTCAGATCTGACCCAGTTTTTTCGGTTGCAGCGGCTGCAGCAGAAGAGAGCAGAACTGATGCTCGATTTGGCAGCTGCAGTCGACAGGGGGAAAAAACCACAACCAAACACAACCACTGTGCATGCAACAACATGTTGCACGAAGGAACATGGAAGGAATAATCTCTCAGCAGAAATTTACTTCCATCCGAAATGAGGCTCATCATGTAATGAATGGGGCTGATTTGTTCGAATCACTTCAATTAATGAACAAATCAAATCATTCACTCTGTTCGAGTATCTTCTTGTGGGCCATTTAATTTAAATGATTGAATATTTTGTGGAACAGCTTTCTTTCCATCAAAATTAATGCTTTGATGATTTCAAGAGGATTATGAGAGGGTAAAAAGTAAAAATCATTTTATCCGATAAATTAAATAATTTTTCTATAAAATGGCATATTTTGATAAGCGTAATTGTATTCCAATATTTTGTAGAATTTTTTAGAAAATATGCCCGAAAAGGATCAAAACCACAGAACCACAACCAAAAATGATATACAAGGGGATCTTAGAGTCCCCCTCCCAGGGAGTGATACATATTTTGCATAAATTGCGTTTTATTCCAATCATTTTTAAAAATATGAAAAAGATTTAATCATTTCCTCCTACGCATGGTTTTGTTTTCTTCACCGTAAGTTCATATATTATGTTTTCATCCACAGAAACATATATTATTAATCGAATCCACATCGATATAATCGTTTTCCATAATTGTAGGGTTTAAATCATAGAATGGACATTTTTTATTATTGTTTGTTACATTTGTTCAATGTTAAATAAATGTATGAATGAATGAATGAAATTGCAAACTGTAGTTGAGTATTTGGATATTGGTTGTTCGCTATTCAAACGCCGCACTACGTGAATGGAATAATCATTGGCCTGTGGCATTTACTACAAAGTTTCTCTAGTTTATTTATGAATCATTCATTGATGGACAAACACTGAATAAATCGAATTAAAAACGATTTAGGCCCATTTAAAGTGCATTAAAGAGAACGGAATAACAGCAGTTTAACGTGTGATTTTTGTGCTACAATTTCTGCAGTATTTCAAGTTTCAAATATAATAAATGTGTAGAGGAATTACATGCACAACTTGGCCCTAAAGTTTGCAGTGAAAATTGCTACGAAAATTGATTTTATTTACGGAATAAATCTTCAATAAGTCTGATTTGTGTGTTTTTTCTTATGGAAAAATCCTCCACCAAACCAGAAAAACAACAAAATTCAGGAAATAAACTGAGATATAATATTCATTTAAATATATTTAGGATTTAAAAATATCTGTAGCTGAAATTGTTTTGAAACAGCTTGTAGACTCAATAATGCAGGATACCAGCCGCCAGGCACACAGATTCAGATATTCACGTGTCTGTGTCCATGAATAATCCCCTTGCCACCATTAAGTGCAACAAGGCATGCGGCCGGCATGAGGCAAGAGAGGAGCAACAGCAGCAGCAGACGCAACAAAAATGCAACAGGCAGAGCCTATCCAAAAACCTGCTCCTTGCTCAGAATTGAGTTCTGTTTTTCGCTTTTTTTCCCCCTGTGGCATGCAAAGTCTGTGTGCTTTCTTTTCTTGGATACCCTTTGCGAAAGAGAGCAATATGAGATACAGTATACACACCTATTTAAATCAATTAACTACACTTCATTTGCGATTAAATCTGTCGGAAAATATATCACGAATGCCCTCGTAGAAACAGAGACCATGCCCTAGTATAATCTGAGAATTTCTGAGATATAAACTAAGGCCAGATATCAAATGTGGATAGGAAATCTATTATTGGATCTACTATTTATGGGAATGGATGTATTTTCGTCACATATTTTATTCCACTAAGAACTTTACACTTATGAAAACCAACCTTTGGCAAATTTTTCTTTCGTTAAAAATTTCTCCTTTCAAATAAAATAAAATAAAAATTGATAAAATCATATACACTTTTTACTCAAATTTTTTTTACTCGATTATTTTATGTAATTTTTTGTAGTGTAGAATACTATTTAATTTATATTTTATATTAAATTAATATTTATTTCAGTATATTTTATTTAGTAATAATATTTATCCTTTTCTTCAAATATTTTTAATTTTTTGTATTGGGTTTAAGATTTTATATTTTTTAATGACACTAGGATGTTCTTGCCAATCCCCGGCTCACTCGCTTCGCTCAACGACACCAAACTTTTTTATATAAAAAAGAAATAGCCTCCTATATACAGGGTATCTGCTCATTCGACTTTTAAATGCATTTTCCTTGCATTTCTTCAAGTATTTTTGCATGCACTTTTTCTGTTATTCTGGCGTTTTTTTTTTTTCGATCTTTTGTTGTGTTTGACTTTCGTGTAAGTGTGTGTGCGTGTGTGTGTGTGTTCTTTATGTATCCGTGCAAAATGTAACCCAAATTTTAAGGTGAAATTGCATTTTTGGCCTGCATCATTTTTTGTGCTGCATCATAAGGTAGGTAGGGGATGCCATGCCATGCGATGCGATGCAAAGGATGCGAGCTCCAACGATTAAGCAGATGCTGCAGCTTGCAGGTTTTTTTCCCCCTCCTCTCTCTCTCTCTCTCTGTCTGTCGCTCAGCCTGGAAAGCCGAATGATACCCTAGTTAATCTCCGGCCTGAAAGGCAGAGTTGGAGAACGGGTTTGTAGGCCGATGGGTAATCAATTAGGGCAGCAGCAGCATACGGGTACGTGGATGGGACAGGAGTTGCCGCTGCCATTTCCGTTGGGTGTCAACCGCAAATTAACCGATCAGCAGTTTTATGGAATAAATTTAATGCGTACTAAACTTTAGCTAAGTTTTAATTGAGCATCACCCATGGTCTTTGGGACTTCAAGAAGTACCCGTATCTTCAAGCAAACAATTAGTAGAATATTTATTAATTTAACAAACAAAAGAGCAAAACAGAGTCTAAGACGCCACTAAAGAATTAAAGGACCATATAAAGGGTAGGTTGAAAATTCTAAGTACGAGGATGTGCTCCAAGCCTACAACCTTTTTTTTGTCTTGTGCAAAACTAATACAAAAGTTAATAGTTTTTTAGAAAATATTATCTGTCCGTTTTCGACTAGCCGGCAATTGGGCACAGGCCTCGAATTTCCCATAAGCCAAAGGACACATTCAGTCGCCAAGAGTGTCCAATTATTGTGCCATAAAATCCCAAAAATATTTGGGATATTTTATTTGACTATATTCTATTAGAATCTGTAAATGTTTTGCTTATAAAATCCTGCTCTAAATGAAATTAATTAACCAATTATTAACCAATTTGAAATCAACTAAAGCGACTTTTAGCTGGCGGTAAGCTGCTAATAATTACAATTGTAATTATTTCAACTAAGGATTACCACAGCTTAAGCTGCGCATTAAATGGCATTAAGAGAGCATTACATGAGCATTAAATTTTGTCTTATGCCAAGAGAATAAAGCTTCAATGGAGCGCCCATCCCTTTGATTGCCAACACTTTCCCCGCCACAAGAAATAATAATATACTGCATATATGGTCGTATATGGATGTGGTAGGCACTCGTGGCGAGCATGTCTTGCAACTCGAAATTGGGTCACTGGTTGATTGTAAAAACTCACCTTTTGGCATCAACTAAAATGCTTTTGCCCATATTGGCCAGGCCATTGGATGACGTTAGATTATCCGTACTTGGTATTGTCGTTTGTGATGTGTGCGTAAATTCTGAGGATGTTGAGCTGGAAGATGATGTAGAAGCCGATGACGACGACGACGAAGACGTTGTTTTTTCTGCTATATCTTTTGCTGTCGCTGTCGCTGTCGCTTCTGCTAGATCTGTTGCAACTTTGGATGTTGTGGATGTGGCGGCTGGTGGCGCTGCTGCTGTTGTTGGCTCTATTTCGATTTGGAGCCGACAATCGGCTACGATTTTGGCCAGATTCCGTCGACTGGCACTCACCAACGGTACCTGCTCCGTTGTCTCGTTGTCATTGTCCGATGATCCCATATCGACTGTCTCAACACTTTCCACAATCATCAAATTCATTGGCATTTTTTCGTAATTAGTGGCTGATGTTGCCGCCGCCGCCGATGCTGCTGCTGCTGCCGGTGGCGTTGGTGTGGCTGCTGCTGTTGCTGCTTCACACTTTGCCTTCTTCTTGGCTTTCAATTCTTCGGGTTCCTTTGGAATTTTTGAAATTTTTCCCGTCTTGCGGATGGTCAGCGGTCGAGACAGTGTCAGTGGCAGTGCCAGAGGCAGGGGCAGGGGCAGGGGCAGGGATAGAGGAGCAACTGCAACTGTT
Source organism: Drosophila miranda (assembly GCF_003369915.1). Lineage (NCBI taxonomy): Eukaryota > Metazoa > Arthropoda > Insecta > Diptera > Drosophilidae > Drosophila > Drosophila miranda. The sequence continues at coordinate 22,330,662 of NC_046677.1, forward strand.
TCCTGTTTATCTGCTGGTGTTGCTGCTGCTGTTGCTGTTGCGGCTTTTAATGACTCTTCTACAACTTGTTCAGCTGCTCCTGCTGCTGTTGCTGCTGTTGCTGCTGCTGCTGCTGGCGATGCCGTCGAGTTTATTACCAACGAAGTTGCCGCAGTGGCTGCTGCTACTCCTGTTGTTGTTGTAGTTATAATTGCCGGCTGTTGTTGCTGGTGTTGCAGATGTTGCTGCTGCTGCTGCTGCTTTTGTTGCTGCTGCTGTTGCAGATTTTGTTGCTGTTCCTGCTGCTGCTGTGTTGCCACTGCTGCGGCTCCACCTTCTGGTATAATTGTTGCAAAAATTTGTTCGCCAAATATGAAAAGATCCTTGGAAATAATCATTATCACCTTTTTGTGAACGTTTTTTGGCTGCGTTTTTTTTTTTTTGCTGCTTGCGGCTGCTGCCACACTTTATATATATACTATATATATATGTATCTCTGGTTGAAATGTAAATCTGGTTTATATATACAACGTTTTGGGTGCCCTGAAACACGTTTCCTTTATTTCAATGCATTAAACATATTTTGTTGGCTGTTTTTCTCTTTTTTTGTTTTGTTGGGGATTTCTTTAAAATTTCATAATTCCTCCCGTCATTGTCTGGTTTTCGTTTTTTCCCTTTTTTTTTTACTTTTATTTTTTGTGGAATTTATGGCAGGCTGCAATGAAAAAATAAAGGATGAGGATATAATTAATACGGTTTCGTGTTGCTGGGTTTTTAAAGAGATAAATGAAAGTTTAAAACAAGCAAAAAATGTTTTTATTAAAACTCTGTATCAGCAAAAAGTTTGCTTATTTACTATTATTGTAATTTTTTATTAAAATTCCCATTCAAATATTTTGATTTTTGAATGCACAAATTTAAAAGTATTTTTGTTTTTGTATTTATTAACTTGATTGCTTTTAATTAGTATTTATGGTATGTAAAGTTCCATTTTCCTTGAATATATTTGTATTTTCTCAGCTCAGAATTTACGAGTTTTTTACAAAATTATACAGCTAGAATTTTCACTTGTCAAATAATTTTAATTATCAATTTGATGTAATATATAGTTTTAAAACCCATTTTCAATGAATTGTTTGCTTTGATTTAAATTCTTGACTAAATATAAGTCCTTTGGAAATACTCAATATTTATGAGTTAGCACTGAACACAAAATTTAAGTTGTGTAATACTTTTGGAACTATTTGTTATTAAGAATTGTCAATTGAAATGAATATTGAAGGTACATATTTTATTTTAACATATAGATATGTAAATATGTACGAGTATGAGGAAGTTTTTGAGGATTTCCTGAATACAGATTTTATTTGCAAAAAGTAAGAATAAAATTTAAAATAAATGTACTCTTCAAAAATGTTGTATTGTTTGCGGTTTCATTTTTTTCTAAGATCTAAAAAAACTTCGATTGCGAAGAAATATATTTTAAAATGTACATTAATTCAATGCTTAAAAAAGTCACTTTTGCTAAAAAATATTTGAAGCAATGTATACTTTTGTTTTACAAGAACAAATATTTTGAAATACACTTCTTTTAGCCCTTCTATTTTAGCATACAAATTGCAGTTTTTTAAATCCAAAAAGTATATTTCACTAAAACTTTTAATAGGAGAATAATCCCATGTAAAATGACTCTTCTACATTTATTGTTTAATATTTCGCGATTTCGATTGCGTTTAGAAAAACTTTGAAAACTGAGACACTGGGAAACTGTTTTATTTGGCGGCGCGCCGTCTGGGCGTCTGAGCGTCGATTCCGCTTCTCCTTTTCGCTTTTCGCTTTTTTTGTTTGCAATATTTCAACTTCAAATTGTTTTATGCACTTGAAGCGAAACAGAGAGAGGGAGAAGAGCACAGAGCCCAGGGCGCAGAGTGCCGGAGAGATAGAAAGAGAGAGCAGAAAACATGAAGATGCATCTTGTTGCTTCTCGCACATATGTATGTATTTTTTGTAATTTTATATGACTTTTGTTTCGTTTTGTTGTATTCTTTGGCGATTTGTCAATTAGCCCGCGCGAAACAAAGCGCCAGAGCAAAACGTCAGTTTGATCGGTTGTTTTTGTATGTGTTGTAGATATTTGTGTATACAAAATAAATATAAAACAAGAACGCACCCCAGAAACAACGAACGATGGAGAACGTATTATTAAAATATTTTTTGATGATATTAAAAATTGTCAGCACATTATTTCACACACTTTTTGTACGATTCATGTAAACATTTTCACACGGCATTCGAGTTTTTCCTTTTATTGATAATTATATATATATTTTTTTAAAGGAACACTTGGCGCGGGGAAGAGAACGCACAGGCCGGCCGAAGAGAAATTTTTGTAAAAATATTGTTGCTTTTTGCTGGAACGAAGAGAGGAGACGCACGCACGCGACGAACGAACGGGGGAGAAGGAACGGAACGGAACGAAGGAAGAATAGCGACGTACGACAGAAAACAAAACGCAGAACAACAAAATTGTGCTTTTTTCAGGCAACAACGCGAATTCGGCGCGCTTTCAGCATTGAAAAAAACATCCAACGGCGGCGCCCGATTTCGATCTGATCGCAGGGACCGTTAAACGCTCGCCAGTTGCTGCCGCTGCTGCTGTGACTGACGGTTGCTGTTGCTGCTCTGCTGCCGGCGTCGACGCTGAAGAGCGAAGCGAAGCTCCCATGAATGACATTCATTCTCTCGCACGCGCGCTCTCTCTTCATTGTCGGGCTGCTTTGCACGTGCGTGTGGCGCTTACTCTCACTCAAGGTGTATTGGGAAAAGGGTGCGACACTCGCAGAGAAAGCTCTCAAGAAAGTTGGATGTTTCATATCACAGCACTGTAAAAGCCACTGTCTCCACTGACATTAAAAATTAAGGAAAATAAAGATATTAAAGTTTATTGCTGTTTCTGATTTCCTTTCATAGCAATCAGAGCCCTCACACAGAGGGAGAGAGAGTGGACTACAACCAGTGCCTCACCCTGTATAAATACACCTTGCTCTCACTCCAGAAACCGATCTCTCTATTTTTTTCTCTCTCCCTCTCTCTCTCTCTCTCTATCAGCATTACATTCCAGTTGAGATAATTTCTTTTACATTGTATTACAAGCGCTGTTAATGCCAATGTAATCGCTTTACAGTCGCACACCCCGATAATGCTCTTGATAAAACATTGTCAAAGTCAATAAAAGTTGTTGCTTTTGTTGCTGCTGTTGTTCGGCGATAGATTGATCGGCGAATTCGACTTGGTGATAGAAATTAAAGGTCTTGATTGGAAACCCAGAAGTCATACAACACGTTTTTGGGCAGAGCTCGACAGCTTTTCAAAAGATGTTTTGATGTTTAGCTCGAGGTTGTCACTAAAATATGTTTAGTTGGTTTTGGTTTTTGGAAGTCAACTGATCTTGATTGTATCGATAAAGGTTTTGCGTACAATGATCCCCAGATTTTCATTGGGATGTGACTTACTAAGTTAAATGATAACAGAAACTAAAATCGGCTGGTGCGAGCCAAGATGTACGTGTCATTAAATCATAATCTCTGTTAACCACATGTAATATGCATGTATTTATGAATTTAGTATCTACCCTGTAATGTATATTTACATTTGTAATACCCATCACGTAATGTATGTAGAATTGCAATTGCGAAAGCTGTATGAAGAACCCCAAGAGACTCCGAAAAGATAAAAGATGACCCAACGAAACTGATTTTAACGAGAATCTTTTTAAGAATCACTTAACATACACATATGTATGTAATCTATTCTCCAGTCTCTTAAACTATCAACATGCAATAAGAAGAACCATAAATTACTTGTACACATAGCAGATCTCGTAGCTTAGTATTTTCCTCTGGCTCAAGAGGACAATCATTAATCTTAATTTTCATTTCTGCAATTGAGTTTTCAGCAGAATCTCATCAACATTCGCACTTAAGCCCGTGTAATTTAGCTTTCTCTCAAAATACTCCTTCACGCTCTTAACCTCAATACTCGTGCACAACTCAAAACTACAAAAGTTTTAAGTCAAAAATTCCTCCCAATTCTGTTTCCCATAAATTTCTAATTCGTCGTAAAATTGCCATGATATAAGTGCTTATTGCATATACGCATACGGACATACATATGTATGTAGTCCCCAAGTGCCTCTCCCTCTCTCTCTTTTTGGCAAATTAGCATTAAAATGTTATCAGTCATTAAACTCGCACTGAGAGAATGTGGCAACCGCTGCGTATACGCAATTTGAATGCGTGAAATATATAGAATCATGTCCGTATGTATGTATATGGCTGAGCTTATGCCGGGAAAGAGAGTGTGGACTTGAAATGAAACGACAATAAACTGGGTCGTTGACCAAATCAAATGGAAAATACCAACCAACTGCATATTAGGCCTAAATAATGATGATTTTTCACTTTCTTCCTGTCTGCCCCCCCACCGCACGCACGCACTCCTACATATGAACTTACCTCTAGCCTCCTGGCCGCAATATTAAGTTTTTTATTGGGTGGCCATAAACCCAAAAAATAAAAAAAATACCGGGAATAAAAAGTCACCGAACGAACAGCCGCCGTCGCGTTTCTTTTCCCGTTCTGGTTGTTGTTGCAGTCTACGCTCTTTTTTTGTGCGTCTCTATAAAAAATGTTGTTCAGCAATTTGTTCCTTTTTTTTGCTGGTTTTTTTTAAGTTTTTTTGTTGCTTCTTATTTATACGCACAATGTGCAAAATGTGCGAGAAAGGCGGCGCGACGCGGGCAGATAGTCACACCGATACGCACATTCACGCACATTCATGCACACGCACTTGCTCTTAACCTTGAAAAACACAACTGGCAAACTGGCAACTGTTGTTGCCTTTTGATACCCTCTTTAAAGGTATTCGTCACTTGGGTAGATCTGAGCACTCCAGTTCAGACCAGAAATGGACTTGTGATCTTCAGCATGGGAATCGATGGCCATGCAAAAAGTGATCACTGAATCTTTAAGATAAAAAGATATCTACGAAGCTTAAACGCTATACAGAACCTTGTTATTTATAGACAAAGAATCGCATGGCTACGAGAACGATGGTTGTAGAATTCGTCCTTGTAGATAAACTTGTTTGTTTCTTCCGATCATCAGAACCCAAAAGGAAGCTATCATTCCCTAAATGCTATAGCTGTCATAGTGTTGATCTATCGTTTAAAAAGTTTAAGATTTAGAGAACTTACAAAATGTTCGAATATCAGTATCAGGTCACTCCATAGAGTCTATATTTGTATTTAAGAAAAATTAAATAACTCGATCAATCAGCTAGGGTATCAAATGCTACGACCCTCGGTATTCTTGTCTCTTGTTTTTTTGGTTTTCGCTCTGGTTAAGGTGTTTACTGTACTGAGAATCTCTGTTTTGTTGTTGCGGCGGCCGCTGCGGCCGCTGATAAGATTCTTATTTTCTTTCCTTCTTTCTTTTTTGCTTAATTTTTTATTTTTTGGGAGAGTGCGTGCGTGCGTGCCCTCCTCGTTTTATATGTATGGGAGAGTATACATATGTGTGTGGGCCTAACAAATATTGAATTTCTAGAAGAAATTTATTAAACGAATGGCGAATTTGGGTTTTTATTTCGTTTCTTTGTTGCATACTAAAATTTCGACTCATTTAGTTTTGAATTCTTTTACAAGTTACTATATTTTAATCAATTTTACTTAAATTTCAATAAACAAAATACAATCCGAGAGAAGCTACCCTTTCTGATGCTTCTTTAATGCCAAATCTGGACTCAATTTTTTGATTAAACGTTTCTCCTTTCCAACATTATCACTATCCTCCACTTTCTCTATTTTTTGGATCCAAAATCCCTTTAACACATTCACACCTACAGGTGTAAAAAAAACCCAATAAAATGGTCTATATCCTATAAGTAGATTACTTCTAAAGCGGATGAACCCCAAAGTACACATTTCACCAAGTTTAATATGTAAAAAATATAAAAAATTCCCCTTTATGTACCTCTAGAGGTCCGCCATTTCTTTATAATTTCTCTATCAAAATATTTGTAATTTTTACAATCGTACCATTCTCCATTCCTTTTTCAGGCGCTATTGAACTTATTCACTTATTCTTTATTTCACAAAATTTTTCCTGATTCGTGTGAGGTTTAATGAACTTGAACTGTTATCAGTCAGGTTGGCATTTGTGATACGGAGTATGCCCCAGAGAGCTGTGTAATGCAACAAAAGAAAGCGGAGCGGCAAAGCGCCACACAAAGTCGACCAAACAATAACTCTGTGAAGTTAGTCATCCATCGTCACATGGATATCTTATAGGGCTTTTGACCTGTAATATGGGCCATTAAACCATTTTTGTATTGAGGTTCAAAGTATTTTCCAGAATCCGCCTTTATTTGTTGTGTTTTTCTTTAAAAATTTGCTCGGTCTTTCAGTACAATTTGAAGGTGTTTAAATTGCAAAAAATGAACTTCCGTTCATATTTTCATATGGATTGCGAATAGGCTTTTGAAATTGCTTACCCAACAAACGTGGAGAGTTTTGGTGGTTTTTGGAATAACAAGCCATTCGACCTTCTATACAATATCAGCTAACATATCTTTAAAGGAAATTTTACTTAAGAATATTAATAATATATCTTAAAAAATATGGTCTATACTCAGTCTGTGATTGTCAATTTTGATTATTTCGAGCACGAACATTGACAACACAAAGGGATGTTTCATGAGGTCTGTAAATTTCCAGCAGTGTTATAGGCGTTAGTGGCGTTCATTTAACTTTTTTTTCCTTCTTTGAACTATATTTATTTTAAAAACTGATTATTTTGGACGAAGATGTTGATCAATCATGTCTACATAAAATTTTACATTTCCAAAGTATTTGACGTACATGTATAATGCATGTACATTACATTCAAGTGGCGCACCGCCAAATATCATCGGTGACAGCATAAACTACTAAATTGACGTAGAAGTCATGTAAAATCATGTAGAATTTTCCATTTCATGACGATTATCCTCGATTAAGGAGCAGAAGTAATAAAAAAAAGGGAGTCCCCAACTATTAAGGTACGATAATCACCATTTGCTCCCTAATTTTCCTATCTTATAGATCAAGGAGCTGTCATTAAGGATTTAAATTTGTCATCGAAGTGACTCAAGGACCAGAATAACAAGCTTTCCGGCATAATTAGGTGTGGATTGGGTCTTTACATTAATTCTTACACGAAGAGATCAACTTTAACAATTGGCACAGGACCCAAAGTGAAAATCTTTCATATACCAATCTGCCTTCCACATGAAGTAGGCCGATGTGGTCAATGTGTAATATTGTCACACATAGTCACTGCCAAATTTAGTACGTACAACACTCTTATATATCTGTGTCTATTTTTTGAAAACATATTTTATTCTCGTATTAATAACTAAACATTTTCAGAAAGCATTGCAAGTTTCTTGACGCTTTGGTTCGCTAGCATGGCTGACTTTCCAGGGACACCGATCATATCCATCTACGACCTGGTGCGAGAACGCAAGATCTTCCTTGCTTGTAAAGGCGATCAACAGAAGAGCCAACCAGAGAGCGAACCGATCGCCGAGACTATCCGAGACAAATCCAAGGCTATCAGCAAAAGTATCAGTGAACATCTGAGCTGTTCGTCCGATGGGAACTTGCTACCGCCGAAGCCATCAAATATTTTGGCATCGCATCTGACCAAAAAGCGGACGGGCGTAGTCATGCAGCAGCAGCAGTCCACCACCAAGAAGGAAGTGCTCGATAATAAGCTGCCCCAAAAGATAGCACCCAGGATACGCAGTGGGACGACCAACTCGAGAGCCTCTTCAGTTGTGGAAAATAAATTAAATGCCTGCACGTCAAAGTCATTGACTAACACGCGCTACAAGAAGAAGAACAAGATGATTCAGCCCTCAAGAGACTCGACAACAAAGGCCAACCTGAGCGACCACTCTCCAGATCAACGAATGCCCATGTCGCCTCGGAAGGCTGGCGGCGGAAACCAACCACGCATCAAGACTACTGCACCACTAAAGCTAAACCTCTCAAAGGCTTCTCAGACCAAGTTGCGCCCGAAGGGCCTCAAGTCGAAAGTTTGCCTCATCAACCCAACCAAGACTCCAACGACTCCTGTCAATGGTGTCCCCCGTTGGCGCCACTGAGAGCATTTTGTGATATATTCACATAAATTGCAGTCGTTTCAAAAGTTCCGGTCTCACATGGCATTTCACAGGAGTACCATGTGAAATCGTTTTCAAATTCATCGTTTCTTTGAAATTTATAAAAGTTAATTGACAGAAAAGCAAATAAAATCCATAAAAATAAATTTGAAGCCATAAATAAATAAAAATATTATGTCTTAATTAAAGAGTACTAATCTTGTAGATTGTGAGAGCTGGAAAAACTGCAATTGCCTTGTAGGTCTTCATAAATCTTTCGGTATAGAAAAACCTATACCATTTAGACTTAATCCAATATAGGGCTCCTATTCATTCCTTATGATATTTTCTTTTAAACTACATAATTTTTTATGTTCATATTCGTATTAAAGCGTACAACTTAATATACCTTACATAGATAAAGAAAGAACTAACAAGGCCCATCCGCTATCGAAAGCTATACAGATATGGGGCTCCTTCAGTCTTCTTCTACTCATATTTTTCCAAGTTCACACCTTCTTGAAAACATTAAAACTATTTCTTCAATAAAATCTACGATCAGCAATGTTGGGTGGATGGAAATTGAATTATTCGACCCACTTTTCATCGATCGGATATATAGAAAACATTTGCTGTTTTTTTTTTTTTTGTATTTTTCATTTATTTGTTTTTATAATAAATTAGAATTTTCATTACTGCAGCTTAACATTCGGGTTCGTTTCATTCTTCTTCATTTAACTTTAAGACTAAGACTTGTGACACAAATTTTAAGCCAAATTCGCGAAGGCTCACATGAAGTTGACAAGAATTTATGTTTTTTTTTGTGGGGGGTTCTCCTGTTTCTCATGCTTATTTTCAGTTTCGTTTTTTTGATTTTGTGTTGGACATTAACCAACAAATATGATGAAATTTTCATAGCTTAGACCTAAATGTACTATTTGCTTAAATAATTATGTTTAAACATTTAGCATTCGCAAATCGCACAATTTGTTGCCGTTTGCCTTTTTGCATTTTGTTTTTCTCTTATTTTCGTTCTGTTCTGCTTTGTTCTGTTAAAATGCAACCACTACAAACTAACAATACTTGGCTATATATATATATATATCGAAATATATATATATTTATACATATATATAGTGTGTATATAGAGCATGCCATTATCTCGGGGTCTCATCGCGCTTAGCATTGTAGATTGAGTTTGTTTGAAGTGTCGGTTCTGTATCGGGTTCGACTGTAAACGGGCGCCAAAAAGGGTGGGGGGGGGGGGGGGGGTGTTTGGGGAGTTAGATCAAAGAGGAGTTATACAAAAAGAACGAAAGAATTGCTCACAATTGTTTCGATTGGTTGTTACAAAAATATTGTACACAGTAAATATTTTGTATAATCGTTTTTATCAAATTTCCCCCTAGCCAAAGACCTGGCAATCGTTATATATATTATTATTTTTGTTACTGTTTTGCGCTTGCTCGACATCTTAATGAATTTTCTAAAACAAAAATTCAGGGCACGCCCTCTTGCTTTTATTGTTTTTTTTTTTTTTTTTTTTTTTTTGGTATGTTCTGAGATATGAAATACTTGAGGAATTTGTAGATACATTTGTCTAAAGCAAAGCCAAACGAACAGGTGCCAAACGTAAATGCAGTTAATAAAAAACGATAAACAATTGCTCTAATCCTAACTAAAATGCAGCTACTTATACCTTAAATTACACATTTTCTTCTTCACTTAGAGACTAGGACATAAATATGTAGAAATGCCGAATTTCGCGGGGAGGATTTTCATATGTGTTTCATGTGTATGGGTATGGGTATGGGTTTCGTGGGTGAATGTGTGGGGGGATTTGTGACTAAATTTTAGTTGAATTTTAAATTCAATTTCAGATTTTTGTTTTTTTTTTTGGTGGCTTTGCTTTGGGCCCAAGACTGTGCTGTGGGTCTTTTGCTTGCTTGTGTCGAAGACAATTGGATTGGATTAATTTTAGATGCACCACAAATTTAGCATAGCTTTGCTTTGATATTTTTTTTTGCAGCTAGCGTACAATGACCTCAGCCAAAGTTTTTTCAGTCTGAAAAACAAAAACGTTTGGGTGAGCAGGTTAAAAGAATAGAAGAAAAATGCATGGAGAACCAAAATCTCATTCCATGCGGAAATAATCAAATTACAGGATTAGTGAACACAAAGGGGTTAGTCGTGGTTAGTAAAAAGAGTGAATTCCCAGAGGGTTTAACAGAGGAGAACATTTAAGAAATAAACCAAAATTTACTTACAAAAATTAACGAATTTTGAGTGTGAGTTTGTCTCAGTATTTGAGTACATTTTTCATCTTTCTGAACTTCTGAATTTCTGAATTTAGTGAATTTTGTTTGATTTGATTTGGACAGCACAAAATGGGGGTTTGATTATGCATTACATTTCATTCGCGTCTCAGTCGAACATTTAACATATTGTGTTCGGCTTGGGTTTCTTTTTGGGTCTATGGAATACAAAAACCTAGAGCTAAAGAGTCGTCTACTCTGGTTGCAATTTAGGTGGAAGATTCATTGGGTTTATGTTGCCGATGTTTCCACATCAGTCTGCACCAGAGTAAACGCTTCTTGAACAGAGACAAGGAGAACATGCAACAATATTGTTTAAGTTTTTACGTCTTTCTAACTAAGAGATCAGTTACAAATGCCCGCTAGTACAGTGCGTTTCACTACGTTAAGGCAAACAATTTTCAATTAGATTTCACTCGGAATTTTCGAGCAGGTGGAGATTTCGTACGCAAAAAAGTTGTCTGTTTTATATATACGACTAATATAGTAGTAAAGGATGATAAAATCTATTTAAATATGGATCTCTAAGCCAAAGTGACTGTTTTCGAATACATCATGGGAATCTGTCTTCGAACTGTGTCAATTTCTGATCAGAATGGAAGCTATGAGGATATTATTGAATTGAATAAGGCTAGCTAAAGAAAATGATACTGTTTCCAGCTGTTCTTCTGCTGCCTCTACTCGCCATCAAACTTCGGCGTGCCCTACTCGTTGCGACAGTTTTCGGCATCACCTACTCGGTGCAAAAGCTTTCGGCGGTTCGCCAGGTTTCCGTTTCAAGTTCGTGTCTGCAGCATTCGGCAACAAAATCTTTCCCGAAAGCTTGACCACTGAAGCACGGAATTATAGCCCACATTTGTAGTCCCTAGCTCATCCGTCTTTTAGGGGTATGGTACTGCTATTCGTTTTAGGAGAACATTTATGTGATAAGGAAACTATAAGGAACGATAGCTGGAGCCAATAAATATAACAAAAATTCCTAGAAGAACTCTGAGCAAACACTGTTTTCTGGGTTTATCTACTCCCAAAACTGCCTTATCGCTTTGAAACGCACTGCATGTATACATGTATTGGTGTTTGTGTGTGTGTTTCGTGTGTGAGTGTTTGAGTGTTTTCAGTTACAATTAGTTGTCGCTTGCTGTTTGCTGCTGTTGGTGTGCTGCTGTGGTCGTGGTTGCTGTTGTAGTTGTTTTCACATTTTAATGAGATGCTTAAAATTCAGTGTGCATTGACATCGACTCAATGCTCTGACGCAGCTGGTCATCTTTGTAGATCTTTTCGCAGACAATGCTCACCTTTTTCAGCAACTCGATGGCAGTTTGCAGCACTTGCTGCCATTTGCGCAGCTCGCCCTCATGCGATTGCTCCTGCTGACGCAACAGCTCCAGCCATTCCTCATTTGTGTTGGGAAGTTCCCTTGTGAATCGAATAGAAATTGAGTGTTAAGAGGAACTGTTCTACAAATGGAATGGTCTCGATACTCACTTTAAGGCCGCCAAACTGGGGAAGCGCGCCCGTCGACTGAGATCCACGTCAATCCGTTCCTCCAGCTTCCAGAGCTTAAGTAATAATATCACATTTAATGCCAGCATCAAGCACAGCAACAGTATAACAAACAATGACAAGCCCTTGTGTTTGAGGAATCTGTGTCCCTGTCCCTGGCCCAGGGCCAGTGGCAGGCTGCCAACGCCGCCGAGATCGACGCCGCCAAGGTGCTTCTGCAAATGCTGTTGCTGGTGGTGATGCTGCTGCTGCAGGCCCGACAACTGTTGCAACTTGCCGTGCTCGTGCAGCAGAGCATGTCCCGAGGCGGCCCCAACGGACCCCGACCCGGCGACGCCGCCACCAGACAGTAAATGTGACTCCAGCAGTGTATCGCTAATACCAGTTTGTGCCGTGCCGCTGCCGCCGCCAGCTGCTTCCTCCAAGGTGCGTATTTGTGTGGCGGTACCTGTGGAGAAGGGACGAGCGCAGAGAGAGGAATGGCAAATGGCACGGTTAGAAATCAAATCATTTGAAAGCATAATCCAAAATAAATATGAGCTAGAATCAGGTGCACGCATATGTATGCTAAGGTATGGCGAGGCAACAGAAACACAACAATTAAGATACAACATAAAATCGAGAGAACTATCAATAAAATTAAACTGCAATAACAAAGCAAATCGGTACAGGAATAAGTTCGACATGGGGTTTTAGCAATTGCCAGCAAGAGGAATGGTTACCAAAAAGAATTATAATATAGGAATGCAAAAGAGTAAGCATATAAAAAGTTGAAAAAATTTTGTCTGGAATGATTGAAGAAAGCATTCGCGAAGAACCATTGGTGGACCATTTGGTGAAAATGTGGTTGGTACTCGAGAAGTTCTTCAGACTTAAAGGCTAATATAAAGTTTCCGCTATGAAATCATACAACATTAATGAATGCTCGAACCGCACAAGCGAATTCTGCAAAAGAAAATGTCTGACAACATAAGTTGCGTGTTCATGACGCGGAACAGTGACTCACGGACTCGAGCTCCAAAAGAAAATGCCAGAGAATTGACTCGCGAGTCGCAGATAAAGATTTGGTTGTTGTTGTCAAAAGGACTGCCCTCTGATGACCACACAAGTGTGCCCTGCACCAATCTTATGCTAAATCATGTGCATTCTATGAGTTGAGTCATTACTCAATGCCGAGACAGGTGCCACAGGTGTGTACATTGTTCGATTTGATTGATTTTTGAAGATTAGATTGGCATTCAAATCTTTCCAATTAAAATCCATGACACGTGCAAAGATTTAGAACACACCATATGTTCCGACACCTGCATTCACTTGCCGCTGATAACAACACCTGCGGCAATATTGCTCTGATAACCTGGACAGCATTTATGGCACAGCTCCTTTTCAAACGGAAATCGGAGATAGGCTTACAAAGAAATTATTTATAACATAGAATGATTAAAGGAAAGCTTTAACTCTTCAAAAACACACAAATAAAACCTTCTCCTCTGGCAATGGCTTCCCATTATTCTACATAGCTGTCACTGGCTGTGTGTACCTTTACTCGACTGAAATATGGCCTTACGATGATGGTTGTGCGGATGCTGATGCTGTGGCTGTTGGCTACTGGAGGTACTGTGATGATGATGGTGATGGTGGTGCATGTGCAGGTGCTGGTGCTGATGATGCTCATGTTGTTCCGACTGATGATGATGATGGTAATGATGTCGTGATGGCTCTAGTATGCTGTCATTGTCCGTGCTGGTGGCTGTTCCTGTTCCTGTTTCGGTTACAGCTGTCGAGTCTGTTGCTACAGCTGTCTTCCCTGCTGTTGCTGTTTTCGTTGTTGTTGATTGTTGATTTATGCCTGTTGTGGTGTATGTTGTTTGTAGCTTGTTGTAGCTTTTGCATATTGGAATTGGGTTTTCGTTGGAGGTTTTGTTGTAGCAGTTGTTGGAATGATTGGTATGCATGCGTGAGTGGTTTTTTTTTTTGTGTGTGTGGTTAGAAGAAGCAATGGCAATGGCAAATGGCAATTGGCATTGGCAGTGTAAATATAGAATACATATGGAATAGACTATACTATTCCATATTTTTGTATAGAATTAAAGATTATGCTTTGCATTGTTGCTGTTGTTCTTGTTGTTGTTGTTGTTGTTGTGGTTGTTGCATTGTTAATTGTTTGTTATTGCTTACATCTAAATGCTTACCACGCCTCGGCCTCCGTCCCTTGCCCTTGGCAGGCGGTATACACGTCTCACTCTGGAGGGCATGCAACTGAGCGCCAAAGAAATCCTCAACACCCGCCCACGTATTCTTCTCGATGAATCCCTTGACAACGCCCCAAATCGATTTCTTATACTTGATTTGGGTATGAATCGACAGCATGGTGTGATCATCGACCGTTCTATAGTAAAGGCATATTAATATTAATGCACACTGCACTGTCTTTAAAGGCGTCATACCTGGCCAAACAAAAATGTATGAGCACACTGAAGCTATCCGCATATGGAATGCCTGCATTAACACTATTTATGTCTATGGAATACAGTTCCCCAGGCTTGCTGCATGGCCTCATCGTCTGGTATTCGGTTACCTACAAAAACAATCAATTCATTTGTTTCCTTCTTTCTCTTGAGCGCACGAGTGTACCTTTGAGGTCTTGGGTCCCACAGAGGCGGCCAATTGTACGGTGACATTGACAACGCGCACACTGAGACCCTCCTCGTTCTTGGTCCATTCGCCCATGATCAAGTCCGTTGATTTGCGCATGGCATGGAAGTCCGTTACGAATTTTGATTTTGTGAACAGCAAATTGAATAGCGTGTCCACGCTGATGGGCAGAATGGTGTGGACAATTTGTCGGCCCTCGTGCGTCGATGTGCACTCGGTGGTGGCCACGAATCTGTGAAAGATTTCAACAAGATTAATAGCTGCACTAGCGAGTTCACTCCCCACACTTACGGCACATTATTCTCCTCGGAATCGGACGAATCCGAGACATCTGTGGGTGCCTGCTCTTCGGCATTCTTGCCGACGAATTCTGCTTCGCGTTGCCGATGATTTTTGCTCATCTTTCGCTTGCTTTCCAACGTTGCCACTTGCTTAGCCTCTGCCGCGGCCGATAGGGAGGCTGCGGCTGCTGTTGCTGCTGCTGCCGCCGCTGCTGCTGCTGCGCCCGAGTTGGAACTCGTACTGATCTTCTTTTCCGCGCTCTTCTTATCACTGCCACTCGCCGTGGTCGTCAGGCTGAGGCTGCTGTTGTTTGTATTGTTAGTGGAAGCTGCTGCTGCTGTGGCTGCTGAACTTTCTGTGCTGTTCCTGTTGCTGCTGCCGGCGCTGCCGGGTACATTCATCATGGTGACGCCCACCGACTGCTCCGCTGGCTTCACGGAGCTCAGCGTGAGCTCTTTGGCATTCTGTTTCATCTTCTTGCTCAGCTTTCGGTTACTGTCTTTGTTGTTGTCCGAGCCACTGGCCGAGGCGTTGGCCGAATTCGAAGATTTTGAAGAGTTGAAAAAATATTTCGTTTTTGATTTGCGTGGTGCTGCTGCCCGGCCGCTGCCGCCGCTGCTGGCACTGCTGTTGCCGCTTAGGCGCTGCTGGGGCTGCTGTAGTTGTTGCTGCGACTGATTCGATTGGTCGTCATCAATGGCGGTTTGAAACTCCACATCGGTCTCCGTATCCTTATGCAGTGTGGGATCAATATAGTCCTCGTCGTCGGTGGTCAGGCCAAGCTCTTCGCCATAGCAGTTGTGGACGTATTTCCAAATCTCTTGCGGCGAGAATTGCTTGTTCATCAACGTGTTCTGCCAGACACGGAAGAGCATCAAGAAGGACTTGTCGCGCGATGTGAATGTGGCAAAGAAGTACTTGTCCTTGCCACTGGCTATCGATATCGCATTGGGTATCACCAAGGCGGTCTTCTCTTTGGTTATGGCCGTCACATCCTTCCACTTGATGCTCACATAGGTCTCCCAGCTGAAGATGTTGGCATGGAAGCAAACGTAGTTCTGTGAGACATACAGACGGCCCTGGACCAATATATCCCGTTGCAGGGCGCACGAGTAATCTACGAATAAATTGAATTTTAAATTGATTCGAGTCGAGTGTGTGGGTGTGGGTGTGGGTGTGGGGGCTGGTGTGACCTACCCACAATCAGTCGCTCATCGTTTGGCACGTCCTTGAAGAGCTTCTTAAAGTCCTCGGCTCGGGACTTGTAGTTGGGATAAATGACGTTGTACCAGGACTTTTTTTTGGCCCGCTCCGACAGCCTCGAGGGCTTGGCTGACTTCTCGTTGGAGTTGGAGCTGCTGCTCACCTGTGGATCGGCGGTGCCTCGGTCAACGCGCAAAATGCTCAACTCATGCGGCGTCAGCTCGTTGCTTAGCTTGTTCTGTGCGGTGTCCTGCAGGGAAAGGGAGAGTTGATCCATTACCATTAAAATTTCCATTCAACCATTAAGCAACTTTATCGTCGGCTACCCGTCGCAACAATTGTTTTATTTCTGCTGCTGCCGCTGTCGCTGTCAATTTATTTGGTGATTCACCTCTGGTTCAGAGGAAACTACTTTCGGCCAGGTGTTTAGGTTTTACTTTCTTATCAAGCCCACACGCCTATCGTCTGTATATGACCCCACCAATTATTAGCAACAAATTCGCGACACTCGTGCTGTTATTTTATTTTTTTTTTTCTCTGTTTTCTACCTTGATATTGTATCCGTGGAGACGCTCCGTCGCTCATTGAATACCGCTTTGCTATTGCCAGCCACGGGCCCACACACGACACAGAAACAAAAAAAAATTTATAGAAAATCTTATCAATGGGGCGGCAAAGGCAGAAAAAGCTTCGACCGAAAATTTATGTCGCGAGCTTTTCGCTTTTTGCTCTCTGCTTTTGCCTGACGCTGAAGGGTAATTCTAATCAGCTGCGGCACGTTGGATAGGTGATAGGGTATGCCCATACATTATAGACATACTTACATATGCATATGCGCGTACACTGACACATTTGTGTGTGCCGACTATCAATTGGAACGATTAGATTGAGCCCGCAAACACTGACGTTCGATATATGCAGTTATTAAACTGTGACTGATGTCTCATTTTGTCATGTCTTGTCTGCCAAATCTATCTATCCATCCATCTGTCAAGCCATCGATTCATCAATCACTCGTGCGGTCGATCTGCTGTCTTGGACTGGATTTCACACCTTCGCTGGTTGTGTGCTAATGGCTTAAGCAAATCCCACAGTACGTAAAGCTTTTTCTTTGCCAATGCAAATAAAAACCGGAAATAGTTGACGGTCTTCTCGAGCATCTATTCCACACTTCAGAAAGTACAGGGTCACAGAGAAAGAACTGTAGATACATTCGAAGACTGCTGATTGATAACAATCTTCAAAATCGAATCAAAAGGTGTGATTTTTTTACAAATAATAATCAAACTCTGATTCTGCTTCGTCGAAGAACTCCACTTATGGCTTGACCATGCCTTTACCCTTGAAAATTCCATGGAAACAGGTGGTAAATCATAAAAAAAACTTACATTGATTGAGTTCTAATCAAACTACGGTCTAATCGCTAGCATTTTTATCGCTGGCTTATGTACTTTGACCTTTCATATCAGAAATGATTTATACACCAATCCCGGGGGTTTGAAAGCTTTTGGCTTGGTCAAAAATGATCTATTTCTCTTAGGATATTTACATTACCGCATCTCCCTTTGAGGATACGGTCTTCATTAAAATTTCCACAGTCAGAAGACACGCTAGTCCATTCGTTATAATGCTCAGAAGAACCCACTGATTCTTGCAGCCAAATAAAGCTTTTAAGGAGGCTTGCGAGACTTCCAGATCTTCGGAACATCCACTCCGGACTTCATAAAGCATGCAGGAAGCTTTTGAAACCATATTGACAATTTTTGTCTTTATAAACAAACGAGGGGGAACGTTGTGAGTTGCTGCGGAGACCGCAACTCTACAGTTATACCCGATACTAAGTCAGTATGGCTCTCCTCCGGCAGACGCCGCTAATATTAAACGACACGACAAGGAGTGCGTGCGAGAGAGACAGAAAATCAGTCTGAGCGTGACGTCGGGGGCTGCGTAGCCACTGCAAATTGATTTCTTCCTTTTGGCTATAAAAATGATCCGATCTGATCCAGATTCAGCAGTCTGATAGATAAGGTCATTATCTATGATTCTGCGTTTTACTCTAAGCAAAGCCGCCTATGCTACGTGTGTGTTAGAGAGAGACAGAGCGAGAAAGAATGAAATTGTTTTCTTGATTCTGGCTATAATAATTATACGATCTGGTTGAGATTTTACACTCTAGAACATATAGTCATCCTCTACGATTCTACGTTTTTGGTTTTCTCATATCTTTAAAATTGTGGATGCCACAGATTTTCGTCCTTTGTGGGGGCGGAAGTGGGCGGGGCGAAGTTTTGAAATATTTTTGTAGCAGTGACATATCACAGAAGTCTGGATCCAAAACATCGTTGCTCTAGATCTTATAGTCTTTGAGCACTAGGCGCTGAAGGGGACGGACGGACAGACGGACAGACAGACAGGGCTCAATCGACTCGGCTATTGATGCTGATCAAGAATATATATACTTTATGGGGTCGGAAACGATTCCTTCTGGACGTTACACACATCCACTTTTACCACAAATCTAATATACCCCAATACTCATTTTGAGTATCGGGTATAAAAAGGTAGTCGCTTGCTGTTGTGAGTCATGTGTTGGAGGCTCGCTTTTCAAGTAGAAATCAAATTTAGATTCCCAGAAAAAGAATCGGAATTTTCACAGCTGTTTTTTCCTTTGAAATTCTAAAGACAGCCAGTCGCAGCTGAGAGGTGTATTAGCCTTACATTGAGTCAAGGAGGTGCAGATAAGATAGCCCTGAAATTTTCGCATTTCCAGTGAATGACCCATGAGTATCTCCAACTAACAACTGGCTTTTTCCACCATGTTTTCGATATTCTGATATATTTCCTTCCTGTTTTCCCACCTAATACACAAATTGTCATCCGATGGCTCCACTCCACTCACCTCATCTCGTCCACTGCTCGATGTGGAGAGTTTGGGTTGACTGGCTCGTCCCTTGGAGCTGGTCGAGCTCTTGCGGCTGCTGGGACTGTCCCCGCAGGAGCCGCCTGCCTGGGCGAGTCCGTTCGAGTCGACGCTCTGTGACTGCAGTGGCTGATCCCTGGCCTGATCGCTTCCTACAATATTGATGGTAGGCGTTGAGGGCTGAGGGACGTTGCTGCCGCTGCTGCTGTGGGCCAAATTCGTATTAGAGCTGGAAGTGGCTTGGGCTAGGCTTGGATTGCTGCCGCTGTTGATGCCATTGGATGAGGAGGAGGCAACCGACGGCTCATTGCGTTGCTGAGATCCTGAGGCTGCTGCCGCCGCTGCGACTGCTGTGGCGACAGTGGCCGCTGCTACAGTGCCTGCTGTGGATACCGCCGCTGCTGTTGAGGTTGTTGTTGTGGAAGAGTTCTGTTTCGAAGACGCCGAAATGGAGATGCTGCTGTGCTCGAGGATGCCGGCAGCCTCCTGGATGGTCAGAAGTTTGCTGTTTGTTGTAGTTGTTGTAATTACGATCTCCTCGGTGATGGAATCGCGCCTGCAATGGTAGGGGGAAGACCCGAAATAAGTATAGATTCCACATCCAAGTCCCATCTAAACAACTAATTAGATTTTTTTTGGATTAAATGGAAAAACTCTTTAACTAGGCATGCAAATTTTGGAATAAACGTATTCTCTTACGGAATTGGACCAAGGCCTGGCTGGAGAGTTTCCTGAGCACTGGATGATCCCACCTACCTGTCGCCACCGTTGCTACAAGAAGCCGCGGCCGCCCTCTCCTCAGGCCTGTCTTCTCCGATCCTCTGATCCGGATCCGGATACTCCTCCTCCTGCGGCTGTTCCTGCTGCTGAGGAGTCGGCTCCTCCTGGCACCTCTCTGGCGTTTGTTCGGCCAGTGGCGGTGTCTGTATCTGTGACTGTGACTGTGACTGTGACTCTGGCTGTGACTCGTGCTGTGTCTCAGCTAACATGTTGGCATTGGCATTGGCATTGGCTGGGGGCTTACTACTGCACGGACTATCGGCAGTTCGGGCATTTGTTGTTGTTGGGTTGGTTATAGTATCAATATCTTTAATCCTACAATAAAATGCATAAACAAATCAAAAATAACGAATGCCAAATTAAAAGACATGCCTAAAGGAGGATAAGTCGTTAATAGCAACCGAAAAATCGCACTTCTACTTTTGGGAAGGAAGATCTACAAAACCTACAAAAAAACAGCTAAATTTTTTAAAGGCAGGAAAAAGGTTGGAGCACAGACTAATAGGAAAATTCACCCACTTTTATTGAATAGAGAAGAGACTACTTTATTTTACAAAGTGAGGAGAGTTTCCTTTCAAACCATCTCAAAAGGTGCACAGTTTATAGGATTTTGGATAGAAATTACAGTGAGATTTGAAAATTAAAACAAATAGAACCAACAACAAACGAAGAGTTCACTGAAACGATATACCAACTCTTCTAATACGTTTAAGCATCCCTAAATTTACTTCCAGTTCAAGATCAAGAAGACCCTAAACGAGTGTGGACAGAACTTTCAAGAAACTGCCGATTTGAGTACAATTTGCAAACCCTGACAAGTAATATCAAACACAAAACAACCATTATAAACGAAATTCTACTCGAGCATCAATGCGCTGAATCATGCCCAAGAAATTTAGTTTTTTTTGCAATCTTGCGACATAGAAGGGTGTCGGGTCTCGATCTACGTGGTGCGTCACCAAAGACTGAGTATTTGTTTGTAGAAAATTGTGGGACCCAGACGAGCTGAGCAGCCGAACCCAAGCCGAGACGAAGAATAGCCTTAAAGCTCCCGCTGTCTACGTGTCTACGTCTAATATTGATATTAAAGACCAATAAAATCAAAGAGGGCACGTTTTTTTAAATATGAGAATATACGTCTCTACTCAATACTCTCAGTCAGTCCTTGAGTATCGGGTATAGCGATACTCGACTCGAAGAAGAATGTGCCACATTTCGCACACTGTATTGTGTGTATTTTGTTTCTGATCTCTCGGGACCGAGCCTTTTGCTTTTGCAGACTTTTTTTTGCTTGTGCAATCTGGGAGCAGTTGGAGGCGAGGACTTTTCAGATTAGGGGACACAAAAGAATTGAGAAATCTACTTGTATATTTACAGTTGAGGCATACCAGATAAATGGCGAAATGTGACGTAAAAAGGCTCTTCGAATCATCAATTTGAGTTCATTAACACTAAGCGTGACTCAAAACCTCATTAGGGCGATAAAACGCCTACGTTTATAGGAAAAAGCACATACATGGGATCTACCAGTAAATGCTGATAATCTAAACTCTTTTGCCAAAGTTCAACCTTTTTGAATCCACACTCTCACACAAACACAACGCTTTTTCCTGCAAATCACAATTGATAATTCATAAAATGCGGTTTTTAAGCAGTTGCTGTTTTCCGCAAGTGGCAAGTGGCAATGATAAGCAAACAGCTCCAATAAAGACAATGAAGTGGGCACAGTAGTGCCGCCCCCCATCGACACCTGTCAATTGGTTTTGTTAGAGAGACAATATCGCCGGAGCTGATCATCGTTCCCAATAATTTCGCTTCTAATTAATTTCCTTTAATCGTTTCGCGGCACTGATAGCACTCCGCACACACGACACACATTCGAATCAATTATTTTTTGTTATGCTCTATTTAGTGGGCGACTCTTTTTCCATACCATAAAACGCGAGGCGCTCGCTTTTTTTTGCGCCACTTTCCTTTCAACATATTATTTTTATTATGTGTCGGACGACGACCGGCTATGGAAATGTGTATATTATTTTCAATTAGACATGCTCTTGCCTCAGTGGGCTGCGACAGAATGGTGTATCAATTGCCATTAAACGATGGTAATCAATTCTATTGTGTACTATTTTTCTGTATTTTCTGTGAGCTTTTCTGAGCCCCTGTGCCTGTGTGTGTGTGCGTCACAATTGTTTATTATTTTCAATATATATGTATGTATATTCATATACTTATGGGCCAGTATGTATACCATTTAGTGGTGATAAGAGCGATAAGATATTCGCTTATTTTTTGCTCTGATAAAGCAGTCCGCCAGATGTTAATGGTCAGACGCACAGGCCCACAGACGTGCGTCTATTCGTTCAATATTTGTGCAAACAATAGACCCTTAAACTATCAAGTTCTTAGGCCATTAAAAGCTGTTGGAAGCCTTTAACCGATTTTAAAGAGCTACTGCAGCTGTGTGAGCCGTTACCACATGACGCGCGGCACGTGGATGCTCGACTCGAGTCGCACGAGCCACTGCTGACAAAGAGAATTGCTGAGAATCTCTTAAAGAACATACATTGCGTGTGCATGACGTGTGGCCAATTGATGCTCGATTCGAGACGCACAAGCGAATGCTGCAAAAGGGAATGGCAGAGAGTCGCTTAAAGATGGATGCTTCATTCGAGACACACAAGCGAATGCCTGATAATTTAAAAAACAACATACAATGCGTGTGCATGACGCGGCAGACTGACAGCCTTTCCACCGCAGTATAACATACAACATTAAAAGAAAGAAAGCCTAATTTTGGGGTGGAAAAGCTTTCGGCACTGATCATTAACAAAATTTTAACAAGATAAGGCTGACCCACATAATGCCAAAAACTTGATTATCTTTTTATGATAGAGCGCCAATCCATTCGGTCCGAAAAGCAAAACAAACTAACAACTGGACTGCATAGGAACAAAGCAGACTGAGCGAAATCGGCAGTATCAGAGCTGCTGCTGATCAATAAATAATATATCCACAAACATTGGGGTCTATCTCATGCTGTGCCTGGCAAACATCTGGTCGAAATACCCTACCCTGGTGATACCCCTGCATGGGTAATGATGTATTAATATATATTTAGCCCCACATCTGTTTCGTTTTGTATTGTTGAAAATATGTCAATTATAGGACGACTGCACCTGGGGGTTACAATATTCTGCTACAGCAGTTCTTCTGTACCTGAGGCATAATGTCTTGTTACCGAATATGAAAATGCAGACAGAGTTTTTGCGGTTTCATTTAGCTTTCAGTAAGAATAAGTATGTATTTGTAGTGCTTTACGACTAGAGTAAGTTTTTACTGCCAAGTGCTTCCATTGCCAGAAGTACAAGAAGCACGAGAATGCAAAAACAAAATACATATTGGATTGGAGTTGGACAGAAGACTGGGATCTGGACTGGCTCGATTCCAAGAGTGCCCCACCGCTAGACTATACATTATGTGGGGGTTTTTACCGCAAAAGAAAACAATTTTCTTTGTGACGAACGCTTTAACAAAAAAACTTTCCATTATCTTGATGTACAAAAATAGCTACATATTCCTCTCACTGTATTTCTCATAAAATAAAGAATGTATCCCTGAGGGTCTTTAAAAATAACTCAAAACCCAAGCCTTATCAATTGTCCCCGTTCAAGTTCATAGAAAAAGTAAAATATGATGTACACTTTGTTGAGATGAAAAAGCCTCATTTAAGCCTCACCAACACCAACGCCAATACGAATCGGGAATTGTAGAAACAAACAAATAACGAAGTGGAGTGGAGTGGAATCATTAAATGATAATTCCCCTACATTAAGTACACATGCATATAGTATATACAAAAACTGTTTGTGATTACGAAAGAGTCACTTCGAATGTGAGAAAGATCAGAGATAATATACTATGCAGTACATAAAAACTCTCTTCATATATGGCTAGTAAATAGAGTCACAGACTCGGCGAAAGGTCACAGATAAGAGAGCTGAGAAATTTTTGGGAAAAATTATCTAGCCAAAAAGCCGCTATAACTGATAAATAAACTATGAAACAATTGAAAATAATCTTAAAACCGGTACGATAAATCATTGGAATTTTTGAATAATTGAGTGGAATTTTTTTAGAGGGCAAATGTAGATGAAATTCCTAGGAAAATACTCTATAGAAAATAACAAAACCAAATATACGAGTATATATATATATATATATATACATATATAGTATATCAATTATTGTGGGTTTCATCGATGTAATTGAAAGTGCAGCGACTACACTCACCTCTGGCAGCCTCAGGGGACCCCGTTGAACTCTAACCTTTGCGGTGGCCTAGCCATAAAAACTACATTAGCTACAGCTAAAGAATTAATTACAATTACCAACGGCAGCACCTCACAACAGTCTCTAGTATACAGGTATACGGCAGGTAGTATATCTAAAAGGGTTATCCAGGAAGCGGCGAGGAGCAACGAGTTGTCAAAATCGTAATTTATATTTTCTCTCTCCCTCTCTCTCGTTCCCCTTTCAAAATGCAACAGAATCGAATAGCTGGCGAAAAATCAATAATAAAAGTGGGCAACAAACCAAAAAGTGTATTACATTTTCTTTCTTTTGGTTTTCTTTGGTTCCACGTTTAGGGTTTTTCTATGCGGTTTTTTAAGTTCCTCGTGCGGCATTGCTTTTGCTTTTTTTGTTGGGGTGTTGGGGTGTTACTGTTTGAGGGGGGGGGGCGTTCGTTCTTTTATTGTTGGGGGACCGTCCCAATGTATGTCATCGTTCGAAGAACAGTAGGAGCAGCAGCAGCAGCAAAAGAAAGAAAACCGATGACGAAACGCGAAAACACGGCGCAAAAATAAAATATTGTATTTTTAGCACTGTTTTGGCAGAATGTCATTAATTTATGAACTATCCCACATATCCGCGTATTCGTGTATTCGCGTTCGTTAGCGCTACTATGACATGCCCCGCAACCGTTTTTCTGTTAATTATTTAATTAATTTCTGGTCTATTCTGTCCGTTTTGTTCTATTGTTGGTTTGTTTGTTTGTTTGTTTGCTGTCTGATGGTTTTTTTTTTTTTTATTCTAAGGCACGCGATGGTGGTTCGAGGCGGTTTGTGCTTGTGCCGGGCACGTCATTTCAGCGCGACGTTACGATTTGCACTCGAGAGAGAGAATCGCAATAGCGCAGAGAAAAGCAGGCAGGCAGGCGGCAGGCGAAGGCAGCCAGCCCCCAAAGGCCCCAGCAGGCGAGAATGAGTAAGACTGATTCGAGACGTTTGGCCGACTACTGCATACGCTAGACTCATTCAACAAAGTGTCTGATAAAGAACAACCCACATACATATATACATACATATATTTGGCGGATACATTAAGTATTCCCCACCTTCCCCGCACAATCTGTTTTTCCACAGACACACGACGCGTATCTGGCAAGCCACGGCTAGTCGGAAAACCTTTGTTTTTTTTCTTTTTAGTTTGTGATTCGGTCATGCTGGTTATATGGAAAACGCTTCACTGGACTCGCACAAATTTTGATACGGCGTATACATACAATATGTACAAGTGTATCTGTGATTATGCATATACAGTGCGTTTCAAATGTTTCAAACACTTGTTAGAAAGCACCATATACCGAAAGACAAACAACTTAAGTATACATATATTTATTATATATTATTCGTATTCTACCAGTCCTTAAATCCAATCTAGACTGCAAGACAACGAAAAAACACTAAAATAGTAATGTAAAACGTCTCCACAGTGGTATCAGTAAAAGAACTGAGCCACTATTTGTGCCAAAACGACGTTTTCCAACACGAACAGCTGATTTAGAGCACCAGTTGGCCTATAAAAACAAACTAGAGCGCACACTGCCAGATTTTTTTCCATGGGGCTTAATTCTGCTATCACCAGAGTTAGTTCCAGCCAAGTCTATAAACATAAGCTACTTCTGTCTTCCAATCAAGTCTGGATTGGATTGCGGCCATTAAAAATTAAAAGCTGTGTGAAAATTTAAAAGGAATTACGTCCGAAACCACACTTGATTTAATTTTTAAAGATAATGCTCGTATTAAACATATGGTATATTTTTGAAAAGGAACTTTTTCAAATTTGACAACATTAAATTATTCCAATTTTATAATGGAAACAATTCTAAAAGCTACTTTTACTGAGCAGTGACTACGTTTAATAGCATTTGAGGTAATTTAACCAACAAATTAATGGTAAAAAACAGGTTAATAAAAAAAGAGCGACAATTACAATTAATGAATTCCTGAAACTTTTTATAATTACTTTTAAACAAATTTGTTTTAAATCTCTGACAGTTTCGCTTGTAATTGAAATCCCCAAAACGCATTTAATACCTACAACGCTTTTAATCTAACAATAGATTATTGTATTTCCATTTTCTCGCACTCGGTGGAGTGGAAAATCTTCTCAACTGCCTAAAAGTGTACTACTTTAGGCACCAAAAACTATTTCATCTTGTTAAAAAAGTGACAATGTTTTTGAATAGCAGCTAAATAAACAGATTACCAACAAACCCACAGTACTCTCTATTTTGGACACGAATAAAATAATACGTTTGTACGGCTGAGCGCGCGCAACTGTTGCGCAATAAAAATAAGTAAAACGGGCTAATGCAAGAAGTAAAAGGTAAAGTTTTTGTGGGGCAAGCAAGCAGACTACGTAGACTGGGAACGCAATTGGGGTATGGTATTATTATCCAGTAGATAAGCCAACTGAAAGGAATGGAATACTACATATATGATATGTATGTATAAACGACATGCAATATAAGCAGCAAGAGGGAAAGAGTAACTTTTAAAACATGCAAACCAGCGAAAAAACCTACACCAAAAATTAATTTGCTTAGCTTTTAATTATATATTTTTAAAAGTCTAGTCTTTTTGGGGTGGCACACTCACATGGGCGTCGAGTTCAGGCTGACAGTGCGTTTGTGCCTCTGTTGGTTGTGTTGTTGTTGGTGCTGCTGGCTATGATAGCTACTGTGGTGTTGGTGGTGGTGGTGGTGGTGGTGGTTGTTGTTGTTGTGGTGATGTGACGACTGGCGAAAGAGGCTTTGAGCGGTGGCCAAGGTTTTGGGCAGGGCACCTTGACTGGAAGATTTGCACAGGGCCACAAAGCGGGTGCTGGCGCTGACCGATGGTGCCGATGAGGTGGATGCTATCGAGGAATTCGAGGATGAGGTTGATCTCTGCTGCTGTTGTTGTTGTTGGTGGTGCTGCTGCTGCTGTTGGCGCTGCTGTGTGACAAAATGCATGACAACGGCACACGTTGCCGCCCCACAATTACAGTCTCGTTTGTCTGAGATTTATTTAGTTATTATTATATTTAAAGGCCAATTTGCGTGAGTCGTCGTCCAGCGACAACGGTACTCGTTGGCTCCTCTATGCCCAGCCGCTTTGTCGCTGTCTATCTCTTCTGCTGCGCCTCTGCTGACGTCTGCGGAAGTTTCTTTTTATTTTTGTAGTTTTTCATAGTTAAAACACTGCCACTTTATGCTCTTTGATGTCTACATATTTTGTGGAATCGTAATTTGCCGTTTACACTCGAATGCTCTTTGTTATAACTATTGTTAAATGAGATTCACGTACAAGTGTGCATAAATTCTTTCGTTTCTTTTCCGCTTTTTCACTTTTTTTGCGCATAAATTTTTCGAGTCGTGGCTAGGGATGTCGAGGGTTTTGATGTGCCGACGCCGCTGTACTGGAGTCAATGATTCTCACCCCTATAACGACTCAAAAATAATTGCATATATTTCCATATTTCGGTTTATATTGTTTCTTTGAGTTTTGGTGTTTTTCAGTCAATAAAATGTGTATATAATAATTGCTGGTAATTGCCGGCACCATGGCAACTCCCGGACACAGCTGCTTATCGCTAATCTCTAGCCGATATGTCACACTTCGATAGCACGAGAACGGAACTACACGCCTAGGCTGGCTATTTTTGTGAACGGCGTTACAAACTTAATAAAATATTCAAAATTTTAACAAACTTTATTTTATTAATATCACAAGCAAATTAGAATACACAACACACATTTTTTTGTTGACAAAAACCACATCCGCTTTGGTGGGCGCTACCACAACTTCTATTGTAGGCGCTGAAAGAGAGAGAATAATCGAATTTTAGCTTTTAAACTATGACACATTTTTTAGGCAGTTATTTATGCATTTTAAGGATCATTCGACACGGATGATCTTTAAAATGGAATGTCTTAATAATACTCAAGCAAGAAAACCATTTGGCGTTAGTACAATGCTCGAGTTGCCGCTCTTAAGAAGACCACGAATGAGGGCCAAATCATCGGGCGTCAGGGACCAGCCCGTTAACTGCCCCACAGATTGCAATTCCGGGCAGCTCTCCAAGAGTAACTTCAAAAGGAAAGAAGCTTTTAATTTAAGGAAAGTTTCCTCGCATTTAAAATATTCACCTCGACAGCTTGAACGGTGAGTTCTGGGGCCAAAGTGAACCAAATATCTTCCAGAACCTTGAAGTCGTGCTGCACAAACATGCTGAAAAGGAAGTCTATTCAAATTTCAACAAATCTCCCAAACAATCAGCTATTACCTGATGATATCCTCATCGGTAAAGTCCACAGTATCCACGGCCATGCGCTTGAGGTCCGTGCAACTGCAGAGAAAGGCTTTCAGAGAACTCGTCATAATGGCACTGCTGAGGATTTCCAAACCCTCCAGTTGCTGGAATTTGGCCTGAGCCTGACCGTACGACAAACTGTCTATCAAGTAGCAGTCGAGATCGATCAGCGAGGGGCATAGCCGTGCCAGCTTGCCCAGCTCCAAGTTCCCAGTGCCCTTGATCATGGTCAGATGGCGCAGATTTCGGCCTATGGGCCGCTCCAGGAGGGGCAACAGCTCTGCCACCACAAACCTATTGATCTTCAGTTTTCGCAGGGTTCGTGTGTGCAGAGCCCGGAGGGATCCCGTCTTGGGTGAGTCCAGGTAGAGGGTCTCCAGTCGCGGACACGTCTGCATAATCACCTGCAGCGTGGCCTCATCCGTGGCCGTGTCGTGGACGTACCTTAGCCGGCACTTGAAATGGTCGTCGACATTGTCGAAGATGAACTTGAGGGAGGCGCCCACAAACGAATAAGTGGACAGCGTCTCCACCTGTGGGCAGTGCTCTAGGATGAGGGCAATGTCCGAGTAGCATATGTTCTCCTCTCCGGGCATGCCCACGTCCACAACAGTCAGGGACTGCGAACAGACTCCCTTGGCCAGCACATCAATGCCGATCTCTGTAATGTCCGTCTCCCCGGAGATGTCCAGAATTTGCAGGCGTGTTGACCATTTGCCAATCTCCTCCAGCAACTGATCGTTGGCTATGTACGGCACATACAGCTTCACCAGCTGCTTGCAGCGTCTCACAATGTCGTACATGTAGTGCATGTGCTCCTCCTTCACCCAGATGCCTTTGATGTTTAGGACCCGCAGGCCAGCGCCCTGAGCAGCAATAACCTGCAAAAAGGGAGATCCATCTAATAGCCAAGATCTCGCAGGATGCCGGAGAATAATTACCTGAAGAATCTTCTCATAGTAACTGAACGGAAAGACCTCCGTAAAAAGAAAGGTGACGCCGCAATTGAGCAGCATTTGCAGGCAGGTGAACCTCATGTTGGCGTCCAGATAGTCCGAGCTGAGTATGACCCGCAGCAGATCCTGGTAGATGTTCGATGTGGCACCCGACTGGGCCAGATACTCGTTCAGCTCGACCATCACAATATTGATGTCTAGATGGACATCGGGGGCGTACTGCACATAGCTGATGGTGGACACCAGCAGGTTGGCTAGCTCGGCCAGAGCGCTGTCGCTCAGCGTGCGCACGCTGCATTTTTTTGACATGTTTCTGTGGTCGTAAACAAAATGCGACTCAGCAAAAACTGACGACGTGTCGGGGCAAGAAGATCGATTGAGGACTTTTCTGTGGTTACATCACTCGGTTCTCGGATCGCTCCAATGGTTTGGATTAGGTGTTCGTTTGGTGTCCAAACCTTTCTTAAGGTATAACTATTTTATCGAATTTTCTCGTTGCATACATATGTAGGTATATATTCTTTATATTTATAAACAAAAATAGAATCTAAAATTATATATGCGATGGAAATTGTTTTCGCGCTGCGGGCAGAGAGCGTACGTGCCAAACGTATGGACAGCGCGAGGCAGACTGAGAGCCAACAATAGGACGCCAATAGTTTGCTGCTTCCTCAGCACAGCAGAGCCAGTTTGGCGGCTCTTTTAATGGCTCTACGATTTACCCAGGGAAATGGTCATCTATTATATATGCTTTACGGAATACTAAGAGAGGTTTGCCTGGCTTAACTTGGGAGATTCTAAGGATGCAGGTAGCTGGGCAGCTTCATGCGCATAAACAGCCACGTAGTGAAGAAGGACACCAGTATAAATATGAATCCCATGGCGGTGAGGAGCAGCCGATTGAGATTCGTCTTGCCGGGTGAATGCGTCTGATCCATAATGATAAAGCCCAGGCCGCCGACGGTGAAAAGAAAGCTGCTGGCAAGTCCCTCCATGATATATTGTCCGTTTACTCGATAGGGCATAAAGGCCACAGGACGTGAGTGACCGTGCTCGTCCACAGTGGCACCCACGCTGGGCGGCTCCACTATAACATCATAGATAATGCCTGGAAAATGATGTTTGAGCTATAGCTATGATATCTGCAGCATTTTTGTGTACGCTATATAGAAACACTCACCGCCGGTCACCAAAAAGTACGAGAGCAAAATTACACTGAACACAGCCATCGGTGAGGGCATTGGGATGCTGAACCGCCGCACTTTGATGTTGGGCGGCACCAGTATGTGGAAGGGAAGGCTGTACAACGTCTCAATCATGGCTGCAGCTTCAGATATTAACAATAATTAATGTAAATAAATGGTTTTCTTTAAATTGCGACGTGTTCAGTGTGACCGTGGATGTATCTATAAAATATACCACCTCATTTAAAAAATATACCGCAAATATACTGACCAATTCAAGTTCTATGTTACATATTCCTCGTTTTTGATCTTCCGTCGAATATTCGCAACAACAAATAAAAAGTAGCTCCATCCCACATAAAATAAATTGAGTAACCGAGTAAAAGACAAATTAAACAAGCATGGCAGACGCCAGTGCATATGAAGCAGGTAGGTGGGCAGCACTAAGTATTGAAAAGGAATGACAATGCTTTTTTGTTGCAGTTATATTGCCGACTATTGCCAAGAGAGTGCAAAATATTGGGGACCTAGGCTTGTGGCTGCGTTCCCGCGCCTACCATGATCTCATTGGCTACATCAATGGCACCAGCTCGGCCATACAGGGAATCAAGTCCACCGACCCAATGTACGAGTCGGACATGCTGCGCAAATTGTTGCGCATCTTCGAGCTACTGGAGAAGTTGGTGGAAAAATATCCGCCCTTGGACCAGCCGCAGCGCTTTGGCAACAAGGCCTACCGGGACTGGGCTCGGGACATGCGAGAACAGTTGCCAGAGCTGCTGGGACAGCTCTTGCCCCCCAGTAAGCAGAAATACTTGAACGAACTGCAACAGTATCTGACGGAGGCCTTTGGGAATGCAACGCGTATCGATTATGGCACTGGACACGAGCTGTCCTTCATGTTCTTTCTGTGTGCCCTGTTCAAGGCCGAGATACTGGACGAACAGGACATTGTCAGTGCTGCGCTACGCCTGTTCAAACGGTACTTGGAGTTTGCCAGGCAGTTGCAGCGGACATACAACATGGAACCAGCTGGCAGTCAGGGTGTCTGGTCGCTGGACGATTTCCAATTTGTTCCCTTCATCTGGGGCAGTGCACAACTCTCGGGCAAGCATACGAAAATGTTGACCCAACAATGATTGTTATTCATACCTGTTTATATTTTCTGTATTGCAGTCCGAAGTCCATTCGATCCAGCCAAATTTGTGGAGGAGCAGATAATCAACGACTACAAGGATCAGTACATGTTCATCAGCTGCATTGATTACATCTGCAAGGTGAAGACTGGCCACTTTGGCGAGCACTCAAATCAGTTGTGGAGCATCACGGACGTTCCGTCGTGGGTGAAGATCAATATGGGTCTGGTGAAAATGTATCAAAAAGAGGTGAGAGTTCCCCCAGAGGCAAACCGTTTTTGTATTATTTTCTAAATCTTGCCAAACCACACTTCAGATCCTCTCCAAGTTCCCGGTGATCCAGCACGTTTTCTTTGGCGATCTGATGTCCTTCGACACGGTAACCGCTGGCACAACTATCACTAGCGCCCGTCTGGGTCATGTGGCACCACCGCCGTCGAAGCGTAAATGCATAGTGCCCACCTTGGTGCCACAAGCTCCCCAGACACAAGCGCCCCCACCGCCGACTGAGGCTCTAGTCAACGACCAGAATGCGGGCGATTCGAGTAGCGAGAGCAGCGACAGTAGCGTTGTCCTACGTCCATCGGCATCAGCCTCTACGGCTTCGCTGGTGGCCGCCGCCGAGGGATCCGGTGACAATTTAAATGACATACCCAAGGATACGGCAGCCGAGTAGTTGTTAATGATGGATGATCCAACCTGTGTTACAAATCTCTTATTAATAGCGTTGCCATTTACTCAAAAATAAATTGCTTTAAATGTGAATTGGGTGTTTCTCTCTAGGCAGAGGCAAAGATGGGAGATTAAAGAGTTTTATGTTATTATGTCGATATTCAACTAATTGTATGAAAATGTAAATTTAAGTGTTCTGGGTTATAATATATTTTATTGACTGGATTGAAATTCTGTTTTCCATGTCGATTGTAGGTTTAGCTCTCATACTTCTGACTAATCTGGCGACCATTGAAGGCACTTTGGTACTAGGTATGGTTCTGTTACAAAGCATTAAAGCTAGGATTAAACCGAGGAGAAATTATAGATTATTTTACTGTCATTGATGAAGAACTGTTCACAAAAATTGGTATGCAATCAGACATCCATACGGACTTGATGTAAAATCGAACACTGCTCATTATTTGTAAATTTATTAATTTAAGTTTTTGTTTAACTGTCATAACTTCTGGCTATGTCTGCTGATATTTGAAGGTTTTCAGCTTTTAAAGCAGAGCAAAACAGCAAAACAGCAGTGCCAATAGTTAGTTGATTCTTTAAATTAGTGACAAATAAAGGTTGCTTTATCATTAATGTGTAAAATCTACTGGAATGAGCAATCAATATAAAAAGCTTTGCTCTTTTGTTTGGGGGTTCCTGCTGCTGAAGGTGTGTTCTTTGGCTGGTTCTTGTGGCTCTCTGTCCTTGTCCGTGTGGTGGCCGTATTCTACAAGGTATCCTCAAAGGCCGCCATCAGATTAGTCCGCGATTTGCAGTTCATTCGGGCATGTAACTGGGGAAAAGGATAATGGAATCTTAGTGGGGGATACCTAGCTTAAGGTTATATAAGCCATACTTACATGGGGCCTGAAGGCTCGTTTCCTTTTGCGCATTGGAATCTTCCAGCCGGTTTCTGTAGACGGGAAAGAAATGAGAACAAGTAGTAATTATCTTTTATGATTTCCGCGTGCCTACCGTTGCCACTGATGATAGTGGCCTTCTTGCCTCCAGGCGGCAGTGTCGGTTGTCGGAGTCCCGAGCTGAAGCCGGAGACCGAAATGATCCCTTTGTTCTCCGGCTTTTCAAAGTTCTGCATGGCTGAGATTTCCTCGGTGAGCTTTCCGATCTCTTCCTCAAGATCGATTGGATTTTTGTCGATGATTTTTCCCTTGGCACTGAACCCTTTTTCGACGCGCTTGTATTTATTTTTATCCTGAATCAACTTACAATTTCCCTGCATGAGGATGTTTACTTTAAAAAGGGCTGTCTCTACCATGGACTGGCTGATTCGCAGCTTGTCGCTGATATCTTCGTCCGAGCTGGACTCGTTCAGCACCGTGTTAATCATTTTCTCTCCCGGCTTTTTGCCCTTCTTCAGGGCAGAGATCTCCTCGGCGAGCTTCTCCGTCTCATGCTCAAGACCGATTATGTTTTTATCGATGATTCTGCGCTTGGCACTGAGAAGATCCTCAACGATCGCCCGAGTTTTCTTCTCCAGCTTTAGCTTACGCTTCTCCTCCATGTGGTTGCACGTTTTGAAGATGTCCATCTTGGGCGAGCAGTCGATGTCGACCTCTTCGTCCGAGGTGGACTCGTTCTCCACGTCGCTGCAGACCTCCTCCTCATCCTCGCTGGACGAGTCTCTGAGTATTTCGTCGGGTACTTTTACGTAGAGCATCTCGAAGGCAAGCTGAAGCTTCTCGCACTTGGTCACGATGTTATGATGTGCCGGATTGTACTTGTAGCAGTTGGAGAATATTAATTGCATATCGGCCGCGAACGCCGAAGCACTCTTGTACACCCGATTGTCCAACTTCTGCTTCACGGTGCCCATATCCATGGGCGTCTTGATTATGTTGTAGTAGTCGTAAAGACCCAGATTCTGTACATCCACCGGTTTGTAGAAGGGCCGGGCATAGGCCGAGTGCTTCCTGCTGAACAGCACTATGAGGATCTCGTTGCATACCTTAAGAGCCTCAGAGAGTTTCTTCTTTGGCTTTACCAAGCGTGACTCGAACTTGACTTTGGGCAGCAGCGCCGATGGGCCTGGCTCCTCCATCACTTTGTGCATCGTGGAAAAGTCGTCCTGAAGCTTCACCATGAGCATCGCGGATAAGTCTACCTCGGGCAGCGGCGGAAGGAATGGCTTTACTTCGGGCAGCACCTTCACCTCGGGCATTGTGGGTAGGTTTACATCAAGATGCACCTCGAGCATCGTGGATATGTCCAGCTCAAGGTCCACATCGGGCGGCGATGATATACGTGGCTGTAACTCGGGCAGCGCCGAATCCATTAAATCCATTGAATCCATTTCAAGGTTAAGTTAATGTTTGCAGTTTTTTGAAGCGTAATCTTGTGGCTGCACAAATGCACGTGCGTTTCTGCAAATAAGAACGAACGAGAAGCAGTATAAAATGTTCCACCCAAATACTTGGTATGTTGGCACTCACTTCTTGATCGGTTTTATAGCAGAAGTGCGTTCCTTTCTTCTTTTTTTTATATTTCGTTTGTTTTTCCGGCAAAATACTTATTTGACGCAGTGACAGATAAAAAGAAGCTTCTAGAAAGAACTGGAGCTGGTTCCATCTGGTTCGCCATCTTGAAGAGTTAACACACACACAAATACATGCATACATATATTGTATACGTTTATCCATATGGTTTTTGATTTTGCGAAGAATTAAGCGAATTTATTCGACTTGGTGGAAGATCGGTGTCTTGAGTCAGAGTCAATGCGCAGGACTCGGATAGTCATCCCGGAAGATCATGCGAAGCTATATAGGTAAAGGAAATTATATGCAGTTTTTTGTAGATTTAACACCTCTATGTTGTTTTCTCAGAGATTAGACACAACTAGAGTCACAGCTCTTGACTGATAGCCGTGAGATCTGACTGGAGGCGCGATTGCAGTTTGTCAGTTAATAAAATCTAAGGTTGTACTTCTTTAAACTTAAACACACATAATTTAGGGGATAGTTTTTTTTGTTTATTTTTGTATCTCTTGCAGACTTTTTGTTCAATTTGAAATGGATTTAGGAAAGATTTTAGAAGGTTTGCATACCTCAATTTTATTTATTTTTGTATGGACAAATCATCAAAAAGAGCCCTCTCATAATATATTAGGCCAGATAAAACTATGGTCATGGTGCAACAGGTCCTTGTATTCATAAAACCTTTTAAGAGAACGCTCCCGGGCTTCGCCACAAAAATACATTTTACTCAATTTAATAAAAAATGTTCACACCTAACAAACCGAAACCCAAACCCCAAAATGACAAAAACTGTGTAAATGTTAAGCCGGATTTGATGGAAACAAATGTACATTAATCCCCCTCCAGGAGAGGGCTGGGGGTGCCAGAGCCGACAGGCAGAAAGAAAGAAAGAACAAAATCAATACGGCAAATGAGGCATGCAAATAGATGAACTTGCATCAACTTTTGTGGATACTTTCCCTCATCTTACTGCAAAATAAAACAAACAGCAAAGTGGCAAAAGTATAAAACAAAAACTTTTGTGGGGACTCCTCCCCCCCTCCCCGAAGGCATAATCATTTATTTTCGACACATCATTTATCAAGCTGGGCGCCAGGAAGCAGCTTGCCACGCCCCTGCCGACCCATTCTTCTACCTCATTTCGTCGCTTAAAAACTTCCCCCCTTCTATAGTTTTTTTTAAATTTTCTGATGGAACAGGGGTGTTGGAGCCAGCATTAAAACTTTGCCGACGCATTTTTTGATTGAAGACTCTGGAAAAACATGAACATTCTCTCGGTTCTCTTCTGTTTGCCGTGGTCTTTGGGGCAAGAAACAGGCCAGGCCAGGCCAACTTCGGTCATGTTCATCAATTTGACCTCATCCAGGGAGGGGCAGGCTCTGGAACTGGAACTGGAACTCGGTCCGGCTTGATGTGGTTCGGTTTCTGTTTTTGCAAATTGAATGAAATTTGTGGGCGAGCTGTCAGCGGGCGGGTTCCAACAAGGTCCGTACATGATTGAAGGGCGGTTCTGGCGTCGTCGTCGTCGTCGTCGGTGGCGTTGGTGGTGATGGATGCCAAGGTAGGACGACCTTTTAACTGAAAAATATTTCTTGGCCTGGACTGGCACCATTTAAAGTTTGTTTGCCGCATCTTTGACCTTACCCTTTGTTCTTGGAAATATTTACCTTAAAAATGTCTTCGTTGATTGGGTCTCCTCTATTTTCTGGAGGTTATTTTTATTTTTGGTATTATCTGCAATCTATTATTAATTAACCTGTTTATTTCTTGTATATTATCGATTTAAAATGGTTACAACCAAAGACAAAGCAATAGTTAGATGAGTAAAGCCCGTACATTTATTTGGTATACGATTTTTCCAGGGTGGATTTTGAAAGTGGCTCCAGGAAAGTGCTCTCATTGCACATTGTTGATTGATACATTCAAATTTCTTCTTTGTCTGGTGACAATTCCAGTCCAAATGTGCTTTCTGTATGTCAAAAGCTGAGTTCTCGTCTTACTAACCAAGGACTCTTTCTGTCGTACTGGCCAATCAGGGCGCTTTGTTCCTTTGCTATGGAAACACCTATTTCAGTCGCCTGGCCATTGGAACCGAAACTGTATTCGAATGCATATCTTGAATGGATTTCACTTCTCGGTGAATGATTGCAAAGGGAAACTGAAAGAAAGGAGAGGCGGAGAAATCATAAATTTAAAGGGAAAATCAAATTACGGACTTTTCAGCCATCATCAAGGCAGCAGCTTCTCCTTCGCACTTCTCTACGGACTTTCATTCCCCCAAAAACCCAAAACATAATTCACAGATTTGCTTTGCCATCGCCTTCTGTTGCCTGTCGTTCTGTAACGCTCTGGAACAGGCATATGGCACACAACCCTTCGACCACCTCCGATTGTTCTTGTTTCTCCTGGCATAAGGGACCACACAGCATGTGCTGCCTCCTCCTGGTCGGCCTTCTTGGGCTCCTGCCCTGCCCTTGGTCACTGCTGGACTAACACAATGCGTACCATTTGGGACGTTTAACTCTTTGGCTAGTACCCGGTAATTGAGGAGTAAAAGGGTGTCATGTATTCGTGAAGGTGTATGTAACAGGCAGTAGTCAATTATCTCTCTAGCAGACCGCTCGCCTATCCGTTCCCTGGTACTCGGGTCTTGCCACGAATCCTGTGATACCGAATCTACTAATCAACAGATCTGCTATGAGACAACCAAGAAATCGTATTCCTAGGTACTGTCCAGTCGGAATTCTTGTCTGTATCGTTCGCAAATGTTGGTTTTCATGATTTGGTCTTCATTTGGTGTTCATTTTGGGTCGAATCCTTGCCAAGGTGGGGGCAGGGGGTTTACCGTCAGCTGGTTAAACACACAAGTCTAGAATGGAGTCACATGACAGAAGGAAAACATTGTGCACCCAAAAACCAGACGCATATTTCAGAGCCAAATGTTTGGCCTCAGTTAATCTAGGAGTTTGGGGACAAGTCCAGTGTCAAAACAGGGGGAGGGGGAATGAGCTGTGGTTCCTTGGAGTAGTTCGTGCAACAAAAACGGACTCTGGTCAATGTCAGACACAAAGTTGCCACTGCACCGGAATCGACTTCGGGCCAAGAAAAACACCAAAGTTGATCAAGAACTTTTCCTCAGTGAGAGGTGCACCAGCAACAAAGAATACTCGTATTCCCCCCTACCACCCATCCCAGCTATTACTCGTATTTTGCAACGCACATTTCTCTAGACAATAACTAATTTTCACCATGCACACGTCCAAGTTGTGGAACGCCGCACCCGGACGTGGACCCGGACCCGTCCTCAGGTCGGGTTTGAGCTGTAGTTCCCGCCCGAGAGCCGGATGAACTTTTTGCGACAAGAGTTTGAGAGCCACTTGGCAGACTGCTGCCCCCCGTACTCTGTTCAGCTTCACTTCTCGACTTCGTTGGCAGATCCTAAACTTTAGCAAATTGCACAGTTAGGTGGCGTGGGGCATGTGTTGGAAAACGTCAAGAAAGCGCCACTGCAGCATAATTGGCAGAGCGCGAATATTTCGATGCTATTTAGAATTTAGAGTTTAAATTTAACAATCGAGTTACTCGGACCAACCGAATTCGCATAGCCTCTCGACTGGTGCCGGCAGCTTTCCAATGATAGCGAATTTAAATCACTTTCGATGACTACAGATACAATAGGAAGGTGTAGTTTTATTAAACTATCGTTAACTGTCCAGTATTTGAGGAATGTGGATACCCTCAGAGAGAAAGGTAACACGAGGACAGCGACTACAACTACGAGAACAGTGAGGAGAATGTTACTATTAGAGAATATTATTATTAGAGCCGCTAAAAATAAAAATCGAGTCAGGCAGCAGCCACTTCCGAGTTCTATTCGGATGAGCTGCTGCTCTGGATACTCTCTGAGCTTGGATTCAGAAATATTGCCTTTGCCAAGAACCCACCGATTGAGCCTACACAATTATAGTTTTCCAAATACTGAATTTGACACACAATAAATAGTGAAGAGGGGAGTTTCTTTCTTCAGTATCCTTAGTATTCGGTTATCATTTTTTGGGTAACAAGATGCGGTTTTCACAGTTTGTAGGAAGTACTCTAGTATTTGAGTTACACGTACATATTACCTTTTAGTTTTCTAT
Organism: Drosophila miranda; assembly: GCF_003369915.1. Taxonomy (NCBI): domain Eukaryota; kingdom Metazoa; phylum Arthropoda; class Insecta; order Diptera; family Drosophilidae; genus Drosophila; species Drosophila miranda. Next base: position 22,369,762 of record NC_046677.1, read on the forward strand.
GACCAATGGCTATGGCTCCATGGAATCCTGGAGGCTGCACTGACAGGACAAAAGTTTTTCGTGTCTCACGCTCTTAGCCCGCGCTTAACCCGCCAAGTCATCAAAGGTTACAAATCACTGCCAGCTTGAACCAACTTAAAATATTAGCCCAAATGGTTTGGTGGAAACTTCGTCATGCAAACATGACTTGGCAGGCATCAGACTCCCGGCAGCAAGTGGGGGGGCAGTGGGGGAACGCGAGAGTGTGGCATATCCCAGCACATCCGAAATGTGCGCCAGCAAATTGCATCTTCCTCCCTTTGCTCTCGGCTGCAGGGGCCTTTTATTTCAGCTACTTCGTTGGCTTCCAGCTCTGGAATAGACAGCTGCCATGCATCCTCTTCGCATGTTCATATCTCCCACCATATCGCTCCGACTGTGTGTGCATCGCAGATTACATCCCATCGATGTGTGCTTTGGCCACTGGCCAAAATGTGGGCTTGGTTTTCGCTTCTAACCAAAGTCCAGGCCATAAAAGAAGTGCGCGTGTTTTTAGTTTTTGTGGTATTCCCGCATGTGTTTGTTTTTAATACGTTTCTCATTTCTTTATGGGAACTACGTGCGTGCTGCTTTTAAGCCCTCGAGGGCCTCATCTGCTTATTTGGTCAGGTGCCTGGCTGGCTTATTAATTAGATCACAAAATGTCCTAAAACGGAGGCCACAATGGCTGCGACAGTAATTAGTGTAATCCTGAGAAATTAGGTAGCAAGAATGGACTTTCTAAGGCATTGTTACAATTTATTTTATCTTCTCTTACGGTATCTCTTTTTGCCAATACTATTAAGAAACTTGATATTCCTGCCACTTACAGTAGCGGTGGCCCAGGCCTGCCATTTTAGTCGCATATTCAAAAGTTCAGAAAAGAAACCACAAATGGCCCCTCTAGCGGATTTGAACGTGTTGACATTTTTATACTATATATGCGCTCCTTTTTCTTCTCTTTTTTCTTTTGTAGTGTTTTGTTCTCAACTTTTTTCGGGTGCGCTGCAATGCTGCCTACAGCAAAATATGCTGTCTTGCACAAGGGCTCCCCGAACGGCATTCAAATGCACAATTGTTGTCACCACGACAACGTTGGGCGCTGTGTGCGCTTTGCTCATGTGTAAGGAGCACAGGGTATTATGATTTTGGACAGATGTTTGCGACTCTATAGAGTAAGCGGATATATGATGGGATGTATCCATGTCCGTGGGACTGGAGAAATAGTTTATAGAGACTGTTTGAAATAGAGCAAAGAGCCTTAACTTTAAGATTCACAGCCTTGAAATCGTATAATTCTTACAGCTATAGAATGTAGAAAACAAGTGCGTCTGTTGTTGGATTTTTCGGACCGAAAAGTAAGTCTTTTCTGCGTCTCGCCAAAGACTGTGTACATATATTGTTGTTGGGTACTGGGACCGACCTAGCTGCCATAGCCATTGACGAACAGCCGAAGGCGAGCACTCAGAGACGAAGCATAGGTGAAAAAAGATGAGATTCCCCGCCATGGAACTGCTTTTTGATCCACCATGCAACATCTGTGTTACCAGGTATCCCGTTGTCGAGCCACTCGACCACCGACTGCTCTCTTGTTGTTTTTCAAATAGCAGCTCTGTGTGTGTGTGTGTGTGTGTGCGGGTCTGTTAGTATGCTAAACATCCGGTGGCAGTTTCTACTGCTTTTGATTCCGCTGCGGCTCTCCTGCCCGCCTGCTCTCGCTTCTGTCACTCAACTTCCGCTCGAATAGAGTGAAAAATAGCATTTTAGTGGGCAGATTCCCACTGGGGACAACCTGCTCGCGTGCTTCCTGCCATCCCGTCCATGCTCCTTTTTTTCGGTTGCAATGGAGATTGACAATACAAAGGAGAGCGAGAGGAGAGCGCGAGTCAGCCATCTTGATTTAAGCTGTCAGCTGTTAAAGTCACTCCTCCACTCCCCCATTCTTCTCTCTCGTTGCTAGCTCTAACCAAATTAAATAGTACAATTTACAAAATGTGTCTGTAGTGTATGCTCGTTTTGTGTAAGTTTTGTAATTGCAAAAGTTCCTACATCATGGATGTAGCGCTAAAAAAGAAAATGAAACCGTGCAGCGGTACTGCATTTCTAGGTTATTTTTTATGCGTTGACTCTGCAAAGAAAAAGTAAAGCAAAAATTGCAAACGACTTAAATAAGCAAACAGAAGCGAAGAGTACACACACTCGCACACTCGCATGCAAATGCAAATACTCTGGAATGAAAGACTGCAGATGGAGCAGAGCAGAGCAGAGCAGGCGAGATGAAGTCAGCCCCCACGCCACACACATACTCGCCCAGGAATGACATGCTTTACGACCTCCTCCTTCTAAAAATACCTTTAGGAAAATACAATTTTTCGCGCTCAGCTACTTAAATAAACTACTTTTTACTACTGACTGACTTTTACGGGCATTGTTGTCAGTGGCATTGTTGTTATCGGGGCTTCAGTTTTTATATTCGCTGTTATATGGGCAGTGTTGTGGCACTTTTGTGTCTTTGTGTGTCTGCATAAATTGCTAGTAAATTTATGTGCAATTGTTGTTGGCGAGAGAATTTCATCAAGCGTTATTGATACAAAATTGGATTCTATGGTTGTCCAACCTCCAATTAGTGACACTTCACTCGACTTTTAGGCAAACGTGAACGTTGCATCCGATTTGAGTGCTCACTTTTATGGTGAATGTATTTCTTTAGCTATAGAGCATTTCGCTGACCGTCCAATGAACGCAACAACCGCATTTTGTATTTACCTATGTATGTTATTTTCATCAAAGTTTTCCTTTGTTTATACGAGTAAAGTTTCGAAACACCCTTTTCGTTGGAGGCTGAATTGGAAGTCTCTCGTCGCGGCGCCTCTCTCGTTGATCTGTTTCGTGATAATTCGCTCTCGCTCGTTCTTGATTTTCGTCTCAATTGTGCCCTCTCCTGTGGTGATTGGGAATTCGCCTGGAAGCGAATTCGCACTCACTTTTTTCTGCGTTGTCTAGGGTTCGGATCACAATTGGCAAAGTCTTGGACGTCATAGTCATTTCTATATACATAGTTTTAGTTTTTGTGCTTACACAATGCTACATAATGACACATATACACATAAAGCAATGAATATTCGTAAGTAATTTTCGTTCAGCTTATTAGATTCCTCTTAATTTACAGTCTATTTTTAAGAGAGCTGTATTTTCAATTGAATATAATAAAAATTGAAGTTAAAGGCCATTCTTATGGCTTTTTACAATTGAAATTGAGGTCATCAAATCTGCTGTTAAACCCAATAATATTTGCTGTGCGACTGAGAATATTTTCGCTACATTCCCTACGTAGTCTGAGAATACCAGCCACAATGAATGTTTAATTATATGAAGCATTTGTGCCCTGGGGAATTCCTAAAGTGCTACGAATCTGGTGACATTGTGTAGTCAAGACATACAACATATATTACTTACGAGTTACATATTAAATTTAAATCAATAGCTAGAAGTGCACCAGCTACACTCGCCATGTGAGACCTCCATCATTAATTTCCAACAAAACAAAGAATAAGTACCTTTTATACCAAACTCCAAAGAAAGCACAGAATACCAATCTATCAAGGAGTAAGTACCTCTTTATCTACGTGAAATTGCAACAATTAAACGAGTGTGTTATTGTTTTTGGCTATTCTGCAATCTAACCCCAACGGGAATCGCTGTCCCCGAGCTGTGTTTCCACTCAACCAACTTTGATTTGCTACTTTTAAAAACATTTGCTTCTCCCAGAAGACAACCGTTCGAGAGATAGACTGCAGTTGAATGAATATTTCATTGTTTCCTGGAACTTTCGAATTGCAGTTTAGTTTGGTCCGAGGGTATCTGGGAAACTTTAAAATTTAAACCGTCCCCCTGGAGGACATCTAATCACTCAAAGAGTTGGAGCAACTTTGCTTCAGTGCACTTCCCATTGCAGATACCCGTAAACCATGCAATTGTAACTTTGTGTCCGGGAACCGGAGTTTTCTCCGATTGCGTAACTTTTACGGGGAGGAGGCGGAAGAGGAGGAAAAAAAGGAATCAAACAACTGGCGGCCTTCCAACTTGCCTTTTGAGCAAATGCGTTTGACAGCCGGTTTGGGGACTAAAAGGCCAAAGCCAGCAAAACAATTTTCACATTTGTTCCAGGCAAAGCCAAAAGGCTGCGGCCGTTTCTCTCCCCCCCCCCCCCCCCATCTCGTAGAGATGTCAACGTGATTGCTGTGTTGTGGGTGGAGTACTCGGGAACCTCTAATAAATTCGAGCCTTCGTGCCGCTCGTGATTAGGGGGTCTCACTGTTCCATCACCATCCAAAGGGTTTGGGTTGCCTACAAATCCAAAACCTCAGAAGCGTAAGCGACACTTGTGGGCGCTCCATTAAGCACAGGCATGCGGGAGATGAGCGGTGGCAGGGAGAGAAGAGGAGTCAGAGCCCAAGCCAGAGCCAGAACTGTTGCCTTCCACAGTTTCTTAATTGGAATGCACTTTAAGCGCCGCATCCCCCTGCCACGAGCAGGCAGCAGCAGTTGAAACTGAGACTGTACAAAAATGTTAAGCACTTTCAACCGAATTGGCTGCTGATTTTATTTCCCCTCCACTTGCCCACAGAGAGGAGCCAATTACGAAAGAACTGAATTACCCAGACTCCAATGAAGCCTAGAGTTTCCCGCTGCAACCTAGAAAAAAGGGATGAAGGATGTAGCAAAAGCAAAACTATTTGCCATAATCCTTTTCAATCAACTATGCGGAATGACTGCATTCTAAAAACTCGATCGAATTCGATTTGATTTCGTATTTATATTCAATTTCTCTTAGATATTTGCTGTTCTATGCAGCATTTTCTACATCGAAATCTACTTCCACTTCGATTTGCTTTGCTCTTACCCAGCCTTTGCCTCTGCCGTTGGGAGGGAGTGAGGGAGGGAGGGGAGAACGGAACCGAAATCAACGCAAAGGTTGTTTATTCTTTTTTGTTTGTACCAAATTGAATTTGCAATTGGAAGGCCGAACTGCACAGCAAGTGAATTTTTCAGTGCAGAAGATACATAGATAGATAGAGGGAGAGGAGCGATGCGGATGCTGTTAAAGTACGAGTAAGACAACAAATTGCCGCAGTCAGAACCAATAATTTATGGTCGGGCTCTGAACGTTCTGGGCTTAACCAGCCCTCAGCTATTTTAAAAATCGTTTAGCGTTTTGGCACAAATGAAACATCAAAGATTTACGAGCCATGATTAAGGAATTTTGCGGGCATGCTCAACGAGAAACCAGCCAGAAACCAGAAACAAAAGCAACATCCAGGCCCCAAAAGAGGCCTCGGCATCGTCCTGAAAGCAGTGCAAGTGTTTCTGGGGTAAAGTGTTGAGCTGAAAGTGAAATTCCCCTCGCTTTTTCCCCTCTCTTTTTTTTGTTATTTATTGAATGTGCTAAGCAGGCGGAGAAATCCTTGTTGCTGTTGCCCATTTATTGGCTGGTTAGGGTAAGGGCGCCCTGGATGAGCAGGATTTTGTTTTTCAGTTTTATCTTTTGCATAGAGGCGATGGTTTAGGCTTTAGCCAAAGAAGAACTTGGCTACAATGGCAGCATGCTGTGAGGATTCGTCAGTTCAGTCAGTACGAACGAGTGCGATTTTGTGGGTATTTTGGTGTAGCAAGGATTGGCTTCAGAACGTTCCTTAAATGGTTTTTGTTTTCCATCTCTGTTTGAACATGAAATTTGGGGACTATCTCAGGGATTATATGCATTCGTAAACTAATAAAAGCAGAGACGTTTCTTTCATATTTTTACCACTTTCCTGTTGAGATTTTCTGATCTTTTGCTATGCTAAATCCCATTAGAAATATTCAGGAGTCAATGTGCTTATGACTTCTCGAATTATCCCCAGTCTAAGATGAGCTTTTCGGTAAAAATAAGTAAATCCTAGCATGGTCCCCGTACGAGGGACTTATTTTGTAATTAACATGAGCTTTGTGCCACCCCAGGCCATGGCTCATGCCAGACGAGTGGCGAGGGGGGATGCCATGCTCCTATGCTCGCACTCTTTAATTATGCTGATGGTATCCCCAAAATCCACACACTCCACACGCTCCCAATCCACCGAATCGACGCCCTTTTCGGTTGGCAGCGAGAACCCAATTAAAGCTCCGCTTATTGCAGGGCAACACCAAAGTCGATCCCACAGCTGATAACGGACAATTTGTATTTGCTGCTCCCCAGGGGAATCCCCTATTCTCTCTCTCTCTCTCTCTCTCTCTCTCTTTGCCTTGTTTCCTGACTCTGGGATGATTTCCATTTTTGGTTTATTTGCTGGGCGAATCCTTTGGAGGCTTATAGTTTTTGTAATTGTTTCGGGGGCAGACCCTGTAGCTGTTATTGTTGGTATTTTTAGACAGATTCGTTTGTGTTAGCCCAGCGCACTGCTTTAAATTGCTTTAGTCCGCATTTGGGTTCGTTTAATACCCGGTACTCAGAGGGTTCTTGGGTACATGCGTCGTAAAAGCTTTAACCATAAACTAGATATTTGTACAGCCGATTCCACCAAAAAAACATTTGATTAGGTAGTTCTGGAAGAAACTGCAATGTCTCTCGTCTATTCGCAAGTCTCCATCTCTGAGGATTTGCTCTAATTTTAATTGGTGTGACTAGCGGGTATTCTATAGTCGAAGTATCGAGTACATCATTCCTACTTCTTTTTTTGTTGCCTTAACTGCTGTTTTGGATAGCGCAATTTGCATTTTCGGGAAACTGGAAGCTGGGGAAATTGTGTGCTGCGAGGCGTGTGAATAATGTGTGAGCTTACGGAGTGGAGCTTACTTGCCCCCCCGATGCTGCCACTCTCGTCTCGGGCGTGCCGTTCCGAAATGATTTGTAGACATTTTAATCTAATTAATGTTGTCGCGATGGAGCAACAGAACAGAACATTAGAGGAGAAAAGGAGAATCCGAAAATCCACATTTGGCCCCCCCCCCTTGCTAATTGTCTGCCACGCGTTTTGCGGTGCCTCCCAGTGGCAGATGGATACCAAAAGACCTTCTTCTCTCTCTCTCTCTCTGTCTCTATTTCTATTTTCGCTTTACTTTCCATCTTGTTCTTCAGCCATTACGTGCACTTGTCGCCGGGGTTGTCATTATGCTTTCATGGTTTTAGTTTTCAGAGAGTTGAAAAAAATATGAATACAAAAACTGCTCAAAACAGGAAGTGGGGCGGGTGGAAGGAGCTGTTGATGTCTTAACGACTTGCTGGCAAATAGGAAAAGTTTTTGTCGAAATGTTGGAAAGTCCCTTTGCGCTGATTGCCGCAGCAGCAACAATGCTGCCACAGGCTGAGAAATAGGCAACACATTTAAAGGAGTGAAATTCATACAGAAAAGGCATCGAATTTCAAAGAAACTTCACTTCTCCATTCCTGAATTATTTTGAACTTTTGGCAGGTGAAATCGGAAACCAGAACAACTCCATGTAGACTTTTTTTTTCATTTGAAAAACAAAATTCGATACGCAATTTCAATAAACAGATGATAACAACACTTAACCTCCAGCATCGTCGAAGACCCATGCCCCTCGACCCTCGACCTACGAATGCTTCAACAGCCAGGTGATTGTCTTTTGTTTTTTTTTTTGTTCTTTTTGAGACTCGCGGCAATATTGCGAAAAGCTTTGTGCAAATTTTCTCATATTTCCATGGTAAGCTTGCCTCGAGGACGACTCAAGAGGGAATGCCAAGGCAAAGGCAAAGGGCAAAAAGCATAAATGAAAGGGGCAAAAAGGTAGTAAAAAAATATAAAATTCTTATTTGTTTTCATATATATATTTTGTGTGTTATTTGCCCTTGTATGTGGGAGGTCCCTTCGGTAATTGTTATTTGATACACACACAGAGATACTAAAGCTATATTATTGCGCTCTTGGCATGTTTAAAAAGGATACGAATGGCCAACGGGAAAACCGAACGAGAACGAGGTAGAGAAAGAGTATGATATACAGTAGCTCTTGGCAATAAGCGAAATTCAATTAGAAAATTCAAAAGCTGCCTAACAAATTTTCAACTGCAATTAGAAGCGAGTTGCCAAAAAACACACGGACAGAAAACTTGATTGCCACATTGAGATACAGTTGGAGGTTGGAGGACTCGTGCAGATGCAGCAGCAGATACAGATACAGATACAGCTGCAGCGGCAGAAACAGATACAGATACTGATATGTACATGCATGTCTGATGCAGTTGGTGCCGAGATACAAAAACTTTGCAAGGGAAAAGTTTTTGGACCATTATGAAACAAATGCAACGCCGTTGAGGGGGCTATAAAACTGCAAATGGAATTCTCTCTTCTTATATTTCACACACACCCAAATACATTCTTATCGACACTATATATACTGGTAGATAGAGGGAAACGAAAGGTCTGGCATGATTTATTCTGAAGTAGTAGTTTTCGCTCTTATTTCCAAAAGAACTGGACTGGATTATGATATTGAAGTTTTAGTTGTATAAAATTGTGAGGTACATTTATAAACTTTTTGTTTTCAGTGTATTAAACGTTTAGACAGATAATAGAAGCATTTTATTCTAGCAGTAATAGCCATCGGTGTTGAATGGCTGAAATATAATAGGAGCATTTAATTTATATTTAAAAAGTTGAACCAGAAGTTTTTATAGGAGATTATGAAAACATTTTGAGTGGTTTTCCTTAGTTCTTTTGGTTTTAGTAGGCAATTAACCAACTTTTTGGCTAAATTGTTGAAATATAAGATGACTTTTAAGCCAAAATTGTGGCTGTATTACTCAGGATCCTCTGCTAACTTAAGTCTTCTTTCAATATACATAAATCTCATATATTTAATTGTTAACGCATCATAAATTTCTACAAGATACAGAATGCTCAAAGTCGGACGCCTGAAGTTGTCTTGATTCTCTCAAGTATTCCTCTCTCCTTGCTTTCTCCACACACATCTCCAACACTCAGACTTAGTTGTGGTAAGTAGTACTCATACTCTACTCTCTCTATTCCTTTTGTTTGTGGCAGCCAAAAGGATCTCCAGTGACTTAATGCAATTAAAAAGTTTGAATAAACAACAGCATAAGCAGAGGAGAACTTTTGATGAAAGGCGGAGGGGTGCCAACTATGACGATGATGATGATGATGATGATGTTTACCCATCAACTCATCAAACTTTCTCAGCTATAAAAGAACTCATGAGTGGGTTCAGACTCACACAAGTATGTTAGCATGCGGTTAGCACAGAAAGTGGCTTACAATGTTTCTGAGAGCCATTAGCCATAATGAAGGACTGCCAAAGAGCAACAAGCTCTTACTAAACTTCTAATTTAAATTCCTATATTGGATCTTGATTTTATCATTAATTTGTTCACACCACTAATTCGTTGAAATGCTTTTTCATAAATTCTTAAAATCTTTGACCATAAATGGGATTATAAAAGCTTAAATACTTTTCACATTAAGAAACATTTGATCGTCTATTATTCAGATTTATAACCATATAAAATTTTGTTTTTAATTTTAAGCCCATAAACTTTAAGCCCACAAAACAAATCCCAACAAATAACACTCCAATCTATTAATAATATTGGTATTATTTATTAATTGACATCAAGCTGGCTGCTTTATTTTTTTAGCCCATTTATCCGACAAGCTGTTACCAGATGACCTCTGACCGAATCATAGATTAAAATTGTATTTCTCTATACATTTTTTATGGCCATTTGATAGCCTTTTGTGGGGACACATACAGTGCGTTTCGGTGCCATTAGGCAGTGTTAAGAATGATGATTTATTAATAGATAATCCTGAATGTGGCGGGACTTTTTGCAGACATACGAGTATAAAATATAGTTATTGTATGCCGTTCATCGAAGTTTGTTCTTTTCTATCGAAAAAAACTCAATTTTTTCAATAAAATGAATAAATAAATTCATTGGACAGTGCCATATCATATACATATATCTTTTTCTATATGCGATAGCGGATCTTCTTCGATTTTGGCCATACTTTCAGCCGGAAATGTCAGATATTTTCACATGATTTTTACACTTAAACGAAAATACATCTATGGTTAATGTATCGAAACGCACAGTAGTTGAAAACTCCTGCAAATGAATGTGTTATTCGATTTGTCTCCTTTTCAACTCTTAACTTTTCCATTTATTTTAAATGCCAGAGTGGATTTCTACTGTTCTTTTCTGCTGGCTGTCGAGAGTTTCATTATTACTATTTGCTCCATTTTGGCCCACTTCTGGGCTCCAACCATTCGCCACTTTTCAGCATTTGGCATTTGCATTTTTATGGCAACACTTCCAGGGGCCGCAATTATTTCCTCATCTCGAACCGAACCGAACCGAACCCTTCGAACCAAGCATTTTATTGCTCCTGCATCCTTCTCGTATGGGCGACTTTTATCTCTCGTCATTCTTGTCGAGGGTTCTGTGGCAGGATGCTGGGGCTGGGCCTGGGCCTGGGACAGGGGCATCAACAGTCATTTGGCAAATATATTGCAGTCACAACATCGCATATAACACATCAATATCCGGCACGACCACGCCCACACATGTCACCCACTCGCCAGCCTTCAACATGCCCATCTCCCTCACCCTCTCGTCCGACAATTTACACATGAAAAAAGACAGCAATGAGCAAAAGGGAGGGAAAAAGCAAATTGAAAATCACAAAACAAAACAAAAATGTTGGGAAAATACAAGAAGGTTGGCTGAAATGGAAATAAGGAAACGACCACATAATATCCTAGAGATAAACAACACTTAAAGATACACGACACTCGATCATGTTTATATGACAGAAGAGCTAGTTTTTTCATTGGAAAACAACAAAGATACTTTCACGACAAGCCATGTTTCAGAAATATGCCAATTCTATACGAACTTCACAGTTGAACCGATGTAATCTTTAGCAATCCTAAAAGCATTTTTGGCATCTGTACAGACATCAGTTAAGCCCAGGAATAGTATATATCTTAGAGAATCGATTCAGTGCTGTTTTCATATCTCGGCAGCCCAATATTCTTTTTCACTCGTTTCCCCATTCGAATGGAGTTTCCACTGAGAACGGCAAAAATTTGTTGCAGCGGATATCCGCTTTTACAGCATGTGACGGAAGTTGTTGTTCTGTTCCTCTCTCTCTCTCCACTGCATCCGGGACTGTACCTGCAGCCCCCGGATTCACAGAAAGCCTCCCCATTCGTTTTGGGGTTTCGTATTTTCGTTCTTGTTATTGCCGATGAAATGTTGTGCGGCCTCTGCAAGATCTTAATTTCGATATTGATGTCAAATTGTCGCGGCGCGTTTAATTAAAAAAATCCACGGGGTGCGCAAAGAGAAAACATCCAAAAAAATGGCACTTAAAATGGGCTGTGGCAGTGCCGTTGCTGTGGATTTTCTCGCATTTCCCTTTTTTGCAGTGCTTTTTTTTCCCCACATACGGAGTGGCTCGATTTAAGGGCCAACACGTCGAACACGGTCCCCACATGGTTATGGTGTCCATGGCGGCCTGCCTTGAGGTTTTCCAAAAGTTTTCATTTATGTTGCATTCTTTGGGCTGTGCTGCATGCGGCAAATACTTTTCGGCTTAAAGTTGCAGAAAGTTGCTTGCTGGACCGAGCCGGAGAGGAGGTAGAACGATATAAATTGAGCTCAAAGAATGGGATTACAGTTTGCTCGAAATAAAATGTTGATAAATTGAATCAAGCTCGTTATAAACTCGCAGAGTGTATTATATTTTGCCTAGATGTTTGCCGGGCAGGCAAGGCAGCATGTCGGATCTCTTTATATATATTTATAAACAAACCTACAAATATTCTTTATTATATATTTTACTAAAACCATATTTTATAATCGGCTAAGAAAAGTAAGAACAATGGATCGGTTACGGTATTCCAATGCTTGGAAAAGCAGACTATTCAGTAGATATTTTTTCATAAATATTTCCAATTATTCAATTGGTTTTTAAAGCCTATAGAAACAGAACAGAGATGCAAGCGAATATGTTCTTAAATGAATTTGAATTCAATTTTTTTCGAACTGTTTTTCTTCCCGAACTTTTTCTTTCATATTTTTTGTTTACAATATGAATTATAAATGAATTCCTTTGCCGATAAGGATTGTCAAAGAAATTGCGTACCTTGATTCCTTAATGAATGAAAGCAAAATACATTTTTCTCCACCTTTACAGAAAAACATATTGGCAAATTATGGCGGTAATGAAAACAAAAATATCTCAGTCTTTTCTGCAGTTGTTGTTGAGTTATTACAAAACTTTTGTTTCACTTTTATTTTCGGGTAGTTATGGCGGTGCAGTGTCGGACATTTATCTTTATGCTTTCATATTTCTAGCCATTTATTTGTTCAACCATATTATTTATAGAGGGAAAACAGAACATCTGCATTCCAGTAGTTTGATTTATTTCCAAAGGGTTTTCCCCCAAAACTCACTGCCCCAAAATATGGGTCTGGCATATGTTGGACCCATGAAATTATTATAAATTAATCCACCAGCAAATTGTGCATTTCATCAATGACGTATGGCAATCAATGCCAGGGAGGGACTTCTGATTGCTGGCTACCGAAAAGCCCCATGTAAATTATTGATTTCAATTTACAATTTATTTTGCTCGCATGCACCAGCCAACGATGATGAGGATGATGATGAGGTTGTCCGTTTCCATGTCCTTTATCCTCTTGTTATTGCTCTTTTGGATATCTGCCTCTGCTCTTTTCTGCGTGCCCTTGCTGACGTTGTCAACGCAAATTCTGTTGGAAAGCTACTGAAAGATGCAAAGGTTTCGATTGTTGATATTATTAAAAATTTATGAATTAAATGGAAAATCAGACCAGGTCCAGCAGTTCCGTTGTATACTAGATTGCTCGTAAGTGGATAAGTTTCGTAGGTCAGGAATAAAAAACAATCGATAAATGTTTGTTAAGTAGAGAGGCACTGAAAATACTCCTCCGAAATATTGATGTATAGATAGATCATAAGTAGAGAATGATTGCAGGAGTTGTTGGTTTTTGGATGCTTTGTTATTTGAAGCTTCTTCCTACTACAAGATAATAATCTGTGTTGGGGTACAGTCGTTCCTTTTTCGACCTTCAGATGGATCGTGAATTTCCATGGATAGGTCTAAAGAAGCTCCCAATGGCGGAAAGTTCTCAAATACCACCTCCTTGATCTGAATATATCTCTAAGGAAATTTTCATTGGTCACGAATGCATTTCTTAAAGATTCTTCTAAAACTTTGTTTACTTTTAAGTATTATTCGATATGGCAAGAGTTCCCAAAGAAACTTCCTGTTTATTGGTTCTCCTCTTAACCATAATAACTAAATTTTGCCAGGAAATTTCCGCCAAAATAAAATTGAGTTGTGTACCAGGGTCAGAGGCCATTATGTTGGCCCTCCATTCGTGGCAATTTTCGCCGTGGCGCCCCCAAAAACTGCAATTACCAGTTAAACCCAGTAAGTAGCCCGAAAAGAATGGAAGTTGTTGCAGCTTCCTTTCGCCGCTCGAGTGGCGGAGCGGAGCCCAAGACGCGGGATATTCTCCTCCACAAGGCACTTAATATTTTCGCAGCACAAAGTTTGCAGCGTAAGTTGTTGTGTATATTTTTTGGGACTATTTTTGATAATATTTGGCTCACTGCACGCTGCGTATTTCAATTTGCGCTTGTTTAATTATATTTTGCAAGCTCCCGGATAAGTTTATGGCAGTTCCTAAATAGCTTTGTGGAGGGGAAACGAAAAGGAATGGCCCCAAGGAAAATTGGCCAGGATAAGGCAACGTAAAAGTGATTTTCATGATAGGGAAAGTGAGAATTATATTGCAGTTTTAGGAACTCGTAATTTGTTTTTTGAAAGTTTGAAAATAATAATTCTGCCTCACTCCCCCTAGATTTAAGTGCATTTATAACAAATATTGATCAAATCGTTTTATAATTTTTTACCGGTCTTGTACACACACATATGTATGTCTCTTTCGAACAATTGATTTTATTCTATACTTCTGGCTCGTAAAACGTTTTGCCAAAACAACACAAAGCTGGAAGGACTTGGGATGTTGTCTCTCTGCAAATGTCTGTAAGTAAAACATAAG